>NC_139405.1:5657500-6377500 GCF_905368555.1 Meleagris gallopavo | reverse complement strand
CCGCAAGTCACCATTCTTTTCCTTAATACTGTAAATCTCTTAATTAGGGTGGCCCAGTATCACATCAATAAAAAAAGTGGCACAAGCATTGCATTTCCAGCCTACCTGTAACACTACAGTATGATGGAAAGCATGGCAACAGCAGCAAAGTCCTAGGCTGCAGCAAGTGAGGAGATGCCTGTAAGACCTCAGGTGGGTAGCATCACCAATGAGACCCTCTTGCCCCCACTGCCAACCCTTAAATCAGGCCTGGGAAGGGGTGGATCCTGGCTCCACATCTTCTGGTCACTCAATGCCTTGCATGCACCTGAGCTTCCCTTGGTTGGCCCTGCCTTCCTACCAGGTGCTCAATGACTGGTTCAGGCTGTAACTTAGCGTTTCTGCTACACAACCCATGCCTGAACTGTGATAAATTCATATCACAGGTTATTTTTAAGTTTTGTCAGAGCTGATTTCAGTTCTAGTGAAACAATTTAAAAACTCCAAATTAGGTCCTCTGCTGCTTTTGAGAATCCCCATTTTTGCTGATACTGACTGGGTAGAAACACAGTCCCAGCAGATGACAAATGGGACGGGACTACAACTGGGAGCTCCTGAATAGAACACTGGTTCTTAAAGCTAATCTTTCAAACACAGAAATTCAAAATATCATGAAGAATGCTGCTCTTCATTCATGCTTGGGGGTTCCTTATAGCCCTGTATGGCAAAGCTCAAACTGCATCCTCAAGTTTTCATTTCCCATAGCACTGTAATATACCAAAGCTTCTGTTACCTCTCTAACAGCATTCAGGCTACAGATACCATCATGCTCTGAGCCCCATTACCATTCCACCAACCCATAGCTTTCAAAGGGGATTTCAAGTATGGCTGAGCATGTTGCAAACCCAGACTCCTCTGGAAATTCCCAGCTTTGTTAGCAGTTATTAAACACATAAGATAGCCGTATCCAGTGTATGAGCCTACATTCCTGTTTCATAGTCCACCTAATGTTCAGGAGAACATTCAGAATTTTCATACTCTGATGCTTTGACAACTGCCCCATAAGTACATAAGTGTAATGTCTGTCCAGCCAGGATTTGCTCTATAGAAGTTATGTGTATCCTTCAAGCCAACCCAGCAGCTTGCATTAAGTTTGTTCCACATACACATATATAAAAGCAGCTGAACAAACCATGGCTCAGAGTTGCTGTCTCCCTTCTGATAGTTCAAGATACAGCAAAACACAGCAAGGAAATAGAGTCAATTTTTTTTTTTTCCCCAAAAAACTTTGTTTTCTTTTGTAAGAAAAGGGACAAAACCACACTGCAATGCAGGTGAGATCGCTTTTTTGCAGTGACTCCTGCACACACTGCAACTTTGTAAGAAGCTGGCATTGATACTTCAGAAAACACCCTTTAACGCTCATGTTTCCAGAAGCATTGTAGAGAGGAATGGCAAGAGACAAATGGTTGGGCATGGACAACAGGCTGGCCATGAGCCAGCAGTGTGCCAAGAAGGTACCCTGGGGTGCATTACAAAGAGCATAACCAGCAGATCAAGGGAGGTGATCTGATCCTCCCCTTCTACTCTGCCCTGGTGAGGTCACATTTAGAATACTGTGTCCAGTTCTGGGCATCCTAGTTCTAAAATGACAGATCTCCTAAAAGGAATCCAGCAGAGGGCTGTAAAGATGATAAAGGGCCTGGAGCATCTCCTGTATGAGGAAAGGCTGAGAGACCTGGGGCTGTTCAGCCTGGGGAAATGAAGACTGAGGGGGGGATGTGATTAATGTTTGTAAATATCTAAAGGGAGGTGGGAGGAAAATGGATGAAGCGAGGCTCCTTACAGTAGTGCCCAGTGACAGGACAAGGGGCAATGGACACAAAATGGAACACGGGAAGTTCCATATTAACACACAGAAGAATTTCTTTACAGTAAGGATGACAGAGTACTGGAACAGGCTGCCCTGAGAGGTGGTGATGTTTCCTTTTATGAAGATATTCAGGATCCATCTGAATGCCTACCTGTGCAACCTATTGTAGGCAACCTGCTTTAACAGGGAGGTTGGAATCAATGATCCCTTGTGGTCCCTTCCAACCCCTGCAATTCTGTGATTAGAAGATGCTCCAGATCCTGAGTGCAGCACAAGTTACAGGGTGGCTGCACCACTGCTCATCATATGGCACAGCTGTGCCCAGAGCCACACAGCTGCAACCAGCCACAGGCTTTCACCCAAAGTGCTTTGAAGTAAAGAGAAATATTATTGATCACAGCAGGCTTTGGATGAAGCCAGTGCAGAGGAAACAGAACTGATACTTATCAGAAGCAAGGAGGCTGTTTTTCTTTCCTGATTTTGATTGATTTTGTCATTCACTTGTGATTTCTTACTGCTTTCCCCCATATAAGTCTTAGCTAGAGAGTCTCAATGATAGCAATTGATCAGGAGTTGTGTTTGAATGAAAGGGGTTACTTTTATGCTTTCTATGGGCCCTTGTCTTGGTTGGGTCGAACAGCGATTCCAAATCCCTTCTCATGCCCAAATCCTGCAAAGACATGTACACTGAACATTGCAGGCAGTCGTTTGTCAGCTTGGGATTCAATAGGCATGCAAAATATCTGTACAAGTCTTTGCACGTTTGGGACCTGGAGCACTCACGGTTCTATTAATAGCAACAATTAGCACAGACAAATCCATGAAGAGAAATAAAGCCAGGGCTTTGATTCAATTTCCTTTAATTGTAAAAACAAACAAACAAATCCCTAACAACACACTTCATTACCTGAAGGTCTCATTCCTTTTCGGGGGTCTCCTGGAACCTGCTGTTTCTGCTATGCAGAACA
The DNA here is from genome assembly GCF_905368555.1 of Meleagris gallopavo. Classification (NCBI taxonomy): domain Eukaryota; kingdom Metazoa; phylum Chordata; class Aves; order Galliformes; family Phasianidae; genus Meleagris; species Meleagris gallopavo. The sequence goes on along the minus strand of NC_139405.1, from coordinate 6,374,680 downwards.
TCAATCGTGAATCCCTTTGGCTTATGCAAGCACACACATCACTGGAGAAAATATAAGAGTTTCCTAACCTTTGTTGGTAGGAAGGTTCCTGTTTCCTTCATCCCAACACATAAATCCATATTTGCTTTTCATTTGACAAGTCTGTGAAGGGCTTGTATATCCTTCTAGGACTATCCAAGGATCTACATATCTCTCATCTTCCTTAGCAATCCCAACTGTACACAACTGTTAAAGTTTCAGATCCATCAAGCTGTCATTCCTGCTATCCGCATGTAGAAAGGTTTTGGCTTGAGTTGGAAGTTTACAAGCAAGATTAAATCAGTGCTAACATCGGGTTCACATTTAATTCTTTAGAACAGCCGTGTTCTTAAAGGATTTTGACCTCAATACGACAAGAACTCTGGGAGATGAGCTTTTCTCATGAGGTTTCTGAGATTTGTAATGGTGGAAATCTCCTAAGGCACATCCTGACATTTAATGCCATATTACAAACACAAGACAGAGCACTGAGGATTCCGGTTGTGTCGTTGAAAGCTGTAGGAACGCATATTTACAAACTTAAAATATCTACCTCACAAAATGCAGGAAAGCACTGAATTTTGGGGCCCAGGCCAAGGCACCAACACTTCCATGGAGAGCGTGATGTGTTAGCAGACTACAGCACACTTTTTTCTTTATCAGCTATGAAAGATTGTATCAGATTTAATATACCTTTTTATTATTGGTTGTGAAATGTTGTTCAAAATCTTATTAAAAAGCAAAATCTGAAAAGAAAAAAGATGTATTTCTGAGCCAAGTTCATCCAAAGTATGAGAGAGACATCTGGGAGGTTACTGCAAATACTTTATAGCAACATTCATTCATTCCAGTTTTAAAGGCATTGGATTCAATTATGTTTTCACCTTTTCTGTGTTTTCTTCCTGTCAGTGTTCTAGTGAGCACATTTGCTGGCAAGAATATTTTCAGAGTGACCGACCCCATAGGAAGGATAGAACTGTTAGGAAGCGTTTGCAGTACATTTGATGTGAATATTCAGATTAGATGCTTGCTCCCAGCCACAGAGCAGAGATGCCTCATCGACAGACAAAACCAAACAGCAGACCTTGAGCACGCAGCAGGAGCAGGGCACAAGGAGCTGATCCATCACTGCCGAGGAGACAACTTCTGCCTACTCCAATGACGCAAACAGTGAAATCATTGCTGCCATCAGCGCGACAAGGAATGTGCTTTCAAGAGCACGGAATGAAGTGGCAGGATGACTCAAAACTACGCCCAATTATTTAGCAAAAGCCAGGCTGAAGCACGTGTGAGCCTGAGCCTCCTTGTAGATTTGCGCTGCGTGCTGACGGCACTGAAAATCTGCACCAGGCAGGCAAGCTGTGCCAGCAGGCACCACTCCCACACAGCTCTACTGCAGAGCATGGCACGCTTGCCCAGATTCTGGCTAGCCCAGCGGATCCCTATGCTGAGGTGTGTCGGGTAAAACCACAACAAACTAGCAGACACCTCAGCGTAGGAGCTGTGACGCATGCAGCTGAGCAAGTCACCCCGCTAACTTTATGGCCACATCTGTAACCTTTCAGGGCACTGCAGTTCCTTGCCAGATTGCGAAGATAGAGGAAATAATGCACTGCACATGCTCGGGTCACAACAGCTGAATGTACATGCTTTCAGTACAAAGGGCCAGATTGTCCAGCTGGTGTGTATCAGCCTAACTCTGTAATGAGGTTCTCTAGTTTTCTATCTGTCCTGCTAATGCTTACAAATAAAGCTCAGAATAAATTCCTCAGCTCGGACTATTTACTCTCCTGATAAGAATGGGAGGTATGGGGCTGAATTATCCAAAGGAAAAGAAGATTTAAATGTGCTGTTGCTCAGTGATATACACCTCCATCTCACAGTTACCTCAAAAGGCATTTTTGGGCACTGCAGTCCAAAGCACTATTTTCACTTCTTGTCGTCAAGGCTAGACTATCTGCTTAGTTGGAGCTACCATAAAATCATAAGAAAATGTCTAGGGAGAGGTTAGTCTGGTGGGATCCAGTCACTTCCCAGCAAGAAAGCATTAGCCACAGAAGTCTGTGAGACTGCTGGCTACAGGGAGGAATCCTGGAAATCGTCTGCTGAATGAAGAGAGAAATTTTTCCATTTCCTAAGCAATCTTTGAACAAGACTATTCAGGGAATGGACTATCTCAGAGGGATGGGTAAAAGAGAAGACACAGGTATTACAACAGCTATGTCCTATTTTAAGAATCTTTTACCTGGAGAGCATCTACCACTACCACATCCATCACATCCAGGTTTTCAAAGCACCTAAGCTAGGCTCCCATCCTGATGGGCCCATTGGACAAGCCTTCCTCTCTTCCTCTTGGACTGTACAGACCCCCTCTTGCCCCAAAAGATGGATAAAAGCTGGCTAACAGCCCAGAAAATATAGCATCAGCTTAGTTAGCTCTGTATCTCTTCCATCGGCTGGACAGATCAAACAGATATTGCTGGACAACTGATTTCTGTTAGCAAAGATAGTTTAATGCAGGTTTGCATCCCTCCTCCTTTATCCTTAGATAAATGGCATGACAGAAGGGAAAATTGCTTCCTGTCCTCCAAGAAAACCTAATGGGAGGAAAAAAATCGAATATGTTCATATCATTGCCAATAGCTGTATTAACTTCAGTTGCAGCAATATGTTCTGGATGAAAGGGACAAGAGATAAAAGTAAGCAGAGATATTACCCCTCCACCTTGTGCCAGATGGATAGATGCTTTTCTCAACACATTCTGCTGAAAGCAACAGGCATGTCTGCAGCTCACTAGAACAACCTCAGTGAAGAATATGGGTCTGGTTCACCTTGCTGAGTCTGAGTGCCTGCAATATAGGCATTAATCTCTGAGCTGTACCAAGAGACTCACTTGGTATGGACTGTCCGAAAGCAGACATCTGTTTCAGGAATTGACCCTAGGAGTTCCTGTTTCTCTTCTTTGCATATAAAGGAAGTCTAGACACAACATCCCTGCGCAAATGTTTCCAACAAACATGCCCAAAGACAGGTGAGATTGATCCTATAACAGGCTTTATTTAGGCATGGAGTTAATGCTCAAAGCTGAGCCTGCAAATTTTGTGTGCCGTCATTTGTCACAGTCGCATCAAAAGACAGAATGCCAAAGAAGCATCTCTCATTCATAAAATAGAAGTCTAAAAGAAAGCATTCCCAGAATTTTCTCTACCAGTCACACTTTGGTTCCCTCTTATGGCTGGGCCAGAAATAACTTTTTTTTTTTCTTTATGATGCCTAATTAACCTCTCTTATGATATCATTGCTTTTGATGATGTCAACCATACAACTAATACTGTGTTGTTTCATGGCAGACCCAGAAGTGGCCAGGAAACACAAACAGAGATAAGAAGAGTTGAACACCATAACTGTGAACATATTCTCAGACACGAGTTCTCAAGTTTCTGGGTGAATTGGGTTGATAAGCCACATCAATACTTTCCAGGCAGAAAAAAGAGGGCAAAACAGCAATTCAAGCTGCTAGATTTTCATTTTAATTCAAATTGTTCCTGTCTCTCATTTCTCAATCTCATTTCTCTCCCTGGCAGCCAATTTCAGTGTTTTGTTCTTAGAATAAAAACAGCTGCCCAATTTCTCCCCAGTTTCATCTCCTCCAAAAGTGAAGAATTAATCCCAGGAGTGATTTCTGTCCAGTGACTTCCTGCTAAAAAAAATGTTTTGCAAGCTTGGACAAGGACTGCTAAAAGCAACAGGCCAGATTCACCTTGGCATTGCTCTATTCCTACGCTGTCATAGTAGCGCTTTAATCAACAAGCAGAACTGACATAAAGCACTGATGCATCAGGCCCATCATATAGAGTACACCCACTTAATCAGGTAATCAACTTAATCAGGACACTTCCCAAGGAACCAAATTAAGCCTAATGACACCAAGTGGCAAGGACTGCTGCTTAATTGGGATAGTAATTCTGCTTATGGTAATTGGGATGCCTGCAGGTGATTAAATGGTACTGAGCTAAGAAGAGACAATCTCTATGATGCTCAGAGACTGGCAGTGATCTGTCTCTCTTCGAAAGACTCTGTCAGCAGTGGATCAGCAAAACATAACTTTTTCCGTCCACTCATTTGGGCACTGTTTGAACAGAGAACTGTAAGTGGAAATGGAAACACTGAAACAAAAGAGAAAAAAATCTTGAGGAACTTTTCTGGTTTATCCTAAACCAAAACTAGTGCCGGATCAAAACATAAGAAAACAGAAAACAAAACCAACCCATACTGGAAGATCTTTGTAGTTCATTAGAAGCTACTTTTTGCCAACGTGCGTGCAACTGTGGCAGAGATGTTTCACAGCAGAGCAAGAGTTAAGAGAAAAGGCAGTACTCACACTGGGGGGGGGGAAGAAAGATTCCATGCAGATCGAGAGACCTGAGTGTAGGAAAACAGGAGAGCTCAGAGAGCTGCTTCAAAGTATAACGAAAAGATGGCTGAAAAAGTTTGAAAACATTTTGCATAAAAATGACATTTTTAACAACTCTAATTGCTATCCAGAGTAGGCATTAGGTTTTTTTTATGGTTAAACCCGTCCTTCAATTGAAATAGTTGAAATTGGACATCATAAAGTTCTTTTGAACTAGGTTGCTGATACCAGAGCAGCTCCCAGGGGAGCCAGGAGCCGTAGGAAAACAGCAGTCAGGAGCCAGGGAGGACCCTGCACTATTTTACCCTTGGCAGCTGCCATCACTTCCTCATAACCAGAGTTTAACACTGAGCTGTAGAGAAGGAACCATACACATAATGCATTTTGATGGGTCCTAAAACAACCCCACGTGAATGTATGTGCACGTGTTACCTGGTTATCACAGCTACTCTCACTGCTGCACCCACTGAATGAAATCCTCATGCTGCGTTCATCGTATTCAGCAATTGCCTCTTTGTTACGGCTTCCTGGTGTCCCTCACACACAACACTCCACTTTTCTTTCAGAAAGACAGATTTGCATCCTGCTACTGGTCTACGGCATTTTTTTCTGGGTTTTGCTATGCCTTGCTTTCATCACATACTTCATGATTCAGTGTGCTCAACATACGTCTGTGTGTTTTTGGGTAGGCTGTTCTCTACATGACACTTAGTACTGAACATTATAAAGGATAACTCAGTCTTACCTCTGTAAGCATTTAATCTATTTGTTCCTGATTTATTGCCTTGTCATGTTATTAGCTTCATTAGAGGAACAAAATGAGTAAGTGTGTGTTCAGTGTGAGAACAGAGGGGAAATTCAGACTCCCGTTTGCCTTTATCCAGCTGCAGAGATTCCTGTAAGAGGACTGGCAAAAGAAGAGGCAGGAGAACGAAGACCTAGTGAGGGAATTCTTAGGTCTCTAAACACCTCCAAATGGACGGATCTCTGCCCATTTATGTTTCTCAGACTCTGCTTGAACATCCCCAGAGGACCGCCAGCGGGGAACAGCCTCCAAAGATGCAGTATTTTTGTTTCCTGCTTCCTACTGCACGCTCCAGCAGGAATTTCCCCCTCATTCCCCGCCAGTTCCACAAAGCTGCAGGAAGCAGCCGGGCAATTGCAAAGGTAATTGCTCTCTAGCAAAATCTCCCAGCACGGTCAGGGAGGCCACGAGAGCGCTATTGCAGTTGTGTTTGCTGAGAGATGCCATTTGCCACGTGAACTCACCAACTCGGCGCTCGCTCTCTCCCCCCATCTCTCCACTTTTGCCTGTTTTGCATCACAGACGATGAATCCAAAGTTGCACAGCAGTTGCTGGTGAGCCCAGCAAGATGACCCCCCTCCCCCATTACCGCTCACAAAACACAATAAATAAATTCTAATAAATATATCTTCAAATCAAAACCATTTTGAGTTGCTTAACCGAGTGCATATCTAGTCCTTTGTACACATATTTGTACAAAGTGTTGCCTGTAATTTTAAAGATGCTTGCCTCGGGGAGGTTTCGTTTTTCCATTGAAGTCCCCTTGATTTACTGTACGCAATATGTTACAGCTTCCTTATTTGCTCCTTTGGGACAGTTACTGACAGTAAATCTCTATTAAAATATTCTTCCATATGGTTGCATGAAAATTTTATTGCAGTGAGCCTGAGGCTGAAGGTCACAGCTGAGTAGCTGCAGTTAAGTATTGCAGTCTATGGACTCCGAGGTACATCTGTTCTGGGAGCTGGAGCAAAATTAGAATTTTACTGTCAATAGCAGTTCTCCAAAACTAGTTCCATTTGTTTACTGTTGCAGGCCCATAGCAAGGCAGTACCCTCCATATATGTGTTACAGGACATTGTGGCTACATGATTTAAGTCTTTAGCTCCAATCCAAAACTTACAGAATCTGGAGGTCGCTGGAGAGTCCCTAATGTATATTTCATTTACGATACATGAAAATTTAATTTTTTCTCACATGATTCGACTCTATTGCTTGCTTACACCATTTTTGGCATTGGCTTCCCCGTTCGTGGAAAGCTTTCCTCAGCAGTACAATCGCACAAACTTTATAAATGTTACAGAAGTATTATTTTTAATCAGCAATTCATGAGCAAGCAGCCAGTTCCAGGAACACTTTGTCCTTCCTCACACAACGGGGTTGAGAAACCACCTAATGCCAGCTGGCCAGGCATTTTTGAGACCACTGATCCACCGGTCAGCAGGTCAGGCTCCTGTTGTAGAAATGCCCACGTTTCGTACAACTTGGAAAGCTGTTTGAAAACAATGTTCCATTGTGGAAGACCACAGAGGATCAGAGTGTTAGATTGCTCTAAACATTACATTTAGCAATTGCTGCCAGGGTCAGCCAAATGTTAATCTACTGCTTGTATTTGTTTGAAATAAAAAAGGAAACATCTAGGCATATTTCTAAGCCCATCTTGTTTAGCAATATGACATCTATCAGAATGGCTCGGAGCCAAACCAGGCCTTTCCAATATGCGGCATAATTTGGAATTTCTAAAAGAGAAATCAAACCTAAAATGCATCTGTGATTTTAACCTACGTTAACAATGTTTTTTAAAAGGTTACAGCATCCAGCTTGATGGCGTTGTGGAAAACTGCCAGCTGAGAGATCCGAGAAGGTCAGCAACAGTGAATTTTTGAGACACGAAAGCCTTTTAGAAAGACACAGCGATCTGGAGAACAATCAGCCCAGCTCCAGGCCCTCGGGGACACGGGCAGGAGGTGTCACAGAAGAGGACCTCAGTGCCTGTAGTACTCATGCTGACCACCTTGGATAGAAGTAATTTTTTTAATGCAGCCACGAGACCCAAAGGCGGCAGAGGAGGAGATGGGGAAAGTGTAATTTCTATGTCTAGCCACAAACTCTAGTCTCCCCTGAAAGTTGGGCTACTGCGTGCATGGCACCAGCATAAATCCATAGCCTAACAGTGTATCTTGATACAAAGATATCATGAAAGCCCAGAGGTATTGGGATTTTTATTTATTTATTTATTTATTTTAACAATGGCTATTTCTAGATCGACGTATGTGCAAGAATGTACGTACACTCCAAGTACAGCATGTGACACAATGCCTGTGTGGTATAAATGGCAAGCTCTGCACAGCCAGAATTTCAATTTCTAGCCTTGCTATTAATTGCTTAAAACCGTGTGAGAGTTAACCAAGGGTAGCAGCCCTCCACCTAAATCATTACACATCCCCACATGCAGAATACACACACGGCACATGGCAAAGAAGTCTCTCTTTTTGTTGGTTGAGCTGTAAAGGAACAAGGAGCAGTTTGGCTCAATGTGTGATCAAACAGCTGATGAAGACACACTGGAATCTACCGATCAGCCCTCTGATAGCATGTGACAGGTCTTGTTATACTGACAGCAACGAGTCTCAATCAAAAACAGGTGAAGGGTTTGAGCTGTGAAGGTGCTGTGTTTGAGCAACTGCTTGGCTCCCAGTTACTGGTTCCTTCTAGATTTTAAACAATGCGGAAATCTATCTTGCGCTGAAGACACCTATCATGTTTTACAGGTGAGAGTTAATACTAATTAGATGTTTTGGTACTCACAGGCTTAATTAGTTCACTTGAATCTTGTTTTTCAAAGTAGGACAGACATAAACTTGCCATAATATTTTACCAAAATAGACAAGTACTGTAAAGAAGTGAAACGAATTCCCCACTGCTCTCTCCCACGCCCTGACAAGCCGATAAAAATGATATTAGGTGATTAAACATAGAAGTAAAAAAGGAGGTAGACATAATGATAGACTGTAATGAAGTCAAACAGCTGGCAGACTCCTTGGTGAATTTGCCACCTGATGACTTGTACTAAGATCCAGGCAATGCCCCCAGCTCTCCGATCAGACAGCAGCCCCTGGTACACATGCTGAACACTGCCTCCCGTTCATTAATTGGCTTGATGGAAACTCACTGTCTTGCTATAAGGACAAAAAACTCTACTTCATATGTGCGTGTCTGGGGAGCAAAAAAATAAAGCGACCACCTCCAGTGCTCTAAAAAACCCACAGTAATGCAAAATTAATGATCCTGAAGGAATTTTGGCTAATTTGCAGATTGGGATTAGACTTGCAAACACCAGTCTCATTCAGAAGAGGTTTTCCTTCTTAATTTGAGAAAAATGTGTTTCAAGATCTGATTGTGAAATACAGGAACTGCTTTCAGAAAAGATTCCCTCTCACTGCATTCCTGCATAAGGTGAGGAAAAAGAAGCTTCTAAATCTGCTTTTAAGGGAGAAGGGAGGACTCGCAGGAGAGTTCCTGCTATCACCAACCGATCTCCAACTGACATCTAAAATTCCATTTCCATTTCTTGTTAATAATAAATACGAGTCCAAAGCCAGTGCCATCTTCACTGTGATCACTGGCCATATTCCCATCCTTGCATGCAGCATGCACCCAGGTCTCGACTGCAAAGCCCCCCAGATATGCTGTCCCCGGGACCACTCAAAGAAAAGCATGTCCTTAAACCTTAGGAGGGTCAGATGTGGCTGATGCCCATCCCTGCTGTGCTGTCTCTATTCCTGCTCCATGCAGGCTGCAGGCCTCTGTGCAGCCATTCGCTCGACAGAAAGCAACTGGAAGGCAACAAGATCCTTAATGGCTGTTTATGCATCTTTACAAAGCAGAAGCATGTTATCTTACAGCTATCTCCTGTGTCTGCCAGAAACAGCTTTCTACTAACTGGTAACACAATGCTTGGTGTGAACTATGAGTAAATACTGCAGCCTGCAGAATTTTTAAAGCTAACTCAGTGCAAAGGTCTGTGTTACAGCCTATGCATATGCCTGTTTACTTATGTTTTCATTTCTTCATCTCTACACCTTTTTACACGTAACAATGATATAGGGTGCTAGCCTCAGAGTGGGGAAAAACTCCATTCTCTTCTAAAATTATCCACTTTGTCTTTCTCTCTTTAAAGCACATTTTGACAAAGAGGGATGATTTGTCCTTTGGTATTCATATTTGCCATGTTAATGATGACAACTCCTCACAGACCAGAGGAGCTTTATTCTAAGTACCAGCAAACACAAACTAACAACTCCATACCCTTAATTCCCTTCTCAAGTTCCCAGCATCTACAGGGATAACATTTGAACAATCTCAGAAAACACACTTTTGCTTCTCTACAGAATTCTTTTCCTTTGAGACCAAGCCTGCTCTTCTCTTTCTTGGGACCTGCAGCTGGGACAAGAGCTCAGCCTTCAGCCAGCTCGTGCAGCAGCACTGGCCTCTGCCCAACAAGTGGGGCTTCCCCACAGCTCAAATACTTTTATTATTTGTCTCTGAATTGTTTTTTTTCCCTCGAGCTAAACTCTGAATCTTTCCCTTCTACATTATATCCTTTTCCCATCTGCTTGGGCCCTTGCCTAAAAAGTGTTTTGTTGTTTACATTTTATCTGCACCAGTATTTATTTTTACAAGTTCTGCTTGTTCCCCAAGTTCCCCAAATTCTGCTTCAAACTCTCTCCCATGCTCATCATCATGCTTCTGTTCATCCACTGCCTCGCTCCTGCCCCTTGGCATGCCTCAGTGGCCTTTTCCTTTCCCACTCCTCATATTCCTTCTCCATTCTCTCCCTTTTGCCCCCCAAGTCCCCAGGCCATCCTCTGTCTCCGATTCCTTCATCTGCAGAAATGTCCCTGTCTCCTTGCCCTCTTCCCAGCATCATTCTCATAAGCAAAAAAAACATGGTTGCAGAGGGGCTTTATACATGTGTTTTGAAAGCTTGATATACATAAATAAAAGCAAGTTGGTGACTTATTTATTTTTTCAGTATCTATTAAACACAGCATAAAATGCAGTGGACATATTTAGACTGGAAATTAGAAGAAGGTTTATAACCACCAGAAGAAAGACAGCCTCTCAGTAGGAGTAGTGAGGGCAAGAAACCTAAATGGTTTCAAGATGCAAATAGATAAGTGTTTGAAAGGCATCATATGATGTGGTTGCCTTCAACAGCAGGGGACAGGACTTGATGACTTAGGAAGTTCCTTTCAGTCTTAATTCTTATCTTCTTGTGTGGGCTGAATATCACCCACAAGCCTGTGCTCAAGCCCAGGAAATGGGGAAACATGGTGAAGGCTGCTACAGGCCTCAGCAGGCTGCAGTCACTCCTGTTACAACCCAAGAGCAGAGGGTGTCGGTAAAGGGCTCCCAAGTGTGTTTTAAAAGGGTGATGAAGAGCCTAGGCTGCTCACATGTCAATGTAACACGCTCCCATGCCTTCTCTGCTTTTTCTCCAGACAAAAGAGGACTGCAGCTAGGATTATTTTTTTCCAGTTTCTGAGAAGTTGCATGCTTTCATCTTGGACAATCAAACTCTGCAGTACTCACAGAAACACAGAATTATAGGGGTAGGAAGGAAGCTTGAGATCACCCAGTCCAATCCAATGCTAAAGCAGGTTCCCTGCAGTAGGTTACATGGGAAAGTGTCCAGGTGGGTTTTGAATATCTCCAGAGAAGGAGCCCCTGCCACCAATCTGAGCAGCCTGTTCCAGTGCTCTGTCACCCTCACAGTAAAAAAACTTCTTTCTCATGTTTCAGTGGAACTCCTATGCTCCTTTTTGTGCTCATTGCACCCCGTCTTGTCGCTGGGCACTAGTGCAAGAAGCCTGGCCCTATCCTCTTCACAGTGCCTCTTTAGATATTTACAATCTCTCTGTTCTGCTCATCACAACCCTCTGAGCTCTGCCAATCAATCGGTTCTTAATCCACCTCGCTGTCAACTCATCTATCCCAAAATTCCTAAGTCTATCTAGGAGAACGTTATGGGATACAACATCAAAAGCCTGTCTGAAATCAAGGTAGACAACACCCACTGCTCTCCCTATCTACTCAGCTGGTGATGACATCATAGAAGGCCACCAGACTGGTCAAGCATGATTTCTCCTGGGTGAACTCATGTTGAGGGATATTTGCTCTGTTTGTAGGGTTTCAGATGAATTAACATGCTAAAGTACAAAGTAAAATTAAACTAAAAACCAAAATCCAACATCATTCCCTGACCCCTGTACAGAGGCTGCAGAATGAGGGCTCACGTGACAGCCCAGCATGACCTAACCACAACCTGCACCCAGGCCACTTTGAGAAGACATCTCCCCTCCTGGCCCGCAGCCCCTGCTTTGAGTTCAAAATGTGATGGCTTAAACCTCCATTAGAAGACAGATTTATCATTTTCAGCAAAATAAAAACATTTTGTTTTGCAGTGAAGGCCAGCTATGAGCGCTCGCCCAGGAACTCACAGCAGCTCTGCTGAAGGGAGCTGACTTGTTAAGCTGTTTTAATTCACCTGCCCCAAACTGCTACAAGCAGTAGCAGCTGGGGATGACATGGTCAGCATCAGTGCTTGCAGGGCGAGTTGACATCTGCAAATCTTCTAAGATCTACATAACACAACCCACAAAGTCCCTTCATACTAGCTCTGTCTGTCATTTATTATTTGTTCCTTTGCCTGCAGCTCCTTTTGAAGCTTTAAAAGCTTTTGTTTTTGATAGTAAAAGGATATTTGTGCCTTGACTGTAGAAACGTCAGGCCCTGTATTGTTCAGTCCACAATAAAATATGTTTCAGTTTGATTTATTGCTCTCAGTTTACTTTGCCTTAAGTTGGCAACATTTCCTGGTTTGGATTTTGCTGATGGCTTTACAGTTCCTTTTTCTGTATTAGGGCAGCCAGTTTTATTTCTGTTATTCCTACTCCAGGACTATATTCAAAATGACTAGAAGTTGTAGTGTTTGAAATCTGGTTATTTACAGCAATGCCTAGACTTGTGAATGCATTTCCAGTAGAAATTGTCTGAAAGCGGACACATGGACTCAATTGAAGACATGTTTTTAAAGTTACTTGTCAGAGGAATGAATACTTCTGGCTGCTTCAGAGCTTTTAAGGGCTTGATTTTTTTTATAGTCAAATTATATTTAGGGGAAAAAAAAAAACCAACAACAACAACAACAACAAAAACCAACAATCAGAAAACCACAAGACCATGCAGGTTTCAAAATGCAAGCCTGCTCTGTGAGCCAGCAACAGGGACAACCAGGTCTGGAGTGGGATGGTCGCAGGCAGAGCCCAGTCACCTTCCCAGCAGCTGAGCTGCACACATGGGTCTGGGAGTTCCCTATGGCAAACCCATAGGTACTCCCATAGGTTGTAGGCAAACCCAGCCTGCTTGGATCCACTTCTCACCTTCTCGTATCTTTCCAAGTGCATATCACATGCTTGCAAGCCTTCCCACAGCCCACACAGCACTTAATGAGTAAGTTGGAGAGATGCTGTCTGCCTTCCCATTCGAGGCATTCTGTCTTGTGAAGTTTACATCCCTACCTGTGCTGCAGGACTGAAGACATCGTGCTGCACGCAAATACTGTGAGATCTACAAACTGGTGTGGAAATTTCCAAAGGAGATGAACCACCCTAAAATTCCACCTCAAGTCTGACACTGTATTGTCATTACCTTTGTAAAAGCACAAATCTAGATAGACTAATGAAACACAGCCAGCAAGGTCCTCAGTAGAAAATAAGAAGCTTGATGGAACAGCTGGCTGAATATACCTCTAATAAAAATGAGGCATGTGTGAAGTTTCCAGGCTAACACAGGAACATTTTCCTACTGAGACAATATATGGGATTACATCTTTCTGAAAATGTGATGTAAAGTTTATTGAAGGAAGATGTTTGTTGTTTGCCTTAATGATCTTTAAATTGACTATGAAAGCTGTTTCTTCAAAGCACTATTCCTATGACTGCCGCTAGTCAGTGGGAACTGACGGGGCTCAGGGTGGGGCCCCGGTAGTGGAAACTGAATTTTGAAAGAGATTTTCATTAAAACAATGGTTGCCTGGCAAAGTCATGGGACACACAGCTAGGAAAAGGCATAAAGCCTTGAACACATAGATAGAGTGGACTAAATTTAGAAGGATGCCAGAGTTGTCAAAATACTCCCAGCAGACTCAGGACAGAGCTAAAACCAGATCTCCATCTCACCTTTTCATTCCCAGAGCTGGTGGTGCAAGCCCTCACAACAAAAATTCTCAAACTTTCAAAGCACTCCTCTTCCAGAGGAAATGAACATCAGACCCGTGCAAAACAAGATCCCCAAAAAGCACGGTAACTCTGTCATAAGCACACCTTTCTTTTCTGAGCCAGTGCACCGCTCCGGGTCCCAAGCACAAAGCCCAGCAAAGGAGAAGCATGGTGTAGGGTGTACTCACCTTGTTTTCCATTTCTATGTTTGAATGACACGTCTTTTAACATTCGCTTTTGCTTTCTCGATGACACCATGAGCTTACAGAGGAGATGGATAGAAGTAGTAGAGTGATCCCCCAGAGCTGTCATGGGCACTTAAAAATGCACTACTTCAAGTCACAGAAATCTGCTTTTGCTATGTCAGTAACAAAGACAGTCACACGTAGGTTCTTGATCTTGATCTAGCTGCTTTCCTGGGGTCCTTTCAGGATATATTTGACCACCAGGCCTCAGTAACTCCTTTCAGTTATTCTATATATCACGCACAGTAAATCATACAGAGCCAACCTATGAATGACAATTGATCATGGTAGCTCCTTGGAGCACTTACAGTTTATCACATCAGTGGGGTTGTCATACATGCCTGCAAAGCCTGTAAGACAAACACAACACTCGTGTTCTACAAATCCTTTGCTGCACAAGCTCGGTGGCCATTTTGAAAATGCTGTACCCTCCTCCTGAGGACCACAATTACCATCACTTTACACATCTGCCTAACAAACCTCTAACTGCAGCATCCCACTGGAGAAACTAAGGTGGGATTATTTTTATCTGTAACCCACAGCACTATCTTCAGAAGGATAAGGAAGTGTTTTCTTCTGCCAGCATTTATTATTTATGTTGTGGTCACTTCTTGGGGTCAGGAAACGAGAGACTTCCTTCACTTGCAGCTGAAATCCTATCCCAAAGCATTAATATGTTGCATTTTCACATTCCATGCTTACTGCTTAATTTGATTTCAAATGGTGTATGTTACTACATTTCCACTGAAGTGAATGGAAAGAGTCCAATTTACATCATGTACGAAGCTGGCTCCCTGCCACTGAAAAACAAATAAAATTAAACTTCTCAGAAAATTTTTATCAGCGCATTCTAAGACCTTGAAGATAAGGTACCTAGTGACAAACCTATCACAGTGGTACTAGGAACGGCATGACAGACTGCGTGAAATCAGGACCACAACATTTCAGAAAAGAATGTTTGGTGCGTGTCGTTTGATACAAGATTGATTCTTCAGTTTCCTTTAGAAAGTAGCCTAATTGTCACTAGTTGTGAGTACTTTCATACCCTGCCATGAAAATATCCGCCAGCCCTACTTGCTATCTTCCCCTATAAGGCCACTTCAATCTACTCCCTTAAATGCAGATCTCAGCATCTGACTTTGGATGCCCACTCTGAAGAAGCTGGATGAAATCTCAAACTTCAAAGCCATTTGCAACTTGTGGTCTGAAGCCTGAAACAAATGACTGGCATGTAAGCACGCCATAAATACCACCATCTATAATCTCACCTTCAACTTTTATCAGGACTGAGGACACTCAATACTAAATTGATACACATTTACATTAAGGTAGCAGGAAGCTGAAAATCCTGGCCAAGTCACCATTTGTCTTAAGTAAACGCGGCATGTCAGCAATTCTGTTTACTCAATCCAAGGCTGCTTTCATTTCTTGCTTGTTTTGCTATATATTTATATTGAGGGAAGACTTTCTCAGCAGCTTTTAGTCACTTCTTCAATGCATTTTATGAGGAGACAAAGTCAAATCACTATTACTTAATTAACACAATTGTGAAGACTTCACTCCAGCTACACAATAGCTCTCCTAATCTTGCAGAAGGATGCATGACTTCATTATTGAGTATATTGTTTCCTATAAACATATAAAACCCCTACAATAACAATCCCATCAGCTGAAATGAAGTTATCTGAGAACAGAATTAAACTCTAAATGACCCTTTGCTCCACTCCATAGACCCCTATTAATAATTCTAATCTAATCAGTGTGGATAAATGTACTGTTGCAGCCTATGCCAGGCACTCTGCCAGGAGGTCCTGCTGCAGTCCATCCGATTCATTCCGGTCCAGAGCTTCTCTGGAGAAGATGCATCTCGCACTGAGAGGCCAATGCCTGATTTCCTCTTTTGTTATCTTTTAGTGGCAAAGTCATGTCCTTGTAACTGATAGACACTTTTCTTTGTAAATAACCCTGGAGTGACTGATAGAGCTTTTGCCAGACAAAGCCTGTAAATAGCTAGGCATTATTCATGCCAGGCCTGAGAACACTGTGTCACGGCTGACAAATTTATGGTAGATATGAGCTCACCTCTTCCACAAATATATACTTTCCCAGCAAATTCATCACATGTTTTAATGGCCCCATACTGAATTTGTCAGCTGTCTGTCCCTGCTCATTGTTTCCTTTGGATTCCTGTCAAGGATTGTTTGTTAAAATCATCTCCCTCTCCTATCCTTCAGCTGCTAGCCCCAGGAAAGATCAATGGTGACACATCTATTGATAATATTTTATATTCAGCTATTCAGGTCATAAATCATTTTAACAATGCTGATATGTTTATTGAGTGTCTGCTGGCATTGCAATTACACAGAAAGTGATGTCACTCTAAATCTTGGCTTTGTTGGATTGCATTTGATTCCTTCCTCCCCTCTCCCACCCCGCTTCATAATTAAAATCTGTCACTTTTATTTTTGCAGTTGCCACATTAAAAGCAGTGAGAAGTTTGGCATTTCAGAGGAGGTGTGGAATCCCTGAGCCTCTGTCTCCCATTAAAACCAAATACACAAAAGCACTTCCCATTGGTACACGAAGATGCTACTTCAAGCCTGTGCAGATCCCTAAGAGTACATAGGACTGAGTGAGGGAGCAGCAGAAAAGTGCTATTTCGGCTCTCTGCTCCGACTCAGCGAACCAAGCAGAGGCCCCTTCTCTGAGCTCTGTGCAGCTGTCAGTCGTCAACCTGGCACCTCACATCACATACCAATGGGAAGAAGACACCATTCCTCTGTGAGGGCATCAATTCGGCAAGGAGAATTGAGATCAGTTGAGAACAGGCCCCAAGGCATCCTGCACTCTGCATCAGCCAGGCTGCCTCCCGCTCACACACACTGCTCCCCCTGCAGATCCTCTATTGGAGACACTTACTAGGAAAGCTCTGGAAGACGAAGAGAGCCATTCCTACACCTCCTTCAGTTTACCTCATTGCATCTGTGGCTCCAGGAACTCCTAAGCAGTGCTCCCCGTTGTGCAGAGGTAGTCGAGTCCTCCATCCAGCTCTCTACGTTTTTTTCACCTCTTAATTCATGACCACAATGTTACACAGCTATAACATTTCTAAAAAAAAAAAAAACCCGTCTAGGACTTTGCAATTTATTTGAGACTGCTTTCCTCCATAGCAAGCCTCTGCTGTACGTACCCAAAGAAAAGACAGAAAGCAGGAGAGTGCCGGCCAGCAGGAAAAGTCACATTTGTTCCTTGAATGCAAAATGTCATCACTCATTAGAGAAGACTCAAAAGCAGAGTTTCTCTCAATGCAGACAGCAGAAAAGATTAACACCATTTCACCCGATTGCTAATTTTAGTGTCTGCCCTTTTAAAACATCCTTGTAAACACATACAAGGAATGATGTGGGTATATAGAAAAGATTATTTTTTAAATGCAGAAACACGATGGTTCAACAAGCCTAAAGCAGTTTTCAGTGGGGTGCATATTTTTCTTTATGTATCCGGATACGCAGAACTGATTTTTTCATTACCAGAGATGGGACACACCTCTAAAAATATGTTTCAAATATACAGCCAACTACCTCTGAGGTGTCCCACTAATTTGAAACTTTTATGATCTGCCTTCACAAGCCTATAAAACTGGACAAGAGTGCTGATGAGAATTTCAGGCTGTATAGAAATACACTAACAGTTTTTCCTGTGGTACATTGGCACATCAACGTGTAGATTTAACCTCTCTTGTGGCTTTCCAGAGCGCATTGCTTCTAAGGCTAGATTCAAATTTCATTCATCCCACTATAATTTCACTGTGTCAAAGGATATTACTTTAGATCTACATGGACTGGAGCAAGAACACAGCCTGCTTGACTTTAATGGGTCTAGAAAAGAAGAGTAGATGTGCCCAAACTGGAGAAACTTAGAGCTGTACCAAAGTCTGGATTGTGATCTGGCTTCTGGGTTTGCAAGTGACCCAGATACATTTACTACCTGGATTTTAGAATGTATCTGAAAGTTGCAGGAGCCCGAGCACCACAGACAAGCAAAAATTCCTGGCTGAAATTGTACTTTTGCTTTTGCAGGTTGCCTTGTTCTCCCAGTAAATGTTTCAGTGAATCTTGGCCAAGCCTCAACATTTCTTTTTTAGCAAAGCCCCCAGACCAGACTATTTTCATATGTTCTCTGCCTTTCTGCAAACATTCTGTGGCTTCGTAACTCTGAGAGGTATTTTCCTGATACCAGTGCTTCCATTTTCCTCAGCACTGAATTCTGAGATAGCTTATATCCTCTTCATCTATATCTTAATGGAAATTCTTGTAAAGAAGTGGGAAGTCAAGCTGTTTATATTGGGAATGCAAAAGAAATGCTCTGCTTACAGGGGGCTTAGCCTAAATTTGACTGAAGTCACAAAGAAACTCTCTGACTCTTCTGGCCTCTTAACAACTGTACATTCCATTATAATGACTGCAGGCATAAATCAGTCCTGAGTTATGCTTGTCAGATAACCAGTTAGATATCTACTTAGCCATATTTGCATTCAGCAACCTAATTTATGTACACACTCTTCAGTACCGTGTGTATATAGATAGATTACAAAACTTGATACATAAAATTATAATAATCATGTTTTTCACTCTAAACTACATCTCCCACCACCGTGTACAAGTAGAGGCCAAACATTCCTACCTAAGGCAGGCTTTTAAATCTGATTGAGTTGCTAGGCACTGTGTAGATATGGTGGGAATCAGAGAGACCAGGGGTCGAAAATGCCTCCGAAAAGGTCACAGGTCCACCTAACTTTGGGCAGCTAACCACAGTGCCCACTTTAGAAGTCTAAATCATCTTAAACTGCCCTTATTATCAAATGGAGAGTCATGGTCTTTTCCATGATGATGATTTATTCTAGCTGAGACACCTTTCTGTTCCCATTAGAGTGGTACCTGGCATTTAGGCACATCTTGTAACTGCTAAAAGTCAGATGGGCTGAATCTATACCTACGAGGTTATCAAATGTAATTTTCTGGGATACTGATGCCTAAATATATCTAAGGATTTGAGTCAAGACACCTATTTCTTTGTTAAGTCGTCTTTAACAATGAGTACTGTTTTGTCAAAGGGTGTTACCAAAATCAGACAAATGCTGAAGTTTGGTCACTCACTTCTATGGACTGCCTTGACTCCATTCTTAGCCGTGACAATCATGGGCCAATATGCTTGTGCCCCCCGAAGATCTGTCAGATCTCAGGAACAGCCCCAGCTCAAGCATCTAACAAAGTACATTGAAAGCATGAAGAAAAATTTTAGCAATGATAATATATACTGGCAAATATATTTGATATATTATTTGGCTGTATTTATTGTCAGGGGAACACAAATGTCTTTATCACCACAGATTCCAGAATATTTCAAGCACGAATGTGGTATTGTGTTTGTTTTTTGTATTTTTGGGCAGTTTCCTATACTGTAGTCATAGCAAACCCAACTCTCCAGAAGACTGTGAGAAACTTAATTTCCCCAGGAATTGTTTATTTCCATTTTAGCTTATTCTGCTAAACTTTTCTGTACCAGTTGGGGTTTCCACACTGTTAATGCTTTTGCACTTTAAAACGTAACAGTGACTGGGAGGAGGTGATTCATTCCCACGTTCACTTTGCAATAAATTGAAGCATGTGCACTGCACAATACTTGTGCCAATTCCATTATTTTATATACAAAAAAGTCATTATGTTCCAAAGTATTATCATTTCCTTTCTTCCCAGACAGTGACCGTCTGTAACACATTATTTTGGACAGACTCCCTACCAGATTCTGGGTATTCCCCCACTTCCAGAACTGTTCCTTAACACAAAAACAAATAGGGGGAAAAAAAAGAAGTAGAGGGAGTTTTGGAAATTCAGGCATATTATACCCACAGGTATTGCTCACCTATTAGCTCTAGCTTAATTACTGATTTTCACTCGCCCATTTTCCCAGGAGCAATACTTTAGCGGAACTGGCTATCTTTACACAGCAAGTTATCTTACGGATCTCAAACAACTGCTTACAAATGGGCTTTTCCAACAGGACACAAGCTGTGTTTGATTTAACTCAATGTATATTTATGTGACAGAATCTAACCAAGTTGGACTTTGTGCCGTAACCATAATGTTTGCACAGTTACACCTGGGGAGGAAAGCCCTCCCACTACAGCACTAACAGGATGCCAGTGGCAAGAAAGTTTACATAATAAAATCATGGCTCAAGGGATTTATACATCTGTCAGTAGAACAGTGATGACAGTCCTCATTTGTAAGCATGGTACACAGCTTCAGCTGGAAATAAAAGATTAAGGATAAGGCCAAATAAGAGCCCCTGTAGATAACTGCATCCTATCGCATGCCCACTACCTCCTCCTGCAAGGACCCTGAAGGGCACTATGCTGGGAACATGTCTCTGGGGGTGACAACGTGTCCTGGCTGTAGACATGAGCACACTCCTCTTGTCATCCAGCATGGCCAGATGTGAGCTAGCTCAAACAGAATCAGCAGCCACAGAGCAATGTTTAGCATGGCACTGGCCCATGAGCACCACTGGACGCTCCTGCGGTTCCCACAGTGATCTTGGCTCTCTCCTTTCTCCTCCACCCTTTCCTTCCTTAGATAGCCAAAACTTGCAACCCTGAGGAGGAGGAGGAGGGCAAAGGAACAAAGGATGGCATAACTACCTCCACCTTGGCGCCAGCATCAAGCTTGACATGCAGTAGAGCATGGAGCAAGAGCAGCTCACATTGACTCCAATGCCTGGACAAGGACCCAGAAGCAACGCTGAAACCTCCTGGTTTAGAAACTTGTGGCTAGGGACAGTGCCATTTCTTTCATCAGCTGCTATCAGACTTCCATGGCCAGCACAGGCATCAGTCAAACCATATCAAGAATACACTGGCTTTCTGCTCTCCCAGCTGCAGCATAGAGCAGAAACTGGCTGATTCAAGGGCTGGTGGGTGCAGGAAGGGAGATGCAGACAGGAGGAAGCCAAGTAAAAGGCTGCTAGACTTTTGTAGCAAATGAAAGTGGCAGGCAATAAAAGAAGTTTGCAGGAGAGCACTGTGACTCACATGACTGGCCAAGCTCCTCTGAATCGCCACCTTGGGGAGATGAAAAGCGGGACTGCAGGAGCTCAGAGAAAGCCCACCTGGCAGCCCAACTCATAAAGTAAAACCGTCTGGTGGTTTCAAAGCTCTGCAGCCAAAAGGAGTATGGGAGGGGAGAGAAACTCCAGGAACCCAGAGGAACAGCTCATGGAGACGGCAAGGGGGAGAGGACCAAGATTCCGTTGCGGATTTTCTGTCTTTAATGGATCCCTTCCTCGTTCACCCCGAGCAAGGCAGCTGGCACGTGCTATCTCAGCATGCAGATGGATCAGCAATGTCAGACTTGCAGCTGTGCATATTTAACACACAGGGATCTTATTATCTATTTGCTGGCTAGCCAGCAGCAGGCTGATTTTGGAGGAGATTGCTCACAGTTGTAGAGAGAGAAAAATAGAGAGTAGTCCACAGTCATTAATCTTACACAACAGGCTGCGCAGCGTTAGAGCCAGAACTGCTACTCTCCTGCATCTGTCCCTCCCACCAGCACTAAATCATCCTCTGGTTCTCAACCCCTCTCTGTTACAGAGAAGAAAATTGTCTGGGTTGGAATTAGACACCATAACAGCATGGGCAGCCCTGTTGTAAAGAACAACTGCTCCGAATTTTCATTGGTCTCAGGTCTCAAACAAGCCTTTGGTCTTATCACTGGCCAGAGGGGAAAAAGGAGAAAAATGAAGAGTTTTTATGTTAGTCATTGACATTTTCAGGTTGGGAATCAATTTCAAGCTTACAATGAGTCTTTCTTATGTTGAGCTGTGTTCCAGGATGACTTGGCTGGCATCAGAGACAAAGGTATCCTGCACACACCATCATTCACTAAGCAAAGTCTGAAGTTTTTAGGTCCTCATCTAGAAAAGCCCCCAAAACACGTCTGATATGATGCATGTGATGCAGTCCTACTGGGAGTCAATTTAAAGTCCAGCCAGTCCTTCAGGGCTTTGCTGAACTGAAGTCTAAATGCTCATGCTGGCTGGAGCCTGTTCTGGTTCATCTTTTCCCTGTATGCTAGAGGCCCAAAATGATCCATCTCCAAATTAGCAAACACCTGCAGGGCTCTCCAGGAGGGGAGACTCAGCAGTGAGGTCGAACTCTTTTTATGTGCACAATCTACAAGGTAAGAAGCACTGAGGGCTGCCCAGAGGAGTAAAAGCCAGCTGAGATCAACTCATGACCATGAGTTAAGTTCTGCATCCCAAACACCAAATAACAACATCAACTCGCTTGCCATAAATTCAACCAATAAAGCTTGTAAATAAAGCTTTGAGAAGTGTGTTTTAGAAATCAAAATCTCTGTTTTACCTGCTTACTACATGGTATCCTCAAACAAAGAAGACTGTGTTTGATCTGGACGTTAGCTGGCCATGTCAGCTCTGCAGCAACGGACAACTCATGCTCAGATGATGTATTTGGAAGCCAGAGTGCTTAATTGCAACCCATTTAGCTTCATCGTGTCAGGAAACAAGCTTTTTATTTCTAACTCTTGACTGGATATAGAGAAAACTTCTTTGCCAAGAAACAGCACCAGGAATGGAGAGACAAGCAGGTATTGTAAAACAGCCACAACATTGCAAACATTCAGGATGTGCTCTCTGGTCTCTCTGGAGAGTAGAAGACAGCTTCACCTAGAGGAAAATCCCAGAGAGAGAGAAAGAAATTTCCAGATGAAAGCGAGTTGCTCTCAGATAAAATGGACTTCTTTGAAGAAAAAGTGCAATTCAGAAATTAAAAATATGGGTGATAGTAGGGAAAACTTGGAGCCACTTGGAACTGATTGAACGCTTTTAATAGCAAACATGTCCCATTACACACGATGTAAAAGCAAAATCATAAACTCCTGGCAAAAACTTACAATTCTAACTCAAAAATAAAAGTTACCCAAAGAGAAACATGCAGTGAGAGCCCTCATGTCCATAAAGAAAGAAGACTTTAAGCCATATCCACCTGCAGAGCGACACAACTTTTGTGATTTCCCTCAAGTGCCTACAAAACACTGTCTTATCAATGCTGAAAACTGGCATCATCAGTAGGGCAGAGCAAGAGGGACAATAGCTGAAAGACACACAGAAGGTGATAGAGGGAAAGCTTAGCTGAATGAAAAACTACTTCGAAAATAGCAAAAATAAAATTGCGAGGACTTTTTACGGAAACTGAACCAAGAAGAAAGAAAACGAAGGTTTGGAGGTATTGAAGCAGCATCTCACAATGGCATTCTTTTCCTGGACTGCTGGAAAAGCTGGCCTCATTGAAAAGGATGTGATTAAATAACTCAGACTTTAATGAAAGAGATTATGTTTCACTAGAAAGGAGCAAAGTCTCTGAAAGACTCCTTATCAGCCCATACTGCACAATGAAGAAGAGGTCAGATTCAAGTGGTACATTAGTCAAATAATACCATCTGAACATTTACTTTCAGCTCACTCTTTTTGATGAAGGCCACGGCCAACAATTACTAATGGATAAGAGAGGGTTATTTGATGGAGACCCGACATGCATTACAGCAGACACTGGCATGGTTAATTGATCAGAAGCATCGTAAGTGAAAGAGTTATGCTGAAAATAATGCTGTTACCAGAGTGATGTAAATGTGCTACTGGTCAGCATCTTTTCATAATTAGGTCATTTAGGAGCCTTTTGGGTCATTGATGGTGGAACAGCAGCCAAATCCCCCAAATATGCCTGCTGTGACAGATGCCCATGTTACTGTTGTGTATAAGCACTACAGGTGCTTGGGAAGAAAAAGACCTTACAGCCCATAAATATTTTAGCCAGGGCAGATGAATAATAAATTGGTGAGAACAACATAGTGACATGAACTCATGTGAAACTATACCACACACTGTGAACAATATGGCCAATTGCATTAAAGCAGGACACTAGAAAACATCCTTAAGAGCTGGTCATCATTCTTCTTGACCCTGTTTCATGGTTCCATAACAAAACCTGGCCTCTGTGCAAACACTGCAACCAGTAACATCAGAAGTGCTGGCTCTCTGCATGAAATGAAACTAGAAGAACCTAATTCCATACTGTTGTCCATAAGCAGCTTGACTCTCAGGGAGCTAATACAGCAGTACCATGCACAAGATTTGACAGAAATAACGGAAAAACAGCAAAAGCAGCAACAATCAAATAGGCAGGAAATAGATTTCTATATCATCTGTTTCTTTTCCACTTCTTCCAAAGAAATAAGTTCACAAATGTTAGCTTTTTACTGAAAATCAACAGAAGAATTAGAAAATGCCCAAGAACGTTCATCCTCAGACTTGAAGCACACAGACGAAATGGAAGCTAAACCCAAATCAATCCATTCTGCTTCCACATTATAAACTTTAAGTAATACTAACGATGGCATGGAAAAATAAATGAATTAATAAATAAAAAATCCCTGATTTTCCCATTAAAGAAAAGAATTTCACAGCCCCAGAGCCTGGAATTAAATATACAAATCTTAAATCTCCATCACTCTTCTCATTTTAAGTTCTTACAAAGCACAATCTAAGCATCCATGTTCTTACAGCAGCTACCTCTGGTGCCATTCAAAATAAAGAACAAATCTACCCTAAAACGATAATGAAACTTGATCACACATTCAGGGTAAAAAATAATCTTTCTCCCCAGCTGGAAAAAAAACTCCATTCTGCCAAACTGATCATCGTGTCTGTGTCATATTGTGCCAAAAAGCAGACTGAAATTATTCAGGTTCATTCCATAGCTTTTAAGTGGTTCTGGCTCAAGCTCATCCCGACCCAAACCAAATTCACAGAAGTGAGGTATAGGTAGATGACAGTGATATCAAGCAGAGGAACATAATCATAGGGCCTTTTCAGAAATCATCTGCTAGAACAAATGCTCTTTTTTTCCCCTGGCTCTCAGATTATAACTCACTGATTTACATTGGAATATTATTTAATTAGATCAGCACCAAATGACTCATCGTATTTTGTCACTTTAATGATTCTTTATATTTCTCCAGTTTGATGGGTTAATCACTGCCTATCACAGTTTATGGCCTCTATCTTCTTTATTGTGTTTTGCTTCCCATAAGCTATCTAAGGTGATGTGAACTTTGTGCTATTGACTTTTCTCACTCCTCTGGGGAGGTTGTCATGGAGAATTAAGCTATTGACAAATCAACAGCCGACGTGCTAAACTCCTTCTTGCACGTCATCATCAGGAATGTGGGAACCAGCCAACTTTGGTTTTGTTCAGAACCAAGCTGTTCCACCACATAAAATAAATCCTGAAAACCTACACATCACAGTCAGCTCTCATTTAAAGCTCTGCAAATCTGAAGTAAAGGAGGAATCTCCTCCTTTAGCTTAACAAACACACTTTAGAACAAGTTCGGGCAGCAGAATTTAATGAATGAATTTCAGACTTCCTCCTATAGTTTTAGTCTTCTCAACAGAGTAGTTTTTGTTTCCAGAAGCGGTTGTCTTCATTAGGTGTGACTGAGCAAATGAGCTAGGCAGACATAATTAATGCAGCGCTAACCTCAAGAAGTGATGAATAACAATTATTTTTCAAATGCACTTAATAAACGTTAATTTGTTCCTTTTTTCTTCTTCTTATTGCAAGTGTTGGAACTATTCTAATCATCTAGGATAATTAGTCCGTCAATACCTAACCAGTGAGTCAGTATGGTATTACTCCTTAATACAGAACCTCCCATTATGGGAGGAAAAATACAAAAGATAGAAAATGATATAAAAGATTTCTACATGACTAGAAGCTAAAAAGTTATGACTTATTTACTGAGATGGTATAGATGAAATGGAAATGTATTGTGGCTCTTACTTCAAAGGCTGCCCTCTCCTCTTTGTTGGCATAATTCACTAACTTTCGTGGATATGGAATTCAATTGTGGGTTCAGTTTGAGCTTGTTGCATTCTTATTTGTCCAAGGGCATATTTTATTCCCAAGCATACCTCTGCTTAGCTGAAAATAGTCCTCTTAACGTACCATTAAATATATCTCCTTTTGCTCCTCCTCTAATGTTTTCTCAAATTTTAATGAAAATGTAATTTCAGAAGTGTTTTCTTCCCAAGGTTGTTACACTGCCAAGCTGTAAAAATAAGTCCAGCTTCTTGTTGTTGCTGTGGTTGTTGTCAGAGTCAGTGGTGAGCCAAGGAACTTGCACTATATGTACTATTTCCATTCCCCATGGAGAGCTTCAGATAAGCTCCCCCAACCCAGGTTACAGAGACAGTGCCAGGAAATGCTGTAGGAGCTGGAGGGAGTGTCGGATGGTCTAGAACAGTGGAGGAAAAAGCTCCAAGCACAAAAACGAAGTTTTGCAGATCCAAGTCAACTCCCTATTTTTTTCAATGGCATTATCTGCTGCTTAACTTTCAAGTATCTAGTTCCAGCACTTCACAGCAACGCTGGTTATGCCAAAACTCATCCTTTTGTCTGCTTCAAGTTAGCTGCATTCTTGCACTGTCTCCTGTTTCACATCAACTGATAAATCATTCAAGCTATCAGATCACATTTGTTAATGAACTGAATTTACTTTTTGACAGCTGTGCTCCATACCCTCCTCCTCCTCTTCTGTAGATTTCAAATACACTTAAATTATTACAGCATTATAACGCACATCCAGCAGGAGTGAGACCCTTGAGATCTTGCATCAGCCAACTCTATTAATTAAGCTATATGGTCCCATGCAGTGAAAACTTAAAGCTCGTCATAGTTGTGACCTCTGTGAAAGAAATATGACTTTTAAAGCAGGTTTGACTTCAGACACTAAAAAATTAGCAGTCTAAAAATAAGGCAAGCTGGGTTGGTAATGTGAACTCACAGAGCAGTAGAGGAAGAGAGACATGGCACTTTGAGAGAAAAACTTCCATGTCTAACTGGATGAACCAGGTCTGATATATCCTCAAGGAGATTACTATTATTATTATTATTTAATTCAGTAACTCTTCCTAAAGTGTCACCAGAGAGAGTGTTCAACATTAGGTGGGAACCCAGGGTCAGGCACGGGAGCAATCAAGGCTCAAGCACATAGGGAAGAAAAAGTTGGCCACTTCAACCTGCAATTTTCTTCTTTTCATAAGAGAAAAGTGAGTCTTTTTAAGAAGCAACTCACCAACTTCCCCTACTCTCAATCTTTTTTTGTAATTATTTCTTTTTTCCCATTCTCTTTCTACTTTCCTTCACCTTCTTCCTTTTCTGTGACAGCATCCTCTTACCTTCTTAATAATCATCTCCTGTACAGATATCATCTCTAGCTAAATTTTGTTAAAACCAAAACAATCCAGATGCTCTGGATATAATAAAAGAAATGAATAAACAAAGATTATGAGTGGGAAGAGGAAATAAAAGTAATAAGCTGCATGACAAACATCACCCTGTCCTCTCTGAATAAAATCCCTTTGCCCAGAATGATCTAAAGGAAGTCCCATATAGTCCCAGGGGAGCCTTTCCATTGGCCTTTCTATCTCAGTCTCTCACTTGCCTCCATTTCTAATTTGTCATATTCTCATCTCTCCAAGACAGTGCCTGAGTTTGACTGAATCTGACAGCAAAAATGGGTCTCCAGATTTATGGAAGGTCTCTGCAAGCAAAGGCTGCTGAAATCCCAGTGAGAAAGTCCAATATTTTGATGTTGGCCTTAGTCTTGACTCTAGTTGAAAAAATCAGAGTTTCTTCACAAAGAACACTTAGATCTTGTTATGAATAGAAGTCTCAAGATTCTCTTTGAAAACGAATCTGCAAGGAGACCCTCCACTAGAAGCTGAGGGAAGGCAACATAGGAGAGAAGGGAAATGTGAATTACAGAACCATAGAATGGCTTGGGTTGGAAGGAGCCATGAAAATCATCAAACCTGCTGTGGGGGCAGGGTTTCCAACTGCTAAACCAGGCACTAGTTCAGTTTGCCCAGGGTCCAATCCAGCACAGTCTCATAAGCCTTTAGGGATGGGGTATCCACAGACTCTCGGAGCAGACTGTGCCAGCACCTTACCACCCTCTGAGTGAAAAATTTCCCCCTAACTTCTAACCTAAATCTCCTCTCTTATAGTTTAAAAGCATTCCCCCTTGTCCTACCGCTATCTGCTCATGTAAAGTCAGCCTCCTTCCTTGTTATAAGCTCCCTCTAAGTACTGAAGGGCTGCAATGAGGTCTCCCCAGAACCTTCTCCAGGCTGAATAAGCCCAGCTCCCTCAGCCTTTCTTTATAACAGAGGTGCTCCAGACCTCTGTACATTTTCATAGCCTTCCTCTGGACCTGCTCCAGCAGCTCCACATCCTTCCTATACTGGGGACCTCAGGCCTGAACATAGTTCTCCAGATGGTGCCTTACAAGGGCAGAGTAGATGGGGACAATCTCCTTTCTCAATCTGCTGCCATCCGCCCCTTTTGATGCAGACCAGGATGCAGTTGGCCTTTCAGGCTGCATGTGTATACTGTTAGCTCGCATCAAGCTTTTCATCTACTTGATACCCCAACTCCTTCTCCATAGGGTTGCTTTCAATGAGTTCTTCTTCCAGTCTGTACATACATCTGGGAATGCCTCCACCCAAAAACAGTACCTCACACTTGGCCATATGGAATATCATTAGGTTTATGTGAGCCCATTTTTCAAGCCTGTCTAGGTTCCTCTGCATGGCATCTCTTTCTTCCTTTGTATTAACTGCACCACTCAGCTTGGTGTCATCAGCAAACTTGCTGAAAGTACACTCAATCCAAATATCCAGGCCACTGATAAAGATGTTTAAGAGTACCAGTCCTAAGATGGACACATGGGGGAAACCCATCACCACTGGCCTCCACCTGGACATAGAGCCATTGATCACAACCCTCTGTCTATGACCATCCAACCAATTCTTCATCCACTGAATAGCCCAAACTCCAAATCCCTCTCTCTCCCATTTAGAGACAAGGATGTGGTGTGGAACCACATCAAAAGTGTTGCAAAAATCCAGGTAGATGACATCAGTTGCACCGCTTTTGTCCACCAGGGCACATCATTCCAGTCACCCAAAGCAAGAACTGCTGGGAATCCAAAGCAAGCAATAACCCCTCTTCACTTTGAAATTCCTCGGAATGTGCAGCGGCCACAAACTAGCATTAATCTGATCTGAAAAGAAATGTCATTGAACATATCCAAAACTCAAACAAAAATAGTTTTTCTTCCAATTCTTTATAGAAACTTTCAAAATAGAAAATATTTGTTTTCCAATATATCAGCCCACTCTGATAAAGACACACACTCACTAAATCCCACACTATCTGAACTTTTCCTACCTCTAATGCACAACATGAAGTCACATCTCCAGCTCACATGTAACTCAAACACAGCACTCTTAGATTTTGCAGCCTTTGGCAAGTACAAGGTCTTGCCAAACAACATCCATTTCAGCCCTATCTCACACACAAGTGACCATCTTTGGCTGACTTCTCTGGAGTTGGTCAGTCCTGGATTTGCACTTATTTAAATGAGTGTATGAACAAAGAAATTATTCAACTGTTTTCCTTCATGTATGAAAGAATACAAGGCAAAAGACCATTATCAAATGGATTCATCTGTCCCTTTCACTTACTAGTCAGTGCAAATCTCAAGCCTTCATCTTCACCCCTTTGACCTACCCTGTGGGTTTCTCCCTGTCTTGCTATTTGGAGAAGAAGCAACCCCTGATTAAAAGATATGCTCAGACACTGGTCAACAGAGAGTGAAGGGTCTCATTTCCTCCAGCACTAATATCTCGCTAGTGTTAATTGCAGTTATGGGTGAATAGGCAATACTGAAGAACAGAGGATGTGAGTGCTTTGCCATTACTGATTACCTCACATCACACGTTTAAAATGAATTTACTTGTCCCTGCAGTCCTTGGGTCAGATAAAAAAAGAAAACTTGGGGGGGGGAAAGCTTGTTTTTACCGACAGCTGCTCTTCAAAGGTCAAGGATTACAATAGTTGGAGCACTGCAGGTCGGGGTTGATGAGAACTGCACCGAGAAACTCTTCTTGCCCTCCCTGATTCTGGGTTGTAATGAATGTTATCAGTTCATCTCTCTTTATAAGCTTTGAATTCACACTACTAAAAAAAACAAAAACAAAAGATAAAAATAAAAATAAAAAAAATAAAAAAAATATTTACAATGTCATCTCTCCTCTGCACACACCTCTTCCAATCAGGCAGCTATGAAAGTTGTCCTTCTGGCAGCATAAACTACCATTTTTTAACAAGGTAGATGGATGCCTTCATACATTTTTAAGATTGGGACAGGATATATTTTGTGGTTTATTTATAATGACATCAATTACACTTGCTCCTAGGCAATAATTCACTCCTTTATAATTATTTATGAGGTGATTTTTACTTTTTTGAAAGTTTTATGTTTATTGATGTGTTTGGTTAACGAACACTTAAATGACATGGTCAGTTGCTTTGCAGGATGCTGGAGAACAGCAAAATCAATATGTTCTGCACCTGAGAACAATCTTCTTGGTTTTGTAGTAATGATTCCCTGAGCAAGGTCCCAGGAGCCTGAGAGATAATTGCAATTCCACATAGTCAACAATCTGCTCAGATCTATATAATCACCGTCTTTAGCTGCTTCGTTTTGTTTGGCTTTGTTGTGTGTGATCTTTGCCATTAATGTCTCTTTCCCTGTGATCTCAATTGGCTGGTTTTCCCTTCCCAACCCCTCTCTTAGCTTTCATTTCCAAGCCTCACCTCTGCTGAATCCAGCCCCTGTGCTGAACAGAGAAAGCAGTTAGCTAAGAGCTGCTTGCTGCCACTCGATTTTTCTTCGTTGATTGCTGCCTTTGGAGAATGAAAGTTCATAGCGTTCTGGATAAACATTAAAAGAAGGCATAATAAGGCTTAGCATCCCCAGCTGAAGATAACTGATCTCCTCAGTTGCTTTAATATGCAGAGTACAGGATACAGACAAGTGTTAATGGAATAATATATTCTA
Organism: Meleagris gallopavo; assembly: GCF_905368555.1. NCBI lineage: Eukaryota > Metazoa > Chordata > Aves > Galliformes > Phasianidae > Meleagris > Meleagris gallopavo. The sequence goes on along the minus strand of NC_139405.1, from coordinate 6,343,865 downwards.
TGGCCCCTCTGTGATTGGAGGCAGACAGCACGCTGCACAGTGAGGGATGGCAAGCATGGTCAAGAAGCTGGCAAAGAAATTTGTCTAGAGAGTGCAAGTCCTTTGTAGAAGCAAAGGAGAATATTTGACAATATTTCAATCTCCAAAGTGGCTTGTGCTCCAGCTGTGGCATAGGCTGCATTTAGAAGGACATGATCAATGATTTAGGGGCTTTTTAAAGCAGTAATTGTAGCTTTAGCATATTTGTGAAGTGCCTCGCCCAGCAAATACACCGAGGTAATTAATCAAGTATATTCTTGAGTCAGGTTTGAATGCAGAGCACATAAGCCAAGACAGAGCGTAAAAGAATAAATCTGCCAGAAAAGCCTAATAGACTTAATTCGAGATCTCTTATAGTGTGGTCCTGCATCATTTGTGATCTGCAATGCCCTCGTAAATACTCTGCAGCTGGTCCATAAAAACGTGCTAAACTGTTTCCACATCCATACGAGAGCAAGTTATTCCATGAGATCCACCAGAGCGTGACATGGACATAAAGTGGTTGGGAACCACTGCCTTCCTGGATTGCCACAAGCATGATAAAATAAAAGTCTTTTGGGGACTGCCACAGCTTTGACAATGAGGTTTCTTCCAAACATTTTTGGAAACACCAACTCATGCAGATGGTCATCTGCCAAACATGCAACTTGAACTGATTTGTTGCCACTCACAGCAGTTAAACAGCTGCATTAGAAACCTCACCTAGAGTAAGAGCATTATTTCAGGGGTTCAACAGGGCTTTCAAGGGCAGATGCTCTCAGAGCAGAGAGAATGGATTTTGTAGAAGGAATAAATAATGCTCAGAATATTTCAAACTGGAATTCAAGCAGAGACACCTGAAAGGGTAGATTTCCACACACTGAGCACCTAAGAGCCCAAAACCAGATGTCACAGCTGGACACCTCAACTAGTGAGTACTTTCAGCAGTCACTTTAGAAAACGCAGCTCTGAGTCCTTTGGTTAATAGAAAACAGGCCAGACATCTTCCCACCACTCCACTGAAACCCTCCAAACATACTCTTTGGAAAGTTATTAACTGGTAGCTGACAAAACCAATTCTCTCCCTTCATTTACAAAAATAAAAATTGGCATCATTCTGCATTTTAAAATAGAATAGTAGTGATGTTAACACGAATAAATCAACTGGGAAGATGTTTGTAAATCTTTATCAGCCAAAGAGATATACTTACCTGCTATAAAAGAAGATAGCTGACTTTTCTACTTCCATTAACTGTTGCCAAATCTCATAAATGTAAACAGAGAATAAATCCTTTCAGTCACTGAATATGAATATTCTCCTGGGAAATTCCAGTTGACATCCAACTTGATTTACGTGCTTTAAAAAAAGCGTTTGTTTTATACGCCTAGGGTGAGCCTTAAAACGTAAGTTCATGTGTAAAAAATGTAAAGGCTCAGGCCTATTTCAGCAAAAAGTGCACATCCTTTCAGCTGCCAACCATTCCCCACGCAGAGCAAAGGCTCATGAACTCAAGCTCACGGCATCTGCTTGGAGGAATCTGTTCAACTTAGGTATTGCAACACAGACCTCTGGCATCACAGCCCCTTGCCTGACATTTCCCGTGGCTCCTACACTCTGCACTGAAACTAGAAATCTGGAGCTGAAATATTCACTGTGTTCACTCTTCTTTGCAGCTTCTCTTCCTCTCCTCTTCAGGTGAAATGCCAATTCCTTCACCCTGACTTTTGCAGATGCTCCTAACCCACTTCTTGAGTGCACAATACTTAATAGAAATCCGTCCTTAAAGCATAAACTTCAATTCTTACTAAACATAAGCATTATTATGAAACACATGGCTCCTATCTATATAATATTTCCTAAATCTGAGAGGAGAACCTGTCTTGCAGCCACCCATTACACTTCAATGACCTTCCTCATTTTGGATGTACTAACTAAATTGTTAAAGGAATACACATCTTGCTTCACATCAAAGCCACATTAGTAAGCAAAATGTGATCACAGTATCAGGAACAAGCCTGCCCTTTGGCTGTGGAGGATGGTTAGGTGGGCTCTGGATTGTGGAAGGAGTAACATTACGCTGAGAAAGACTTTGGGCAAACGCATATTAAACTGATAGTTTCCTTGTGTTTTGCGTCTATGCTTAATTATTTGGTCTGGTAACCAGCTCCCCATCTTGAAGATTTTTTTCTGTCTGCATACATATGAACGCAGACACATGAAAGACACATTTGTTCACTGTGTACAAATGTCCTCTGCCATTTTATTTTCGGTCTTGGGGAAATTGAGAGAACATCGCCAGGCGTGTTCTCAGTTCTACTCTGTGGAGGCCTGAACTAAAATTATGACTGAAAAGCAAATGCAGTGACCTTTAAAGGAATCGAGAAGAAGCTATTTCCAGCGCATTACTAAATGCTATATTTTAAAGGTTCTAACCTTATTTGCTACAAGTGTATAATATCAGGAAAACCTTGTGAGTGAAGGTTCTGCATTCATCACATAGCCCAAGTCACTTACAGAAGAGATGGGGAAAGTTATTACTTTCCCCTTTGCAGACATTAAAGTTCAACCCCTTTCCTGTAGTGTTTTGCAGCATGAAATAAGGTTCAGGGATCACTTTAAGAATTACAGGCTCCTCGACTTAACAAAAATATAGTTTCCTGCAAGCAACCATAGGTGCATCATCAAGCTGGGAGAGCAATTTATAGGATTGTCCCACGCAGCTGGGGCAAGCTAAGGGGTGCTGGGTTTTGCTATCCAATAGCATGTAGTGTAAACTTCATTGAACAAAATACTCTTTTATGAGAATTGTAATAGGAATCGATTTACATGATACAGCTCAAAAGTAAAAGATAGGCCAACAAAAGACATGTCATAAAGTCTTGCGAGGCCACCCTTAAGCCTGGGGTTTAATTGCATCAAGTAGGCTCCAAGAGTGCGTGATGGCATGTGTTTCTTCACTGCTTTTTTTAACACCTAACAGTCAACAGAGATGTCAGAGATGTTTTGATGCTTAGAAAATCATAAAGTGAAATGTTAGCTTCACATTATTTATCATTATTATTTATGGATTTATATCATATTTTTCATATGTGTAATGGTGCTCCGCACCAAATAAATCAGAGAGCATAAAGCCTCAGTCACAGCAAATAAAGAAGGAAAGTAGGCAGAACCAGAAACATCAATAAAATGCAGAAGTGGTGAGTAAACAAGCATGTGTTTTATCAGATTTTTATAAATTTGTCTAGAATTAGCTACAAGGATATTGTAGTGTCCAATATTTTACCAGATAAGTTCCTAATAAGAAAATAAAACCTGTTAGGCAGTAGACAAATGGAAGAGGTGGATGATAAAAATAGTACGAACTGGAGATAACAATGCAGATTGCACAAGAGTGTATAAATTGAGCCAGAAAACAGCACTAAGAAAATACGCAAAATTCCTCTGAAGGCTCTGTGACATTTATAATCACAAAACATCTTACACAAAAATAATCTGTTACCACTCAAACCTTGCTCCTGGTAGCTGAGGCCCTGGCCCAGTAAAGTGCAGTATGGGCTTACCGAAGAGTTTAAAATGTATAGTTCATAGAATCACACCCAGATATTACATGGGAAAAATGAGAAAGGGTTGAAGAAAAGCTTTAAAAACACTGCACAAATAATTGGGCTTTTTTTACATTTCATTTTTAGCCATCAAAATATACCTCCAGTGTAACCAGACTGTACCCTTAAAGAGCTTAAAGAGTTACAGGCCCTGGATGTGCTTTAAAGCAGCACAGGAAATCACAGGCACAGATATGGTACTTGACCTTTAGTGGTGCAATGAAACCACTAAAATATATGTTAGGCTGCAAAATGCTGAGATCTTCCACCGTGAAACAAAACAGATATTGATTTTTGCTATACACCTTTTAGTACGACAGTAAGTCAAGCACAGTTGGTGCCACATGATTCTGGTTGTTTGAGATATCATGTAACGCGTCCAGTAAAAGTCGAGAGCAGTGCGATTTTAGTGCTTGTGCAGTCTGGTTTTCTGAATTAAATCAATTAAATGAACACACTAGCAATGTCTCCCTGTGCCTCACAGGATATGAAGATCTGCACACGGTCTTCAACAGAGCAGAGTTTGATTACAGGATGAGCTTCCGTTGCCACGAACACAAGATGATCATTTGAAGAACTGAGCTCTGAGTTAGCCACTGGGCAGGAAACCAAAGGAAGAATTCTGAAATGCAACGGAGGAGTTCATGCCTCATCAAAAAACACAACTGAAAATTTTACCTCAGGTGAATTTAGAAAAACTTGAGGATTTGACGACGAATGGCTTTTGAGATGATTAAAAATTAGCTGATCCTGAAATGGAAGTTCAGCCAGCAACATTTTTGACTCCTTAGAAACAAAAAGGCCACTTAAGAATGTTTTATAAGTTAAGCAACATCTTACGACAACAAACTCAAATGAGAACCAATTCCATCCATCAACTGCAACCCAGAACACCAAGCTGATAGCCACAGATACTTGAGGGAGGGCTGAGTTGTTGTTCCTCCTACACTCCAAGCTGGAGCTTTTTAGGAGAGGGCTCCTGTTCTCCTAATGTGGAGAAATGCTTCAGTATTTATGACCTAGCCTTGCTACCCTCCTATACTCAAAATATATGATTTTCAAAAGCACTGATTACATCTGTTCTCATAGCTGTACTGGATGCTATGCGAAGGCATAAATCTGAGCAGCAAGGCCAAAACTGCTTAGTGGCAGGAGCTTAGGAACTTCAGCTGACTCCACCAGGAGTCCGTGCACAGCAAGTGTGGAGAGTCAGCACCGCCGAGCATGATTAGAAACTGCCGCTGGGTTTCTCCCAGCTAAATTTGCCTCGTCCACAAATGACCACCAGAACATGAAAAAAACAGATGACTTGCCATACCTTAAGTGAAAAAATATGATTGAATAAATCCCGAGCATAAGACTTTGTGCCTAATTAGTTAAATCCCCTTAAGACATAAAAAAAAAAAAAAAGCTAGAAGTGCTCTCAGTAATTTGTAATAAGATGCTTAGATAATGCGCTCACTATCAAGGGAAGTTTCCAGTTTCACTGTACTCCATTTTTTAACATCTTGGCGAAGACCTTTTTCCCTCTCTCATGCTAAAGACCTCCCATTGACACTGTAACGTTAGCCTGGGAGCAGCTGGTGACTATTTCTGATGAATGGCAGGTGAAAGGGGTTTTCATGCCAAACCAACACGCACGCTAAACTGGATTCTCCATCCCCATTTCCTTCACTTAGCTGTTTAAAAGAAACCTGGGACAAAGAAGGGCTGCCCAGGCTGCTTGGGAAAATGACACATTCACTCTTGCACAAGAGGTTGGCTTGGGAAAACACGCGGAGAGCTGCTTGTCACTTGGCTTGGCATCTGCCCTAATGGGGCTGCAGCAGGGGCACCCATGGCCACCAGAAGACAGCTGGATGCCCTTAGACTACCGACAGAAGAATAAGAAGAAATTTCTTTGGGAGCTGACCCAAAATGCAATGGGCTTTCCTGATAAAATAAAAAAGCAAAATCGGTGCAAAGGGCAAGTTGAAACATGAGCATTTCTCTCCATGTAGAGAGAGAGAGAAATTCCAGGGGAGTTTCTTGTTTTGATCCTATTTCCTTTCTGGCTTTTTTTTTTTTTTTTTAATTTTTATTTAATTTAGATGAATTTCAGCTTGAAGCTTCATTTCAGAATGAAAAATATAAAAGATTTTGGCGTTTCCTGTAGTTTTTGATATAAATAATTCTGTGGGTTGTTTTTTTGTTTTCTTTTTCATGAGAGTAAACTGAGTGAACAACAAACACTGCCCTCTCCCTATCTACCAACACAAACCATGTGAGGAAACCCAACATCAAACTTCATATCCAATCCTTTGATCAGCGGACAGATTTAAACCACACAAGTTTAAAGTGAAGCTGCATGAAGCTGCAAAGATGCCAGAGAGGAATGTTTCTGCTGACAGCGGTGCTGTCGGCCTTTCAGCGTCCTGAGATTGGAATCTGTGCTGGTGACCTAAACGTTCCGATGGGATGGACGAGGAGCGACTGCACAATCTATTGGTTTCAGTTTTCCTCCCAGTTGCTGCACGCCAAGAGTGCAAACACCAAAAAATGCTGAGTAGCCCCAATTCGCTCTGCTTTCAAAAAAATCAAGGGCATTCAGAAACAACCAGGACTGACCTCCCCCTCCATTTTTTGTTCTAAAGTTCATCAAAATACATTTTTACATTGCTTCAGCTTTTCTTTTTGTGCCAAGTTCCAGCAATAAACCTGCTTTATTAAACTGACATTTTGTAAGTAGTTAGTTCTGAAATTGACTAAGCCCTTTTGGTATTAGGAAAACCGTTCTGGAGGCAGCTGAAATATTAAATGAAACAAAAAAAAAAATAGCTAATGAAATGGCAGGAAATCTGATTAATTTCTTTCTTTTTTTCTTTTTTTTTCAGAGCAATGCTGATGAAGCAAGATGGCCATTTTGTTCAGCAGTGAGGTAATTTGTTTGGCAGAAAATAGAAACTACCTGCATGAAGACTGAAAATCTAAACCTTCCTTGACCTGAACTTCTGCAATATTACTGAACTTCATTTGAATTGTGTTTTCATATTCCCATTATAATTACTACAGATTGGCACCCATACCACATTAGGACTGGCCACGAGTTGGACGGGAAACTTGAAGAATAGCAAAGTTCTGCCTGAAGCAAAGATGGTGATTCAGCTGGAAGACTATTTTCTGAGGAATCAACACCCTAGCTTAGTTACCTGGCAGATTTGGTGCAGTTATAGTGGATACGTGAAACTGAGCCTGAGTCATCTTTCCTATGAATTAATTTTATTATCCTCTCCTTAGTTAGCTAAATTCATGCTGAGAATCAAGTTTTTTTAAGTGAATTTGGAAGTGGAGAGCTTTTAAAAGCAAATATTAAACGCATACATCGTATGGATATACCACCTTATATTTGTGGGAAGATTAGGAAAATAATAGCATTAGATATGGAGGTTGGTGGCCCTGCATGTGGCAGGGGGGATGGAACTTGATGATCCTTGAGGTCCCTTCCAATCCAAGCCATTCTAGGATTCTATGATAAGGCATGCAAGTTCACATAAACACTGTGTAGATTTTTCTTCCCTTTCTGCAGTTTTACACAATTTAAAATTGTGGTTGCACACAGAGAACAAATAGGTAAGTATCACACCTAATACATATGTCTGTGTGCTTTTTCAGCTGAATGCAGCACTCTAAACTGTGTGCTACAGTGAAGTGTCTATGTCAGATGGGCATCTCCAAAGAGCAATTAATTGCACCCAAAAGCCAAGCTGCCCTCTACCTGCTTACCTCTACTGAATCTAGAGGGAGCCCACAGTAACTAAAACTGTATTTAGAACCTTATTTAAGTGTTTGTATTTTGGAGGGCAGAAAGTGGGTCCTATTTTGTGGATTAAAGGCAGCTCTATTTTTGCAAAAATTGTGGGGTTTTTTTAACCACAATGACTTTTGATAACTCCAAGGTCAAAAGAGACGGTTTCAGAATGTTAGTTCATGTAATAATACGCAAAATTTTGCCAAGATTTGGTTTGGTTTCTGTAGCACCACAGGTAAGCTTTTCATTATGGTCCTATCTGACCCCTTAGGAGGAAAAGTGATGACCGTTACTGCTGCTTAATAAAGCTCAGCCCCTGCATTACATTGTCGGAGCAGAAACACATCAGGCAAGGATGAGCTTGCATTTCTTTCTCAGGACAGACAACATGATGGTTACTAACAGAAACTGAGATTATACTGAATGGAACAAAAGCTCGAACTGGGAACAAAACCAACCAATTCAGGGCACTGCAGCAAGCTTACTATCATTATGGGTGACTGTTTTACCTTATAAATGAGGGTTTTTGTTACTTTTCTTTAAATATGCTTTTGGAAAAGGGCTGTTTTCTTTCCCCGCTCAGAGAGGATTTTGTTCCCCAGTTGGATTGTGCAGCAGCGTTACATGAATTTTGCCAATCAGTAGATCTAATAAAGCAAGCTGCGGAACAATATACTGAAGTCACGCACACGCCTTCTGCCCTTTAAATCACAGTAGTTAAAACCAAAACAAAAAGAAATCTCTCAGCTCTCTGGGCTGGTATGGTACTGAATCATTAATCTCTCCCAGTGGCTAGCTCAGTCTAGTTTCTACAATGTCATCGTGCACTGCAGTCCATGTCTACATCCAAGAACGCTCACCGATCTGGGAACTCTTGATTTAATACATGTTGCCACACTGCCCTTGACCTCAGAAGGACTTTGAAGTTTTCTGGCTGGAGATGAAAGTTACAGTATGTGTGGCAGAGGCGGGCTGTAGAGTAAGAAAGAATTGCTAACTCAACAACTTGTTAAAACACATATTTCCAGAACTTTTTTTTTCTTATTATTTATTTTTTTTTAAACTAATAAACACACTATTTCCAGAATTTCAGTCCTCTTGTTCAGATTGATTAGATGAGAGATGAATTTGAACAGACAGATAGATTAAATCAAGAGTTATGGGTAAATTATTTCCAGTCCTCCAAAGTTGGCCTGATGGTATCCATTTCCTAGTACTCCTTACGGATTTCTGCTGGAGCGCGGCCTATAAAGCTCTGATCCCTGCACACACCTTCAGGTTAGGAATGGCAATTAGATGCGATCCGGGGATATCTTCACAGAGAGGGCTTTCTTGTTTGGAAGCCATAAGAAGAGACCAGATTCAGAAGCTAGTTGTTGGCAATGTTACTTTCTAAAGGAATAAAGAATTTTCAAAGGCATCTGATGCAGTGTGACCAAATCTGCCTGAAAAACAAGAGGGATGAAACTCCCCAAGATTATTGTTTTCCTCCCTGTCATATGTTCATGCTGTTTGGACCCAAAGCAGACATCTGTTGGACAGCTTAGTCATGTTGTAAAAAGGCCAGATGTAATTAAAGTGTGTAATCATTTCTTGCCAATCAAAAGGAGCTGAAAAGGAGCACAAAGCCAGAACACTGGATCACAGTTTTTGCTTTTTCCTAAGGGATCACATTTTCACGAGCAGAAGCTTCCTACTTCACAGCCTGGGCAAAGACTCACCCATAGGCAGGCAGCCTGTTAGCAGAAAAAAAAAGCTTTGCCCAATCTTTCAGTTTGGACAGAGAGAAAGCGAAAGCATTTTTTGACCAGCACAGAGCAGTGTCAGATCCTGATACTGCTCGTTGCCTGGAGAATATTAAGTTTACACCAACAAACAAGGAGATGGGACCAGGCTTATTTCATGAGAGTCAAGGATGAATAAAGCTTGATGCCCTTGACATGAGGTGTCTAACGCTGAATTAATCTGACTTTGGACAAAGAGGAATCAAGCAGTCACGAGTGAAAAAAGAGATAAGACCAACTTGTGAATCAAAGAGTTTGTTATGGGGGGAAGGACAGAAAGCATACTTTGTTTTATATTTCCAGATGGGATAAACTAGAAGTAATGGACATAAACCACTGCTGATAGAGGTTCAGGTTGGACATCAGGAACAGGTTTCTGATTGTATTAGTGGAAACTCTTAAATTAGATCTCCTGCGAGGAACAGCACATGGTGAAGTCTTCAGCACTCGGGATTTGTAGGAACAAGTTAAACAACCTATCCAGAAAGCCAGGATGAGTTCTGCGCTGGGCAGGGGTATGCAATAGATGATGTAGTCACTTGGGTCACTTTCATTCCCAACATCTAAAATTACAAGTCAAATCAAAAGGCTTCCTTTGCCTACATCTCCTGGAAATCATTCTGTAATAATTACTACCTCTTTTCCAAATAATCTGCATCTTCTAGCTTCACATCAAGAGTGCAGCATTGCCACAAGACTGTAATATCCTTTAAGCAGCAAAACACTGCAACATTGCCAAGTAGGAGAAACATAATGTCATCTCAAAGTCTCATCCACCAATTGGAAAAGTTCAGCAAATCTCAAATTAAGCAGAATACTTTTGTCACCGTACTAAAATGTGCTGTGATTTATGTTACTCAGGCACAGGAAATACCAGGGAGAGAAGCAGTACAGAATCTTTCTAGCCAGTCATAAATTGGTTTGTAAACAGTAATTATTAACTGCAGTGATGTCCAGGATGTAGTCCACCAAGCCAGCTCCACCATCACAAGTTCACAAAGCATTTGCAGAATAGATTTTCAGTAACTGAAGTGCTGGCAGACACATGGGCTGTTTATCTGAGTGTCACTCCTTTGATTCCAATAACCAGGACTAAACCCAGCCTTCATCAGGACCTTAAAGCATAAGTGCACACCAGCAATTCAATTAGCCTTTTTTTTCTTCTTCTTCTTCACTATTTTATTTTCAAATATTATTCTCAACATGCTCCTGGTCAGAACTGTTCCTTACTGCTGGAAAGCACTTCCTACTCCCTGAGTACTTTACCCGGTGTTTTCCATTAACTACCTTTCAGCAACTCCCTCCTCAGCACTATATGTAGCAGACTTGAGATGTTACTTGAGGCTAGTGAGCTCAGCACTGACCAGGTAAGGGAGACATAGCTGGAGTTTAGGTCACCTCAGCACTCAGTATAGCTGCTTTCTGCAAGGTTACTCACAGTCATACTGTAAAGGAGGAAGAATTCCTTTAACAGATGTGCACATGTTCAGAAGCTATCACGAGAAGTCCTAGTGGTGCACCTGGTCTGAGTAAGATGCTTAAATTCAGAAGCAGGACCCACTATCAATGGCTGCCTTTCTGCCACAGGGCCCCGATCTCCGTACAGGTACTGACAGATCGGTTGATGAGATTTTCAAGCTCAAGAGATGAACAAAATCTAGTGCTAAAGCCAAAAGAAAAGGAACTTTTTTCCTCCTGTTCTTTCTCGCTTCAAAAAGTAAAACTTCTGCTTCCCTCTTCCTACTTGCTATATCTCAGTTCAGATGTCGCCTTAGGTCACTCAGATGTGGTTAAACAATCTTGAAGTGCTAGTGAACTGATCAAAAAAGTCATTTTTCACACCTAATAAATATGTGAATAAGTCTAGGCTAGTCATCAAGGCTGCCTACAGCCAACAGAGTGATAGGTATCTTCAGGGTATGATCCAGCCCATCCTAAAGGAGCTTTCAGAGACAATACAGATGAATCAAACCACAGAAGTGACCATTTCTCTCCCACCAACTAGAAACAGAGTCTTTACCATTAAAGTAAAGACAACACATTTCTAGGTGCTTAATGTAAATCTCCCCAGAATCTCAAAAGTCAGCCTCAAACTGAAGCCGATCTCTTGAGTCAGATCCCTTTTTTAGGGGGGGGGGGGGGATCAAAGCTGTCAGACTAATCTTGCATTAACATTTTTTCTGCTAGACCTTCTTATGTTACAGGCACAGAAACTGAACACCCTACCAAAACATTCTTGCAATTTTTTCAGCTCTTTCAAAAAAGTTAGAGGACTTTCCAGAAAAAAAATCATCTTGATTGTTTCCTGCATTTAGGATGAGCCACACAAGCATCCACAAACTCATTTCAGCTCAACTCATAAGTTATTTTAGGCGTAGCCATCATTTTAGCTGTGGGAAAGCCTACAAACTAAATGGCTGATTATGTTTTAGTGCCACTCCCAAATCATATTGTGACACTTAAGTATTCTTTTGTCTGATTATCTATGGGGGAAAGCCAGGATACGTAAAGTGTCACTCTGTATTTATCAATTTATTGAGCAACCATGCTGTTCATCTGCATAGAGTTTGGGGCTTTTGTTTGTTTATATGTTTCTGCTCAGTACGAAGATCTCTCAGTAAGAATAGTTTTGTATCACTCAGTCTTATCAGGTCATACAGCAGATTTATTATGTCGTCCTGATGTTACCAAAGTTCTCATTATCCAGATTTGTCCTTTCCAGTCATGTATGTGCTCTCCTTTGGTGTGCATCTATCACCTGGTTTTGCCCAAGAATCGGCATCCAGATGGGCACAGCTCTGAATTCAGAACTACCCATAAGCTGCAGGGAGAGATGACAGACCTAATGGGGCAGTTAAGGTTAAAATGCCAAATTTCATAGTTTGTCAAAGACTAATGGCAGATGAAAACAAGCACAAACAAAGACACAACGATTGCTCCAAGTGGCCTTTTTGCTGCCATCTAACAAATATTAACAACGCGGCACAAGGCATTTCACTAAGAGCTGCAATTTCAAGCTTTAAAACTCAGAAATCATTGTGACATTTTAAGAGTTTTGAGTTTTGAAAACTGATTTTCACATTTTATTTTCCTGGATACGTAGTGATGAAAGATCTGATAATATCTCCGTGACCTCAGTCTACCACATTTCACAGCAAAATGCAACAGCACTGCATTTTCATGGTAGACAAAGAACCAAATGTTTATTATGGGCTTTATGACATCACAGTAAATGTGTAGATTTGAATATACATTTTAAAAATTCGTGTCAATCAGTTGAGCCACATAGGATTTGCTTTCAAAAACCTAAAATTTCCAGACCATCTTCATATTCTTTTTAGTCCAGGTTTCATCTCTCAGCACTTTTCTGTTCTTTCTCAGTCATGATGGCATCTTTTTAAACCACTGATAACCTATATTGAGTATTGCACAGCAGAGGGTCTTAATAAAAGAATTAAATAATCCATCACCATCTCTTTAAACTTATATTCTGCATTCAGGCTCTTAATCTTGGCACTCCTGTGGCTTCTCTAAATGCTTCTCCAAAATGTCGGACCATTTCCAAGAAAAAGTCTCCATTCTCCTCCAGCCCTGGCACAGTACAGCAGCTCCACTCCTTCCTACTCCATGCATGGCAGTCTGCTAAGTCTGTTTCTTGACCAGTAATATCAGTCACAAGGTATGTCAGTTTCTCAGGTACAGAATGGATACAAGACAAGTTGCTTTCCTGTTATGTGTAATATAGATGAATATTGCAAATAGATGGCAAAGACTCAGCTTCTTCTTTTATGAAAGCAAATCTTGCCATTCCCAACTCTCAAACACAGCCCAACTCAAAATAGTACGGCAATTAATAATCATTCCTGAATTCAGTTGCAGAAGGTCATTATGAGTTATATATTAGTTGAAATAATGCTGAAGGAAAATTGAAATTTAGACAAGCACACAGTCCTCCAAAAAGCAGTCAGTGTGAGGAAAAGACCTCAGCCCCATTTAGTCTATGCTCTAATCTTTAACTAATTGGCTCTACTCCCGAGGTTAAATCTCACTTAAAAGCCTGACTCGCTGAGACAGACAATCCCATTTTAATAGGTACCAAAATCTTCTGAACTTTGTAGCTCATTTGTTGCCACCTTAAAACATCTCTGGATTTGCATACCTCCAAAATCAATGACCATGTAGTTCTCCTATAGCTGTACAAAAGTCAGGATTGTGTCTGATTTTCTACACTCTCTCCATAATGGAAACCAAAAGAGTGTTATGAGGATGATCCACCCCACCTTATAGCAGATGTCAGAGTTAAAATGCCACTTCTGGTATTTCCTGTATTTCTCCATTGGCTCAAATCCAGTGCAGCAGGCCTCAACCAACCAACATAAATGAGCTCAAGAAGTAGCCTCACTTGCCAAATATAAATCCTCCAGGTAATTCTGAAGACGAAAAAATTCTTAATGATCTTAGATTTTAGGGTCACATTTGAAGGACGATGGGACATAGGGAAGTTTCTGGAAATGTTTGAGAAAGGTGGCTCGTGGCATGAATTAATGACTTAAATTTGCTTCCACTTTGAAAAAATGCCTCATCTATCTTCTTGGCTGTCATTTAAACACACCCCACAATCCTTGAAAGGGGTAGATTTCTTATGCTTGCTCCTATGATTCTTATGCTAGCTCCTAGGCTATGTAGGAGAAAAGATTATCTGATTCTGTACTGATAAATATAATGAAAGAAAAATGACAGCAGAGAAGGCCATTGTTGGCTTCCAAAATAGTCTCTGCACTTCACAAAGGGAAGAGAAAAAGGCTTATGTGCATGGTAAGCTCCTCTATTTCACAAACACTCTGCAGTGTGGCTGTGGTAAGACTCATACCTGATGTACTGGCAGCTTAACTTAACTTCTGCTGGTTAGCAGGATTTAAAGTTGAGAGGAATAAGAACTGCAGCATAGACAAATCTGTGCATGTCCAGATCATGTCCTGCACATGACACGTACATTTTACTTGAATTAACTTCAGTGAATGGAAATACACCTTTCATCACAGTAACAAAATCTTAACGTACATTTTTGGCCATTCCCGAAAAGGAACACTAATCTTTCATTAGCTATATAAAAAGAAAAAAAAAAAAAAAAAAACAACTCCAAAATCTTCAGTTCTCTGTTCCTATGGCAGGAGCACACAGCACAAGCAGGTAACAGCTTGAAGCCATCGTATCCCTGAAGCCATCGTATCCCAGTCCCTCAGCAGGAGGGAAATCTCTGGGCCCTCTCCCACAGCCAGTCCAGGCTCTGCAGGATTCAACAGTGTCATTCCCACCGTCTTCACCCGTGTCAGGACTTCACACTATGACACTGCAGTTAGCAGCAGCTACCTATTGCTAACATTAAATTATACGTGTATGTGTGCATATATAAAAGACAAGCATCTTGCTGTAAACTGCTGAAAGTGTTCCAATCACTTCCTGTTCTCACAGCTGTCCTCTGCCCATTGCACTCACAGGTCTCTGATGTTTTTTCACTGAATTAACTCCAAGAATTTAAAAGAAAGAACATTTCAATATGTTTTTCTGACAGGTAAGAAATTAACTGCATACCAGGAGCTATTGAATTCAGCTTTAATAGTATCAATAAACATTTCTGATTAAATTATGAAATTGATTTTATACTTTTGACCATTATGTTTTTACATCAATATCATCATATGACAGCAAATGTAGTTACTGCTTCCTTATTGATTTTGGACATGGCACTCCAAAGTACTCGTTTGATGATATTACAAAATCAAACTTGATTTCCTGTAGTACTGTAGTAACTTTTGGTCATAACTTGATATGAAGAACCAATAATAGATGGATTATCAAGTCGTTAAAAGGTATGTTTTCTCCTCAGAAATGCAGCTACAATTCTGCTGCCTGCTTTTAGGACTTCCAGGGCAAGTTTTGGGGCTTGGGGATGTTGTTATTCTTGTGTGCCAAATAATAAAACCTCCTCTTTCTCTTGATGAGCTATCTATCAGGTTTCTCGTGAGTCATCTAAGCACTATTTATTAACGAGCAGGAACAAAGTGCTATTTATAATGCTCATTCAAGCAATCCAACAAAAACTCTGAGTTTCTGTAGCTTGGGAGCATTACTCTTGATCTCACCCTCCCCTCTGTCAGGATAATAGTTATGTGTTGGGCCACTCCATCTCCCCATAAGGTTTAATGTTCTGTTAAGAGAATGCATAATTCAAAAGAACCACTGTTGCTCTGATACATGCATAATAGTAAATCAAAGGTGTAATGTGCTGGATATTTATGTCTCAGGGTTAAGAACAAGTCTGATCAGATTAAAGAAATTTCAGTACCGGGCTTTTTTTTGGCTGTTGTAAATTTTTCCACAGGCCCTCCCATGTCTGAACCTTCCTAGGCTGAAGGACTACAAGGCATCTTCATTGATATAAACTGCCGTCATGAAAGAGGAGCAGCGAGTTGAGACCTTAAGCTGTTTTGTCAGATTGTACTTTGGTAATGGATCTGTGGGTCTGCTGATATGTTACCCAAAGGTGTCTTTTCAAAACAGTCAGTCATGTTTCTTCTTACCTAATTATAGGGGCATCTGTTTCAAAATGCAACTAATCCCTCCAGGTTTTGTAGGCTGAGGAAAGGGGCGGAAGGGGTCAGTTGGAACTTGTGCTCTTATCCCTCTTGCAAGATTATTCCCTAATATTCACAAAAGTATTCAGAGCATTGACAAGTATTTGCCTTGACAAGCCCGAGGAGAACTCGATACACTCTTGTCTGCCTCAGATAAACCATTCCCTCAAAAAAGACATCAGCAGAGCACGGGAAGTTGTTTCACCTTGCTTTGATTTAAAAAAAAATACAATTGGTAATCTCCTTAAAAATACTGGCAATCCAATGCCTATGGGACTGAGAAATTTCTGTAGTGCTGGTTAAATTGGTCTCTGCTCAGATGGGCACTGTGCAAACCCTTTCCATGCAAAGATTACAGGCCCTGTAACTGCTGGTATACCAAAGCCAGAACAGTATATGAAGTACGCTATGGCATGTTCTGGTGGTGGTGTAAGAGGATCTGTACTCCGTTCAGCTCATGCTCTTGCTCCTTCTCTTTCCCATTCTGCCCTGTGTGAGGTCTCATGATGCATTTAGAAAGAAAATTCTGCAGTAGGTCATGGATCAGCATATGGGGGATTAGCAAACCATGAGCGTGGAGCAATGCAGTTTGCTGCCCTGCAAGAGAGATTTGTGTGCAGCCTTCAGTTCTGAGCTATTCCACCAAAGCAGCTTTGCTGACTCTTTAAAACACGTAGCCCAAGTCTCTCACTTGTATGACACTGTTCCAGAAATCTCTTTTTAGCCTTCCATCACTGACCACTGTTCCAGAACTACACTTCACAAAAGCTTCGACGCTGCACTCAGAATTCTGCTTGGAAGGGTAAAATTATCATATATCCTCTAGACACTTGGTGCTGGAAGAAAGGCAATAGCTCAGCTGGAATCAATAATGCTTGCTGGTTTATCACCAGCTCCGGACGTAGCCTCAGCTGCAGGCCCATGCATCTTCACTGAGCCACCTGAATCCTGCACTGGGGCTCCTCGGTCAGCAGTGGGACACCTGAAATCTCCCTGAGGACTCCTAATCTTACACAAGGCAGTGAGCACCCTCCATTTATCACTGCAGAATGGCAGAAGAGGGTTAGGATGTTCACCCTGCAAGAAGCAATTCAATTCAAGGCTTCCAAGGGAAAAAGAACCTCTGAAGTCTTTGTAGCAACTTTTTTGATCTGTTTGAGAAATCAAAAAAAAAAACAAAACAAGTGCTTCCCACCATCTCCTGAAACACACTGCCTGTTACAGGCAAAGATAACAGCATCCTATTAGAAAGGTGTTCCTTTGAAAGTTTACCATATTTATTCTTACAGAAACTTACAGTGATGAAAAAGGGAAGTACTGTATCCTTGCTCTACAGAAGCAAGCAACTGAGATGCTTGGGGAAAAGATTCTGTTCAACTACTTTCAGCTAATGAAAAGCTGAGCATCCCTTCTCAGGTGTTCCTTTGTAACTGTTGGAGAGAAATGCCTTCAGGAAATCATAGAATCATAGAATCAGAGAATGGCTTGGATTGGAAGGGACCTCAAAGAACATCAAGTTCCAAACTCTCTGCCAGCCATTAGATCAAGTACTAGACCAGGCTGCCCAGGGCCCCAACCAACCTGGCCCTGAACATCCCCAGGGATGGGGCATCCACACCCTCTTTGGGCAGCCTGTTCCAGCAACTCCAAACTCTCAGTAAAAAAAATTCTCCTTATATCCAATCTAAATCTCCCTTCCTTTAGTTTAAAAACCATTCTTCTTTGTCCTATCACTATCTACCCATGTAAAAAGTTGATTTTCTTCAACCATTGCATCCTCAAGAAACTGCACAACTAAGATGAACTACTGACTAGAGAGGGAACTTTACTGAGTGCAAAGGCAAAAATGAAACTAAGTTCTAAATAGTCAAAAGTAGGCAGAATTAATTACACCCTAAATAATTTTCCTCGTCTCTCTCACACACAGAAAGCATGCAGCAGAACAGGAAACAAGACTCACTGTTCTCGATTCTCACACTGACACTTGAGCCATCAGGACATTTCTTCCTCGCCGCCGAGCCACCCTGCCTCTGTCCATTCAGCATTTATAACCAAGGGAACGTTTCCAAGGGCTCAGCACACAGAACAATAAAATTGTCAATTTGAAGTCAGATCATTAGTCGTCACTTGCTTTCTACTTTGAAACCACTTTTTCCTCCAAAAGTGCCAAAAAGCCTCACTGCCCCAAGTCAGGGCGTTTGGTAACTCATGGTCCTCTCTGTTCTCGGACCAGGAGTTGCTCAGATTGCCACTAGGCACAATTTATCCAATCAAGGGGAAAATATTTTCATTTTTGGCCTCCAGTTCTCTTCCTTGTGGTTTTCCCAAGCACACTACTAAGTTAAGTAAGCACATAATTAAAGAACATAAAATAGATTTGGGGACAGATGGAGCTCAGGCTCCAAGTCCTTCCATTTTCAGGACCCGCAAACAGAAGCTTCATGATTGCATGTGTACCAGTATGCCTCTGATTCAGAAGTGAAAAAAATAGCCTAAAGTTCTCTTCCCGGGTTAGCTGAGGTTAAACAGGTGTTTTTGGTAAGGATTGCAGTTACATTTTGATTACACTAGCCCACATTCTTACATCACATAATGCAATACGATATACCCAAATGTATCTTTCAGTGCCAAACCGGGGCCCCCAGCTTGATGTTGTTCTAATTGTGTTTTTCATTAATCCCTGTGACCTCTGCAAGCATCATCAACCATATACAGGCTCTCAGAGCTGAGCACTGGAGTTTCCTTGGGAGCTATTTTTTGCATTTCTCTTTACTTTTTGGTAGAGAAGAGTAAGAGCAAAAAGGATTTCAAATTCAGCTCTGAGCATGAACACCAGGAATTGTCTGAACAAATATATATCTAAAGAACTAGTTTGTTGCAGTTGGATAGTGTGTCTTCCTTAGTAACCTGATCTAGCCTCCAAAAGGAAAACTCAGACTTCTTCAGAGGGCTTTGGACCCAGCCTCCACTACAGGAATGCAAGTGTGAGGCAGTGATGCTGCTTTAGAAAGAAATGATACTGAGAGGGGTGAAGTGTGAGGCCAGTTCTTGATCTCATCCTGGAGTCACTCCACACATTTCAAATGAGGCCAAATTCTCTCGCCAGCCACACCCTGGCAACCTCATGTCCTTTATGTGAGCTGCAGTGGCTCTATCTGGGACAGGATTCGACCCAGCACACCTCCCTCTCTCCTGGCAGGAGCCCATTTCCTCCACTCTCGGGAGAGCTCTGGGCCACAACTTGTGGGAAACTGGAAATTTCCATGGAGTTACATCAGGGAAAGTGCTGGCTACCCCAGTCTCAATATGTTTTATGCAGAGGAACAGCATATTTCATTAGAAAGCATGCAAGGAGAGACTGCAGCTCGGAGGTGATTCATTGGCAATGCAAAGAGCAGTGCAGCTGAGCGGCTCTCCTGCTTTGTAGCTTGTAGGTGTGTTTTCATGCACTATAGAAAGGGTTTGACAGATGTGCATTATTATGCACAGCAATAACTGATCTATATTAAAATGAGCTGCTCGAGTGGGGAGGAGAGAAACAATGCACCTGTTTAGGCACCTTCCCATTTACTGCTTCTGCTTTACTGAAAAACAACTGCTGATTTATGCTCATCTGCATAGAAGGAAAAGACTTTGAAGAAGATGTTTCTGCTGCAAGGTTGCCCCAGGTTGGGCCTTGGTCTACCTCCAAGGCACACGCTTTTCAAGTCATCTCTTAATTACTCTGCAGTTGATAAGAGGTCCCACGCCAACGGGAGAGGCACTTTGCCCTGCCATCAGCGCAGAAACAAGGTGATGCAGCTGGTCATTGGGATGGAAGACTACCAAGCAGCCTCAGACAAACTGAGTTACCAGCAGCCCAGGCTGCTTGCTGCACCACAGCCACCAGCATGACTGGCAAAAACCAAACAGAGGAAATGCAGGCACAAGGTCCTCCATCTGAGAAAGGGTCTGGCATAAAGCAGGAGAACCCTTCACACATCACTATTTCTGAGAGATACAGATGAGAAGGTTGCAGACTAGAAGCACACAGTGATATAAATCTGTCTTGCCGTTACCATTCCTGTTTTGCATTATCCCACATAAACAAAATCTGATTCTTCTGAGCACTCAATATTCAAGCATCACATTAGAGAGTCTGCAACACCATCAGTATTTCCTTTCAGAGCATACAGAAAAAGAGACCCAGACTGTAAAGTATGGTAACCCCTGCCAAGAACCAAAGGTTTCCCCTGTGTTAGCAGAGTAAAGTGTGCAAAGTGTTCTGCAACAGAGCCATCCACTGCCAAGGCAGAGCAGCATGCTATGAGCCAATGCATTAGTTAGAGGTGTCCATGCTTTCTACAGAATAGAATTCGAAGTTTATGAGGTTTTCTTATTATTTTGTTTTTTTAAATCAGTAATCATCTTTTACAATGCAGATTGAAAAAATCCACACCTGATAAAGATAGTAGAGCTATGCCCATTCCCTTATTTCCAATAAACAGTTCTATACAATTCTGGCACCTTACAGAATTTATCTCATTTTCTGTCACCCTCACACTTTTATACACAATTGGCTGAAAAGATGTAAAGGATAAAGCTGCATAAGGGACAGGAAAACAGTAATGCTAGCAGAAAAAAGGCAGCAAAGAGTCAGAAGAGAACAGTGTTTTGCAGGCTCTCTCCTCTCTACCCGTTTCTTCCTACAGGACCCAATCCTGTAGCTTCTCAAGGATGAGCAAGGAGTCACCAGAGCAGTCCCAATCCCCAGAAAGGAAGTCACTGGGCTCAGCTGCTCAGCAGCACGGCAATGCTGACTGCTGGCAGAGCTGTGCTGGGCAGCAAGGTCTGAGGGCAGCAGTGGTAGAGCATCACACGGTTGTCACCCGCACTGCGCTGTGTGGTGCTCTCAGGACAAACCACTGTCCTGCAGCTCTGCACATATGCTGGTGACATAGATGAATGGACAGAAAACTAAGTCTAATCCTATGCTGTACAGCCCTGAAACGCAGTATACCCACGGTATGTATACAGGCTCCCTGCATTTCACTCCTCTTCCTTTTTCCTTTGCTATATGAATCAGAAGAAATCCCACAGCTCGAGCAGGTACCTCTGTTATCAGTAGAAATACAGAGGAGTAAAGCTCAGGGAGGGTGTCAGAATAAGACCCAATCTGGATCTGTTATTTCACGCTGTCTCCACATACTTTTCTATTTCATCCACAACAGATTATTTCTGACACTTTTAGAGGGCCCCTGGCCCATTTGCTTATTGGTCTGATCTTTACCAGCAATGAAACTAGAAGTCTAGTAAGCAAAGAGTTCTGGAGAGTTAAGAGGATACCCTTTTATATTATTCACTGAAATTGCTTCTTGGCTAAAATATTCTGCTGTCAGTGCTTTTCATGTGTTCAGCAACATCTGCAGGATGTGGAAAGAACAGAAACAAACCAGATGTTGCAAAAGGTAGTGACACTGAGAAACATAACTATTACAGTGTCTCGTTCGGTTTTTGTCCTTCTTACGCCTTCATATGCCAGTAACTTTTACTGCTCAGTCACAGACCGACTCATCTGAGTTCCCTCTGAGCAGATTTACAATCATTTGTAAAAATTGACATATTCCCCTCCATTAAAGCCAAATTTCCTTTAGCAATTTCAGAGGAAAAATAGATTAAGGGAATGTGCATATTTATCTCAGCCATCAACATTTATTCATTTAGGCAATTATCACTTCATTACGCTGTCAAAGAGAGCGGGCGGGAAATTCACCGCCGCCCAACCAAGCGCCACGGCGGCCCTCCGCCACCTCCTGTGCTGGCCTGGGGTGGCCGTGCCGAACGTTTGTCACAGCGATGTGCGGGGGCTGCGGGTCCAGAAGTGGCACCGGCAGAGCCGCCACATGTGGCGGATGGACGGACAGACACAGCCTGATCCAACAGCGCCCCCAGAAGCAAACCTGTGGCCGGACAGCCGGACAGCCGGACGCCCGGCACCGCTGCCTACAGCCCTGGCTTGCGTTCGTTGCACAAAGCAGCAATTGGATTTGAAGAGCTGCTCACCCCATTAACAAAGAATGGGAGTGGGGAGGGGGGAGAAGAAGCCTTGCAGCCTTCAGAGCGCATGCCGCAGCACAGAAAGCAGGCCAGGCTATGAGGTTCAGAGCATTTTCCAGCTATTTTAACTCAGACCTCAGGAATTTCGTAGAGGGGGATCAGAAGACCCATAACCGCTGCCAAATTCTGGGGGAACAAAGTATAACTAGATTAATATATAAATCTTATTAACTAAAATGTAGTTGAATACAGTCATTTGTTATCAAAGTCTTTTGATTGTTTAACAAATTGCAATATTTTGGTCTCACGGGCTCCCTGCCAAGTTGAGGCCTAATTAAGGTGGTTGGAAATGAATAGTGTTCTAATTAGTTTAATTACTATATGATGAATTATCAAACTAATTTTTAAAAACAATGTGCAATTAGCCTTTTAGCATTCAACCCCCTGCTTTCCAAGGCAGGAAATGAAGCGGAACAGACTTGTTTTTATCCCTGGGCTGGAGGCTGAGCCATCGGGTCCCGGATGGGGCGAGATGCCCGCTCTCCTCCTGCGGTCACCCTGCTTCACTCCTCAAGCACTGCCTTGAGTGCCTTTGGCTACGTCTCTGGAAAGCACACTGTTTGGTTCCAGTCGGGTCATTGTTCCTTATCAAATTCCCAACTGTGTTCCTTCACTTCGTTAAGGTTGCACCAAAATTCCTGACATACTACAGGAATGGTATGCAAAGGGCTGCCACGCCGGCTTTGTGAGGTTTTGTATTCCTACCTCTCAAAGCAGCAGATGAGGAACTCCATTTGCCCATGAACTGTAAAGGTATGCAAGTTCCTACCAACGGCACGTAGGGAAGGAAAGTATTGCGTCAGTAACCACCAAAACTGCACTCCATAATGCCAATTGTACAAGCGTTATTTTCCATTTTCTGACTACATTTCATTTATATTTGTCCCCCAAAGGCTATTTTCTGCTTCTGACTACTGATCCCACTGCATCGCTCCCCCAGCCAGCAAACCTTTCCAGAAATACACTTGCACCTGCATAACCTCAGTAATGTCGCACTCTTGGAAGTGAAAGCACCATCTGGTCCTACAGTAGAGGGGTTCATTACGGGAGGAGTGGCCAAAGGTCACCACCTAGCATTAGCACTGCCAGGTACGTAAGTGGAGTTTGGCTCTATTACAGCATACCTCTTTGCTGACCGGCAGACGAGGATGTATTAAAAACACAGGCACCCCCCAAATGGAATGGGATGGAAGGAAGGAGCGCAGAAGTCCACTGTAATGACATGAATCCTTTAACAAATAATCAGGTTAAAAATGATCCACTAGGTATTTTGATGAGAATGGATTTTCTCATCCTGTGAACCAGAAAGAAAATGTGGCAGTAAAATAGCTTTCGGCATGACTTAATTATCCCCAGAAAGACTTAGGAGTCTGCTCCAGCAAAGCACTTAAATGCATGCCGAACTTTAAGCACATGGGCATTCTCAAGGGACTATTCATATAACTGGAGATAAGCATATGCTTAAGTGCTCCAGCAAGACACAGATCAAATTGAAGTCTCTCACCAGGGCCTGGACTCACAGCTAACACATCTGGCAAGGGTGACAGTATTTGAGATGTCCTGTCCACCTGGGCACTCACAGAGTCCCCATTATCCAAACTATCTGAGTGTCTCCCAGTAAATGAAAATAATCAATCACAGCCTCCTTGCTTCCTGACTGGCGTGTAGAAAGAGGTTTTGAGTAGGTGCGTGTATCTGTGAATTAAATCAGTTTACTGAGGGAACCAAAGCAAGGAGATGAAATTGCCATATGTTTCTGTTTGTGCTGAAGCTAGTGGTCATGCTTGTTTTTCCTGGAAATTTGTTCCACAACCTTAGCCTGGCTCCTGCCAGAGCCTTCATTTATTTGTCAGCAGCGGCAAGGATCCAGCAGATGAGGCTCTCGTAAGGAAAAAGGACCGCAGGGAGTGTTGACCTCTCCAGCAACTATGGTTGAACCTACCGAAGGCTTGGATACTGACGTGGAGGCATTCAGCTGAAAGCTTTGTGCTCAGAAGGCATAGTATAAAGGTATGTATTGCTAAGAAAACTTGGTGATGTTTGGTGGTATAACACACAACTAAAATCCGAGAGTTACTGCTTAGAGGATTAGGCAGTGGGCTGCCATAGTTCTGCTGCTGCTCCCAGGGGCAGACTGCAGTCTCTCTGCCCATCATAGCTATGGACAACCAGAATTGCTAAAGTACCAATGATGATCAATCCAAAGGATAATTTCTTTCAGTACAGAAGATACAGAATAAACATGTTTTAGGAAGAATACCTCTCCTCTTCCTATTCAATTCCTAAGACAAACGGTGAGCTGGCTCTGCATGTTCCTCTCAGTTTTCCCAGTTAATTTCTGCAGGTCTGCTTCTTGCTGGACCCTAAAACAGCTCCCTGCCTTGAGGAGGACTGGGAGACCATAAGCCAAACTGGGTCTGTCCGCTCACTACCACAGACGCATATGGTAAGATGAGAGCTTAAAACAGGTGCACTGCCAGCCACACAAGCTAAAGAAAACACTGACAACAACAGAAAATCATTTCTGGCAATAAAAAGGTTAACAAAAACCAGTACGTATAAGGATAACTTGAACCCGTCATTAAAGAAATTCAGTTATTTAGTCAATTTTACTTATTTACAGGCTTGAAGATTAATGAGTTCAAATACAAACTGAGACAGTAATTAGGTTTCAAAAACATACTATAACACAATCAATCATTGCTGGGGAGTATAATGACATTAGGGTAGAGCCCTCTTTCAGCTGAAGTTATTAGCATGTGATTGGTGAAGACTGGACTTGAAGAGAGAGTCTACCCCAGGGTCCTGTAATAAAATGAAAGAGGAATCTTAAATAAGGAGAAACTATGTCTTTGACCCTTTGTCCTTTGTCTGTAGATGTAGAGATACTGTATTCGGGATTTAGGGCTCTGTAACAGGACTTTGGGGAATGATGGCATTTCAAAAGACAGTTGGTATTTTACTTTAAACAAGACTTTACTTGAGACCTAATATGACACAGATGGTATGTATATGTCCTCTAATCTGGTCATTGAGGCGATTAGCAGCTCCTTCCAAAGCATTTTAGATCTCTTCCTCAAAGTCTTTGCAAATATGTCAGTGTAAAGAAGGAATTCAAAATGTTATAGAACATAAAGTGGAAAAGAGTGTAAATTTAATCTAAAGAAAGGAACAGCAAAAACCCTACAAAAGTTAATTTTTCATTTCATTATTGCTGCAAAGGCCTCATTTGATGGGACACTGCATTAATGTATTATATCCAAAAAGTCTTTATATATTCCTATTGCAGGGAAGCTGAGTTCCTGGAAGTCAGTGTGAGCTAAGTTCACAAATGAAAGGAGGACACGGCTTTTAAGATTTAGGCTAAATTTAGAAGACAGTTATATGTGCATCAGAGTAGTACAGTTCCCACAGAAATCAGTGGTAATTTTCCCATTGATTTGAACAGGAAAAAAAGTTAGGTTTGTTTGTATAATTTTTCAAATTCCATCTGAAAATCAGATGCTTCAAGTGGAAGGTTTTTTAAAAAAAAACAACAAACAACTTAGTCACACATTCCACATTTGAAAATCACATACTAAAACAATGCTTGAGCAGCCAAATAGAAATTGCCTAATTTTCAGAGATACTGAGTACTTCCAGACTTCAATAATTTCAGTATTCATCAGCTCTTAAAACCAGACTACCTGCTTTGAAGTATCTGTAGGGTTAAGTACCTAATTTGGAGTGCCCAGGTTTTGAATAATATCAGCCTTAAACCCCTTGCCATTTCTCATGCATATCCAAGTAAATTCCACGAAGAACTTAGGCATCACCACCGCATCTAAAATGAAATCTTTGTAATTTCTTTCACCTCAGGAATTCAGTGGCACAGACCCTGCATTTTGCTACTAGCATCATTCTCCACAGACATCTAGTTGCTATTATTTATTCACCGTGGTATTCTCAACTATCCCAATTCCCTAATGAACAATTGAAATGGATTGCAATAAGGACGTGACACACAGGAATAAGAAGCAGAAATGTATTTCCCAGCTTCAACCTCCTAACCTGAGGGAAGGTTATGATGGTTGACATGGCTGGGGTCAACAGCAATTGGTTCTACTGGTTACTGTCACGTAGATACTATGAATACTTCTCATGGCATTTCAGAGCAATCCTAGCAGTTGATAAATCAAATGCAGAAGAACCTTAACTCCAAATGTGTTATAAATAATCTCAAAATGGAAGAAAAAAACGCAATAGCAAAACTATATTTCAAAGCAAGAGCGTGAAAAAATAACAACATGCAACTCCAGTCAATACAATCAATCCTGATAACAAGAGCAGTCAATGCAATTACATTTTATAAAATCAATGTATCCTCCTAATACAAAAACCAGGCAAGGAAGAAAATGAACCAACATCCCCCTCTCCATCAGCATGTGACAATTATTGTTTTACCAAATACAGCTGAACAAGGAGCAGAGCAAGTGTAAGATCCTGAAACGTTGGCAAGGGAGCCAGTACCACATAAAATCTTCAGTCTAGAGGACAAGATTTTGCCTAGCTCTTCTTCTAATCCTCTGTTTATAAATCCATTTTCATCCAGTGATACAATCTAATTCATCCAATAACATTATTTTTATGAATGTATGCTGCTGGGCTTCATTTTTGTCTCCCCATGTGTTAGAATTACAAATGCAAAGTATGACATTAAGCCAAGCCATATGATTTCTATTGCTCAGGTAGAATAACTTGTGGATTATCATCTCAACTTTCCTCATGAATTTAGTGCACAAAAACCCTGGATGAAAAAAGTTGGCCTGACTTGACTATTTGAGAACTGTCTTCAGTTTACCAAAAGCGAATTCAAGGGAGTCACAAAAACCTAGTAATATCTCCAGTTATTTGGTATTAAGAAAATTAAAATGTTCAGCTTCCTGTCCTGTCTCCTTCCACATAAGGAACCACTACGCAGTCAGCACAAGTACTGCCTACAGAAAGCTTGCAGGATGAAGCTCTCAATACTGCAAATTCCTGGGTGGTAATTTTAGGTTTCACATCATTTAAGTTAGGGATGATCTGAGCCATGAGAGACAGAAAGGCTGAATTAAGAGAGACAGAGCTGTCCCTAATTAAGAAGCAAGTTTTAGGTTTGAGAGCATTTGATGCACTGGAACACAGCATGGGAAGGGTAATGGTAACAGAGGGTGAGGTGAGAGAAGAGTCACACCATCTAACCCTGGGTATTTAACATGGGGATTAAGCCCTTCTCCTCTCTGCAGGGAGCCATTTTTCTCCAGAAACAATACAAGAAGTTTGGCTCCTAGACAGGGCACCTGAGATAGGTGCCCATTAGCCCTTCAAGGCTACGCCACAACAGCGGTCATAGTGATTGAGAGAAAAACTATCAGGTTCTGGGTAGTAATGCCTGCCATCAGGCTCTGTACACACTTACCCCCATCACCTTTTTCCCAGCATCTGTTTGGGCAACTGTCGAAAATGAAGATGTCATTGATGTTACGCATGTAGGACTGCGAATTGGCTCTAGCCACAGCATCCTTATGCAACAGTTGGTTGATGATTGCTGTTTGTAAACGATGAAAAGACTCTCAGAAAACTAAAACAGAACTTATTAGTTTGGTCTGTAATGTCATAACTAAAAATACAGCAAACACACTTCAAGTGAGCCATCTATTTTCCATTTGACTAATAGAAAAGAATTGCAGATATAAACAATTACTGCTGTTTCATTATGCACTTGCACGCGTGAGAGCTGGTACGTACTTCTGCTGCATTTTTCTTTTTCCTCTTATGGCAAACATCCAGTCTTAACACCCTCTCTCTTGGAAGAGAAAGCTGCTGCTATTATTTCCTGATATTTCCAGCTACATACTCCATCTGCACTTTTTTCATCGCCAGTGTTTTACATGCGTATGACCAGCCTCAAGTAGTCACATGATGACAAAAGTATTTGTGAATCCCTGATTTGTTACCTACATACTTCTCTTGTAGCATTTTCTCACCAGTTTTAGGATGTGCTCAGGAAATCCCCATGGGATTCTATGGATCAGATAACATGAAAGGGTCTGTAACACTGACACATGTTGAATTGTGGACTACTACAAACAAAACAGTAATCTCTAGGCATCTTCTGAACCATCTATAAAGGTGCATGCTTCTTATTGGAGACTGTTATGGCATGATCTAATGTAATATACTGAGAAAGAAACAAAATAATAAAGATTAAAGAGAAGGAAACAAAGTTG
Organism: Meleagris gallopavo; assembly: GCF_905368555.1. Classification (NCBI taxonomy): domain Eukaryota; kingdom Metazoa; phylum Chordata; class Aves; order Galliformes; family Phasianidae; genus Meleagris; species Meleagris gallopavo. Next base: position 6,315,691 of record NC_139405.1, on the reverse strand, counting down.
AAGAATACTTTGCCACTCTATTGTTTAATATTTACCTCAGCTATATTGAGGATTTAGGGATTTAGCCTTTCAGTACCTAAGGAGGGAATATAAGAAAGAAGGGAACAGACTTGTTAGCAGAGTCTGCCGTGATAGGACAAGGGGAATTGGAGGAAAAAAAAAAAATGTGGGAAAAACTAGATTGGATATAAGGAAGAAGTTTTTTACAGTAAGAGTGGTGAGGCACTGGAAGAGGTTGCCCAGAGAAGTGGTGGTGCCCCATCCCTGGAGACATTCAGGGTCAGGCTGTGCAGGGCTCTGAGCACTGATGGAGCTGTAGACGTCCCTGTTCAGTGCAGGAGAGTTGAACTAGATGGTCTTTAAGGGTTCCTTTCAATTCAAATGATTCTATGATTCTAATAAATTAGTTCTTGGAGAGGTGACATCTTTAGTTTTGACATAATTTAATGAGTTTCATTCTGAAATTCACTGAACTGGAGCAAAAGAGATTTTCCAAATAAGAATATCCACATTCTTTGGCTTTCCTGGTAATGCTTGGGCGGGCGTGCAAGGGAGCTGATGAGAAGCAGTGCAGCACCACATGATCTGTGTAACCCACACCACGTGGTGGGCAAACAGCTAACACCAACCAGCTCTAGCACCCCACTGCCACGGAGTGTCACCTCCGTTATTGCTGTGCTAAGTGAGACTGACCTCAGAGAGACCTGGAATCAGCATATATCTTCCCATCTGACTTCAGTGTGCCCTGTTAAAACCCTCAGCCACCACAGACATCGACTTAAGATAAAACATTTATTACTTACTAAAGAACCCAGGCAATGAGACCGTTCAGTTGCATCAGAAGAAGCTGAAGGTACTCATCTCCACCAGGTAATGCGCTGCTGTAAAATATGGCCTGTGGTTTAGGTCACAACCATAGCCCGCCTCTGAGCCAGCACGGCTTTACAAAACCAGATGATAAGCCAAACAGCCACTGGGACATACCCAATAGCCATGTCTTCCAGCAGCAATTTGTACAGGCTGACGTCCCAGTAACTTCTGGCAATTCAAGTCTATCGTGATTGCCACAGCTGGGTTCAGCTTCATAGTCTCAGCAAGACCTTCAAAAACGATGAGGGTTTGAGATTGAGCCAAGCTTCTTGTCAGCGCTTCATACTTCAAGGCATTTGTATTTATAATTCCTGTTACTTAACACAACAGATCCTGGCATGACAAATCCTAGAAACTGTTATGCTGGGATCTTCGTTTTCAGGCTCTGCACCAGAGCTTAACTAAATTAGAAAGTATTTGTATGGCATCTCTGTTTGAGCTGCTGGTTGATGTTTTATGTTTTAATGTTTTAAGTGAAGTTTATTATGACAAGTCAGTGAAAGTGCTTTTAGTAGGTCAATAAATCATGGACCTATCATATCACTGGGTGACAGCTATGCAAAGCATAGAAGGAAATTTGATATTATTCCAACAAAATAGCAACTACGGCTACTTTCAGCTTAGCTGCAAATCCACATCAGTCTGTTGATTGTGAATTGAATAGGTAAATAATTATATTTCAGGGAAGGGAAACAAGGTCTTTGTAGATTTTTATCTGTTTGGCAATTTGAAAACTCTCTTGTGGGGAAAAAAAAATGATTTATTTAATCTAAAATGATCCTCTGGATGCCCACCATGGAGTCTGTTCTATAATTACCTAATGTGGAAGAGTGGGGAAGGGGCTGGAGAGTAACACAAAGCAGATGAAAAAAGAGGATAAAAAGATTTCTGAGAAGTTGAATTCAGTTTTGGCATCTCTCCAACCATATGGAAATTGAAGAGATGTTAAAAAAAAATCTAAGGCAGGATGCACAGGACAAGAGTAGGAAGTTTCCCTTGTCATTACTGTCAGGAGGAAAAAAACACAACACCTTCTCATATACAACACAGCAGAACACCTGTCTGATCAATCAGGAAGTGTGACCAATTTTCAGTAGGAAAGCAACAGTGATCCAACCATACTTCAAAATTGTTTTCACCTGATGGCTGCACATAAAATGTCTCACTTGGATGAAGCACAATTCGAAGGGAATTTTGCAGAGAGAAACCATTCTTACTCTCTTCCATCCCACACTGCTTTCAATTGCCCACTACACCTTTTGACAGCAAGCGCAGCTGCCAATTGCCTGGTATGGCCATTGATGTATGTCTAGCCACGGGTCTGGACTCCCTGGCTGCTGCAAAACAGCTACTACATCACAGAAGAACTCACGGCTGGAAGGCATCAGGAGAGACTCATGTTGAAACCAAGTGTCTAGTTAAAATTAGACTAGAGAATCTACTGTCATGTTGTCTTCAAATGTGAAGGGTAAAACATGTGGGTTTATTCTGGATGCCATTTCTTTTCTGATTATGAATTAAGGGACTTAACAAATACAAAGCTTTCTGCGAGGGGACTGTGGCACTTAAAACTTGCAAAAATTGCCATGGATTCCCCTGACTCATGGGCTAGCTATTGGATCTGTTGGGCACCGCAATATGTCGCATAAGACCTGAAAAATTAGAGAAAATTTGGGAAATGTATTTTAATTGATTTTTGCCTTATCTCAGGATCCAAGCCACTCAATTACTTGATACTTGTGCTTTCTTCTAAGGAGGGGAAATGCAACCCCAGTTTTAGAAGCGAATCAGAGAAGAAGGTACGATGAGTCTATGAAGGCAGGTACTAGACAACTGTATCAAATCTACATCTTTAGAGATACCAGTACTTCATCTATTGCAGTAACCTTCTTGTTCTGTGAATGAGATCCACATGAAGTCATAGAAGCTAATGTACGAGCAGGTTCAACTGGTAGAGCAAGACATTCTAGGAGCAAGCTAAAAAATAAAATGACATCTACAAAGGTCTGTCACCAGGATTTTGTATGGGATGCTCCAGTGCTCTACCTGTGAAGGCTCAGCAGAAAGGCAACATTGGTCTTGGGGAATATGTGCAAACACACACTGTCTAAGTACAATTGTGCAAGTTGGCCAGTGGTGTTGGCTTATCACAGAGTGAAAATGGCAGGCTTGATCAAGGAGAGGATTCAAAAGCTGGCAGCAGGGTTTGCTCTTTCACTGCCTTGTTCAAAAGGCTGAACCACTGAGCTTGTCTGCACAGACCTACAGTGTAGTGCCACGTCTGCTCACCCTTGAACAGATCACTTTTTCTTGTCCCTGCTCCAATGAATACTTTGTCCTTTTTAAAGGGATCATATGGGCCAATTATCATATGAACTCTATTTTAAAGCTACTGGCTACCTTACATGGAGAGCAAGCCTGTGGTAGCAAGTCCCTGACAACTTTTTGCACTCCAGTTGCATTTTCACGCTTCCCCAGGGAGTCAGAGTCCTACTATTCTAGGCTCTGCATATTGGCAAAGGACATTTTCTAGCCTTAAAAAGACTTTCTCAGTGTTTGAAACACAAATGAAGATAATACAATATTGCACACCCATCTTTGCACGTTAGAGCACTGCTCAAATGACTTGAAGATTCAGGCCTGAATGGAAAGGCTCCTAAGCAGTAGTATCTGTAATGCCACAAGGTTTACAGTTAATAACTAAGCAAAAAAAAAAAAAAAAAAAAAAAGCCTGCAAAACTTCAGAAAATCGTAGATGAATTATCTCACATTTTGCTTGCCTGAAAGGCAGAAGAAAGAAAGAGCAGTAGACAGTAAAATATGAATCTGCACTCTTATTCTTAAATAAGCACCCTTTTCAGCGCTAGTGTACTTACAATGTATCACATGATTGGATAGGATTAATTATAATTACAAAATTAACATAATTCTGCATAAAATATGGAGTCCAGCAGTGGAGAGTAAAGATCAGAGGGTAGAGTTGGTGCTAAATACGAAAACAAAGGCCAAAATGGGGAATTGAACAGAGAAAGATCTTAGCAGGGGTTAAGATAAATATGACATTTTTTAAGCACATACGAAAGGAGAGGGCAGTGAAAGAGACAGAAGGGCCTCTTAAAAATGGCAAGGGTAATTTATTGACACAAGTAGTAAGGGCATTGTTTAAGAAAAAAAAAATGAAACGAATTCTTTGCCTGAGCAAAGAGAGGATAGGGGACAGATGCCATAAAGAGACATAAGTTTCCCACAGGAGAAAGAAAAATGGAAATGGATTTTAAGGAAATCAAGATCATATCAGTGGTAGTGATCAAGAATGTTGGGAAACTGAAAAAAAAAAAAAAGAAAAGAAAAAAAAACCGGCAAGAACAAACGTGATGTATCCCAAAATATGAAGGAGAGGGGAAGAAATACTGTGAAGGTGCTGAGAACCTGGAAAGCACTTGGCGGGAAGCTGTATGCGCCGGCAGAAACCTGACACTGCGCTACCATATGGTTAAAGCTAAATTCAGGTTATGGATGCCACCCAGCAAGCTGGTATTTTTGCTTCAAAGACCTTTTGGTAGCAAAGGAAATTTTACTAGCAATAAAAAGGCCAGTCGGTTTTGCTTCCTTCTTGCTTGCCCAGTTTCCCTTCCACCACCTGCTTTGTGCAAAGTTATGACAAAAAAAAGGGTGCCTGATGGAGAATATTCCCAAGAAGCTGTGTGGCCATTCTGCTTCCCACCAGCATCTCTCAGATCCCCCACTGTGGCTACAGGACTTTGTAGCACTCCTGATGCGCGTTTCTGCCTGTAAGTTGTGGTCTTTAACAGTTCTAGAAAACAGAAGACATACCAAAGATGCAGAGAATTTACATCAAATTGCCAAAATCTGTGAACTTGGACCATAAAAGCTATGGACCCTAAAGGACTTGGCTTGAAGTACATAGACTCCAACAAAATTTCCCACAAATGAATATTTGAATACATATGCTACTGACAAAATGAAGATGCAGCAATTAAATCGGGCCTACAGCATGTGAATCACATAGATGGGAACAGCAAACAGAGCAGTAAAAGTACTAACATTTGAGGGAGATGGTGTCAAAGACATGCACTTAAGCAAAGACAGAGTCAGGCCTTAAAAGAATTTGTGGGGAATTTTGTCATACTAAGAATAGACAGTACTTGGAGCAGCCATGGGGCAGCTGCTATTCGTAGAACTTTAGAATGGCTGTTCTAAACTTAGTGTGCAAGTAGTCGAAGGTGGTAAATACTGAAGGATATGCACAGATGCTACCAGGAAAAAAAAAAAAAAGCTGACTGGAGAGCACGGCCAGTCGAGGTGCTGAGTGCCAGTTCCTCAAAGGAGCTATGCTGATCTACACTGGTTGAAATGCAGCCCCTCTATGCTTCCCCTCCTAGCAGTGAGAGTCAGCAGCTCTGCATCACGCAGGAGCATTTGTCATGGTGCAGGGTTAGATGCACAGGCCTAATCCCACCAGCAGCCAGGGCAGACTTTTAAACAAGCCCAGGGGTTGGGACTGGACTTCAGATGAGGGTTTCTAGTCCAGTTAACCAGCATTACTCCTCTGAGGAAAGCTTCAATAGCACTCCCAATCAGCACAAACTGAAGCTGTAAAAGTAAAATGGGTTGCTGCCAAGCACAATCGGATGCATTGGATATACGTAGTGCAGGTGTGGGGAAGACAATGGGGAGAATTCAGAGACCCAGTGTGAAACCTCAGTGATCAGTGGCCAGGGGCTGTGCTCTTTGGGTGAAACTCTGCCCAGCAATCACTCAGCAACCTTTGCAGACGATAATGACATGCCTAAAATAAATAGAAGTGCAGCTGAGAAATTTAGGACAAGACAGAAATAAGAGCAGAAGCTGTAACTCTTTGGAAGATTTATAATTTATGATCACTCCATGGTATGAGTTCAACTGTGACCTCTCAGCTGGCAGCTGTCTTTATGCTGCTTTCTCCTTCCACCTGCCTAGTGAGAAAACAGCCACCGTCTCTGTGAGCATGGATAAATCTGTCATCCTGACTTACACAATGAACTCTCTGGAGGGAGACTGAAGTAGTCCAGAGAATAAATCTAGCCCTGAGAAACAGTAGCAAGGTTGTCTAAGTTTACAGCATCTCCTTTTAACCTCTTTGGTGTGGACCTTATTGGCTATAATTATAGCTGGCACTGTCTGACATGCTGAAGCCGGGAATCTTCTGCAACATGATGGATGTTGTGCTCGAGACAAGTCAGAGCCGGACACAAAAAGCATCCGGGATAGGCCAATGATGCAACACACAGCTCTCATTTGACGTGTCAGCCCTGGGCTTTAAAGCCTTTCCCAAGGACGTCCAGGTGGGAAAAGTGATTTTACAAGAGAAAAACATCTTTGTTGAAGTACTCAGATCACACGGATAAAGTACTGAGTTACGTTATCAGATTTTAAGGCCAAAAAGGCATCATTAGTTTAGATGGATTAACAGGCTCCTTCCACTCCTACCAACCTTCTGATGGAAAGGTGGTAGACATCAACTCAATGTTGAACCTAACCCATGCCAGAACCACATAATTCTCTGATAAAATCCCTCTAAGGCAAAGCATCCTGCATGCTACAGCAAAGTACATCAGACATACCAAATGGTTGGCTGTGAATGGAACTTTGTTGATTAAAAAAAAAAAATTGATGTTATTTGTTTTTTGAAACTTCATTTTAAAACATCAGGGAGTACCTTTCACTCATGGTTCCTATTAAGAAACTGCATCAGAATAGCTTAGAAGAGTTTAGGACTGTAATTCAACTGTGTTGTGATAGATGGTAAATCTACTGTAACGGATAGTGAACTGCCCACCAATGTGGCCACTTATCTTGAACACGCCTCCTCTTCAAGGCAGTTGTGCTCAGCTGCCTTGAGGACACCTTTCAGACATATTTACAACATGTCTATATCATCTGTTGAGCTGCATAAAAATGGGACCTTAGTACAGAGGCAAGGAAACTGCAGTATCATACAGTGTTACTGCTAGGACTGATGCCAACACCACAAAACCTCCACTGGGAAAGCCCTTTATTCTCCCTAGGCTTTAGATTTATTCATGCAATTTCCTTCTTTTGTAACTCTAATTTGCACCCAAGCTTGATACAGTCTCATGAGTGAAGAATGTCATCACAAGACACCTGCAAAGACACGTTCAATTCCACCATATTGTAGCTCTACTCTGGAGGCAGCAACAAATGGTAGAATGAGTGGGGAAGGAAAGGCTCCTAGATCTCTATCAGTGCTAACTAAGACCTCTCCCTCACCTCTTATCCATACTTTTGCTTTGTATACAAAATCTTAAAAGAACAGGGAGGCCTTAGATGAGACACAAGAGCCCTGACCTAAAGAGGGGCTCACTTTTCTGAGAGAGTTTCATAATAAAATTTAATGCAAAAAACAGGTACTTGGAAGTACATCTTCCAACTATTTTGATAAGCATTTTTGCCATTGAGGTAGTCTACATGAAAGAAATTGGACTGTGAACTTTCAGTGTGCTTTTCTAAGGATCAAAAGCAAGCTGTCGCTTCTGTACAACTGTCCCCATCACTGGCATCAAGTACTCTCAACTTCCTATTACCTGAACAGGTGCAGGAGGTACATGGACACATCCAGTATCATGAGAACAGGGCAGTGAGTAAAACCACACTAACTCAACAGCTTTGCGTACAGTTTGCTTTTTAAACATGCATTTCCATATTGCTTAATAATCTGATTTTGAAAGCATTTTGCTAGAAGCTGTGCAAAGCACATTCCAGTAATGAAGATGTACTGTGGTTTCCAAGATTTATTTCATAAAAGCACTGTGGTAAACTTAATATCCCAGAGACTGTTGACAGCACAGCAGTGCAATGTAGTGTAACTGCCTGGTGGTTAAGGTAATGATCAGGTGGCATGTGACAGAGGAAAAGTAGGGAGAGTGAGACAAAGCTAGTGGTCAGTGGAGGCAAATTGCCATACCTCGTTGTTCTCCTGGCAGAGCTTTCATCCTCAGGCTTTTCACTCCTGTGTTTCAGATGCTATCCTTCTCTTTCCTAGCCTCCCCTCTCACAACAGGATTTGTATCCTCATTTTTCAGCCAAGGGTTTATTCCTTGCCCCAGGATTACATCAGTCCAAACTGATGAACTACACATAAAACAGGATAGGAGGAAAGCAGGTGATGCTAAGAGTTGTTAAGAAATATTAAGGTGAGATGATTGGGAAAATATTCCCAATATTTTCATCAGAACAGCAACAGAAACTGTCAAAGCAGTTCAGAGCCCATTAAGTCCCTCAGAACCACATGTACACTGACTCCTTCAAAATTAACTCCTTCAAGAAACTATCCTTAAAGATTAATTTGTTTACTAAAATACAGTTTTTAGAGGCTAAGTTCTAACCTGAACCACAACAACTTATATTCACCGTGATATCTACTATGGATCTTCATACATTTGATGGCATTACACAACGTGCTGGCGTTACCAGCAAGGCTCCCTTCAGTACACTGCTCACTGTCCACTCAGATTGCCAGTGCCTGGAGTGTTAGATGGAGAGAGCACAGAGGCACAGACTGTGGTGTTACAACCACCACAAGCCATTTTTGTCTTCCCTGCCATTTATGTATGAAAATGGGATATTATTGCTGGGCCTGGATACAGAAACTAAAAAGTCTGGGGAATAGCAATAAGGAATGTTGTTTGCTCAGCAAGATTCGGGAAGAAAGGAAATGATCTATTTTGTGAATTGAAATTATCCCCTTAATGAATTTGGCTCACTATTTCTAGTATAAAAAAAAAATTTACCCATGCTTTATTTTTGTAAAAAATGTCAGCTGTCCAAAAATACTGAACAGCTGTCCTGAAATAGCAGATTTTCCTGTATGTTTTCTTTATGATTCAGTCCATTCCATAATTTTGCAGTGAGAACTGCAGACAGTTCTATTTTGCTTGCAAGAAATATGCACAATATGGCATGTGCCTCATAATCTTCTGTGATTAATGTATAAAAACACAGTCAGAACATATTTATATGAAGGCTTGTAGAATTATAGAGATTGATCTTGGTTTCACTCACGGCCAATGGCTAAGGAGTACTTTAATCTGCTACAGGTGAAAAGGTAATGCAAACACTCTTGTGTTTACTTAGGACAGCGATTGGGAATATTTCATGCCATATTTCAAATACAAACACTCTTTGGCCGTCTCTGAGTCAAGGAAATATAAAGTCATTAGTATATGGTTTTCTACAATCTATTGTAAATATTAAAATTACACAGGTCATTTGACCCAAATTGAGATTTCTGCCTAGTTTCTTCACAACCTTGTCTTCCAGGGGACTGTGAGAGGAAGCAGTCTCCACCATGGCATCACAGTGCCCTAAAGGCCACTCCATTAATGAAGTGGGAATGGTGTTTCAGGATATTATTGGCAGAGGTTTCAAGCCACCTAAAGACTGAGACCAAGAGCCTGATGCAATTTGAGCCAATGAACAAGTCCCCCTTTACTTCTAAGACCAGTCTTGAACATTTTGAATCTGTCATATTTGACACACAGTTTAAGAACAATGCTGTCACCTGGATTACTGGATTGACCTTCACATGAGATGCTTTCCCAAGCAGTCTCCAAGGAAAAACCTACACATGCCAGCCATGACTGGCGTTCAACATCTTATTTGAAAGCATTCTTTCATGTAGGCTTGGACTCATTTTCAGAGCAACAAAGGAAACCTCTTAGAAGGACATACGACATGTGGAGGTCATGCAAATCCACTCCTTGCAAAGAGCTCTTCTTCAGAAAGATCACAATTTATTTCATGTGTTTCCTTACAGGAGGATTGAGGTTCTGCTGCAATCTGAGCTTTCAAGCCTACAGCTATACCCTGTGTACTGCTTGTGCTGAGCATGCTAAAGAATGACTCCTCCTAATCCACTCATACGAAAATTAGGTCAGTTTTATTCATATATTTAGACAAAAGGGTCAAGAAACACATAAGTAACAAATGATGGGGGAAAACCCCAGCAGCAGCAATGTCCTCATGCATCAAGAAGCATTCAGATCCCTAACAGACACTTTCTCCTTCTTCTTTTTCCCCCCCATCCAAACTTCACCATACTTCCAAAATCTCCATATCTGCTTAATCTTTTTTCCTGAGTGCCTGGGAGGCCTCAGATTTAGCAGTTTTTTACAGCTCTGCTCTGTAAAACCACAGAGAGAGACTGGGAAAAAATGGAAACAAAATGAAAAGGAACAGATCAAAACAATCACAAACACATTCTGGGTCAAACTGGCATCTGATACAAGGGCTGTATCTTCACTTAGTCAGTTAGGTTTTCACAACCTAGGCTCCTCAAGGTAAATTTGGCTCACAAAAAGGTCTGAATTAAGATTATTATCTGAAGCCTGGAGTACCTTACCTCAGTCTTGCAGTGACAAGGAAACTGTGTACAACTTATACTTCTTGTCCACTTTAAAAATCCAAGTGACCTAAGTAGTCAGTCAGTCATGAAGAGCAACATATGAAACTTTGGGCATTTTTTAGTCCAGCGGGCTGAAAATATAGGACAAAGTTTCCATCCAGTAGCAGAAGGTTACTCTGAAACTGGAACTCCAGCTATTCATACAGATAACTACTCACTTCAACCTAGGGTAAGTTGGATGAGAGTGGCCAGATACTAGCGTACTGTAACTCAGGAGATCTGTGTGAGGTACCTGGCTTTAATAAGGAATCAAATTTATCATCTAATTAACTTGAGGTACCTAAGTTAGGAGCTGAGGATCGACTCATGCTCAATGAAACAGGCAGGACTCCTGAGGGAGTCACAGAATCACAGAATTGTAGGGGTTGGAAGGGACCACTGGAGACCACGCAGTCCAACCCTCTCTGCTAAAGCACATTCACTACAGGAGGTTACACAGCCAAGTTGACCTTTCAACAAAAAGCCACTTCTCTCCCTTTGTTGTAGAGCTACTTCTACTTGTTCATAATGTTGAAGGATAAGAGTAATCCAACTGTGGTACAGATTTCTCGTGTCCACCTTGCAACATTATGGAACACAGAAAGATATGAACGTTTGTTTGTATCATCTGACAGACAGGGGACTTGAATTTTCATGTGAACACTGACATATGTCATTACACTGCATGCTGATTTAAGTAGAAAAAAAAAACTGAGCAAGGTGTGCATTCAGCAAATAATAAACGTGGCACAGGTTTGTACGGTCACTTTACTCAGTCCAGCCTACATCGCCGTAATTTAAAAACTTTTATAACTGCTGTTTGCTGGGAAATCTTAATCTCCTCCAAGCAGCTAAAAATAATGCCAGACAGAGCTAACTGGAATGGCCTCACTTCATGCAACACAGGGCATTCTTTACAGAGGGGCAAAGATGGGGATATCCTTAAGACTCTTCTCATTCACTGAAACATGAAACATACCCCTATTGCAAGAACTCGGGGAGGACTGGAAAGGCAGCACGTGCCAGCTGAGAGAGGGAGTCACCACCTCCGAAAATAATCTCCAAACCCTTAAGCCTTAAAAAAAATAAATGAATAAATAAATATATAATATACATACAAACTAAGTGCCTTTTTAATACTGTTTCACACGAGTCTCATCACACAGGCTTCCACAGCACTACTCCACTTGGCCCTGGAACAGCACACTTGTAGGCATTCAGACACGGCGTTACTATGCAGAGGGGTTAGAGAACAAAGTCAGATCAAAATATCATTTCATCCCTTGGGTCCACAAGCTATTGGCTGTGAATGTAAAGGAATTATCACACGCGAGCTTACTTCTACAGGCAGCCTGGCAGGAAAGCATTTCAATTCAGTTAAAGATCCTTCACAGGGAGCAATAGAAATGTTCTTTTCTTCCAATATCTTCCCATTCCTTTTCAAGCATTTATACAAGTATTCAGGGGCTTAACCAGAAATGAAAGAAATTCATTTTAGGTTATGTGTATTAAGAGGCTCTGGGACTCCTCTACCTGTCTGACTGTGCTAAAGATTTTGTTAGCTAAGTTTTGGGGTTTTTTTAGACCTCTGGTAACTATCAGTAAATCCCAGGGCTGAACCATTCTGCTCACCTGAAAGAAACTCTCTTTTCACACTGAGAAGCATTCAAAGCATTTTGAGATGTATGGAATTCATTCCACATATTTACTCAAGAATTTAGTCGTAAGCGCTCATAAACATCAGCTGCATCTCAGCTCAGTAAGTGTGAATAATAGAAATACAATGGCATTGGTGTGTTGGATGCCATCTCTCGGATAGGAAAAAGTGAGTTACATTTCTCTTGCCCAGTACTTGATCGCTTAAAAAAAAAAAAAAAAAAAAAAAAGTAGAATGTACTGCTTGGGGAAGTGGAGTTGATTAATGGGCTGGTCTGTTAAACCATCTGCTCCTGAGGACCCAGTAGGAATCCCAGTGCCCCTAGCTGGGTCAGCACTTTTTCTGGTGCTGAGAAGTGACATTAACTCTGCTGGCCTTCACTTTAGGAAGGAAGAAATAGCCCATGGAATTTCATTTGCCTTGGAAAAACAGAAACGCCTTCCCAGATTATGAGCACCAATGTCAGCAAAGTTCAATAAAAGGAAGTACTGGATCAGCACTGCCTAGAAAAAAAAGAGATAATGCTACAACTCAAGAGGATTGAGTTCAAAATATCTTTCTATGAGCGGAGAATAACCCCATCGTCCTCAGAGTGGAGTGTCATAAAATTAAAAGGAGAAAAAAAGGGACCTGGGGCTTCTCTGTGGCACACTGAATAAATGTACTTCCTGACGTTGTCTTTGATAGTTCGTATCAGCTTGTCACTTGGGCAAAAAGGTAATGCTGGCTTAGCAATAAATGCTGTAATAATGTTCAAACCCTTTGAACTAGATATCACAAAAGCTGGGGGCAGTCAAAATGCCAAATAAAGTTAACTAAGCACTAGAGTGGAGGCTAGAGACAGATGCTGCGAGCTGAATGTCAGATCAAGGGATGAGATCAACAAGGTGCTTTAAGGAGGCATTTCCTGGTGAACTCAAGAATCCCCAGCAACCTTTGTAGTCTTTCATCCAAGCCATATTAAAAGAACAGAGCGTGGGTTTTATGAGGGACACAGCGATGCAAATGCACGTCCATTTGAACTCATCGTATTTAACTGAAATTGGTTTGGCTAGCTGCTCGCTCCAGTTCCATATTTCAATTAAAGTTATCATCAATAGGACACTGTGAAATCAGAGGTTTCAGCTTTAAAAAATTGACCTAACATTTGGTTTCTTGTCTTCAGTGTCAAGTGTTTTACTACATAAACATTATTAACAACCACCTTTTTGCTCCCTACAGAACTTACTAACAATCTTTTCATCAGTAGGAACAATTAATTGGTAGTTTACTGCTATTTTGCATATGAAAAGTGCAGGGAGAATGAATGACAATCATACAAAATAGGGTTCACCGCCATCTAGAAATCAACTTCACAGTTAAATATGGTCTGCATGAAAAGAGTGACAAATCCAAGCTACAACAACGAAAATGCAGCAGCTCTAGGCAGCAGAGGAACAAGAGCTGTCCAGAGTGCACAGCATCTTAAGCACTAGCACGTGACATGAAAGACTTGAGGAAGCCATGAAGGTGAAAGTGCTTGCCCCTAAGTCCTCAGCTCAGCAAGGAATCTCCTTTGGCTTCCACTGCCAACATACTACTGTAAACACCTGAGTACAGTGACCAGTGACATCCTACCATTTTCCAGTACAGTTCTTTGGCTGGCTTCCCAGTATTTTGCAAAAGGGTACAAAAAAAAAAAAAAAAAAAAGAAAAAGTCATCACTTTTGCATAAAGCATTATTCTGAAATTCCAGGAGGTCAGAATTCAGATGAGGGCCTTTCTGTCACCTTCTCAGGCTTAGTGTTTCTGGGCTGTGCTTAGTCCCTTACTGCAGCTCCATCACAACTGCTTCAGTACGCAAGCTGCAGAGGGAGCCAGGATCTGGCAAGCTGGAAGATCAAGCAATCTGAATGCTTTTTTTCTTTTCAGAGGCATAAATATTATGTGTTTGTATGTAAACACACTGATTTTTCATACTTGCTATTGTCACCCTGCCATGCTGTACAATAGAGACAGCGGAATAATACAGATATTTCATTACACATAGGCAGATATATGTACATGTTTGTGTTAACATGGTACATATGTCAGACAAATCTTATGAATCAGGCAGCGTTCTCCCAGATGGGAAACACCAGAAGTGGCAGTTTTTTTCCAACTTGAACGCAATCATCATAGTCTTGCCGTGCCTTTCACAACACAGACAGCATCGGGACGCGGTGTTTTCAGACTTGAATGATTAGCCATATGTGTTTCACCGAACACACTGAGCCAGATACCAGCTCCAGTGCCCACTGAAATCCATACAACCGCACCGGAGTGAAAGAAGAGAAGAATCTGCCTCTGTTTACTGAGATAGACGCTGCCGTGTTCTTCAAGTGATAGTTTGTGCTGTTGGGAGTACAATATCTAACGCTGTTTTATGGCACATCTCCCCCTAGTAGCTCCTCTACTCTTGAAAACAGCGTGAGACATAAGAGGAGAGAAGCAACAGAGCCGTGCTGTTCTCACTTCTCCTCTTTCATGTGCCTACATGTGCTGGTGCTGCCTCTTGCATGCACTGATCCCTGTTCCTGCAGTTTTAGGTGAGTTATAAGGAAAATCGCAGCCCCATTGTGCTGGGTTCTGTAGAAATGATACTTAAAGAAACAGTCCCAAATAACGAGTGATTCTAACAGATGACATGAAAAATAGTGGAAAGCAGGAAGAAGAAGTGCAGATGGGGCCAAGTAATAAATGCAAGAATTAGAGGAAAGGGCCCAATTCATCCCACACAGTGCATTAATCAGAGGGCACTGTGCATGCCTCCATTTATCTTTTGAAACCAGGGCAGAAGATAAGCTTGAGCAGCATTTTTTTTCATTTTGAATGGACAGGAAAGGTTAGAAACAAGCATTAATGTGTGGCATCTGACTGAAGTAGTCTTGATATACTGAACAACATAGAACATTAAAGTAATGTCAATATTTATTATACAGATGTGTATTGATTGTGCAGTAAAATGATCCAAAGTAATATATGCTATAATAATAATTGAACTCCATTCAGAAAAAGAGCACTGACATGCAGAGAAGGAAAAAGAAATTGCAAAAGGCTATATCAATGTATTAAATTGGTTCACATGGGCATCTGATTACTAAACAAATAGATGTAACTACACTGCACTAGAAATCATGCATGAGCAGAACAGAAAGAAACCTGGGCCAAGTTTTTAAAATGCTCTATTGCAGCTCATTGGGTTTTATCAGTTTAGAGCAGCTGAGAAATTGGCTGTGGTACTCAACAGTTCAAGCTCTGTAAGGATTCCCGTATCCATTTGCACCCACTTACCTTTCCTTATGAATGACTAACGAATTTAGAAGTTGTTCTATGCAACATATCAATGTAAAGACAGTGCTGTGGGATAAGGCAGAACAGCTTGCTTTGGGATTTTCATTGTCTCTGGTGAAACTGGATTAATTTAACTAAACTGGATGTATGTTTAAGTCTCGAAGCTCACAATTTATCTGCATAGTCTTCCCAGGCATCATTTCGCCTTATTGCTGGTAACAATTCCATCCATAGCACTGCTTAGATAGCATATTTCCCACTGCTTCAGCAGATGACTGATTCTTTCTTTCTCTTTACTTTTCATAGAGGAATGATAATGTTCCGTATTGAATTAGCAATGAACTCCCAATTAAAGACTGTGAAACCGTTTGCACTTGCAAACATTTTTATGAGTACTTGGGTACGTGGTGTTGGACAAAGCCAACCAGCATCAAAGAACTAAATTCAGCCTCTTACAGACCTGTCTGCAAATCTGACTCTGGCTGTTCTTGTAATCCTTTGCTATGCTTGTAACCATTTTCTGCCTCACAGGAAAAGCAGCAGAGATGTGCCATAGGAAGGGCCCCAGTGCTGAGCCAGTTTGAGCCAGGAAGCAGCCGTCTCATCCTGATAAATGTTTACAGGCTGACTATAAACTAAAAAAACATCTTTTTATAAGCTCCAAAAAAGAATTTAGCACTTTGCAGAGCTTCCCACCACTATTCCTGTAGGCACGAGTTCTGCAACACCCACACTTCCAGCCATGTCCTCCAGGCACGTCCGACCTGCAGAAAGAGCAGCCATGCAGCAGTGCCTGACAGCAGCAGCCCCATACAGACAGCTGCATGCTGAGCAGACCATCAGCAGCTGAAACGAAGGGTCAAAAGGCACAAAATTGACCTTGGTGGCATGGCTCTGAAACCTGCAAGCATACAACCCAGTTCAACTAATCTTTAACTTTGCCTATATCCAGAGACTATACTTCTATAGCGACAGTAATGAAGGGCACAGTTTGAAGGGCCTGTGCTCAGAGCTGGCTAGGACATACCAGATGCTGCACAGAGGAACATTTAAAACAGGGCTGAGCTTAAACACCTTGCTTCTCCACACTGAGTGCCTCTTGTCACCCATCATGATGCACAGGTACAAAACAAATCTGACCTGGGCCAGTTGCATACATCCTATATTTCTTGAATTAACAAGAATTCCAACACGTTTGCCCAAGTTGCTTCTACCAGTTAACAAAAAGCACATTCCCAAAGCAGGTAGAAATTGATCAGGAATAAGATTGTGGTCCATTTGCCTTTGCATGAAGTTGAAGGCAAGAGTCAGCATCAAATAGAAGTAGCTCCCCCAGCTTCATTGTCCTTCTTTGTCTTTGTCTGATTTTCCTGTCTTATCCTTCAGGCAGAGAAGGAATTAGGCTCTGAGACAGCAGCAATAATAATAGCCCCAACACAGCCCTCCTGTCTCCAAAAAGGACAACTTATCATTGGTATCTCTCCACCAGGGGAAAATGTTAGACTCCAAGGCTAAAAGGAAAGGGATGAAAGGTTATTAAAATAAAAAAAAATGTACTGAATATCTGGTTTTCTAAGTGCTTAGCTACTGTCATAGAATCATAGAACTGTAGAATGGCCTGGGTTGAAAAGGACCACATTGATCAACTAGTTTCAACCCCCCTGCCATGTGAAGGGTCATCAACCACCAGACCAGGCTGCCCAGAGCCACATCCAGCCTGGAAAGCTTGTCCCATTATTTTTGTTGCATTTTTTAATATGACAAAATGATAGATAGCTAATGAATTCTTTTTTCTTTTTTTTTCCCCCCAAAATCTAAAGTAGATGATGGTCTTCATGTTCAAAATGCTTGCTTTCATTCTACTTTTTATTACTCACTGGTAGCTCCAAGCTAGATTTAAACTTCAGATCCCAGAACATTTTTCCCAAGCAAGGGAAAGACAGCAATCTCCACAAACATCACTAGCAAGAGTCTGTTGGTGAAGCTGACCTAATGCAAAAGTTTCTCTTTGCCTTATGCATTTGAGGGAAATGCCATTTTCAGGGAACCTTTTTCCTTTAAGTAACTGCTCCGGCAATCATTCCTAGAAACATTTGTGCCCAAGGTCTGCTTGCTTAGGTGCCTTCACAATGAAGACAAGCCACGAGGTGCAGGAAGGAAGGAACAGCGCTCACCCAGCATCCAGACACCCATCCAGGTGCCCACCCAAGCAGCACCAATGGGTGGAGAAGCCCCATATGGCCCTGCGAGGAGAAGATGCCCCATGGCATTTCCTGGTGGCTCTGCTGTGTTTCAGAAGTGTCCCAGTAGGATGCTCCAGCCCATACCGTACTGTGAGCTGGAGCCTAGTATTTTGGTATTAGTAACTTGGTATTTTAAGATGTCATCAAATGTAACAAAAGGAAAAGAAGAAAAGAGAGGATGGGAGAAAAGCAGAATCTAGACAGAGAAAGGGGGCACGGTCTGTTTTTTTGGTTTTCTTTTGAAAGGTTGTTGGGTTTTTTTCCTCCCCTGAGCTGATACTGTTGGCATTTAGCTTGCAGCCCTGTTTGTATGGTGCAGATACACTAATGATTAATGATGTGCCAAGTGGTTCAGAGAAATTCAATTCAGGTCCACAGATACTTGTCAGTCCCTAAGGAATGAGAGCGTTTTTTAAAACTGACCCACTAATTACCCATGAAAAGATTCAGGTAGTAGAGCACACTTGACCCTAATCTCAATGGCAGCAGCAGGTCTGATTCCAGGGAGTTTCTTTTACTTCTTTGATTTTCCTGGATCAGAACTTGAAAGGCCACAGTCTAAAATCAGCTTCCGCTCCTCAATAGTTTCCTAAATTTTCCAGATGATATTTTGCACAATGACGTGTCATTTCATGTTGTATCAATCACATTACAGTATGTCACTTAATATAGCATAAGGCAATATGATTGACACAATCTGAGATGACTTGTCACAACACAACACATCAACGGGGACATTTGTATGTTTGGGGTTTATGTACATATACACACTACCATCAAAGATGGGGGGTGGAAGGACGGCAGTCTCCCTTCTTCAAAAGTTTTCCCAACACTTTCATTGCAGGGATAATACACATCTGCTATATATACTGAAGTTTATTCAGTTCTCTCTCTGTGCTCCTCTAATAATAAACTGCCAGAGCTTGAGTTCATTCCAGCCCCTACTCATACTACACACCTTCTCCTGACACAAAGTGCCCTGTTCCCAAGAACAGCCTTATTGTTAGGGAGTGGCATAACACAAAGGCTCGTTACAATTAACCACTTGTCCCTCGGTGGCATCTGACGCTAATTCAGCTCCCAAACAATTAATTTAAAGTAACCTCACAAAGCAATCCCTAAGCAACAGTAATTGGCTAATTCCCCTCTACTTATGGTTATGCTCATTATATTACAGACAACTTTAAATCAGGCTGTCATCGCTAGCCCTGGCTGTCACTGAGGCAATTCAGAGGGATGAATTACTACACCGGGATCACTTGTAATCCGTCTGCATAAGGACGCTCCATCCAGGAGCACTGGAAAGGTGGGAAATCCCAGGCTACATCCTGCAGAAGTTTGAGACCGCAATTCCTAACAGAGAATCTTTTCTCAACAAAACATTTAGGAAGCATGTTTGCCCTAAGATTTCTAGGCAGCAGGAATTGGAATGGCCTGCCAGAAAAGCCCTTAGCTGGGCACTGTGATTTGAGCCATGTTTCTGTGTTTTCTGTGCTCTTAAAGCTTGGCTATACAGCATGGCACAGACAGCCGCTGGCTATCCAGACCATGAACAAAGTTCAGTCATGTCTGCACCTACCTCCACATATCGTGTTGTTGCCCCATGCCTCAAGTCTCCATTTAGCACTGTACTTCATAGGGGTGTTTTGAAGATAAAACACACAAACGGCCAGAAGATGCACTGAAGTTGTTGAAAAGCAGAGTACAGCAGGATTTCACGAGGCAGTTAAAGTAAATAGGATCCTTCTTGGACTGCTGCCACTTTTTGCATCTGGGGAAATAACTTAGAGTGGCAACCGTGCAGCCAGATGTTGCAGAACTAGTATTTTAAGTTCTTTTCTGTGGCACATTGTGGTGCTGCATAAAGATATCAGAATGTTCTCTAAATATGCCTGCTCAGGTACCTGGAATGTCTGTTCTGATCAAGAGAATTCTGTCTTCAGTCAGAAACTGTAGCAAAAGCTCTGTGATTGGCTTAACATCTCCAGCACAGAGAGGAGATGATTCTACCCTGGCATATGGTGTACCCTGACCTGACAAGCAGCTGTAGGGCAATCAGAAGTGCAGGTATCTGCAGATATGCCATCTCAGATCACATCTGAACTGTGTTGCCTGGCCAGAAATGCGATATCCTGTGCTTGTTCTGAGACTGCAGAACTACATGGAGTGAAGAAGGAAACAGTAGCATAAAAAAGGGGGAAAAACTCTGTATAGCTGAGACTGAGTAGACCTCACAGTTTTTTGTAGTATTCCTAACCTGAGGAATCACAGATCTCAGAAGCACAGACCATAAAATGGGAGAAGAGACCACATCCTCGGGTTGCATGTGTTGTCACAACTCTCATAGCGTACAGCTCAGCATGTTTAGCGTATCACAGACACCAAATACAAAAAACATATGGAGCAGTAAGACAAGCTCTCTTTTTCCTAGCTGAAGAATAATCAAAAGTTCAAAGGCAGAGATATCAACATTGAGAATTTCCTGACTTCTCCTCCAAAGAACTCATCATCAGTCCTTTCTGTGGGGCAGTGCTCACTGCTCTCACTCTCCCTTTACCCCATTGTGCTGAACCCTTGGCTCAAATAAGCTCTGTGCCACCCAGACAGGGAAATGGAATGGGATGTCAAGACAGCTGCAGCTTTCACAAGGAAATGCTCATCACCTTCCATAGCTCCACATTTTATGCAGTCCATGCATGTTGCTTTGCATATTGGGGAGAGGAAAATCATCTTTGGCTGAATTGCAGAAACACAATTGAAAGAAATAAGAGGAAAAGGGATTCTGTGTACCCTGTGAACAACAGTTAACAGCTGTATAAAGGCCACGGCACCAACAACTAAAGCCATACTGCTCTCCCTCCACACCTCCAACCTACTGCAGGTATATTGAGTCCTTTCTCCCATAAGCTGGAGATTCACAACAAGTTCTCCTGCTTATAAAGTGAGGTGTTAAGGAGTTGTGGGTTTCTCTCCTGCCTGCCTAGCTGCATCAGTTTCCTGAGCCAGTGCAGAAAGAAGCACTGGATGAGGGCAGACATGGGCTGCATTGAGCAGAGACAAGCCAGCATCTTTGAGAACACATCTACATCCCTCAAAGTGCAATCACAGATTTCACTGGGCTAGGTGTACATTACATGTCTTTTGGTGCAGGGACTGGACATTCGGTGAGCTCTAGCAGCAGCCTTGGACTGAGATAACAGATTCCTTCATGGCTGTTATGGAGCTGGCCAAAGAATTTAGCGTGTTAAAAATAAAGATGCCAACAGAAACAACAGTAACTGCCCACCCCCAGCACTTGTGTTAAATATAATCTAAACTGTTATTGCTACCAGGAAAACACTGTGGATCATCACTGTCAGGGACAGCCAAAATCTCTGGGAACTGCCAGCCAGGTGTGATCTGAAGGTTTCATCATGACAGGCACTAAGAAGCATCACTTTCCCCTCCTGTCACGTGAATTGAGTCCACACAGAGTGCATCTACAGAAAGAAACACCACCAACTCTCACCGCTACAAGTAACCTGCATCCAAATATATGTAAATATATATGGCACACAAAAGAACCCAATGCTGTGTTGTCAGTGACATAGTTCCCATTTATTTCAAAGGAGAACATGGACAAGTTTGCTCTTTTCAAATGTATTCCCAGCCAGTGTGCAGCTAGCACCAAGCACAAAGCCGAGTTTCTGCATAAGCCCCCAAATGTGTTTATACAACACATTAACCCAGTGCTGGAACAGATTTGCTCAGTAGGTTGTTCCAAGCCAAGTGGTTTCCCACCCACAGGTTCACCTCACTGGGTGAGCAGCCACTTACTTCTCCAGGGACATGAAAGTTCTGGATCTGAAAAATCTCAGGGCCAGAAAGTTCATGGCAGAGCCAAACTCCAGACCCAACACAACAAAATGTGAAAGTTGATTTGAACTTGGTGTGAAGGCTTCCTTCCATCCACATGGATTTGCAACCCTTGAGTTTCTATTTTGCAGTTCTCATCAGAACAAGCCCCAACTCTCCAAGCAATCTTTGGTCAAAATAGTCAAGTTTCACATCAGTTTCTCATTAAAGTGTCACACAGAACTCCTAATTTGGGGTGACTGTAATGCTTGCAGGTCCTTGAAATCGATCTCATGCACATCAAAAATGGGTCAAAGCTCCTTCAGCAGAAGAGTATTTAGGAAAGCAGAAGTAATGCCACGGCTTGCTTAAGCATTAGTTCATTTTTGAGTTGTTAATAGTCTCTTTGCAAGTGCTCGCAGGTTTGACTGCCAGCATCTCACAGGGTTTTAGCTGAACTTAAGCGTGGCTCATTATTATATCCATAAGTGTAGCACGTGGTCACAGGCTCTGCAGTGACCTCAGTAAAATTACAAATCAAGATTCAGCCTTCCATGAATTTTTCTACTTGTCCGTATTAAAATGCTAACATTACTTCAAGGTCCTTCATATAGTTTAATTATACACCTTCAGCCTGGCATAGATAATGAGTAAACGTATTGCTATTGATGAGCAAGAATTATCACTAATATTTCATTTATATAATTTGATGGGATAATGGAACAATAAATTCTTCTCCCAGTAAGCGTAATAAGGGACAGCTCTTGATGTTGCTCTCAAGGAAGGAAAAGACTGCTCTGCCAGCAGGAGCAGAATCTGCTCCACAGACAGCTTGCTGGCATGGAAAACTGACTTGAATTAAAACAGTTAACTGGAGTGATCAAAGTCACTCAAAGGGGAGTTGGCTGGAATGATTTTTAGCAAAATATTTTTTTGATCAAAATATGCTGTTTTTGTCAAAGCAGGAACATTTCACAGAGATATCTGTTTCAGCAAAGTTTTCAAAAGGAAGATCTCTGAGGTCTGGGCTAGACTGCTCCATCACTGGGAAGGAAAGAAATCATAAGTGCTATCTCCTTCACAAAATTCTCTCCTGTGAAATGCTCAGCAGCCCTCACCTCTGTTCTAATGGTGGAGAAAAACATTTTAAAACCTCGAAAGCTGTTGCAAATGCTGTCGCTCTCTGTCTGGCCCCACACTGAAAGCACTTGCTGACTCTGTCTGCTAGCACCGACTATTGCAAAATTTGCGGTCTGTAAGGCAAGACCACCCAATGATGTGAAATCTGTATCCGCAACACAAGCTTCAGTGAGAGCATTAACATCACGTCGTGCACAAAGGGAGAGCAAAGGATAACATTTTCTTACTTAAAATGTAAAATATTGTTGCTCATTTCCTTTTTGATAGCAGCCCAACACAAGCAAATCTAGCAGGTGTGGTACGAAGCTGAGTGGGGGAAAAGCCACACAGCAGTCCTGCTGGTACAGTGAGACCAGCTCCAGCAAGGTAAAGAAAAAAAAGCCATCAGAATCCAACACATAGCATATCTTTTAGTTTGGTCTTTTAAGCACCTTGTTTTGAAGTGTAACAGAGTTGACACAAAGGACCTGGAAGGTTTAACGTGGGAAGCAATGTTTGCACAATCAAAGAAATGATTTTGTGCGCTAAGAGTGGCAGTGAACTTTCTCTTAACAAGGTCCTCAAGGGAACTTTCAAGGGAGTCCTGGAGATAGCACCCATTTCTTAGCTCTGCTCCCTGCCTTCCTGCTCTATTTCCCTACCATGCCTCCTTCGGCCTCTCCCACCGCACCGAGGAGCTCTTCAATCCTCCGGCACTCTCCAGTGACCTTTCAAGCATCGCCCAGCTGTCTCTGGAGCTCAGTTCTCAGGCTTCATTGCTCCAGGTTTCCCAAGCTACAGCACGAGCAGTCACAGGGCGCGATCTCATCTGCCATGTTTCATCACAAAACAACAAGCATTAACACTTGCATGAGCTTTTAGGCATTACGCTTTCACAAAAACATACACCGCAACAAGAACACGGCAAAAAGCAGAAACACGGGATTTGATGGCACACACCACCAAGGAATAAAGCTCTCAGATGCATCTGGGAAAAAAGAAAAAAAAAAAAAGACACTATAGAAATTTCAAAATGTGAAGTGAAGCCGTTTGCCTCATAATGCATTCACTAAACCTGGACTTGTTCAGGCTGGCGGAGACGCAGATTGCAGAGGCACACAAAGCCATGCTGTTAGCTGCAGGGAGAGTAATCACAGGGACCCAACAGATCATAACTCCCATGATAGGGCATGAAGTGGGGGTGGGAGGGAGAAGCAATTTTCTCAGCTAACCTTGTCCCAGGCCTTTAAGGGCTTAATAAGATCATAACCAACACCTTGAATTATATCCTGAAATAAACAGGTAGCCAGAACAGAGTAGAAAGCTCGAGATTTATGGGCTAATGGTGACCTTCAAGAGAAAGGTTGCCATGGGCTGTGCTCACTGAAGTCCTTTGCAAGAGTGGCCCCGAGCACGGAGCGCTAACCCCGAGGTGATGAAGGCGTGGAGCACATGCATCACTGGGAAGCCATCTCTGCTTCCCCAGCAACCATAAATGAAAGAAATAGTACCATGAGGATTGGAACTAATGAAGTCTGGTTTCTTTCTTATTTGGTTCTTGCGGTTGATTGACTTCTGTGTCTGAGACAGCACATATGTCTGACTGAAGGTTTTCTGGCAGCAGGAGTATTATGAGATTCCTTCCTGTGTGGATTCTCCAGTGTTAAATAACATGTGAACTCACACTGAAACCATGCTTTCAATAAAGGCTCCGATAGTGTGTCTCTTCACTATCCAGCCTCTTACTTTCCCCAACACTGTGGGAACTTAGTTACCTTTGAGCTTAAACCTTTTCTTTAGCCTCAGTCTAAGAATGAACACCACTAGAGTTCTACAAAAAATGAGATATAGGGGCACATTGATACACACAGTGCAGATCATCTTCATCTTCCTTCAATGCTAAACTAAGATAACTGGATATATGGGAAATATTTCTTCTCAGTAGCCCACAATGATGTTATCTGAACAGAGGAACAGGCATCTTTTAACCTCTCATGAGTGACCAAGGGACACCAGACCCAAAGGCGTCTAGACGCCTGTCTGTGAAAAGATCATGAACCAAAGGCAACACACATTTGCTACAAGGACCAAACAGGAATTTCAGCTGTCCATACAGAACTAAAGTACTTGTGTCCATCTCCACAGGGCAAGCAAGGAAATGCTAATGCTTCATTATTTCATTACCCATTTTAGCATTTAAACTCACAAGGTCCAGAAACAAACTTCCCCTCAGGCAGTGTCCAAAACTCCTTCATGTTAGGAAGGGGGGATAAGAAATGACAGAGCAAAGTGATGTACTGGTGGTTTTCAGGAGCTCTGCTTTCCTGAGCTGAATCACAAACTACCTGGTTTGGTTATGACTATGGATCTTATGCAGAAGTAGGAGATAACACTGCTCAATCCCAATCCCACTCTCCTTTTACCTCAAAATCATCTGCAGACGTATCGGTCCCAAAGGCCACTACCTGAAACCTCCATTAACTTTTCTGATAAAGAAAACATCCAGTACCATCTTTTAAAATACTATGAGGAATACCAGGGAAGCAGTGAGAGAAGTAACAGACACATGTTAGGCAGGTGGCTGAGTTTTATTTAATCTCAGACCTGTGCCATAAGGAAAGATGAAACACAGTCCACTCTGTGTTGCAATTAATCCCAAAGGTTAATTTTGTTGCAGGCACACTGTAAACAAAGGGGATATTTATTTCAGAGTCCAAGTACATCACGGCAAAGGGAACGCAAAGGGAAGGGCAGTTTCCATTGAGGATTAAGAGAAGGCTGCAAGACCTGGCGAAGCCAGTGCTGACAGATTCACTTATTAAAAAGTGTAGCCTTGTGGAAGGGCTGCCATTGATGGCTCTGACGTGGCCAAACTTCAGAAAACCAGGCACAATTGGAAGACTGTGCTGTGGCAAAGACAGTGGGGCGAGGGGGCACTTCTAATTTGTCAAAGTTGTATCTAATTCCACAGAACAAAGTTAGCAAAGAGAGATGAGCAGAATCCACAAATTATTGCTCATTCACCAAGCCTTGATGGAAAGATAGGCCAGCACAGAGATTGGGCTTTGTAGAGTAACTTGAGCTGCTCCAATCAACTTTGGATAATTCTGCCTTGTGGGCATAACAGTTTTCCTTGTTTCTTCTTTAATAGGATTATTCCTCACAATATTAAAAAGATAACATCAGTGTCTTTCAGTGTGCCCATAAACTATTTCTAGGTATATGAATGGATGCTTCAGGTGGTTTTGTTACTATTCTTGACATATACTTATGAGAAGATCTAAGAGAAGACTTTGATTCAAGCCTGACATTAATTTTGTAAATAAACTAAAATCTCAGACTTCCTTTTAAAAGACAGAGATAGTTAAAATTGATACAGTAAGAGCAAAAAAAGAGGGAAAATTATCACACTGAATATGACTGCGAGCCACTTCCTAGACTCACTCTACTTGTCTAAAACAATTAAATAGCAGCCTACCTATGTTTTATGACTTTCCATTTACACCTAGGGATGCTGGATCAGGCCTTCAAACAGCCAGCTCTCTGACAAGAACAGTAATTAATGCAGATAAAAAAACTCATTGCCCAACATTAAGACGGAAAACATTCTGTCACAGATTAATGGCATTTTCAGAAGAAGAAAGAAGGCAAACAACTTCACCATTCCCTGCACTCTAAGGAAAGAGAATTTGCTATAAAAAAAAAGCATCACAATATAGTATTACATCGTCACCCAGGAATGAGCTCCTTTCTGCCCTTATTTCAGTGCTGCACTCCACTGACACCATCTGAAGGCAGCACTAACAGACTGCTGGTACCTTAATGCAACAAACCAGGCAACCAAAGCCAGCACCCATTTCAAGTCTATCAGAAAAGGAATGGTATGCAGCTACCTGTTGCTTCCATGAAATTAAGTGCTGGAGAGTTTAAAAACTTGGCCTAAAAGATTCTCTCTGGAGTGTTTTCCATTTATAAGGTACGTTATTTGGATGAGCTAATGCATTATTCTTCACCTCGCTTAAAGTCCAGCAATAGCCAGGCGACCGTTTAACTTTGAATTTGTCTACACCTGGATCTCATACAGATTGATCTAACACAAATCTGGTGGGAGAAAATTACTACTTACTGGGAGGCAGAACAAGTTTTGTCTGGAAATATGTTTCAGATCCCAGTGCTATTTACAGGTTTTCAGCAGCCTCTGAGGGCCCTGTATTCTTCCTACATCAAACAGACCACAGACTGGATTCCTGGGATGCTATCCCCATGAGGATGACATAACAGCCTCTGCTTGATGCTGTGATTTTGCTTAAAGGTGGTGTCCACATTTTTAAGTGTAACTAGTAATTTCAGGTGCCTGTTTATACACCCTTCAGCTCAGGATATTTTCAAGAATATGAATTCCGTTGTGTGTCATGCAACCAGTCTCACTTAAGGAGCACCAACTAAACAACCTACAGTTGGAAGGGACTAAAAATCACAAATGAATACATATACATAAACATGTGCACTTTTGAAAAATAAAAATTAAAAGTTGATAATGCCAGGAAGCCTCTGGTAAAGTAACACATGACAGTCCACCTCTAAAATTAACACCCCCCCAAAACAACCATTAATAACTGATTAAATTAAGTATGCTTCTAGGAAGGGGTCCATCTCCAGCCAAGCCTTTATGCATGCACACAAACTCCTGCTGTCTGAGAGGTGAGGGCAGCCCTGCTCCTTTCCTATGCCAACAGAGAATATACGTATGATGGTGCAGTCTTTTCTTCTCTTGGCTAAAGCACTACGGTAAATGAGGCTGTAAATCTGTTTGGGTTTTGTTTATTTTTAATAAATACATGAATTTTAAGGCCAAGCAGGACTATTTATCATCTAGATAATCATTTGACCTTCCCTCTAACGTAGACCAAAGAATCCACCTCAGGGACTTCTCTCATTCAGAAAGTCTTCATTTGAATATTCAATCTATCCCATCTCTTGGGAATTTTCTTCCACTGATGATTTAGCCTCAGTGCTAAAAATGTGCATTTTTCTTTACCCTAAATTTATGTTATACGGCCAGCTATTTGGATCTTGCCATACTGCTTTCAGATAAATCAGTAACCTTGGGGTAGGACATAACACAGTGTGTAATGCGTCCACTCATAGGCTTCCTGCTACATATGTGTGCATAAATTCCTAAACTCTCCATTGAAGTTTAGATCTTGCATTCCACCTGACACATTACAAAACAACAAATGAAGCAAGAGAATTGCTTTTGCAAGGAATAAATAGAAACATTTCTGTTGTCTGATGAAAGAATTTGTGAAAAAAAACTGGCAGAACTGTGTAGATTCAGGACAACATCACAGACTATAATTTCTTTACTCTCCCTTTCCTTCACTGCTTGTTCTACAGATTTAACTAAAATATATATGTATATGTATGTGTATATGTGTGTATATATATATCTCTCTCTCTTTTCTCAATTGTAAAGATAATCTAACCTTGTATTTCACCATTTGGCACTTCACTGTTTTGCTCTTGCTCCCAAGAGATGGAATCCTGCAAACACCAGGCAAAATTCTCTTCTGTAGTATTGGGATTTAGCATGCCTGTGACAGAGATGACTGAGTATTACAGCAGCTGAGGAGCCTCTGTACATCTGAGCACTCTTCCTACATGGCAAGAGTGTGATTTGTACAAGCTGGCACAAACAACCAACACCAGACTTTCCAGAATGTAAGTACAAGGCAGTCTGACAAAATGGCATCTGACATGGAAGTCTAAGAAGCAAACATGCCACTGAATTCCTCCATGCAGAAACAATGGCATCTACTGACATCCATCGACACTTGCTGAACATTTCTGGAGATCAAACAGTGTATGTGAGCACAGTGAGGTGGTGAGCGGTGAGTTTCAGCAACATAAGAGACAAGCCATGCCCAGGCCTGGCACCTTCAAACAGAAGCCAAGTATTCTGAAAGAAGGGTTCAATCCCACATCCACACAACATCTGTAGGTGCAGGAGGCTGCTGACTGCAACATGGTTTTTGTATTGTCACATCACTGTCCTCATCCCCATTAAGCAGTACAATAAAGAAAGCAGTCACATTCCCTTTGCACTTAAGCATATTTTTTGGTAAATTCATTTCCAGATTTTCATTATGTTTTTTTCTGTAGTATAAAGTTATCATCTGATATTGCTTTATCATCTGATACTGCTTGCTAATTGCTCACAATGAAAACTTATCATTAACTATTTGCAGTTTATTAAAAAAAAAAAAATCATGTTTTCATTACAGCTGTTTGGAAACCTGGCTGTTCTTCCAATTTTATGTGAGTGAGCTCCATAGACCGCCTGGAAAAGTAACCCTGATCTGTGAAAAATCCTATTTTCCATGTCAGCAAACGTTTCCGAGCATAATCAGAAGCCCTTTAATACTGCTTAAGGAATTTTGCTGTTTTGTTACAACACATCTACAAAGAACGGTCATGGCACAGTGATATCTCAGACACCCATATCCCATGGGGCTTAAGTATGAGAAATGAAACCTTCAACCTGATTCTGAATTCAATGAAGCACAAAAAGAGAGCACAGGGCCAAGAGATGAATTCTTAATACAAAATACTCTGCCTTGTGTTATTCCAGTTTGGGTGGGATTTTTGTTTGGGTTTGTTAGTTGGTTTTTGTTGCTTTATTTTTGTAAGCACGTAACTGCTCCTTGCCTTTCCTCCATCTTATTTTTGCAAGGGTGACAAAATTGAAAATACCTTCTATATTTTCATTTGAAAATGATGCCTTGATACCAAAGGAAACTATCTGCTAGCTCAGGAGTCTGAGCTGCTTTCCATTACCCAGTGTAGACATGCCCAGTGGGAAAAACAGAACTCTTCAAGGTGAAGAAGATGCTTTCTGCACACTCTGAAAACTGCCAGGTGCTTCCTTGGGTTCTGTGAAACCAATCAAGTATAAAAATGAATCAATCGTCCGAAAGGTGTTGAAAACATTCCACTAGAAGACAAATCTCTGCTCTCTTTACACTCCAAAAGCCTCTGAGATGGTTCTGTGCTGTAGCTCAAATGCAGAGGCGTCATTTTTCTTTTAAGTGCCATCCACTTTAGAAAGGAGAATGAGGGATTCTGACATTCCCCGAAGACTCAGCAGCACGAGACAAAAGGGATGGTGATACAGAGATACATTTATGGAAGTCACCAGTACAACCATAATTTCATCGGCCAGCTTGAAAAGCCCTTTTTGGGCAGACTTAAAGGGTCCACTGAGTCCTGTCAAAGGTTTTTACACAAAGAAATTCATCAGTTTACTAGCACTGGAATTAAATTAGATCCCATATTGCCTCTGCTGAAATCTCTCTACAAACAGTAGCAGTCCATTTATTTACTGGTCTTTTGGAATTGACTTGGGAAATGCAGACCCTCAGGAGAGCTCACAGTGTGGTAGAAGCATAGCATGGTAAGCACAGTAGTTTAAACCTGATAAGCAATATTTTCTTGATTTGAAGAGGCTGTATGAGGGCTAGCCTTGTTTTTCCTCACACTGAGTAAAGTCATTTCAATGGGGAAATTTCTTTTTTATGCTTCTCTACTACTTAATATGCATTAGATAGAGATGTACTCTATGATTTGTGATGAATGGGGAGTCAGACATCATCTTCACCAGGCAATATTGCTGCCACTGGAACAGAGCTCAGTCTCTCACCTCCATTCTTCTAAAGCAGCACAGCTTCATGCATCAGGCATTACAAAGATGAGGCAGAAGTAAAGTCTCCTTCAAGTCACCAGGATTACTCAGCAGAATGCGAATTACTCGAGGAAGTGCTGCACTGTGCAAACAGCAATTCTTAACTAACGATGGAGTCTGTTAGCACAGAACAGGCTGTAAGAGATACTTAATCCGTGCACAATGCTGGATTCACCACCTGCAAGCTGGTAATGTTTCACATTGAAGATGAGCATCACATACTGGGATGGCTCAGTAAGCAGGTGTGTTCTTGCCTAGGAGACAAGATGGCAGAGCCTAAAAATCTCAGCTTCCACTTCAAAGAAAGTAAAGCTTCTTGGCCCCTGCAAAGACAAACTCGTAGCCTGAGAAGATGCACGAGTAACTTCACAAACAGAATGGGCCCAGAGGAGAGAGAAGTACTCTGGGGGCTTTGAGAATTCATCCTGCTGCATGTTACCTCTGAAGCCTAATTATGTCTGTTTACATGCCATCACGGTCAGCTCTCACTGCTGATCAGTTCCCACAAGAAGGAAAGACGGAGGGCCGCTCAGATTTGCACAACCTGCCAGATGCTGATCATTGCGGTACTGAGCAAAGCAAGACTTGGCAGAATGCAGCCACTATCCTGGCTGTCACCCTCACAGGTTCCCAGCTTCATACACAGGCAGGTTAGCATTCACATGGAGACAGTATGTATATGGAAATACAAAATTAACACCCCTAATAAAAACAACTCCAAGGCCTCCATTCAAAAACATGTAACCTGACCCAGCTCACAGCTACTCCGGAAAGTAACCCAGGAGCAAAGGAATTTCTTACTCCTTGCACTTACCCAAGTTCTTGCAACGCAAAGGTCACACTATGTCCTCACCTCACTGCTTTTTTGGGGGTATTTCTCTTAGAGACTGCTCGCTGATCTACAGGTCATGTTCACAGCATTTGTTTCCATTCTAAGTTCTTTCCTCCTTTAGAAGTTCCATCCTTCTTTATTACTGGAGGGATGGTGATTATCTGCAGTAATGGGATTAATATCCAGGTCCGTGACTACCCAGGTAGGTTCAACCCCAGAAGTGAGTTTAGACTCCTCCAATATTCTTTGTCAAAGCATTCTCTTCTCCCACACCTGAGCAGCCATCAGGTTTCCGGGCCCAGCTCTCAGTTACAGTCCCTAGATATTTTTAAATACAAATGAAAGCAGTAAAAGCAATTTGTGGTACCCTACACATTTTGTTGTGTTACTGTTGTTTTTTAAAAACACGCAACGTGAATATGATGGATGAAGCTTGTACTATACAGGATAAACACACACATGAATATACCATTTCATCACACATTTCTACTGTAACTATTAAACACAGCTGCTGTGAACATTTCCTATTGCCTTGCAGTATTTTGCAGTAAATCAAAGTAATCTGCGTTACAGTACAAGGTTTCACTGCAATCTCAAGGAATTTTTCAATTGCCTCTCTTGCATTTCAACTGAGATCATTTAGCTGAAATTATGAAACGCGCATTAGCGATTAATGCTTCCAAGATTCCACATTACTGTCAAATCACTAATACATTACCTTTCATAATCTAATTTGTTCACACACTAAAATACACAGAACATGCAGAGCTTAGCAAATGGCCTGCTAAAATGTCACTTTTTTTTTTTGTTGAATTATTCCTTAAAGGGAGAAGAAACACCCCTGCAAGCATCTAGAAAATCGTGTCAGCGCCCTCTGCTTTGGGCAACCTTCTTTTTGCCTTTTGTGCATTGGCTTTGGGGCTGGAAGAGAGTCAGAGCCACTCACACCTTGTCACTGGGAACCTTTGCTAGACAAAAACCTCTTGCTGTGCCAGAAGCATCCCCCCAGCTCGAACCACAAAGAAACCCTAATGGAAAGAACCAATCCACCAACCCAGACATAGAAAAGATCAATCAAAACTGCCATACACTCCAATCATTCCCAAAGTGAGTGTTTAGGAACCATTATGATATTGTTCCATCTTTTAGTGCAAAGAAGTACGTGTCATAAACTGATGTCCCTGTTCATTGCCGGGAAGTTGGACTAGATGACCTTTACAGGTCCCTTCCAACTCAAATGATTCTATAATTCTATGGTCTGATGTAATAAAATGCTGGCAAAAAGAGGTTACAGAAGATAAAATGAAGGATGGAGCCTGGGAATCAGAGGTTAAGAGGGTCTCATGACTAACACAGAGAAAACAGCACAGACATAGCATTTCCTCTCATTCAGCAGAGCTTTGAGCAGCACGCTCTCTGTTTCCCTAGAAAAGAGAAAATCTACAGTCATATTCTTCAGCACCAAAAAAAAAAAAAAAAATTATAAAGGCACATTTGTGTAAAAGCTCCAACATCGTCTGCTGAAAGCTCAAACCCTCTGCTTGAAATGCTTGAAGGTCTCCCAAAACCTCAGTGCCCTCCAGATCTACTCTCTTTACTCTCCCTCAGCCACCTTCTCTCTACAGATGAGGTATGTGCGGTCCTTGCTCTTTCCTCAATCCTATCCATTGCTAATAGACGGATAATATTCCAGCTCTTGCTCAGATGATACAGGTGACATTAACTCATGGCATGCCAGCAGCCCAAGCTGCATCACCTTTGGGAGATCTGGAAGAGCGCAGCTGGACATATGTGGCTGACTGGGATGCAAGGCTACCAGACCCCAATTCAGAACTCTGTGCATGAGTAGGAGTGACCTGGATCCTTTACGAAATTGAGGGAAAGCCCTTGCCACCACAGCCCACCTGCTTTTAGAGTTCCCTTGCACACCTCTGGTGACCAAAAGAGCAAAGTCATATTTCTGTATTAAAGACCAAAAAAAAAAAAAAAAAAAAAAAAGAATTCTGAGATGTGCCAAGGTATGCAGTGCTTGCTGTACGTGGCACTCAGCACATAGTCTGTCGTTTTCACACTATACCACTGCAATGTAGTGGGATGGGGATTTTTTCCTTTTTTTTTTTTTTTTTTTAACCAACAAGGAAAGCTGGACATTCATATGCCTTGTTTCACTGGACTGTAATCATTTCTGTTAACAGGTCACATCGATCCAGGCCACGACTGCACTCACAGCCCTGGAACGCTGCAGCATCCTTTCCCCATACACCACCCAGAGTCCTCTCGCTAAGTCATTTTGCTTGGTTAAAATAACAAACATGAGATGGAGGCCCCTACGCCCCTTGTCTTTGTGCCTGTTTGCCCTCGTTCTGTAAACAAACAGCAGGACTTGAAAACGAGTCCTTCAGCTCAGAGGATGGATAACTTACAGCATGGAAGGAGACTGGGCTGGGCTGTCAGCTGGCGTGGATCGCCACACCAAGGCAGGACTGGGTGCAGGATTGGGACCTCAGTCCTTCCCTTCATGGCAGTAGTGAGGACAAACAAAAGCTGCACTAAAGACAGTGAAATACTGCACCAAACTGACATCGCTGCGGGATGGAGAAGTAAATGACAGCAAGGGATAACACAAGACAGCCTGTAGGAAATAAGCAACTGTCAGCACTCGTATGAGTGATAAAGATATATATTTTTAAGTGTGTATTTACACAATCTCAGATATCAGAAGTTGGAGCTAGACACACCATGCCGGCTTCACGGTTGCTGCAAGGGGAAAAAAGGCAAAATGCTCTTTCCTGCGGTGAGAAGGCAGGAGTATAAAAAGACTCACAGCATTTTATTAGCTGCATCAGCCTCGCTGTAGCTGGTCATCCTCTGACCCAGGGATATTTGTACCTAATGTTTTCAGGGAGATAATTTTCACAGCATACCTCAGCTTCTTAGAATGCTCTCGGAGAGCAAAGTCAATCCTAGGTCACTATTCCAGTGTAGTTTCCTTTGTACTAAATCCTACTTTCAAGAAAATTCTCGCCATGGTTCAGTGGTATTTAACCTATCATATAATATCCAGGTTTACTGTGTTAGAAGAAGCAGAACAGTATTAAGCTTTTCCCACAAGCCTGTGATTGCATTTGACCCAGTAACCTGTATTAGATTAACATTTATTCTACAACTCCACAGCAAGCCTTGGACCTGGCTGAGCAGCACTTTATAGAGGACACTAACCATTTTTACAAGTGGAGCAGGAAAAGGGAATTGAATCTGAGGGAGTAATTCCAAGCAAGTATGTTGCTGCAGCGGTTAAATTGTTTATACGAGGAGTTGTGGAATTACATCTGACTGACCTCTCTTTTTATCTGCTTAAAAGACAAAGTGCAGGTCTCCATGGCAAGCGCTAACTCCTGGGGAATGCGGTATAAAAATGCATCATGGCAATAGAGCCTCAATACCCACCAAGGAGAGAGACCTTCAAAGGAATGCGAGCAAGTTAAATTCACCAGGATTAGAAAGGTTTTCACGTTAGCCAGCCTACAAACAGGTTCACAAGCATTCCTCCTAGACTTGCCAGACGAGTTGGGAGTGCAAGGGGGGGGGGGGGCAAAGGGGAGAGTGTGTTGCTTTTTATTTATTTATTTAGCTTTGCATTAACCTTAACCTCATGCTAGTTTAGCCAGAATGGGATTGTTATCGACAGCATTTACAACAGAGAGGGCCAAATCCTCTACTCCATTGACTGCCTAAATCCTCCGAAGACTTAAGTTCATGCAGTTGAAATAGCTTCTAAACGCTGTTGAAAACAGGTACTGTCTTTAAAACGAGGCATTAAAATCCAGCAGGAAAAGCATTGAAGAGGGTTAGGCTGCAGCAGGAAACACACACAGGTCTCTTCCATTTATGAACTTAGAGGGTCAGAAGAATTAGTAAAACCAAACTCCATCTCATATCAAGTTTTCAATATACTTAAATTCATTCTGCTTGCCATAATCATCTTATTTGCCTCGTATCCCACCACAACTGGGACATGTAAAACATGTGTTAACAAAACATGTCACATTAGGAAAGGAATTACATGAACTCTAATCAAAACACATTCACCTGACTGCAAAATAAAGTTTGCTCCCTGAAAACGACGAAGTATCAAGAAATGCAAACTCAGTCTAGGAGACAGGTGGGAAGGAAAAGGAAACCATCAGCATCAGAATTTGTATTCATTCATTGATCTACGAGTCACTCCTGAAGGCAACAAGAGAAATATATTAACCAAAGCACGCTGTTCTGAAGTGCTAGCAAGCTAGAAAAGCAGAGTGCTTAAAGAAACTGTTGTTCCATGCCCCTCTGCCACCCAAAGACTTCAGTTTGGGCAGGTTGGTTTGACTCCAGTTGTGCTGCTGCTTTGCAGCAAGGAGAAACCGTAAGAGGAGAGTCACTGTGGGAAGCTTGCCTGGGGCCAGGCTCAGTAGGGTGTCACCTACCTGCTTGGTGTCCTTTTGTATGTTCTGCCTAGGACACAGACAGGCACTCTTTGAAGTGCTTAATCGTAAGTCAAAACAAATACCACTTCCAGGCAGGGAAAGGCACACGTGCTGGAACTGTGCATAAAGCCTTGCATCATTTTTCTGTTCCTCTAAGCCAGAGCACAACATTTCCAGAAAGGCCGTAAGTCCCAGATCCCGTGGAATTCAAAAAGGATACAAATTGTGACCTGTTTATGAGATACTTAGCTCCACTCAGCACGGCTGTTTAGACTCAGCAGCACAGCTCACTCTGACTGTATTCCATTTAGGAATGGGCCCAATTAAAGGCTGATGGAGCCCCCTCTTACACCACAATCAATAGGTGCAATTTGGCAGCCATCAGCGCTGCGCAACAACTCGGCACCGGAGAGACTGTCCCTCCTGCAAGGCTTCATGCCTGTATGACATCAAGGGCAGGTACAATTGGAGGCTTAAGCCTGAGTGGCTGATGCTCCTTGCCCAAAAGATGCAGAGCCCGGGCTTTTGAAACCATTCCATTCAAAACAACAGAAGGAAAAAAAGGAGGGCCGCGAAGGGATGGAGAAGAAAAGCAATGCCTAAGTGCACCTGGGAGATGTTTTTAAAGACTGTAATGGAATAGGCCTAGGTCTTGGATAAGAGTGGAATCTGCCCTCCGGATGCCACCTACAAACAGGCTTGAGCACATTGATGAAACTGTTCAGCTGAAGTGATTCCTGTCAATACAATGAGCACTGGCTGGAAAGAACAGTGTATACAAATGCCCTACTTTAAACCCTCTGTGCGAGGAAGAGAAAACAAAATATTTTTAAACAACAAAACCAGACAGTCTCTCCTATGCAGTCTTCATTATTCCCTCAAAGTAATCTCCTTTTGCTCTTCCTCTTCCCATGCCTGGCACTCAGTGCAGGTCAGCCTCCAGAAGCAGATGAGAGAGGAAGGAGTGGGGTTTTTGCATCCTTACTCTCTAGGTAGAGGATGGCTCTCAGGCCTCCTCTGCCTTCATCTGCTTTTCATTTTTTACTGTGCTGCCCACAGAGCGGCAACATTTGTCGGGACACTGTAGAAAAGTGACTTGCCTCAGAAAAGAAATTAAAACTTACAAGGGGAAGATGGCAATAGAGAATAATCTCACAGAGAGGGAGCTGCCTTCTCTGCACAGTCCTTCCTGCTGTGGAGATGCTGTCTAAATGGCAAAAAGTCATTATTCTTCTGCTACACGCATTCAAGGTCTGATCCTGCCCCTTGCAAAGCTGATGCCAAACTTGCCATTGCACCACTGGGTCCTGAGTGATGGATGTATTGTGGTGGTGATAGATGCAAATCACCATCCTGGAAACGAGTGGAAGAAATTGGTTCTGATTTCGCCTGTTCAGCATTAGTGGGAGTCGTAAAGCATCAGGAGAGTGCTCCTGTATACAGTGTGGGGGATTTAAAGTTCCTGTTAGAGAAAATGTGCTCAGGTAGAGCCATTTAGCAGTAGTCAGTAGCATTAATTACCTGTGTAAGACCCAATATGGCATCTATGCAGCCTTTGGATTCTGTACCCCTCATTAACTGTTTCCCCATTAACCTTGACTGGAATCACATTCTACGTCTAAGCAGTCAGATTTTTCTTTTTATTTGTGAGCATCCCCATTTCATCCTTGAAGCTTCTCAAATTCTTATTCATTGTAAATGGTCCTGCTTGTAATAAAGTGCTAGTGGAAGTATTTACTGTTTGCTGCTTAATTTTGTCCTCGTGGAAGTCGACGGATGCCAGCTCCAACAGTAGTTAATATACCTTTGAGCACATGCTGTGACCTTTCTCCAACTCATGCCTGACTTCATTCTCAGATCTCATTAAACAGGAGAAATTATCCTCTGAAAGAGCAAAACCTGAAATGTGCAGATTTGCCGCAGAGCTACAGAGGACAGCTTGATTTAAAATGCACCATGGTAAAGGGGAGGGAAGGCAGTGGGGGGAAAGCAAGATCTGTCTCATATTCACACTAACAGTCATATAAAAATAAAGATGCATTAAAAAGGAGCAGCTCAGAGAGCTGCTGTGTTTGAGTTCTTTTCACCTTATTTCTTGGATGGATTTGGTGTTTTCTCTCACTAATGCAAGAGCTCAGAATGGAGGAGCCTAGCCACTAGGATGCCAGGAATATTCTACTTGTGCTCTGGCTCAAACATTGCACTGTCTGGAGATGCCTCTTGCATGTTTAGCACCTGAGGGCTTAATGTCACATGTGGGCACAACACACTGCTCATATAGCTCCCCACTTCTCCTGTTGCAGAGCTTTATTCTCCATCATCTGCTGTGGAAGCAAAAACCCAAGCAATCCTGCTTTCTACAACTCAACCAGGCAGCTCTCCAAGATTTTCCCCTTTCAGTGAGTACACAGGGGTAGCAAGACACTATTTATGCACTGTCTCCCTAAAGCCTTCTAAACCAAAATTACAGTTTAGTTGCTGAAAGTCGAGTGTGCCTTGGCAGAGATGCAACTGTGAGCATTCCAGCAAAAGAAAAAACAGATTCACAGTACCCTGGCCTGAGAGAGTCCACAGGAGGACTGTGAGGGCCTTCAGAGAGCCAAAAAGCAGGGTCCTGGGCAGTGGTGGGGGGATGTGAATTGTAGGAGCAGGCAGTGACTGCCTTGTGATAAATCAAAGGCTGCTGCAGATAAGAAAACAATAAAGTCTTTTGTGTGTCCTCGGAGGATAAGGCAAGAAACCAAGGGGTTAAGCTACAGCAAGGGAGATCCAGGTACGTCCTTAGGAAAGGCTTTCTAGCAGCAAGAAGAGTCTCTGCTTTGGCAAGGATTGCCTGAGGAAGGGTGTCCAATTTCTGTTACAGGAGGTTTTTTAAGAACAGGTTTGCTGCATATCTGTCAAGGAGGGTTAGATCTACTTGATCCTGCCTTGGGGAAGGAGACAAGGCTAAATAACTTATTGTCCTTTGTAGCCTCATTTGCTAGGGTTCAGTGACACATCTTGCTAGACTCATACCGGTAAGCCAGGTAGAATTTTAAAGAGCACATGTTTCTACTAGGGCAGACTTAAACTCCTTGCATCCAGAAAAAAGTTCAGCATCACACCAGTGAGAAACATATTCTACAGATCCTGACCTGGCAGACCATAGGAGCCTTGATCCTGCAGCGGGTGAGAGATGGGCAGGCTGTGAACACCAGGCTGCCTACTTCTGTGCAGAGCTGGCTGCTGACACTCCTCCCCAGCTTCCAATTTTGGGCCCCAGTAGCAAGGCTGTTAGAGAAAAGGTGCTGCCCTTGGAAGATTTCCTATGCAAAGAGGGATATTTTTCACTATCTGCATGTTCAAGGGTAGCTGTAACAAACAGAGCATGTCAGAACAAATGCTAAACGCTAGAAAACCTCAGTCTTGTTGGTACCACAGTGAGCTGAAGGAAAAATTCTGATCAAGCCCACAAATCAGCATAAGTTCCTTAGAGCACTGCTAAGTTGGAATTACCACATTTAATATACCACTTGTATCCACTGCAAGAGTCAGATATTCCTGACTATTTCCTGAAGTTTCTTTTTTGCATGTGTTTTTGTTTTTAAATCACTTTTACAATCCTGCCAAATAAAGTGGAAAGCTCTGAAGCATTGGCAAACCACAAGGGTAGGTAAGTATTCACCTCTAAACACCTGTGGTGTCCCACATTTGGAAAGCTATGGGCCAAGTTTCAAACAATGAAGCCAAAGGAATCATTTGATAATTTTAGTTGGTTCACAAATACCTTAATTTTGTATTTTTGAATACAGAAGGTAAACTTCTTATTGTGCCCTTTAGATACCATTAGCTTTTACCTATTATTTTCAAATTGCCTTTTGGGGGTGTTTGGGTTTTTCCTCCCATTTCTGATTAAACCTCTGCTTCCAGCCCTGCTAGATCTGTTGCCTCTCCATAGAGTACCTATAAAACAGATAGACTCTCTCACATTTCCACTGAAATACAGTGCTCATCTTCAACACTGGAGAATAGCTGAGTATGAACAGCTCAATAAGAGCTCCAGCACCTTACCTTGCTCAACATATTTGTCACAAAAAGGGCCAAGTATATTTTCATTTCCATACCATTAGGGCGCTGCCTGCAATTGATGAATTTGTTCATCTGTAACACTGGGACTTTATAGATAGACAGTTTGGACCACTTCTGTTTTTACCTAAGAGGTGGACACAGTTATGATTTCAAGTCATCTCAAAAGAGCCAGAAAGGTGCCTCCTTGGCTGTATTTCTGTGAAGCAATAGCTACATCCAGTGGTCACTGGAGCTAATTGACACAGGGCCCTAGCTGGTATCTGCGGAGACATGGGGTCATGGGGGTGGGAGCTGTTCAGGCTTTTAATGCAAAAGGCAGCAGTCACTGCCTCTGTCCTCAGGGCCTGTCCTGTCCCTGTGCTGTTCTGGTTTAACTACAGAAGACAGCTCTAACTGCTATAAACTGCAGTACTAATGTATTCTGCTTCTAATCACTCCTCACATAGGAAAAAAAAAAAAAAATCAATTCTGATTTTAACAGCCTTGCAGCACATACCTTAAGAGAAGGTATTTGTGAGTATTACATATCCCAGCTCAGGGAAACCCACTGGTTGCTTATTGATCGTGCAGCATCTCCCAAAGATGCCACTTTCCCACCCAGGCAGGAGGCCAGCAGCCTGTTCCCAGGTTGGGCAGAGCTACCCAGCAGAGTGCCCAAGAAACCCAGTGGTTACAGCCACTTTCCCACAGCTGGGTTTGTATATTTAGTTTGCAAAGTTTGGGAAGGTATGTAAAGTTACGAATTTGCAGTGCTTCCCAGCATGACAAACATAGAAGTTTCCTCAATTTGGCCTGCAGCATGCATCCAAAGAGCCCAACAGTGTGTTTCAGAGCAGGGGTGAACACTGCAAAACTGGTTCAGAAGAAAGAACTTTCTTGTCATTGTTAATCATACTCATTCTTGCCAGAGGATTCTTTAAGAGACTTTAAAAAATTAAGAGAATATTCTCCATCCGATCACTAGATCCCTCCAAATTTGAGCCAAATGGAGGTTTCATCCCCCTCGTGCACCACGAGGCACTTCTTTAGGATCAGATCAAGTCTCACGGCTGGGCATGAAACACTTCCCACCAGTCTTCCAGGGGAAGCAAAAGAAGAGCTGCATTCCGTCACATTTCTCATCCGCGGCTTTGTCTCCTATGTGCTCTGATGCACCAGAAAATGGCAAATGGGCCTCAAGGCTGCAAGAGAGTTAATTAACTCTTTGAGTAACAACAACAGCAAACCTGTCTGCACAGTTTTGCTGAGATGATGAAGATTTCAGAGGTGGTAGGAGGACAGGGAAAAGATATGGGAGAAGAAGG
Source organism: Meleagris gallopavo (assembly GCF_905368555.1). Classification (NCBI taxonomy): domain Eukaryota; kingdom Metazoa; phylum Chordata; class Aves; order Galliformes; family Phasianidae; genus Meleagris; species Meleagris gallopavo. The sequence continues at coordinate 6,274,782 of NC_139405.1, read as the reverse complement.
AAGAAAAAGTGCACCATGGGAGGATGGACACGCACCGAGCACTGGTCGAGTGCAGCACACTGCTGATCAAAACCTGCCATATCAGCTGGCGTCAAAATCTTTCAGCCATCCTCCCAGCAGGGCAAACATTCAGGTTTTGGAAGCTAACTACAGTCATTTAGTCCTTTTTCAAGTACTCGTGCAGAGAAGTGGTGTAGGTCAGACCTGTGGATTAGCCCAACACTGCATTGGAGTGAATGATGGGGCAGGAGGGAAAGCACATAAAAATGTGGTAGGCAGAAAGTCCTGCCTCCAACTGCAACCCAAGGCAACAGCATTGCTTTGTCCTGACTTCTTCCACAGGAGCTCAGGCAGTCTGTATTGCTCACTGCATTAACAGGAAAGCACTGAAAGATTTTTAGGAGCTAAACACAGACTCTTGAAATAGATCAGAAGTATTTGTGGCTATTTCTGCTCAGTCACTCCATGAAAGATCAATTTTATAACATTAGGTAGAAAACCCTCCCTATTACTGAAAACTGTTACCCCTTCTCAGCTCACATAGCAGCATGTGTTTTCCCAGCACCGAACATGGATGCACAGTCACATCATTTTGCCAAGGGCTGCTTCCTGCTCATGCTCCTCCCTCACAGCAGACCCCAGTATTCCTTCACAAAACTACGTTTTCCACTTTCCCCAAAAGAGCCAAACAAAAAGAAAAGAAAAAAACGCAATGGTGAGGCAGCAGAAGACAGACTATTTTGGTATACAAAGCTGAGCAGCGCACAGCACAGGGACAGAGGAAAAGCACTTGAGTACCTGAGGGCAAAAGGCGGGCTGAGCCCTAGGAGCCAGCTTGCATGCTGATACCTGAACTCCCTGGAATCCCCACTTACGCACGGCTCCAAATTCCACAGCTGCACAACCTCTGCCACCGGTGTGAGCTGCACCAGAGGGGCACACAATGCAGCATCTTTCCTCCTCCATCATCTCCCGAGAGAGGGGAAGAACGTGGTCCCCATCTACCAGTTTCTGTCATTATTTCTTCCTGATTTGCCCGCTTGGGGATGCTTACAAGTCTGAAGAACAAAGCAAAGATGGCACTCTACTGCCAGTCTGAGTGTTTCTACGTCTGCCTGCCTGGTGCTGTTAGGAATTGAAAAGGCTTCAAAAGTTTCAAAATACCCACGATACCATCAAGCCAAAACATTTAAGGAATCTAAATAAACCTCTAAGGTTCCCGAAATCAGCTTTGTAGTTGTGCCAGCCACAGGCTGCCAGCAAAGCCAGTCTTCATCAAAATCAGAAGCGCTGGAATCAACATTTGCTGTGAGAGGGGGAAGAAAAATCTAACCCAATGTTAACTGTTAATGTATCTGCCTTTAATAAATAATGTCAAAAGGATGCAGCTGAGTAGTTCTAGGAAAATGGAAAGTCATTGTTTTGCCTCTAAGAGAGAGCTCAAAACTAAACACAAAGAAATTTTTGTGCAAGCAAAAATATTTCACTTGATCTGAAAAATGCAAGGGCTTGAGAGCCAAGGTGGTGTTAATTGGAGATAGATGCACTCAAGCAGCTTGAGAATTTGCCTCAAAGCCACCTCCGCAGGGCACCTGGGGATGAGGAACAGAAATAAATCTCAGGACTTACTGAGGGAATCCCTTTATCCTTAAAAAAATAATAAGAGTGAGGGAGAGTGTTGGTCTAGAAGACATTAGCTGCTGCTGGTGCATGCTGGTGCAGTAATGGTCACTCTTGTAGTGAGCAAGCAGTCAAGGCTGCTAAAATTGGGCTACAGCCAAATTAACTCAACAACACAGAGGCAGCAGCTCTGCCAGTCCAAAATGCTCACGTCTGTCCTGCCTGACAGAAGACAAATGCCCTGATGTTAGCTTTATCTGGATGTATTTATTTGAGAAAATAAGCACGCCGTGCTTAGTTTGTTTTTTTAATATCTGATTTAGTCAAGACATGTGGCTACAAAGAAAGCGCAGGACTGTAAAAGCCTGAACGCTTCTGCATTTATTTGGCGTCAGACAGACTACAAAGAAGGTCAATCAGCTGTCACGATTTTACCATTCCTGACTTCTAAAGGCACCTCTCCTCAGGAATATAACAGTTTTCATGCAAATGAAGACAACACAAGATCATCACCCTAAAAGAAGGGGCAATGCTGAGCAAAGCCACAGACTTTGGCAGGTAGAAACTTCTCCGGACAGGACTGGGGAGAAATATGAGATGTAGATTAGCAGATTTGCCAACTGATAGGATCTCTCACAAAGAAGGAAGCTTACAATATTTGGCTATTTTCCTGAAACTGTGAATGACCGAAATGAGGCTGTTACAACTTACATCATTTTAGAAGACATGTTTCCAGTTACCAGCCCCATAAGGAAAAGGCTGAACACAAGGAAGCAGATGTTTTCCGGAAGCACAATGCAATGTATAATCTAGGTTGGAAAAGACCTGTGAGACCATCTAGTCCAACCACAATGTCCACTAAACCATGTGCCACATCTCCACAGTTCTTGAACATGTCCAGGGATGGTGACTCCACCACTTCCCTCGGCAGTCTATTCCAATGCTTGACCACTCTATCTGAGAAGAAAATTTTCCTAATATCCAACCTGAACCTTCCCAGCACAACTTGAGGCCCTTACCTCTCGTCACTAGTTATCTGGTTGAAGAGAGACTGACCTCCAGCTCGCCACAACCTCCTTTCAAGTTGTTGTAGAGAGCAATGATGTCTCCCCTCAGACTCCTCTTCTCCAGACCGAACAGCCCCGGTTCCCTCAGCCGCTCCCCATCACACTTGTGCTCCAGACCCCTCACAGCTCTGCTGCCCTTCTCTGGACACACTCCAAGGCCCCAGAGTCTTTCTTGCAGTGAGGGGCCAACACTGAACAAAGCACTCAAAGTGCAGCCTCACCGGTGCCAGAAGGGAGGGATGATGACTTCCTGCTACCTGCACTATTGCTGACACAAGCCAGTATGACATTGGCCTTTCTTGGCCACACTGCTGGCTGATGTTCACCTAGCTGTAAACTAACAGCTCCAGATCCCTTTCCTCCATGCAGCCTTCCAACCACTCTGCCCCGAGCCTGTAGCACTGTATAAGGTTGTTGTGACTGAAATGCAGGATCTGGCACTTGGTCTTGTTGAAACTCACACAACTGGCCTCAACCCATCAATCCCATCCTATCCAGATCCCTGCATATGGCCTTCCTACGCTCAGGCAGATTGACACTTCCTCCCAGATTGGTGTCATTTGCAAACTTACTGAGGGTGCACTCAGTCCCCTTGTCTGGATCATCAATAAAGATATTAAATGGGACAGGTCACAACACTGACTTCTGGGGAAAACCACTAGTGATCAGTTCATTATCTGGATTTAAGCCTATTGACCACTACGTTCTGGGTCTGACACCCAGCTAGTTTTCACTCAGCAAAGAGTGTACCTGTTCAAGCCATGAGCTGACAGCTTTTCCAGGAGATTCCTGTGGGAGGCAGTGTCAAAGTCTTTACTGAAGTCTAGGTAGAGTACACCCACAGCCATTCTCTCATTCACTAGGTGGGTCATCTGGTCACAGAAGGAGATGAGGCTGATCAAGGAGGACCTGCCTTTCATAAACCTATTCCAGGTGGGCCTGATCCCCTGGTTGTCCTGTGCATGCTGTGAGATCACACTCAAGGCGGTTCACTCCATAACCTTTCTTGATATCAAAGTCAGGCTGACAAGCCTGTAGTTCTCTGGATCCACCTTCTGAACTGTCTTGCAGATGGGTGTCACATTGGCAAGTCTCCCATCCTCTGAGACCTCCCTGGATGACCAGGACTGCTGGTCCATCACCTCCACCACTTCCCTCAGCACCTTCAGGTGGATCCCATCCACCCCATGGACATGTGATAGTCTAGGTGGAGTAGCATCTTGCCAGATGTTTTCTTCTGAATAATGGGGGGTTTATTCTGCTCCCCATCCCTGTCTTCAAGCTTACTATTAAAGATGAAACAAAGGAAGTACTCAGTATCTCAGTCATTTCCTCATCCTTGGGGGTAGTGTTCCCCACTGCGTCCAATAGAGGATGAAGATTCTCCTTGGCCCTTCTTTTGCTGTTAATGTATTTGAAAAACACTTTTTGTTATGTTTACAACAGTGGGCAGATTAAGTTCTAGGCTTTTGCCTTCCTTACTTTCTGTCTGCATATCCTTGTACTCTTCCCAAGTTGCACAAACCTTCTTCCAAAGGTCATTCTCCTTTTCACCCAAGACCCAGCAAAAGCTCCCTATTCAATCAGGCTGGTGCTCTTTATTGCCAGTTCATCTTATAGCACATGGGGATGGTATTCTCCTGCACTTTTAACATTTCATTCTTGAAGAATGTCCAGGGGCTCTACTCTTCAGGACTGTCTCCCAACGGAGTCTTCCAAACAATGTCCTAAACAGTCCAAAGTCTGCCCTCTGTATATTCAAGGTAGCAAATATCCACAGAGACCTCTCTCCCATCTTCATCAAAAATTGAGAACTCTAACATTTTGTGGTCTCTATGTCCAAGATGGCTTCCAGTCCCCACATCTCCCACCAGTACTTCTCTGTTCATCAACATCATGTTTAGTGAGGCCATCTCCTCCAGTTGGCTGTCTTAACAGCTGCTTCCGGAATTTATCTTGCACACACTCTAGGAACCTCCTAAACTGCTTTCTTTCTGCAGTATTGTATTTCCACCAAATGTCAGGTAAGTTGAAGTACCCCACGAGAACAAGTGTTAGCAATTGCGTGACTTCTACCAGCTGCTCACAGAATGCTTCATCTGCCACTTCATCCTGGCTGGGCGGTCTAAAACAGATTCCCAACAGGATGTCAGCCTTGTTGGTCTTCCCCTTGATTCTTACCCATAAGGACTCAACTTCATCATTCCCAGCATTGAGCTCTACAACATCAAAACACACCCTAATATACAGACCCCACCCCACTGCTTCTTCTTCCTTGCCTTCCCCTTCTGAAATACTTATAGCCATCCATTGCAGTATCCCAGACATGAGAATGATCCCACCTTGATGACATCAAGTGTGGCTCCAGGACTTCAGTATCGTGAGTTCCTGCCCAGTTCACAGGTGTGGTATAGGCCAGCTCTGAGTTTTGGCTGTATGAAGCTGGGGAATATCAGCTACATTTTTTACACAGGCCACTTTTCTCCCTTTCAGTTAAAATGGAATTGAGCTCCAAAGGTTTTAGACAGATCCAGAAAAGGTATTTCCTCACCAGACCTTAACCACTCAGTGCAGAGCTGCGCTGCCCACCGACATGTTGGTGTGACATCTCCCCTTACACCAATGCACTGCAGCCAGAAGGAGCCTTACCAGAAGGCAGGTCGCTGCTCCCCTCATTCCATTCCCAGTCTTAACAGCATCCTTTTATCCTTTGAAAGCAACAGCAACCGTAATTGTACGGTTACTGAGCCCAAAAATAAGGCTGTGCAGGAGAGAGCCTAGGGCACCAAGATCTGGAAGGTCTGATGTCCATCTAAGGTTGGAACTGAGGCCTTCAGAAAATTCAGCAACAGCAAGAGAAGCAAACTTAAAATGAGCAAATGTAGCACTAAGCAGTTCTTTCTTTCCTTAACATTAAGGTCAGTCACATCATCTCATCAGAGTTAAGTGGTTCATTTAGATTCAAGTTCCTGATGATTTTGGAGTCTTTAACTGAAGAACAAAGGTTAGAGCTCACAGTTCTATCAGGACAAAAAAGCATGGCATTTCTTTTTTCTTTTCTTGCTTCTGCAGTGGCCAAGATTTTTTTTTTCAGTCTGGCCTGTGACAAGAGGAAAGCAAACATGCAACCAGTTTTTACCCCTAGAGTTTACGTCATTGCCTTTTGTGTGTGTAAAACAGGTATGACTATATGTGCAAAGAAATTCTGTGTATACCATTCACAAATGAGGCTGGGCTACCAGACCTTGGTGCAAAACCCTCAGCAACTGAGTAAGTAATATTCATGGCCATTACAGAAAACATGCCAAACCTATTTAAATCATCTCCCCTCAGGTCATGGCATCATTTCTTCATCTTCTCCTAATTCATTTTCCCCCTTCCACTATTATCTTAGCCTCGTTTTTTCCACTCTGAAAGACCAGTCTTTGCTCAGAGCTGCACAACGCCTCACTATTAAGCCATGTGTTCATTTGGCTAATCTTCTAATTACCAGCTTTAACATCTTGTTTAAACTTCAGTAGTTGAGTAATATAACTTATTCTAAGTCGTGTTTCTGCTCAAGAAAAGAAGCAAAAAGAAAAAAACAACCATCACCTTCTTTTATCAAAAGGGATTCATAAGCCCATGATTAGCCTTTCCACCAGCTTGAAAGGGAAGTTTACACATACTGAAGTACATATCTATCCACACATATACACAGCCGTCGGCATAGAAGATAACACAAGAGACAAGAAACACAGCTTGCACCGAGGTCATCTCGTGGCTATTTTAAAAGTGGGATGTTCTCTCTTAAAATTTTCTTACCAAAAACAAATCAAGACCAATTTTAATTCTGAGAATGATCAAAGTAGTTTCACTAAGGAATAAAGGGTAGTTTCTTGGCTTTACCTTATGTTTCTTTGTAACGTTTTATCAGCTGTATTACTAGGTCTGTACTTTTCCATTTTTAAACCATCAAATTTATTCTACCCCTACCACACTTGAAGCAAATTCAGGTCTTACACGTAGAAGTACCACTAGTGTCTGCAGCACAAACAGCAGCAGGGATACAAGCCCCCCTTGGGGCTTCTGTTTCCTTCCTTGGACCAAGCTGCAGATGTCCAGAACTGATGTGCATAAGGCATTACTGCTTGCATGAACTCTCAGATAGATCCTGGAACAAATGCATTCTTTGTGACATTAATACAAAGGTGGGACATGTAATACACACTTACCACTGATTTACATGCATTCTGCAACCTAACGCAGCTCCTTGGTTATGTTCGCAAAGGCTTATTTTACAGGTCTGGCTGAGCTATCAGGTGCAATCAGACACCAGCCTGCACCACCAGTCCTCTGGTTTGGATTCCCCACGCTTAGTCAGGCCTCTGAACCCAAGCAACATTCAAGCACTGTTAGCTTGACCTCCCTGGCACAGATGCTCATTGTTTAGTATCCTTATTTTGAGATGCTGGACCTACTGCCTATCCATTGTAAGGTAGAAGTGTGGTGTCAAATCCCCAGGTCCCCCTGTGACACAGACAAGTGCTCCAGAGAGAAAAGTTCTCATCAAATACCTTGGTTTGTTGTTAACTCTTCAGTGCCCTGCTGAAAAGTATCATCTGAGCAATGCATTTTGCTCAGAAATAAAGCACTAGATTCATGGCCCTGGGCAAGAACCAATAGATGCTGACCTGTGTCCATATTGCATACAGTCTTTTTGGCTGTATACAATGTCCTTTGAGTACCCATTTTATTTTTTAGAATCACAGAATCATTAAGGTTGGAAAAGACCTTTAAGATCACCTAGCCCAACAGTCAAGCTTCTGGCCAAGGAGTTTGGCCTGCTGTCCCCATCAGACAGCTTCCCGAGCAAAACACGTAGCATACAGTCAAAATAACTATGGCAAAGTACATCAGAGCTGACAGACTGATGTAGGCAGCACAGATGCATATTAATTTATCACAGCTTGTGACATAAAACAGTAAAAACCCAGAACGTCATGATGCGGCCTACGTGCCTCCCCCTTGTGCATATAAGTCTCGTTAAAGTTAATGGGAGCTGTGTGCCTATTGTATGGGGAGCATAAACTGAATGACAAAATGCACCATATGTTTCCCAACATTTACCAAACAATTGATGCTAGCTTCCATCCTTCTTGAAAACCATCCCTGACAGGACACAAGGCCTGAGCTCCTACTTACACAGTGAGAACTCTTCCTTGTACAGTGACTGACAGGAGCAAGCAAGGTGCAGATGGCTTACGTTTCCTGAAAAGTCTCCAGGAGTTTGCTATAACTTGGAAAGACGCAGGAATACAAGTGATGTTTAACTTCCTTTCCCCCCTCCATTTTTATTTCATCTGCCCCCTGTGAACAGAAATCCAAATCCTAGAGGCTTTGCATCAAAACCCATAAAGCAGTACATTCCCTAAAGCCATTTCCACTCCATAAGGAAAAAATAAACGTGACACGACATGCAAAGTGAAAGATATGCAGTTCCACCTGCTACTGACATTATTCTGCTGGTAAAAGGAAGAGCTCAGCTTTCAGAGCCAGCAGAGCATTTACTCCTAGGTGCTCATAAGGCAGGGAGGTTGGAAAAGACTGTAGTGAATCACTTTCAAGCAACTTGGGGTGAGGGGGAGTTAAGCCATTTTATCAGCAGCATCCCATAACCAAGGATGCTGACTGAGCGTTAGCCACACAACTTAATGCTCAGATTACAGAGAGAAAATTTGCCGGGAAAGCATCTGCTGCTTTCTTCCAGAATCCAAGATGCAAGCTACTAGATAAGCCTTTGACTTCCCAAAAAAGTCAGCAGGTATTTGCAACACGCAGGAGTTCTGCCTGCTCCTTCCTTGATCTACTGATTCTTTACAGCAAACAAAGTGTTCCCATTGTGCTACAGCTTCTCGGAGAGTGTTTTCTACAGACATCACTATGAACATGGTCAAGTGGCGTATTCATGTTAAATAAGTGCAAGGGGAGCTGGAAAGATGCCAGGCACAGTGGAGAACTCCTTGCTGGTTTGCCGAGTTTGGGGAATAATTCTGTCAATTGCTACTTAGCAGAACACCAGGTATTTGTGCAGCACTTTGTTATTATTTTCATGTTTGTTAGTCGTACCAGTCAGCACTCCGCTGACTTGTTGTCAAATGAGTGAAAAAAAGATAAGTGGACAATCAACAATCTCAAATAAGTATTAAGCCTTCCCTCCTTTCAGGATAATAAAGAAATAGTTTGATTGGGCTTCAAGTCTGCTTCCAACACTGAGAAATAGTTTTCTCATTCTCAGCCTGTCAAGCAGACATATTGATCGTGAACCAATCTGGTAGGACAATTCACTGAGAACACCATTCGGAGCATGTAAAATATGCTGTCTCTTGCATAGAGCACTGAAAGAAACCAGCATTTTTGATCTCTGAGTACGTGTACTGCAGGAGGATGAAGTTTGGAATTTATTCCACAGGAAATACGGGAAAGCCCATGTTTCTGTGCTGCGTACATGACATACTGGGTTTTCTGTACAACATCTGGGTTTGGTAGAGGCCTTGTTAAGCAAGGTATTGGCAGTCAGTACAAGCTGCATTCCCCCATTAGCAGTAAGTAGTGACACAGAAGAAGTCTGCAAAATTGCATCCCCTCCTCCATTTCCCCCTCCTCATAGGCAACCCTGCATACATCCACACAAACCAGCATCAGAAACTGCAGAAGACAAAGGAAGATGAGCTGTTCATTACCTTACCCTTTAATTTACTGAAACAACTACTTGTTATGAATTGTTCTCCCTTATCTGACTTACAGTGAGCAAAGTCAGGAGGGAGCACGATGACTCTGCTAGATCAGATCTTCAATACCTGGTTAGAGCAGCCAGCCAGCACGTACGCCTTCTCTGCCCTGAGCAGGACCCTCTCAGATGTACCCAATGTATCAAGAGAGGTTGCAATACCTCCTTCCCTGGCAGGGATACAGCACAACATAGAGCAGGTAAGAGCAAAGTTCTGGAGCCTTAATGCTTGTAGGGGTCCTTTAACCAGATGGAACCTATTTCACTAGTGCCTACAGGAGTTCCCAGAGCCGATGGGAAGCCAGTGCCATTATAAGCACACAAGTCAAACCCACAAACCAAGCTGGTGATTTTTCATTTCATCTCACCTTTCCTGCACTTGGATTTATTATGATCTATTTTTTCCTTCTTCTGGTGGAGCTAGAAGTGGTCACCTACACCACAAGGATCACCCACCCACGGATGTTGTCCCTAGGGAACAGAACTGAGACAAGCCCACTTAAGTTTGGGGCAAAACAGTTTCGTAAATTTAAAACAACGCACACAAGGTAGAAGTGTGACCACACTTTTTCCATATAAATAATGTCATACTTGTGAGGAGGGGGCCCTCAGAAATATTTCATGAATGGGCTCATTATGTTGCACCTGACCTACAGACATTTCAATGGCATTTTTATTTTATTATTTTTTTCTTATTTATTTTTGCCTGATGAGTTGCGTATAATCAAATGCTTTATGATGCTAAATCTCATTAAGACACTCCACTCTGCGGGAGTGTAACATCACTAAGTTTAATCACTCTATAGGTCTTTGAGCAGGAAGATCCCACTGTGATATTTAAGCATCAAGCAACGCTCAGAGCAAGGGAGAAGGGAGCAATCCACACGTCTTCTCAGAGCCCCACAAGCTCAGAGTCTTCAGAATAATTTAGGCTTTGCTTTTATCATCATCATCATCCTTTTACAAATAGAAAAGTAAGAATTGCATTACCAGGAATGGGCCAGGCTCCAGATAGAGGCCCTGTGGAAGAATTTGCACAGAGTCTAGGTTAGCTCAGATTCGTATCAGCCTCCAAGAAAAACATTCAGGAGAAACATTAAATCCTCTGAGGGGAAATATTAACAGATAGTCATGAATGGAAACTGATTATTAATTATTTTTTTTCCCCTCTCTCTTTCTCCGTTTTATATTTTTAGTTTAAAATGTCATGTAAAGTCTGACATTGATAAAAACGGCAGGAAATGTTCCTTGCTCAATTAAATTACCACATAGACTGGCTTAACATCTGCTTGGCAAACCCTTCATAAATGCACGGCATTAATATTTAATAAAAATATCTATAGCTTTGGTTGGTACTGGAGACATTTCACACTTTGCTCACACATGGTGTTTCATATAATTATTCTCTACAAGCTGTCGCTTTAGTCCTTTAAGCAAAATAAAAGTTCCAAGGATGATTAAGTGCATGAAGTGCATCTCCTAGGATATCGTCTTCCCCCAGAAACCTTTCCCATTGACTCTTACATTATATGGGAGAAGCACAAAAAGGAGAAAGTGGAGCCAAACTGGAGGAAAAGAAAAGAAAGATCTCAATACTTCGGCCAATCTGATTTCCTCCATCACCCCACCACAACTCTTCCAAAGCAGTGTTCCAGGTAGTTCATCACTTCACATAAGCAGCCACAGCTGACAGATGACAGGTGAAGGCAACATCAATATTGCATTTAAAGCTGTATGTATTTGATGTTCATAAAAGTTCTGGAGAAGAAAAAATGAAACAAAACACAAAGCTTCCCTCCATCATCTCAGATACCTTGAGCATTAGCTAAACGTGCCTCACTCAATAGATCTACGTGTCTTATCGAGATTCTCCAGCACTGAAAATAAAAACAAGCTTCTGTATTTAAAACAACAACAAAGACATACAGAAAACTCTCTGTCTCAGAAGGCTTCCTTCAACATCAAGGAAATCTGTATTAATTCATGGCTGAAGAAAAAATAAAAATTGAAAAATGACAGCACCCAATCTCTCCTCCTGGCAAAATCAGAAGCATATCTGTGCTTGGCTAAGACATGGCCAAGTTAGATTGAAATGCCTGTGAGAGGAAACAAGCAGCCTCTAGCAGAGCAGTCTTTGCCCCCGTGACAGGGTAATCCATCCCACGTGCTGAAGAAGGGGTACAACTGAAATCCCATTCACCTCATCCAGACTCTCAAGTGCATTTGGTAGCATGCTCTCAAAAAAAAATCACTGACTAATGAAGTTAGGCTGGTGTTCAAGGGCTTCTGTTGCAGAATTGATAAAGATATAAATTAACCCTGCAAAAGATTGTGAAGATCTATTATGGTTACCTTCCTGGCTGTACTCATTACTATTCTGTACCTATCTAATGCTACAGTAGAATCTAGTACTTGTAACAATCAATAGACAGATGACTCAGAATGTTTGCTTGAAGCATCTATAGCTACTGACACTTCTCATCTCTTGCCAGAAAAAGGAGGGCAAGAAAGCAATTTCCTTGCACATTTGGAAAAGGAGAAGCCTCATCTTAAGTCAAGCCTTGCATTCTGCCTCCTAAAGAAGAAAGGGCTTTTTTTTTCCTGTGAATGCAAAAGATTTTCTGTCAGCTGGCTCAAGGAAGTATAACTAACCAGAAGTGATGGGATGAAACTGAGCATGAGGATAGGGAAATGGGGAAGATGGATATCTGGAAACATTTAGCGAAAATAGGTATATAAGGCTGTGGAATAATCTCCCATGGGAAATGGCAGAGCCCTATTGATTGAGTCTTTCTGAAACTACCCAGACAAGGAATGCAAAAAGAGAATTACAGCATGGTCAACTCCCACATCTACCGGGACCAGAAAAGATGGACTTCAGTAAGCCTGTTCCACCTGTAATTTCCACAGCCCCCTATTTTGCTGAGATCTCAATTGATGGAAATGAGTTCTCCTTAGCACCCTGTGGCAAGAGAGGGGGCAGCAGCAGAACTCCATGAGACCCAAGATGAAACAATCCAGCAGCCTGAAAGACCTGCAGCTCTCTGTCAGGTTGCCCAGGCAGAGGCACAGACCACAAGGCAGCAGATGCATCTCACTGAGCAACAACAACTCCCTGACTCTTTCCTCAAAACAAAGATCGAGACAGAATTCAAAGAATAATATGAAAGAATAATGTATTCTAAAGTGTTAGTGCCCACTTTGAATGTCTCAATTTATTACTAAGTATGGACTTTTCTGCCCCATAAGAAAGGCTACAGGGGAATACAGAACTCAAAACCCATTAAAAAGGCTTATCAGATCGGAGCTTGCCCCGAGGATCTTTGCAATTATGAAAACACTGCCATAAAACCCACTGAAGAGTAATAGAAAACGTAGATAAGTTGTAATGGCATAAAAGTTACAGACTACTTCCTTGACCTAAACAGATCAATGTAGCTTTCTCCAGTCAGTGGAACCACTAGGATTTATATCACTGAAAAAAATATCAGACCCTGGCTCTGGAGCCAATTCTGTCCACGTAGAAGCCTTTGTGATCTGAACATAAAGCTGTCCTCAACTTACTTCTTGCTATCTCTCTTTATATAAACGTATATATAAGCATATATATACATATACAATAGCTACTAACTGCTGGAAATGAAGCTGTTAATTCTGCTGCTTGCTTTATTTTTTGTGGGATGTGCAGTTCAATATTTATGCCCAATTCTTCCATTTGCTCACAGTTATCTGTTAAGGCCTGACAGTATGCACAATTACACAAACCTTTGGGCCTCATTCCGTACAACCATTTTTGTCTCAGTTATGATCACCCTGTGGCACCAAACAGTCTAATCCTTGGTTTGTATTTCATGCAGATTTGCAACAAGGAAAAGACTATGGCAAATATCATCCAAAGTAATGAAGATATACCTTAAATCCATCTTCCTTCCTAAAAAACAGTTTGTCATGTTAAAGGCCAAAAACTTCCTCTTTTAATCAGAATTAGTTATAATCACTGAGTAATAGCAAAGGTTTTGCATAATGTCACTCACCATTTTTCTAGAGACCCTTCAACAGGGAGACAACCTACAATAGCTACTGCTGATTAAAATGGCATTTTATAAAACTAAGCATCTTGCTCAGGCTTATGACTATTTTTCAATAACACTTTCTGCTTCTCCAGCTGCATTTCCAATGTTTTGCATATGGCCACATCAAAGCTCACCATGATTAAAAGTTAACATCCAAAAGAGCTATTACATCCTATAACAGCACGCTTGTAAAGTGGATGTAAATAAAAACTGACCTTCTATTTAAAGTTTATGGTTTCAACTCTGCAGCTCACAGATAAATAGAAAAATATATATATATATTCTCAGCCAGGCTGCATTAAAACAAAAGCCAGTACGAAGATGTGCATAAGCAGGGACTGCAGCATCTGCAGGCAGTCTCAGATGTGCAGGAGAGGACGAAGTACTGGGAACTCCACAGACTCATGCAAGCAGGGGGCTGGGGAAGATTTTCTCTTTTTTCCTTCACTCTGTTGACCAAATCAAAATCTGCTACTTCCTTTCTGGTGAGGAGCAGGGCTGGCCTGTAGGTTGCCAGCAGCCCTAACAAAATTTGGCTTAGATCCACAGGTGTTACTGCAAGCCTGGCATGCCTCCTACGCTCATATGGTTGTTACAGTGCTTTGAACTGTTATTTTCTGCTTGGAAGTTACCTCAAATTTGTTGTGTTCCACGGGGATGATGGTGCTACTTTTCCAATGTGGAGCCAGCGTGAGCAAAGCCAATTGCGACATATCCCCTAATTCTGCACTTTGCAACTCAAATCATGTTCATCTGTCCACACTGGTCATTCAAACTTTGGCCTAATCTGTTCCAAACTCATCTAAATCACTCCAGATTATACTTCAGATGTGCCTGGCACCAACTGAAAAACGTTACTCAGGATGGGCTGCCAGCCCATGTAGTCCAGCAGCCCTCCCACCCCACCATGCCCACTAACCACATCCCTCAATGCCACATCTACTGTTTTCCTTAAAAACTCCAGGGACGGTGACTCCACCACTTCTGCAGGCAGCCTGTTCCAAAATGCTGTCCAAATAGTGTGCACCACTGGCAGCTCCAACTGCATTCTGTTTGCAGGCATTCTGTGGAGTCTAAGAAAATGATATGAAATATAGCATGCCCTACTGGGCACCCTCCCCACAGATGTTTCTCTTGTCTTCTTCCCTCAGGTTTTCTGTCCTCCTCAAAATGGGCAAGTTTTACTTGTGCTATTGCTTCCTTGCCTTTCCCCTCTGGTAGATTTTCAGCATCTGACAACATGCTGTTTTGCAAAACATACTTTGAGAAGTAGTACCCCATATACTTGTTCTAATCAAAGTATTAAGGTATCAGCAATGACATCTCTTGTAGGACATTTCCCAGCAAGGTACTTAATGTTCACATTTTCAGTAAAATGATCAGACAGTAAGTCCAATATCAGCAGCATCTCCTCCTCAAGACTGCTGGTTGATTCCCCAGGATAATGTTAATGTAATTCTTTTTCTAATTAGAAGCCACAGCACATCAAGAAATGGCCTAATGCGTTCCTGGCTCATAAAACATACAACAAATTCCTAATGCACTGCGATGTAAAAAGGCGAGTCACAGAAAGCTGACAAGGATGGAAGGGAGAAGAGACGAGACACAAGCTGGTTTTCAGTCAAGAATTATCCTCGGAGAAGGCAAAATTGAACTTTATCATACAGAGCACAATAGCTAAGTCAGAGCAAAAGAGCTAAAATTTGCACCATCCTGCCAATAAAGAGCAGCACAGCCACCTGGCAGATGGGACACGAGGTCCCTGTGGTCCTGCTCCCCATGACATTGCTTCTGTCCACTCCAACCTACGGGACACACTGTCACTGGCTCTGGCAGTCTGACAGAGGCAGCAGAGAGGGGCTGCCAATGGCTATGGAACTGCTGGATGGCTCAATCATCCTGGAAGACATCATCTACAGCAAAGGCTCTTTTGTCAATTCTGTTTTACAGCCCTGGAGACGTGTCTTTCTGAGCAGGCCTAATGGCAACCTCATCTATACAGACTGTAAGGATCAGACGTGAATACTGCCCATAACATCAGGCCCAACGCAGCATGTCAAACCTACATCTGTTTGCAATGTCCCGTTATGCCAACAGGAAGATGCACAAGGACTTGGAGGACAGAGACTACAGGCATCGGCCCCAAGAGGGCTCGGTTTTAAGTTTAGTAACACACATCGATTTAGTAGTATAATGTGAATTTTGGAAATAAAAGAGGGACACGGCTGCAGGGCCTCTGGATAAACAGCACTTTTTCTAATGAAAAAAGCTCACCTGTGGATGTTCAAACTTTAGGCGATTGCCTGAGGAACTGTACTTTGCATAGTCCTAGCTGTTGATAGGACCAACATTTTGGAAATAAGCTTTGATACCTTGCTTTTTTGTCTTGCCCTTATTTGCAGAAAAACCAGAGGCAGCACACGCTTGCCAACAAGGTGCAGAAAAACTGCATCCGAGCCAGCAACGCTACTGCCTGCTTTCCCACAGCCCTCACTGCAGAATTTGACACAAAGAACACAATGTGTGAGGTCCCGAGGTCACAGAGACCTGTGCACTAGGGAGAGGTGCTGTATAAAACCTGCTAACGTGTAATAGCAGAGCATATTGAAATGATAAAGCCAGAACTGTCTGGGGCATCATGCTTCTGTTTTCTAATGGTTATGGATTCCGTGCAAATGCTAATGTTTGCACTAAAAGCCCTCTCAGTAATATTTTGCAGCCTGAATAAGTCTTTATTTTGAATTGTTTAATTACTTAATGAGGTCGGGGAGAAGTCCATCTTAGGGATCATTAGTTAAGACTTTAAAACACTGAGATTGAAGACAATTAGTGTCTGAGGGAACAGCAAAACTTTGCCACTTGTCGGCCAAATGCAAAATTACACCAAGTGCAAGAGCTGCACCAGCACTGCTGGAATCAGTGTCCAGTCCAAGGTCAAGCAGGGTGCAAGGTCTAGTTATCTCAGAGCTGGGTCTCCCTTGATAAAGTAATTCCGTTATGACAGTGCAGCCATCCAAAAGCAAGGCGTACCTAAATAAGTGGTTACTCAGTGCTCAGAGATCTCTGCTGAGCCCCTGCTGCAGGCCAGGCTGTTTATACCTGTAGCACTTCTTAATTATTAACATTTTACAAACTATTTACAAGCAGAGCTTTAATATAAAGTACAAATCTAAACTCCATGACAGGAAGAAATGTAGAGTTCCAGGAGAACAGTTACTTTAAGAGCATAATATAATATGAATCTGCAGTTCTTCTAAAGCAGCTACTTTTAATGAAGTCTGTGCTTAGGCAAACACACGCCACTGGTTTGCTTTTGCTCCCATCAGATACAACCACTCAATAGCATGTACTGAATCACAGCAGATTCAGACTCACTCGCAGGTGGGTCTCTTGAGAGGTTGTATGTATAGGCCACATACTGTATGGTGGACAAAGCACAAAGCAGGAGTTAACGAAACTATGCTACTGTAAGGGCTGGGTAAGCATGAGTGGTTCTCAGCCAAAAACTCCAGTGAAAACACAATGAAACTCAGCTGGAAACAGACCCAAGAAAAAGAAGAAAGTGACCGGGGAAGAAAAATACTCACAGAGCAGCTTGAAAAGAGCATTGCTAACATCAGGGTTCTTGAACAGCAAAACTGTAATAAGACTCAACACTGGGATTTCATTCAATCTCTTGTTTTCCCAGAGCAGACCTGATGGCAGAATTAGGTTTTTGTCTAAGCCAGAATACAGAAATATTGCAATGAAAATCAAAGAAAAATCTTGACACCTCTGTTTTGCACAAGTAAACTTGAAGAACAGGCTCAAAAGATAACATGTTGAAATTCATATAGAAGCCTCACCTTTTTTTGCAAGCTAAGTGAGCTTAACATCTCACCAAGAGCTTCTCTTCAAAGATCTGGCACCAGTTTACTATTCACCCACTGCAGCTAAAATACATGCCACACAGCATCAAGACAGAGTTTTAAACTTTCAGGGGAAAGATCTTTCTTGAAATAACATTCATGTTAAGCTGCTTTTTGTCTCCGCTCCCAGCTTTCCACATAGCTCAGAAAGTCTGAAGCTTCTCCCAGCTTTATTATCTCCATACCTCCAGCTGAGGTCCCTGGTGTCTCTACTCCAATATCTGAACTTCCTCTCTGACACATGATGTCATTTCTTACGCTACCAGTTCTTCCCAGAAAGCTGCCTCCTTAATAAAGTAACTAAAAGGAACACCTTTATAGTGCTGAAACAAAACAGTAAATTCAGTTTCTCAGCATTTTGGCTGTTTCCCATCCCCTCCTCCAGGTCTGAGCAAAATCTCTCCTTACGGACAGTTAGTAGAGGAAACCAAATAAAGCAGTAAAATGCCAGGTCACTCTACTTGAGGACATGAGAAGATGCAGCAACAGCTATATTGCATCCAACCACTGCAGTGCTTTTCTTAGGAGTTATATTAAAAATCTACAGAAGCAAAGTTTTCAGCACTACCAGAAAAAAACCCTCTGTGGTATTTACATTAAAGGCTGGGGTTGCTGAAGCCAAAACCAAGTTTACTTGGAGGTGAGACCAACTAGCATTGCTCACACTGAAGTATATTTCGGTTACAGCCCTACTGAAATAATCAGGCTACTTGCAAAGGGAATTAAAACTGGAATTCAGTCCTTAATGTAATTTTCATGTACGTTTATTTGTGTAGTTGTGTCACACTCTCATTTTGTTCCATGGATCAAAATACGATCATCAGGAAGATCAGTTACTCTAAACAGGCTTCCACTTTGGTTTTAGAATATTAGCCAAACTTACCTTAAGACAGAAAGCAGCTTTTCTTCCTGCACTTTGACTGCCAGACCTAGTTCTTCTTACAAGTTGTAACTACAATAGGGTTTTTTTTCCTCTATTAACTATGGTTTCAAATAAACAAACAAAAAAAATGAATCCATACCCACAACTTAGCTGTGACGTGCAGAACACACCAGGATTTCCTATTACAGTAAACTGCATTACCTCAAATACAGCACAGCAGAAATTGAATGACCTATTTAGATTAGAAGTTTGGGGTAATCTATAATACAGATATAAAGAATCCTGTTTACATTTTAATAACATAATTATACTTTCAATAGCATTTCAGGCTGGGCATTTAGATCAGCACAGTTAGCTAAGCAGGGAATAGGAATAGCTACACCTATAGACAAAATGTCAGAGGATTTAGGATAAAACCTATTAAAGTCATAGTAATCCTTCCAGAGTTTCCATTCAATTCTGGATGAAGTATTCTGTCTTACACAGACCAAACCACGGATCTTTTACAAATCACACTTTTGCATTTTTCAGAAGACTTTTTCTCTAACAAGCTGTCAGGTGCTGCTGAGTGAATCATTTATTTTCTATTTAGCTACTGAATGAAAAGTAAAGCAAATGAGAAAAAAAAAAAAAAAACCTTCAGCTCAGGCTGAATGAAATTTGATGGATTTTAGTTTTATCTCATTGAGTCAACAAAATCAGACTTCCAAAAAACCAACATCATTTCACTTAGACAGATATTTCAATTGAAGAAATGAAAGTAAGGTATAAAGACAACCCAGACTTACAGTGATGATCCTTTTCCTTTTGCTGCCCAGTACGAGTGGAGGGGCACAGTTCCACTTTCAACCATGCAGATTTCAGATGATCTCCCGTTTCTCCTCCAGCTGCATCGTAACAAAACACATGCAGGTAGAAAATTGAGCTCACTGTCCTCAAATGACATCATTAATTACAATGGCACAACATCGAAATTTAAATAGTCCCGAGACCAGGGCCTAAAAACAGCTCTTCTATATGCCTACACTCAGCGATATCCTTCACTCTTTAAATAATCAATTATAAAATCATAGAACAGCTTAGGTTGGAAGGGACTTTAAAGCCCATCTAGGTCCAACTGCTGCCAAAGGCTGGCTGCCATGGGCCCATCCAACCTGGCCTTGGACACCTCCAGGGATGGGGCACCCACAGTTCTGGACAGCATTGCCAGGGCTTCACCAACCTCTGAGTAAAATGTTTCCTCCCAACATCTAACCTAAATCTCTTCTTTCATTTTAATGCCATTCCCCCTTATCCTATCATGATCAGAACATGTAAAAAGTCGATCCCTCCTGCTAATAAGCTCCCTTCAAGTACTGGAGGGCTGCAATGATGTCTCCCCAGAGCCTTCCCTTCTCCAAGCTAAACAAGCCCAATTCTCTCAACTACGGCTGGCCCTCACAAGGGCAGAGTAGAGGAGGACAATCCTCTCCCTCTCCCTGTTGCAACCCAAGATATAATTGGCCTTCTGGGCTGCAAGCACTCACTGCTGCCTCATGTCCAGCTTTTCAGTTACCAGGACCCCAAGTGTTTCTCCCACACTATACGTACGTATCTGGGATTGCCCTGACCTAAGTACAACACATTGCACTTGGCCTTGTTGAGCCCCATTAGGTTCATGCAGGCACACTTCTCAAGCCTGACCATGTCTTTCTGAATGGTAGCCCCTCCTTCTGTCTGTCATCTTATCAACTGCACCACTCAGCTTGGTGTCTGCAAACTTGCTGAGGATGCACTTAATCCCACTGTCTGTGTTATTGATAAAGATGTTGAAAAGCACCAGAAGCAGAAGTTCTTTTTTTTTTTTTTTCTTTTTAAATGTAGATGGAAGTACCCCAAGAAGAGACTCGGGTCAAAGAAAACTGTCATCATAGCATCAGCCTCCTAAGGGCACTAATGGGCCTGAAGTGCCCTGATATGGGCTTTATCTGTGACTCAGAACCCTTAGAACCTCCTGCCCTCAGCAGATGGATTAATGGACTGCCTGTCTCTCTCACCCTAACCCTGCCTCACTGTTCTGTCCCATGTCACCCTGTAGGCCCTTGTTGCTACCCTATGGCCCAACTTGGGGATTTCCCCTGCATAGGTGGCCACTGCCTCCCACCTACATTTATGGAGCAGCCTGTGTCTGCCATTTCAGCCCCAGGACTTTCCCTCAGCCCAGCACTGTGTAAGACGACCCCATAGCCCCTGGGGTATGCCCAACAGCTCCAAGTAACTCAATAGACCCTACAGGAGAGTGTGGCCCAGGAAGGAGGTGAGAAGAGGGGCTGACACTATCATGGAAAATTAAGTTGTGCTATCTTATGCCAGAAACTGAAAACAAAGAAAAAAAAGTAGTTATTATAAGTCCTCCACTCTTCAGAGATTATATCCAGCAGGTTGCCTCTCTACAATTTGATTAGAAAAGTTTAGAATGTCACAATAGACCACAGCATTTGCAAACTGGAAATGAGTCAGTTTAGAGCAAGGGCTACAAATGCTTTGTTGAACAGCCAGTCTTTTTTGCACCTAAGACATGAGAAACTATGAGTAGACACATGGAGTTCTATGCCTGTAAAGTGTTTTTCTGAGCTAGCATAATTATATTTGAAGTTGTAGCATGATATAAACTGCTTTTAAGCCCCATAAAAAGCGTGTGGTGGTCTGCACAACAAATCTCTCTAGTGCTATAAGCCAGGTATTAGTAAAGAAAAAATGTTTTGTTTTAACCTTTCCCATCAAATACTCCGAAAGTTAATCAAAATCACCCACTTTTTTCCATATGCATTTTTAATGTCGAGGACACATCACATGTCATGGGAAAAAATCTGCTGTCACAAATTTCAACTCGTTCTGGTTAAGAGCTATTTGTCTAGGTAGAAGGGCCCCAACAGTGCTGAAAAAATACCTAAATATAGCCACGTGCAATAGTGAAGTTTGCTCCTATTACTTCAGACTCCTGGGATCAAGACATCAGGTTAGTCATAAACGTTCTGTGACATTACATTTTCCAAAGACACCACAGTAAAATATGAATTTATGAAGATCAGAAAACCCCAGCAGACAGAACTGAATCTTTAGGTTAGCAGAGGTAATTTCTGTGATATCATTTTATTAGCCTCTTACTATTTTATAGCTCAGTAAGCAATGAAGATCCAAACAGAAGGAGTAACTCCACAGCAGAAAGGATTTTGTAAGGAACTGTGTGAGCAGTACAGAAAAGGAACACCAACTACACAAAGCTAAGTATGATAAACTCAGCCATCCCTATCTTTTTTTTTTTTTTTTTTTTTTTTTTTTTTTTTTGCAACCGTACATCTTCCCATAAAGCTTCTAACTCAAAGAAAGACAAAAGAAAACTTGCAAAGCATTGTGTCGTGACCTGGTGATCTTTTCAGCTTAAGGAGGAGATGAATGGCGGAGGCAAAATACACAAAGCAAATACAACCACAGGGGCAGTAAAAAGTGTTATAAAGCTGGAATGTGCTCTTCTGGACAAAGATCCACTCCCTTGCCACAGGTGGGAGAACCTCCCAAGGCACGTTCTGGTGGGAGCTCACAGCCGATCGACAGCAATACTGCAGAGAGGCTGCACAACAGGTACTGGGAAGGGTCATTTTGCTGCAGGTAATCTGTCCAAGGTCCCACTCTGCTCCTGCCACTGCAGCCCCTCAGGCAGTGACCCAGGACGTGCTCCTGGTCTTTGAAAGACAGTCACCAAATAAAGATGCTATCTGACCAGCAGTTAACAAGCAGCTTGTTAGTTAATAGCCTGAGGGAATCTGAGGGCGTTCTATGCTCTAATACTCTGTTCATTAACTGTAGTAACAACCAATTTCAAGGTGATTATTGCTATTATAAGCTATGATCAATTTTTTAAACATGATTCCATTTTTTTCCCAGCCTAAAGCTGGAGCATTAGAGCAAGGGGAGCAGCTGTGTTGAGAATTAGACTTTTCCCCAGATTAATATCTGATTTTCCATCAAAGAGAATACAGGACACATTCTGTTAGGTTTCTAATTGTTTCTACCATAAACCTCCACCACACTGAAATACGATCTCTAATAATTTTTAGTTTGAACTTCCTATCCATAATCCATCTGACTAGATGGTCCTCAGCAAAAGCCGTTAAAGCAATTTGTTTCACTTACGTAGAGGAATAAATCAGTGCTTAATTATCTGTGGTTTATTATTAACAGCGCTGGTAAGCTGACCATATGCCATGACTTCATCTTTTCACACAGAAAAATGAGAATATACTGATTGTTTTTATTATGTCTTTCAACACTCAGTCAGCAGTCCAATGAAATTAAGACAGAGAGTTTCGCAGTGTTGCTCAATGACAGATAGTATTAGGCTACGTATCTTTGCCCTTGCTTTTAGGATTAACCTTTATATGCATGTTACAGGGAATACTTGTTAACATCTTTCACCATGGAAGACGTAATTATATAAATTATGTTGTTTCCAGAAGATGTATGGGATGTATCATAGAGCTTTTTTTTTTTTTTTCCTAGACCTTCAAAACATGGCATACATTCAGCTCCAGAGTACTGAGATACGGTATGCATTTATCGTAAAGACCAGAAAGACACACCTTCCTGATTTTTCAGACTTAATTGAGTCCATGCTACAAAGCCTTCTGAATTCAGAACAGTACCAAATAACACGGGTTTTGATCCGCTGCCAGGGCAGCCTTCCACTCCTTAGTAGACGTGGCGGCAACATAAAACTTTCTTGAAAACATTACAGATTGATGAACTGCTTTGGAATGAGTCCAACTGCCCAGACTTTCTCCACTCCAGACAGACCCAACATGAACCAGTGGTTCTGTGAGATGCAGGCCCTGAGCCATGGTGGCAGGCAAAGGCACAAACTCAATTGAGCGAATAGCAGGTGTTTTACATTTGTTGAAACAGGAGCAGAGATCCTTCAAACTCAAAGCCAGCTATGAAGTTGTTCCCTCTTGGGAACAGGAAAAGACTACCTTGTACCCAACGTGCTTTTAGGGAAAGCTGAGGAATGGAGGTTTAAATAGAAACATCAGACACGCTGAGGAGATGCAATGTGCCCATTAGCCAACAAGGTCAAGAGTATCAGCAGGTTCATGTGAAAAATCCACACAGGAGCCTGTCCCTTTGCCATCTGTGGTTCAGAATCAGTCCGCTGAGAGTCTCCTACCCTGCTCCAGGGCTTAGTGGGCTTTGGTGGACAGTCTCCCACACTTAGAAGCCAAAGCATCATCCTTACCTCTACGAGTCCGTCTGTTGTACTTCAGGCAGCTGAGAGCCTGGGGCTGGGTGGGGTTCACCCGACAGCCAACTCTTTTTTGTGTAGGAACGGTATTTCTGGACTTTAAAGAGACCCTAACTGCAAACAGAGGGGTGAGACCACTTTCCTTACATCCTATTTAGAGTACTACTTGCTTAGGTTAAACTGTGTATTAGGAAGTAAAAACAAAAGCTCTGCAAATTCACCAGTTTTCCTGAGATGATGGAAGGAGATGGGAGTTCATTTCAGCATGGAAAATGGAAGCTTTCTACATGAACTTTCGCAAAACCTTATAACTAATTTGGTGCTACATCCCCAAATGTGGGAAGAAGGTGTGATGAAATCCTATAGCTCTGGGAAAACTGTTCCCTTTCACACATTTTCTGGCTGTCCGTTCCCTACACCTTCCAAACAAATCCCACCAGCTTACCGCATCTCCAATGCGAGAGCCAACATCAAGAGGAACAGGAACCACATCTTTCTCCTGTCAAACCTTCAGGCTCCCTTGTCCCACGGCTGTGTAGGCAGAAACGACAGTGCTGCTTCCAACTCATTCACTCCCATGTCACCAAACAGAGATCCTTCATCTCCCTCCTTGATGTGTGTTTCATGGTGCAATCTCCCAGTCAAGTAGAACCATACTGACACCACCTGCTCCCTTCGCAGAGTTGGAGTGCAATGACTGAACCAGCACCCAAAGGAGTTGCTCTCCTTGTTAATACAAGTTTGGTGGAAGGGACATCAGGGCAATCATAAGGACTGTTTGTACAGCTAAAGTTCTTGCTTCTGCATAGACAGGCTGATTTCCTCCTCCTCCCTCCTCCTCAAAACACCAGGCAGTTGCTCACTCTGAGCTCTCTGACCCCAGAGGGGTCACACTGAACTTATTTGGTTGTTTCCAGATCTGAAGCAACAACATTCCCTCCCCAGATAGGATTCTGTGAATGAAACATCTCTGACAAGGTAGGACTGAATGCAGCTAATTTCTTTTTGCTTTCTCAGGACTGCTGAGCTCTCCACATGCTGTACTATCTGTCTACCTGTGGCCAGTTTTACACACAGAGGGCTGCAGAGAGATGCGGCAAACCACTGCTTTTGCAACAGAAAAGGGGCAGGAGCTGGACAGAACATTTACACTCTACTTGCTATTTTTTCCCCACCCTACATTACCACATTCAAGTCAGGCACATGATTGTTCTTCTCATCCTCAGGACAGCAATATTCCAATCAGCCCATGCAGCCACAAAGCTTTGAACCAGACCCCTTAAATCAGCGTTCTAATCAGGATGTAGATGAACAGCCATGTGCATTGACATCTAAAAATCTCTGTACATCCAGCCTGTTTGCTGTCACAAGTCATTCATTTGAGGCTTCTGCAGAGACTTAAAGAACCATTTGCAACTTATTTTGTTGCTTTTTTTTTTTTGCCCTTTTTAATTGGCTCTGGATAAACTCTCACTGCCTGGGCAACTCCTGTCTCGTGACAAGGGAGGAACAAGTTAGCTCTGTCTCTGGGCATGGCTTTATTTTTGGGCAGGAAGGCAGGATGCGACACAAACTTGCTACCCGAGTAGCAACAGGTTTGAATTTGCAGGAGAGTGGTAAACCATGAACCCTTTTCAATTTGTTGAAAAGATCTCACCTGAAGGAAAGAACACAATTCAACACTGGTAAAAAAAATAACTTCAACAGTGCAGCCAGATCATCCATGGATCTCAAATGGCAAAATGAATGGGAGTGAAATACAGCACACTAAGATGTGAGATCCTGTAGGAGGTCCTTACAGGACATGGCTAGACTGAATAATAAACTAAGACCAGACCATCACATGGCTTACCTCAAGACACTGCAGCTCCAGAAGAACCAGCGTATGTTGGGCCTAGCAGAGCATTTAAACATTTCCACTCCAAACCAGCATTACAAACAAGATCTAGAGGTAGGATCTGTTCAGGAAAGGGGAAAGGGACCTGTATGTGACACAAAGACGTATTATCCCTAGCGTCAGGTGTGTGTAGATTGTTTTGTTCCTTCCAAAAACTGTCTGCTACCCATTATCGTTAAATACTTCACAGATCTTTTAATCATCACATTCATCAGCTGTTGGATTTCATCTCATTTTCCATGGCTTTTGGCACCCCTGGGTAGTACTACCCACTAATGACAACAGCATGTTGTTCTCAAGCTGCCAAGCGCTGCTGGCCAGCACCCTAAACTTTTGGGTGTTTCTTCCCTCTGGCAAAAAGCACAGTTTTCAGTGTAATCAGGTCATCCATGAACAAGAGAAAAAGAGAAACAGAGGCTGTTAACACATAGATGTATAGGAGTGATATATCAGCAAAGAAAGGGTGCTTAGGCCAGTTCCTCAGCTGGTGCAAATCACTGGATCATCAGTGCAGACCACAAGGCTACCTGATTCATGGCAGCCTGAGACCTGGTCTTAATTTTCCTCAACCCAGCTTCTATGATTTACACTTGTGCTGAGCAAATGACACAGGGTGTCAAACGCTATCAAGCTGATTGATACTGTAAACCAGGAATAAACGTGCACAAAATACAAAGGCAGTGAAGAATCAGGCCCTATGTATTCATGAACAACCGTGCTTTGCTTGGGACAGAGCTGATTCTCTGCTCCACGCTTCCAAGTGCTGGAAACTGCTCAGTGTCATCTCTGCTCCTACTGACCACCCCCAAAGGAGTCTGAGTTTGTTTCTCCTTTCTTCTCTCACCCCACAAACTGCCTTCTTACACTCTTGTCCACAGAAAGATATTTTACAAAGGAATCTTCTAAACCTTCTCTTATATGCAATGGGCCAAATCCTGCTAAGAGCTGAGCCTTTGCAAGCCCCATGTAATCAGATTTGGCCTTCCTTCCTGCACGGAGAGCATACAAATGTGAAGGTGGTTTGTAGCGTATCCTTGCAAAGCATGCCCTTTGGTTTGTGAGAGCATCTGCCAGCCAAAAAGAAAATCACCTGTGGTATTAGGCTGAAAATCCCTTATCTGGTAAAATTCCACATGACAACACTTATGTCAGTGTAGATGGAGCCATTTACTCCAGGTGAGTATCTGGCCCACTACGTACTACGTACAGACTCAGCTCCTAGCAGCCACAGATCCACTAACTCCTCTCCCACTTCCTAGCTATTCCTCTGATCAGCTTGCTTGGGGCTCTTTTTCCTCCTATAGCAAAGCTTGCTGAAAGTGCCTCAGTTCCAGGGCACTCTCTTTGAAATATGTCTTAGCTTCCAAGGGTAATGAACTCTTTTATAATAAACGCCTAGCTATAATATGAACAATACTTGGCTTCCAGGAACTGCCTTATAATTACATGGCTTGGTATTGCATGTCAGAGGTTTGCTCCATCTTTAATATTTTATGAAGAAATTCAGATTCTGACAGTAAAAGTATTTAACCCAGAGGACCTAGAACCCTGACTATTATTTTGTAAAGTAGCCATCCTGCTGCACTTTTGTGCACCACCATTATCCCTGGTGCATACTCACACTCTTTGATACTCTCTAAGTAGACACAACCACATGCTGTCCAGATGGAAACCTGGCTGCATCATTACATTATATTGAAATAACCCAATACCACCTGTTTCTGCTGGGGTTTCTGCCAACGTTTTCCCATTAAACATTTATTTTGCTAATATTTTAGTTGGTCACCACAGAAGGACACTTGAAGCTAAAGATTTACCATGTGTGCAGCCACAAGAAAAACCCTTTGGAAAAAAAAAAAAAAAAAAAAAGCAATGAAGCTCAAGAATAGCTATTGCCTATTGTTTAAAATGTGGATGTTCACCTAGGCACTACGTAAGAACGCTCTATAGGGATCACAAACCAAACACAGGTTTTGGCAGCATTCATCAAGCGAATTATCATAACTGTGTTGACACCCACCTCTCATATAATTAAAAAAAAAAACCAACAACCTCTCGTGTGGAGTGGAACTAATATACAATAACACTAATGAAAACCTGTGTTTTTTTTTCTTTTTTCATATTAGTCTGTGATGTTATAGAGCTACCATTCTCATCTGCTTCCTCTCGCTAGATAAAACTGGTTATTCCTCAGCAATTTTGTAGAAAGCAGAGCCATTACAATTTCCAGCCTACTGGGGATGCTCGAAGTATATATTAAGTACCCTATAAAAAACAAGAGGATTGGCTTTCTGATCTGGATATTACATTTTTAGAGATATTTTACTTTAAAAAAAAAAAAAAAAAAAAGGCAAGAGCCACTTCATTTACCAAAAGCATTTGATAAAAATCTCCCTGACATGTGGTCACTCTGGCATGTGGTCACTCTGGCATGTACCTTTGGTTTTTCAACATTGATCTCCGTACAAAAGGCCAAGATGTAGCCGTGTATCACACAAATAGCTTTATCTCATATGCAAAGTTTTTTGTGGAAAAAATAAGAATTAAGAATTCATAATAGCCAATCTATTCACAGGGCATCATTTGCAACTATCCCATTTTAAAAGTTTCTGTGTTACAAAGGGAGAAGTAAAAATGCCATGTAAGTAGTGTGACCAACAGAATGCCACAAATAACCAGCAGTAAATCAGCGATGGAAAGTGATTCCTAAAATGCAGTAGGTCAAACAGACATGAATTATTTGGCAAATAGTGGGCACATCAATAGAAATAAGGATATGATCCAAAAAAAACAAAAACTGCAAACAAGGTGAAAGTGTATACTAATGTGGTAATTCACATCGACAAATGAGAATGTCTTCAGATGGATGAAAGTTATCTTACAAGAGGGAGAAAGAACAAGCTGGAAAATACAGAAAGGTGATAGTTCTGTTGGAAACGTTAATTGAGATATCAGACTGGAAATGTAATGGATGAAAGTCCATGGTGAAAGAAACTAAAAAAGGGAAGTGGCTAAAATCAGCTTCAAGTTCCCTTGTTTGGATCAGCTCTAAATTTAACCCCAGCCATTTTTATACATCTGAGAAACAGAATATTTTTCCAGGTTGAAAAAGAACAGTACAAGAACTGAAAGACAAAGGTATCAGCCATGAGTTCGGCCCCGTTTTGTTTGTTCCTTCTTCCTTTTTGTCTTTGTTCTGCATTCTGTTCCCAATAAAACAGCCATTTATAACCAAATCCCTGGCTGATGGCACACAAGTAATTTAAATTTTTGCCTATTTTTAAAAGCCAACTTATAGCCTGCAATCATTACAGTAATTGATTAAATATCACAAGCAAAGCAAAGTACCTATTTGACAGCTTCTATTCATGGTCATATACCTTCCCTGAAGACAGATAGTTATATAATTAAGCGATCCATTTCTCTGCATATATGCTATATACAAAAGAAACTGACACACAATGAATCCTGCTAAGCTTTTGTTCAACACATGAAATAGTGGATAATCACCTTTTTTATGAAAGCACTTGACCTTTAAATTGATATCCCCCCCAAAAAGATGGTAATCACTACTCAAAGAGATATTGAATGCACTGCTGCTAATCCAAAAGATCATTGCCCATTAGTCATTATTAGATTTTTTTGAATCTGAAGGTGAGCATTTGATTATAACAAAGAGAAAAAGCAAATACTATTTAGGTTGCTGTGAATGCCTATGTTTTTCCTTTTGTAAATCACAGTGACAATCAGAGTTATATGACTGACTGTAACATGAATATCATTTACAAATTTGATCCCTACTCAGAGAGCAGCGTTAAAAGCCTTGAATGACATAAAGCAAGATTATCAGTGACAGAGCTTTTAAATATTATACATGTTGCCTGTATCACAGGTATCTTTCTTTAGAAGCTGGTAAGTGTTATTCTTTCGTATAATACACTGGTAATGTTTATTTTCCTATGTTTGGAAAAACCATATGAAATAAATTTAAATGCAACAGATAAACTGCACAGCCTCCTGGAAAAGAAAGATGTAAAAAGCTGTTTTTTTCCTTTTATTGCATTTTAACAATTTCCCTGTTTGCTTTACACGGCATCACTAGTCATATGCTGCAGCCCCCAGGCACAGGCAGCAGCGTGAATGTGAGCACAAGTCAAGGGACAATGATGCGCATCCCTCTTTATTTAGCACTTCGTAGGCTGCATCCTGACACTGCTTCAGTTCTTTCCTCAATAGGATCCCTATTGGAAGAGACATCACTAAATGGGAGCAAGTTCAGAAGGACCCACTGAGACAGTCAAGGCTTGAGATCCTTGTCCTGCAGAGACAGGCTGTGGGACTTAGGCTTGTTCAGCTCCAAGGGACTCAACAGCCACCCCTGCCACTAATGGGCTGCATCAAGATGATGATTCCAGGTTTTGGCAGCTCTATAGCTAGAGATTGTCTTGGGAAATAGAGGGAAAAAAAATAAATAAAAAATCAGACCATGCTCTTTAGCCACTATGTGTTGATCATGCCAACCCCTGCTTCTAAAATGGACTAGACGATGCTTAAAGGCTCCTTCCAACTCTAAAAATTCTATGATTCTATGATTTCTTAAAACAACTGCTAGGTATGACCATCTCAAAGATGCAGAGAGTGTGCATGCTGTTTTAAGATCCTAAATGCAACCACCTAATCCCAGATTGATCCTACATCGTTACCTACAGTTGTCCAGTGCTTCATCTATCTCCTACTGTCCCCTCACAGGAGCAAGCAGTTTCAGTGATCCAGTTCACATAAGAGATGAATCACCTTCTAAGAGCAGATTTATCCCCAGTCGCTGTGTGAGGAACAGGGACTAACAGCTCTTCCTGGCTCTTCTCAGGCAAGAAGCTTTTATCAAACAAGGATGAATCCAGACCTCGATCTGAAAACACTGAGAGAATGGATACTAGCCAGTGAACAGTGAAACACTGAAGTATTTAATTTAGCCTTACTTACAGTATCATTTTACAACAAGCACTATATTCTGTATTTCTTCAGTACAGTTTCCTACATAAAATATATAAACAAGACCAGATCAGAAACCGTATTCTTACAGTAAAAAGCTCCTCTGAGCAGAAAATTGCAAAATCTTTATGAAGAAAAAAAAACCAACATCACAGTACACTTTTATACTTGTTTATTTTAAGCCTTTTGAACTGCATGGCTGTTTCACAAAGGTATGTGTGATGGATTACCTATTGTTTTTTTGCATTAGAGCTTACATTTAACATTCTTGGGCTTGCAGTAAAAATAATTAGGAAATTCTTTTCATATAAGACAACAAACTAGATAACCTTAAAGGTCTGGCCTTTATATCTGGTAATCTGACACTTTTCAGGCCATCCCTTTCTAATCAGATACTCTTCATGACTGTTTGGCTAATGCCTGTGTCCAGGCACGCATCCATCAGTCAGACTCTGTTTGGTCAGACCCTCTGCCACATTTACATGCAAGACCTGACACCTGCCCAGCTGTTGTTTGTAACCTATAAGGCAGGACGCAGCACATCCAAACATGACTCAGTTTTCCTCCAGGATATCTTTTGCTCCATCCCTCCCAAACCCCGACTTTAGGTTGTGCTGAAACGCTCCCCACCTGCCGGATCTCTCGGAGTTGGTCAGAGTGGGCAATGCCAAAGGCTGCCTCACACAGAAGCCAAATTCCTCAGTAGCTGCTGGTTACAGACGACAGTAACTTGCTGAGCACCTTCACAAATGAAGGGAGGGAGGCAGGCTCTGACAGGGGGCCAGTATGTCTACTACAGGTGACCTACAGATGGCTCTTATCATTGAGGATAAGTGGAGACTGTACAGTCAGATCAGCTACCCCTCCTTAAACAGCCAAAATTCAGTTACATTATCTCTGTCCCAGGGCAGGAGGATTGGCTGTTCTCAAACTGCACAGGGTTGTCAGATACTTCACCCAGAATTTTACTCCCTGCTGTTGAAAAGAACTGGCAATCACACAAATGAGTTTCCTAGATGAAGAACTATTGCTATGTAAGAGCAAAATCTAGTGAAAGATTTAAGTACAAAGACAACACTATGACTCCAAATCGAGGTATCTTCCCAATAGAGCTGAAAGTTTCCCCTCGTATCTAAAGCTCTGCTTCTGGGCCTGTGTAGGCCTTCCCCATTCAGAATAGCTCAGAAACTCTCTGAAAGCCATGGAAAAAAGCCACCAGACATTTTTCTGGACTCGTAATGTTAATTTGCTGCATGAAAGGTAATCAATATCCAGAGATCCAAAGAGCACCTGGCACCATTTTGCTACAGCTGTTAAGAGTTCACCTTGAGGATAAAGCCTAAGGTGAAAGACCCCACCATCATTCGAAAATGATAAATATTTGTTGCATAGCCTCTTTGCAGAACTAATCATGACTGTAATTGCTCTGCTCTGGCTCTCTTTGCTCTCTCTTGAGCAAGAGAGCTTTTTGTCTATGGCCTTCTCCAGGCCCCTAATCTTGTAGAGCTTCTTGCCTATACCTCCTCCCTTCAAGGTACTCTTCGTAACTTTTTGTGTAGTGTTTTTGTGGAAAACTGCTGCCACATAGACCCTGGAGCAGCTGATGAAGTAGGTTTTTGTAAGACACCTATAAATAAAACACTAATCTTATTCCATTGGTGACATCACTGAACCAAGATCTCCAGGACTAAAAATTTGCTTTAGCAAACGGTATCATTGATTATCATTACTGAGGGCATAACCCAAAAATGGATAAGGTTATGAATGAAATATTAGCACCTCTATTATTTATTGTTTACAATTGCTTGTTTCACAACACTAACTTAGACTTCACAAACATCAGCTCAGTTTTTGCCTGGAAGAAGAGCAGAAGTTTTCATCTTCTGTATGACATGAAAAGGCCCTGCAGAAGAGGTGGAAGAGGTGTTTCAAAAACTTCCACAGAAAAGGAAAAAAAGAGAATCTGAAACAACATTTTAGTTTACAAATCCCTACGACAAATGTCTCCATATTTCATTATTTTATCCATAACATTTCTTTAAGTTTACCGTTACATCTTTCTTCAGGTACAGATTGCTTCTTGCTTGGATCCCACCTGAACTCCTAAGGGTCAGACCCCTTCCAGCTCATAGCCACAAACATATATTGAGTGGAATATGGAAACAAGAAAAGCAGGCGTGCAAGTAGTCACAGCAAGAAGCACTCATTAAACTCTTCTGAGTGAGCAACTCAGATGCTGAAAACGCTCACAAACACTGTTTTGTTTGGAGAAATCAGCAGAATTGAGAGATAATGATAATGTTTTAAATGAGAGCTACATTTATCTGTGCATACAGCTGGGTTCCTTTAAATTTTTTCAACTGCACCTCACTCAGCTGAGATGTAGAATTATGTGCAGTGATATGAAAAAGTCATTTCCTGTCCCCAAAGAGACCCTTTGCATTTAAGAGCAAAATAAAATCACCCAACAATGTTAATTTATTATTTACAGCAGTTATTCAGATATTTTTCTATTTGCAGAAAAGAAAAAATAAACATAGCTTTGTTTTGATATTAAAGCACTTCGAAAACTTAACTGAGAAAACACAGATTGAATAATATTCCTGTCTACATTCTGATATCACTCGGAGACAAAAAATGTCATGTGTTTGCAGGAGAGACGATGATGCTAAGGAAAGGATTGTTAATTTTAAGGAATACTGAGTTTTCCAGTCCAGATATGTAAGACTGTCTCATTTTCCTCCTATGCTTAACAAACAATTCCTAAAATAAATAAATAAATAAATAAACTCCTCCCACAACCATCAGATCCTAGATACTTGACTTTGAGTGGGATTAATCCATTTCTGCTGATGCCTTTTCTCTTTATGCTGACTAAAGCAAGTCTAAACAAGTTGCTTAGGAAGCCTACCTTTTCAACAGCTAAAGCTGGAGGAAGAAATCCCAGCCTGAAAGTCAAATCCAACTAGCAAACAAAGACAGTAACAACACCACATACAACACAAATAAGCAAGGTTTGCAATATATCTATACAAATAGGCAACATCACTATGCTTCCCACTTACACAGCCCTCCAGCTACTGTATCTTGGCATCTAAACCTGAGCTGGATCACTACAGGAAATCTTAGCTTTGTATTTGCAGAACAGAGAAAAAGGACAGGCAGATATTTTCAACAGCACACAAGCAAAAAATGAGTTAAATTCTTGGTTCCCACTGATGTTCAGCAATAGCAGAGCTAAGTATGACTGAGAAAGATGTGACTGGAAGTGGTCAGCAGCGTTGCTGCAAGGTCCAGCCCTTCACAACAGACACAGAAAGATCAGCATAAACCAAGGATATTCTTGTCCTTATGTAGACAACAGCAAACAGGTCTTGTTTTCTAAATTCCCCTCAAAGCAGTCTGCAGAATTAAAAGTTTGAGACAGAAATAGAACATAAACAGTTTCCCCAGCCCCAAAACAAGGATTTTTTCCATCAGATCATCACTCTTCATCCTCCTCCAAATCCTGCTTGCTGGATTACTTCTCCCATAACTGTATTGGGTGTTTTAATTCCGAACTATGGAAACACTGAACATGCGTGCAT
This sequence comes from Meleagris gallopavo, assembly GCF_905368555.1. Lineage (NCBI taxonomy): Eukaryota > Metazoa > Chordata > Aves > Galliformes > Phasianidae > Meleagris > Meleagris gallopavo. Next base: position 6,240,708 of record NC_139405.1, on the reverse strand, counting down.
ATATGTGCACCACAGATACATGCAAATACATACAATCACCGAATGCCACATCAGGATTAAGAGTACCAAAATATACAGTTGTTCTAATAGCAAATAATGCTGATAACATTAACCCTAGGTCAGTGGCTCTGCGATAAAAATCATTAGTCTGGCTCCAATGATCCAATCCATAGTTCCTTTAAGGTCAATGGCAAGAGAGGAACAAAATTTTAAAAGGTAGGGAACTCTAAGAGGCCTCTAAAGATGCAGCCTCAGATTCCTTCTGACCACCAGATGACTCAGAGTAAAGAGATCCAACTATGGGAACACAAGCTTTACAAAAGGTTTTGGGGAATGAAAACTGGATACCACTCTTCTCATAGAACAAGTTAAATTAAATCCAGAGGAGCCACTTACTGTTATTATTACCGTTATTATTTTATACAGCAGCTGGGATACGTAGGGCATTGCTGACAGCAGCGCCATCCATGCAACAAAGGGGAGGCGCTGTGAGATAAAGGGTTCAGGATGCCACCAGAACAGAGGGATGCTGGAGGACAGGGGGTGAAGGTTAACAGAATAAACGGGAAGCAAAAGACAGCTGAGGGTAGAGAAGTGCTGTAGGAAGTAGAGCAGGAAACAGAGCAATTACAGGAAATGCTCTGGATACAATATGAAATACTTATCTCTCTGGTTCTTCTCATGTTTCCACATAGACTCAGTAATCCAGACCAGGAGCCTTTGGTTTAGATGCTATTTAGGGCACAGTAATGAAAGCAGCTGATGTAAACTCTCCTGTAGCCTTGAAACACAATTATCGTATGTAAGCAGGAAAAAAAAAATGTTGCACTTAAAAAGAGGTGCAGTAGGGCGGTTAAAGGCACAGTATAACTAGCCATGGATTGAAAATTGCTTCGTGTTAGTAGTTTCACAGAGGATAATGATGCAGTAATGTTAATAATAGATCTATTAGGAATTCCCAATTGCAAATGCACTACCGTACGCTCTTCTGCTCCTGCCAGGGCATTCTCAGCTGAAGAAGGTCTTCCCAGCTACACACACAGCCCTCCTTGCATAGGGCAGGAAAGCATCCATACAGGACATAGGTTGTGTGATCTCTTTGAAGCATTTTACAGACAACCTTTTCCAGGGCCCAATCCAGCCCTTAAATGATAGTAGATAGTAGGCAATAGATGCAACATTACTGGGAAAGATCAGGAAACAAAGGCCTTTAGATGTGTTTATAAATGCATTCTCATAAATGGAAACATGCTTTAAAAATCTTCTGTCCTTTGGCTTTGAACAAAGAGCCAAGACTTCCCCTCATGTCAGCATGTTCATGTCTGCAGAATTTGGGCTGACGTTACAACATACATGTGAACACACATGCTTAAGAGAGTCCCATTTCTGACCATTAAAACCTCCTTTATTCTGCAGGACCAAGCTCTCCCCTCAGCTATGCTGGTGTACCACCAAAGTACTCAATCAAGTTCAGTGGCCACATACTGCTGTCATTACTAGTGCAACGCAGGAAACATATAGAGTGAAATGTTGCTCCCCACTCCCCTTTTGGAGAATTTATTAGCTTATTTATTGATGTGCTAGCTATGGGGCCAAGGCCCTCATGAACGTTTGTATGGAGTCAACACCTTTCTGTAACAGCAGGGTGAACGAGGAAATTCCTGGTTGTTAAACAGCCTACATCTGTAATACCAGACTAAAACAATCTCTCAACTAAATGTATTCCTTGATCTAAAAACACACATTTCACATCATATGAATCAATTGTCTTCACTCTCCAAACACAAACGACTGTGTCCTACACTCATTTACAGTAGCGTTAATCCAAAGTAACGCCACCACGTCAGTTGAGGTACTCCAGATTTACACTGGTGTGAGTGAGAGCATTTGGCACCCAGTACCTATGGTTGTAGAACCTCAGCTGGTGTAGATCATTACAGTTCTTTCAAGTCAATGCCTCTGAAATTAATGTAGTTATGCTGATTTACACCAGGTGAGGATCTGCCTTGTGGTTTCTGGTTTTAAATTCTCTTCCTGTCAGCCATCTCATTCCAAAATGGTTTCAATAGACAACTTCTAGCCAGAATTTCCTCTGCTATTTATAGGATTATCTCAAGAGTTTCTACGATAATCCCCATATTTCCATCTTTGTATCAGAGACTGTTCCAGGGTTGTATTACAGCCAAAATATTCACATATCCAGATGACACCGTTCCTTCCTCCTCTTTTCCCTTCCCTATTTGGGATGATTATATGGAGGGGAAATGGCTCTCAGGGCCAGATCCTCAGCTGGCATAAATCAGCATAAAATTGACATTAGTGATTTACATCATTTAGCAATATAGAAGAAAAGACAAAAAAGAAAAAAAAATAGTTTTTACCAATGCAGTTTAAAATTAGTAACAGTTCTTTATAATAATATTGAAAGAATATTAAAATGTAACCCATATGTACACCTTTGATGTGTGTTTTATTGGCTCAGCTAGGCATCATTTCCAGCTTGGATTGACAAAGCTTCTTGCTGTTTTGTTTAATAAAATCCTCAGTGATTCTGTCCCTAAATAGACCGTGCTTATTCAACATACTTCACCTCAAGTATACTTAAATTACAAAAACTAGGTCTTTCACAAACAAAACCTATTCTTTCAATTTCACGCCTCCTTTTCATCCAGAAAAACATTGAATTCAACCTGTTGAAATAGGTCGGGTTTAACAGAGTTTAAACCTGCTGTAAAAAAATGCCACCGGGGATCTATAGACATCACTTCTCATTCACACTTCAGTAAATAATTTAACATACAATTTCCTATTGATCCATCTAGTCTTGCTGTTATCTGTCATTTCCTAATGCCCATGTCCATTTGCAAATATTTTATTCTTCTGCTGGAGAACTAGACTTCCTCTGTGCTGAGAGCAAGTCGTTGTAAACTAGCAGGATCTGCTCAGCTGTGATACCCTACACAAAGATCTTAATTAATAAAACAAAAATGTGGATCAAAAGAAAGCTGCACACGCAGTGGAGAGAGTGAAAAGTAGAATTCCCTGCAGAGACAGACTCAGAGCTGGTGCAATCCTTCAGAGAATCAAAGCAATCTGCATCACAAGCACATCTCCACCCGTACAGAAGCGCTTGCAGGAACTGCCACTTTCTACAAGTATATAAGTAAAAACAAAAGAAGCAGAGCTGACTATTGTGATTTCCATTTGTTAGACTTGACATCTTGACAGTGTCTTTGGGGGGAGATCTGATAGCTGGTGACAGAGAATTAAGTGCGTAGGAGAAGCTACGCATTACGAAAGGCAGTATTGAATGCAGACTCCTGCAGCTCTCACAGGTCAGCAAAATCAAAGACTTCCCCTACCACCACAACCACACACACGGTTCCTTCCTCAAGGCCAAACAGGTTGGACTGACATTAGGCACTCCTGGCCTGGAAATCAGTAGTTATATGTTTGTGGGGGGCAGAGGCTGGGAATAATGGCAGATCTCATTTCAAATAAATGTGTTTCCTCCTTTCATTTCCCCTCAGTTTCCACGTAAGATAACAAACCAGGATATCAGTATTCAAAGTCCACATTAAAGATTTAATTTTGTCCAGCTTATACTACTTGAAACCAGGTTATTGCTTTATCTTTATGGAGATGAATCCAAATTGAAAACAGAAAAACTAGAGAAACTGTGTGGATGCCAGACTAAGAAGAGCAAATATTTAAGTGAAAATGGTGTGGGTCCACACTTGCAGTCTCTTATTCAGCCTAAAGAGAAGTGAGCCACTACCCAGTGAAGCTGACAAGGAACAGCCCATACAGTGCTATGAAAAAGGCATCCATGGTCTCATGTTTCCTCTTTCTGCTGTACCATCACAGGGTAAACTCATCTTCTTTTCACTTACTGGAACAAAGTCACTCATTCTGCTGACCTGATTGGAGTGAAACTAGGGATAATTTGGCCAAAAAGGGGAAAAAAAAAAAAGAAAAAGAAAAAAAAAAAGCAATGACACAGCAGGATTAATTCAGCCATGGTTGCTTTCTGAAAAATGTGTAACATGAGTCAATAAGGAGGCGGAGCTCAATACGCAAGATTCAATGTCATTTTGGATAAAGTAATAATATATAACACAGTATAAGTCAGACAGACTTCATTTACAGGCACTTCTCCTTGGATGCTATTGGGTAGCTCATTATATTAGGTAACAGGATACTAGGGATCAAAGTTTGAAATCAATAAAATGAATCCAGTGTGGAAGATGGGCAAGATAGAGTGATATTGCCATCTTAAGTGTTTGAGTCAAAAGAGTTTGCCAGAAAGGAGATCTCCAAAACTCCCTGTGAAATAGCTTGGGAAAAGTCTAGGCTGGAATTTGCGTATGTAATTTTGATAGAACATGCCATCTATAAAAACACTGTGGGTCAGATCTTGATCCCACTTCAGTTAGACAGACACTGACATCAGGGGAGCCAAGAATTCATCTCATGATAAAGGCCTAAAGTAGACCAATAAGCAGAGTTGTTAAAATCCCACTCTTTGTGTTCAAAGAATCAAATAAAAAGCCTTCTTTTCTCTGAATCTAAAATTAGTTCTTGGAAATGCACATTCAAATGGCTATGACTAGGTAGACTAAGAATTCATTTTCTAGTACTGAGTGAATAATTCATAACAAACATTACCTCAAGTTCTAATGCTGGCTCTTTCTACCGGTGAGCAATGAAGATTTGTCTGGATGTGTTTAGTTCCTGCCACTTCTTCTAGCAGGAGGTAATCACACAATTCATGTGATATTCCTTCTACTCTCTGCTTGAATAAGCAGGTAAACATCAAAACACAAATCTGCATTAGGTCATTGGAATTGACTCCCCTTTCATTAAAACAAGGAGCCTGGATGGACTGGCCTTTTAATTTTCACACCTGAGGATTTCTGTAGCAGCTTAAGGAAATTTTATCATGCTAAAGATTGCTTAATAGGAGAAGGGGTATTGGACAGAACATTGTTAAGTGAACAGCAAAAATCTGTGTTTCCAATTTTTGGACTACTTGCCCAAATCTGTTTTTAAGTAATCACTCATTCTTCAACACATTCACATAAACAAAACACAGAGCAGGAGAGAGATACATTTAACAACTCTCGTACTTAAAATGGTCTTAAGAATATTTACACCATTTATTGAAAGTGCTCAGAAGAGGTCACAGTGGAACAGAGGAACGAAGATGAACACAAACCTGAATGTCAAGATAGATCTTCCTCATTGTCAACAGCATTGTTGTGCCACAGGTTTGCTAGAATTCAGCAAGATCCAGCATAAATCTTCCTTCTTCCTCCACTTTGCAGTGTTGCAGATTTAGCAACAATGAGCCCAAAAAGCTTATGTTACTTGTGATTAATTTGGGCTTTTGTTGTTGTTGTTATTGTTATTGTTGTTGTACTTGGGATCCATGTCAGACAGGCTTTGAAATGAGCACTGACGCTGCCTTTGTCAGACAGAGATTTCAGATTAATTCCCACTGGCGATTTAGCCAAGAAAAACCCAGCACATGCAACTGCTCAGCCTACTCAGTCACCTCTCCTAGTGCCCAGCTAATTAAGACCTGTGGTCAAACTAATACTTTCCTTCAAACTTTCTTACCGTGGGTAACTAAGCAAGTCACAGATTTTTTTTCTAACTACAAACCTAAGTGTAAGAGAGGAGTAACAACAATCCCAACCGCTGAAACATCTGGAAAAACTTATACCAGGGACAAAAGCATTTTCTTTCTAACAAAAAGATGAAGAGCTTCAGATTAAAGCACTTAAATATCTGTCAATATGCCAATCTGAAGAAGCACAAGTAAAATTAAAGCAAGTACCTGTTGTTTTACATAAAGACAGACATGAACACCAGAAGCACGCAAACACTGCAAATAACATTCTCCAAATAACAGGGTCTGATAGAAACTAATTATCGTTACAGCTTCTTGAAGTGAAAGGGATTCTCATACTTATATGGAAAATACAACAAAAAAGAAAACAAATGCAGCACCTGACAAAATGGAATTGCCTCAGAGAAGTGCCCAAAGTGATACAGTGGATGCTAATTCAGGCCTGGCTGCTTCCTAGATGAAAAGATGTAGGGGACTCCAGTGCAAAACCTGAGGGAGTGAAACAACAGCTCCCAAGTGATCAGGGGAAGGGGCTGGTCTGAATGACACCACTTTCTGCAGAGTATTTCTTAATCCTAATTGCAGCTGGATTTCCTTTGTGAATTTCTGCTAGATAGCTAACAAAGGGATCTTTGTGAAGATGTCCATGGTGCATCAGCCAGTGTCCTGGATCACATGGCACCTATATTAGAACCGCATAAAAACTGTGTTATGAAGCCAGAAGCTATTCTAGTATTCCTGTAAAGGAGGAATGGCACTGACATGCTAAGAAGAAGAATTTCTAATTAGGATTGATCAGGAAATATTTTGTTGTTGTTCCACCCTGCTTTTTTCTTTTTTCCCTTTTAATTTTCCATAAAAAAGTAACAACCCACGTGTTGAATTATTTTTCACTCGGGTTTTTGTTTTTCACTACCAACTTGATGAAAAGCATTTTTCATTGAAGAAGACACGTCAGTTTTCTTGGAAAAAAAGAAAGGACAAATTCCACTTTAAAGACTATTTCTTAACACGGTGCCATCTCGTGACCTTTGTAATATCTGATTACAAGACCTAAGTAATCAAACTACCATCTCAAATAATACAAATGAATGTACATAGCATATATTTTGTCCTTCACGAATAGTCCTGCGAATAATACGCAGGCATTCAAAAGCTAATGGAATGCGTGCTGAAAAAGGCAGATTTTTGGCCGCTATAAGTCAGCAGAACTTCAGTGAAGTTTATGGAGTTACACACATTTAGACTAGATTAAAATCTGCCCTCAAGATCAAATCACACATGAGCACAGGCAAATCAAAATATGCTTTTTTTAAATTCAGTTGCTCTGAAGTGAACAAGTATTTCCTCCCTTCGATCACGTTAAGTAAATGCGGTCCAACAAAACAGAATATTATTTTCTTCAGCAGAAAATCTCACAGATTCAACAGCACTGAAGACTGAGCTGAAATTCTCATTGACTTTGCAACTTCAAAGTGGCCGTTTTAACCTTTCAGAGTAGCTATTGAGCTGCTGCTTCAATACGCCCTCGTTACCTCTGCATAATGCAACTAAAAAAGAAGAAAATAAACACAACGTGGGCTGAAACAAAAGGCAGTTAAACACTCGCTCCTCAGTTCATGGCATTACTGGGCTGGTCAGGAAATGAAACCATTGCCGTAGGAATTTGAAGTGGTGAATGTACAGGGAAGGGGGTCAAGGTTTGGGGTGGCTTCCTCTCCCTTGGCACTGGGAAACCAGAACCTTGTATCACTGACCCAGCTCCGGATGCTGGTAAGTGGCTGGTAATGGATGGAAACATAGGAGAAAACAGCACTTCCTAAAGAACAACTAGAGAAAATACAAGAACATTTCTTCTTAGGGCAATCCACAGCTGTATTTTGTAGAAAAATATCACAGTGATGGAAAATTACCTCCTTATATTCCTTTTTTTTTTTTTTTTTTTTTAAACGGTATGTATTCAAAGTCAAAAACGAGAAGCTTCCAGGAAAGTCATGAGCCAACCACAGAAAAATGCACTTATGGATACACATACACCCCTAAACAAAACATACTTAATGCCCTAAAAAGACGAAAAAACATATCCTTATCTAGGATAAAGTCATTCCAGTAAGAATATGAGAAATGTCACATCATAATGAAAATGACTGAAGAAATATGAAATGCAGTTATGCTGCACCTCGCACACCTGCTGACCAGAGACCCAGACGCACAAGTTCGCTTATTTTAGTCATTTCCTTGGCCTTGATCCCACAGTGGGACTGAGTAGGATAGACAGCTGTCAGCAAGTTGGTTCTGGAAAATCAGAGCCATGCAGCGCAGCCACCACGATTCTCTCCTGCTCAGGCAGGCAAAGCTTTTCCTTCAGCTGCCTCAACAGGTCCCCACACAAAATCCAGCACGGCGTCTCTTTTGGGGCTGCAATGAGCTTGCATCATTTCCAGATCCATTCTCAGTGCCAGCCACGCTGCTGGCTTTGCAGCAGTGGTACGCCATCTGTAACGCAGGAAGGAGGCTTGGGAACTGTAGATGAACCCAACCATTTCATGCAAGGTGCCAGACTTCTACCGGATACCCCAAAGCCATTGCCTTTGAGCCCCCAGGATGATGAGAATAATTCCTGGTTTGGACTTCCTCCATTTGCTTTGAGATCACCTTGGGCTTGTCTCCTGGGAAGAAAAGGAACACCAGCCTTTTCTCCTCTCCTTTCACCCTAATTCTGCCCTCTCTTTTGGGAAGACAAGGAGCCAATCTCTCCTCTCCTCCCCATCGGATTCATGCAGCCCATCCCAAAAGCAGGAGGAGATAGTGTGCTGCCCAGCTGCCTAATACAGCAGTTTAGCGGAGCTGCACAACAGTGGAGGCAAGCAGCAAAATGTGCACAGATGGATCAGGTCCCTGCATACATTAGCATCAGGGCCTCACTCGCACCCTGGCCCCATCATGGCCCTGTCTGGCACAAGGCAGAAGAGCTGACAGGCCCCACCGAGCTGAGTTGATAACGTTGATCACATCTGAAAGGTGATGGGATTTTGCCTACTTGTGTGTGTGCAGCTCCTCCTCCTGACAGGCTCTGTCTGTTCACAGAAGATATCAACGAGAAAACCAAGCAGTTTTTTTCTACTTTCTGCTGCCGGAGCACTGCAGAACTTCAGACACTTCTCACCATCCTCTGGAAAGCTGCATCACCTGCTGCAGACCTTGCTCAGGTCAAAATCTGTGTTTATCTATTCAAGCTAGTATATCCCATCTCTAGAAATTGCCCATTTCTTTAGTATCCACATCTCCTCTCCCCTTCTCTTTGTAGATGTGGAGTAGAGGCAAACGGGCATACAGCAAACTGTAATGGAATGCACTTTATAGACATCACAGATCCTAGGAGAGGCATACACAGCAAAAGACTGATTTAGTATTAGCTCATATATGGTTTGAGAGACAGACTGCAGAAGGGCAGGAAGTCTCATTTCTGAGTTTCAAGAGGAGGAAAAAGGCATTCTTGCCCAGTACTCACAAGGATACTGGGTTCAAATCCCTGTATTGCTGTGCAATTGCAGCGGACCAAAACACACTTTAGAAAAGTCTTCTAATTAAACCCCATCTCAGTCACTGCTGTTACATGGAGATAACAATCCTTCTTATATCTGATTTCAATAGAGACTTAGAAATGCTGCTATAATAAAGCCCAGACAGCCCAGTCTGAGCGTCTTGCCTCATGTCCACACAGTAAACTATTTTCCCAATGAGACTCTGGCGGAGCTTGCCCCCAAAATCCTCTAGATACTGATCTTCCAACTACAACAACTATTGCTTAGTTAAACTGGGCCCTTAGTGCATCTTCCTGGGAAAAGGATGTATATCCCAAACAAGTTCCACTGAAAATCCCTACCACTAGCAGCAATAAGAATTCCATAATGGCAGAATTTACTAGCTACACAAATCTGGCAAAATACATGTACTCATCTCTACTGTCAGGATTTTTTTTTCTTTTCTGCTTGCTCTGATTTTTTGCAAAAATACCATTATGAGTCGAAGTCTCACTGATGATTTTGACCAATCAGCTGGAGAAATTTAGATAAATTTGGCTTTTCATGGACTGCAGCTGTTGTTCTTTCAGTGCCTTAATGCAATTTATCATTCAAACATGTTGGCTTAGGGATGTTGCTCCAGTTTTCCTCTACCTCCCATCATTAATCCAAACAGTATGAACCCAATTTCAAACATTTGTTTCTTTTGTAGCATCCCACTTTTCTTCTCCTTGGTGTGGGCTGCGATGGGGAGTTACAGTGTGAGTCAGCTGCCACCTCTCAGACACTTGACAATAAATGGAAGATCTTTCACAAAGATATCTGTCATTATGTGTTTTTGTACCCACTTCTGAACTTTGGCTCTCATTCTCCTGACTTTATTTATTTATGCTGGGGAAGAAATGAACCATATTTTCTTTTCTGGATAACACGATACCTACAATGAGTTGCTTACAAAACTTTCATAGAACTGTTGTGTAATCACCAATGGAGTCCCTGTAGACCTACCCTGTGCACCACAGGGGGAATCAGGTCTCTGGTTCCGGTTTCACGGGTTGACTTGTTCAGTGCAAAGGCTTGAAAGGAAGCCGGTGTCACCAGCCTGATTTTCAAAAGGCAGCTCTATGACAAGCAAGTGAGCTTTCCATTCTCTGCATCTGTCCGTTCACATTTCTAAGCTCAAAACTCAACATTTGTGTCTAGATGGAGAACTGGAATACCCCGAAGACTGGCTATGTTTAGTCTCAAAGTCCCCTCCAAAGCTCCCCATGAGAAGCAGAAAGGCCCCCCACTCCCTTTAATGACTTTTCAAGTTTTCACTTTGAAGATTCTGACTTGGAAAGAACTTCACAGAGATTTAAAAATATCTTTGTGACTCTTTGTGAATCATTATCTTAAAGAACTCGCACACTAATTACTAAGCAGCAGAAATACAAACTCACATAAGAAAGGTTGTTCTTGAGGTGTTACTGGTCCAGGCAGACACATAAAGAAAAGGAAATTTCATAAAAAAAAGTCTGAGGTTTTCAGAGCAGTTGTGAAAGCAGAAGTTCAGATAGTCTGGATGCGGTTCAGGTAAAAATTAATTAGGTGAGCTGGAGCAAGAAAACTCTCTTAGTGCAAGCTGTGTGAACAGGGTGCTATGAAGGAAATTGCTCCTGTGCCTCAACAGAGGCTGGGAAGGGAAGTCTGCCTTCCGATCCATTCATCCCAGCTGCAGCTGAGCACTGAGCGTATGACTTTCTGAGGGCTCAACACGGAGCACTGAACTCTTTCAAAATTACCTATCTTTTTCTTATCTGAAACATGCTGCTACCAGTAAAACATTACTTATAAATGGGCCTGTTTCAGGAAGCCTAGATCCAATACAGATTTAAATAGCGAAGTCTACAGGAGTCCATATGTGGTTTTCCCCTTATTAACATCGGCCACTTTATTCCTCAAACTAAAAGTAATAATAACAACAATAATAATAATTTCTGTGAGCCAGAGTGGGTGATATTTGGTTTCCTAAGGGTTTGTTCCTCACGGTAAGGTTCTCTCTTGTTCAAGAAATTGTATGCTCTGATAACAGCTTCCAGTTTGAGTCACTCTCAGATGGTCTTTTGTGTACACACTCTGGGACTTACTACAGCATGAGCTCAAACCACAGCCTTTTTCCCACTGCACATGTTAACAGTGACTCTCTCCTACCTTGCTACCTCTATTTGACAAGGCATGTTGGAATAATATTTCTTCGAGACCTCTTTCTGCCATGTTTCATTGCAGTTGTCTCATAGGTTGTTAACAAAAGGACAGAAGAAGATGCACTCTGAAAAAAACAGTATTGCTCCATCTTAGTTCTCCAAGCCAGGACTAAAGCTGTGTTCAGAATAAAACTTCTAGCACTTTTGGAAAGTCTTCCTGAAGGCTACCCTGATCCAGATAAACTGGTCAGAAAAGATGGTAGATATCATGGCTGCATCCACTTCACTCAACTAACACTGGAGATAGATCATGGGGAGAGCATGAAGCCCATCCAAATAGCCACCCAGAGTAAGAAGTGTTTGCTTAGCCCTAGACTGATTAAAACATCATACTCCCACCACAAGGACTACAATCATCCTTCCCTTTGAAGGCAAAGGTTGCAGCTTCCCAGAAAAAAAAAATGAAATGCTGCCAACAGTCTGCTATTTCTTACCTTCCATTTTTATTAATAAAATATTGGGCTGGTTAATTATATTAAAGCCTCATCTTAAGTATCCTCATATGGTATTAGAAGTACTTATTGCTGCAAATTCTTGAAGACTGGGATCATCCTTTCTGTAGACATATGGTGCTGATGTTAATAGCTCCTTTTGCCTAATATAGAGATCTGAAAATTCATGTTACCAGTCCAAGAGGCTGTCTGCAGCCAACGCAAAGAAGCACCTACCTGTGGGTAGATTGAATACATAGCAGTCTAGAAGTGTCAGTTTCTGCAGAGGATATGCAAAATGGTTATGAAGCAACTGTAAGTAAAGCTGAGAGCAGCACGGAGGGTCCATGGGAATGGACATGAGCTCAGATACAAACTTAAGTGTTGCACAAGGGAAATTGCAGAACTACAGTCAAGGTCAGACTTTGCACTCAAATACAGAGCCTGCCATACCATAACTCTCTGTATGCATAGGGAAATGAACTAAAAATAATCAACAGTCTTTACTGTACCTCTGCTTCTGATAGAGTTGAAGATAGGTCTCCCCTTCCCAGTGGCGTTCTGCTAAATGATTATGGGGAAACAAGCTGAATGGTATTTTAGCCTCCGTCTTTGACATGATCATAATGGTCATGGAGGCCGAGCCTTGAAGCCTACCAATGGGACTTTCACCTGAGCAAGGACTGCTTGGTCCGTACCTTATAGGTGAATGACCACACACCAGCTCCCTTCCAGCACACTGGTTTTCAAGGCACAAGCTATGAAATATGAAAACAAACCCTTTACAGCTGCTTTCTTCATGTCCCCACTGCAGCTGCAGGGAGTGGCTTTTCAGCTCTGCGTTGCTCTAAAAGCACTTCAAAAGGAGGCCAAAAACAACTATATGCACTTTTGTTAATTTAAAATGTTCTCAGTTGCATTATCAATCACCAGCTGAGGATGTGTACAGACTGTCAGTCAGACTATGCGTTACAAGCTTTGTGCCTGCAACTTAAGTACACACAGCACTCTGTGCTGGATGTCTTTCCCCCATGTGCTCTTATACTAGAGCCCATATGCTACTTTTCCTATTTAATTAGCATGAAATATTTCTGCGTCCTGTTATTTAAAAATCTATATCCACAGGCTGGGGTTAAGTTAGCTGATTGTTAATTGTACAAATGAAAGGATTGATCCCTGCATGCAAGAGATCAGCAGCAGAGAAAAGCTTTAACAAAAGGACTATATGTAATTTACGCCGCGAGCCCTTTTTATGTCACCACTTATATAAAGGGCCATAGCATACATAAATATAAAAAGAATAAGAATCAGCCCCATGAAGACAGATTCTTCACAGATGAATGGTCTCACTGGGGCATACTGGGAAGAGGTACTGATTTCTCCAAGTCCTGATGTTAGCTTATTCCTCCCCCAAATACAGAAAACCCAGCTATCAACAAACAGGAGACTTCTCCAGTAACAGAGAAGAAACGTGGTTTTAAGCCTATGCTACTTAGTCTTAGTTTTGACATTGGCTCAAAGGAAGACTGAAACGCAGAGGGAGGCAGCAGAGCAGCCCTCAGCTAGCTTCAATCAGCACTGAAAGCAATGCTAACCGAGGATCTTCGTGACACTGCCAAAACAAACTGCTCTGCAGCCAGCAAAGAGTGGTCGAGCATTTTGATATGCCCGATAACCTCCCAAAACAATAGCACAAAAATGCACTGCTAAGGGTATTTTTTATTTGCAGATGCAGGGTAACTGAAATACACAGCCTCCACTTCGCTGTAATTGCGGAGGGTTAATTCAGCAGACTGCCTAAAACCAAAGAACTGCAGTGAGTTGGGCTGTTTTCTTCACTAGGGTTGTGCCTGTGAAGAAAACTGAAGAAATCTATCATCATGAAACAGCAGTTCTTCATATAAATATCCACATTCACATGCAAATAAGTGCAGTCAATCACAGAATGGTTTGGGTTGGAAGGGACCTTTAAGATGATGTAGTTCCAACCCACTGCTATAGGCAGGGACACCTCCCTCTAGACCAGGTTGCTCGCAACCCCATCCAGCCTGGCCATGAACGCTTCCAGGGAGGGGGCATCCACAACCTCACTGGACAACATATTCCAGTGTCAATGCTCCATTGCTGCAGACTTGATGTTAGTTAGTTCTGCCACCCAGTCAGTGCACATTAAGCAGCACACAACCTAGACAGCCATATCCAAACACAAGCCAGAAAAAGCTGTTCACCAGAGTGTGTATTCTGCATACAGCTCAGGATTCTTCTTTTTAAATTACTGGGCAGGTATTTGTAAACAAAGAACACGTTTGCAACTGTCAGAACTAACTAAGAAATAGGAATAGATCACTAAATCAAAGGGTTCACTGAAAAAAATAATTGATTTACCAGTTCTAAAAACACCAAAGATGACCTTTGCCTGTCCTCAGGTGGAATTGAGTTTTAAACCCTGAATAAATACTGCTTTACTTCTAGGAGTTGGAAAAGAGGCAGGCAAAGTCTGGAAAGTGAAATTCACTAATTGACTCTGATTTCTTACCTCTGCTAAGCCACCAGACCCTTGCATACACAGCCATCTATACAATGGTTATAATAACAATTGTTCAGCCGGAATGAGGAGAGGGATGAGATTTGTCTCTTTAGCATATGGAGATTTCTATGGGGATTCCCTGATCAAGATATCAGCATAAATAAAAACTGCCGTTGTTCCCTTTATTAAGAAATACCTTCCACTTGCTAAATTAATGAATGAGGTAAATAGTTCAATCAGGTTTTAGATGTCTCTGCTGACACCTTTATGCAGCTTGATTCTTCTCACCAACCTGTCCTCACCATGCAGGCTCTCCTTTTGCATATGGAGATAAGGAGGAGTCTGCAGAAGTTATTAGGAACTGAGCTGACAGCGTTCTTTGTCATGAATAAACCGTGTGAAAGTTTTCTCTTTTCCCAAAACAACACAGGGTTAACACACAGTTTGTTGACCAAAGAACAGATGTGAAGGTAACCCAGCCAACATGATGCTTATGAGTTGCTCATTTTGAAGAGCCCATATTCAAGATCTGTGAAGTCTGACCAGCGCGCTGTACTCACATGGGTCAGAGTGTAGATGCTGTATAAATGACATCATTCTGTTTGAGGGGTTTAGCTTTAATTTCTGACCAGACAGCCTCTCATTTACGTGAAGATGCATCTACTTAGGAGGACAGCACTGAACCTCTGCTTACTAAGCATGACCAAAGACGTTCTGCAACCAGAGAAGAAGAAAAGCAACTGCAACAGCTTCAAAGGGCCCAACAGAGATTGCTGAGCATACAGGGCTTTACTAGTTCTAGCCAGAAGCACCAACATTAATATGTTGCTCTTTATTGCATGTTTCTGAGGGCTCTAAGAGATCCTAATGCACACAAATTAGATTCTTTCCTCTCCTTTTTTTAGTTTAAAAGACAATCAGCCAATCTATCCCATTCCTGCCGTAAATCAGCTTGTCTCTCTCTCTCTCACTCACTGTCACTTTACCAAAGCACATGGGAGATGCAGGTACAACACTGGGCTGGGAAGTCTTTTAAGCCAGCAGTGTGTATGCTTAAATTCTCCCTCAACCGAAGCTCACTTTTAATAAGAGGAGATGAAGATGGGCCACATCGGAGGAACTTGCTGCGTTACAGGCAGACACTTCAGAAGTCTACACTCAGCAAAGGAAGGAAAAAGGAAACAGAGAAGACCTTATCAGAGTTCAGAAACAGGGGGAATGAAGAAGGTTTGCAGATGCTTTAACTCACTGTAGGTTGGCTCTGCAAAGCCATGCCCTGTATCGGCACCGTCTGCCCCAATTTAAAAGCAGACATGTGCTTCTGCAAAGCCTTATGGCAGCTTTTTCACTCCAATATAAAACGTTTGCATTACCAGAGCAGAAAATGTCCTTTTTCATGGGAAAAGCAATTGTTGATGCTGGCAATTGACTGAGGCTTACAGCCAAGGGTTTAACATGGCAGCATTCTTTTGCCTTAAGTGGATTCTTGGACCCCTACTCTGTTGCAAAAGAGGTCCGTGTGGAATATGCGCTCTCCAGCCTAAAAATGGAGCTCTCCTCCCTCCTCCTGCACAGGCGGTACCACAGACTCTTGCTTAGCTGCTTGAACAGCTGGGACACAGCACAGGGTCCCTACCAGAATTTGATCACCTGAAGTGAAAGTGTTAACATGTACTTGGAAGCAGGGCTGGTATTTTGTTATCTTTTTGCAAAGTGAATTCTTAGTTATGAACCAAAAGCATTACAGGGAAGGAAAAGGCCACTTGGCCTAATAAACTTTCCCCCTTTGGGGTTAGCTGAACACCACCTCCTTCAATCCCGCTCTCTCTCTGTAGAAATAAAATATGTCTCCCTTCCTCCTGAACTCATTTATAAAAGCTTGATTTAAGGGCCTAACTTGGCAACATGTTCCATATGTCTGTTATTCTAGGAGCATGCAGGCAGTGGGCCAAACGCATTGCTCGTGCAATGGGCACAATTCTCCCCGCTTGCTATAGGAGTCGTACCCGCCTTTGCCTGGGTTTAATTGGCTCCAGCTTGCCTATGGTTACAGAAGGGAGCTGGGGATGAGGAAAGCTGAGTTGCATTCCCAGATCTAGAGGCTTGCCGTGAGACCTAAGGGAAAACAATCTCTTGGTTTTGTTCTGCCTCAGTTTACACAGGCTCTAAGCTACTCACCCCCTTCACAGGAGTGCTGTGAAGTTCAATTAATAATGGCAACTATCGAGTCCTTCAGAAGACAAGCAAGAAGTACCACGCAGACTGTTAGCAAAGAGACTATCTCAAAACCAGGGCAGCTGCCTTGCAGAGACGCATAAATACAAACTCTTACTAGAAAGGACAGGTATTTAAAATCAAATTAAGTTCTGGACCAAATTCTACAGACTCTGAATAGTACAGGTATCTCTACAAGCACAAACTGTTCTGTATTAAGATGAATAAAAATATGCATGGTGCCTGCAGGGGCAGGTTTTGCACGACTGATCCTAACAGCATAGAAGAGTAACTACAGAAATTAAGCTGGTAGCATCAGATCCTGGGAAGAGAACTGAAGAGAACTGCGTCTAATGGCAGCTTTTGTTCCTCTGGTTATTGCAGCAAGCCAAGAGCAGCTAAAAACTTTACTGACATAAATTTCAGAATCGGAAAGGATCAATGCTTTCCCCCAGCTTACCAGTACAGATGATGTTCTGTTGTAAGGAGCTAGGGTCGAGCACCAAACCCCCATGCTTTGCAGATGGCCAAGAGCACAAAAAAATGAAGTGATGTCCAGCCACAAGTTAGCTTTGCACCTCTGATATAAGCAAGGAATCACTCGCCTAGATTCTGTGCTGCTCTGTTTTGCACACTGTGCCCTGCCTCCTCCTCACAGGAGATCTGTACCCATGATGGCTGACTACTTTGGCAGCACCCTGCCTTGGGTACCTGGATTCCTCTGCCTACCTCGAGGCACTGGCAAGCAACAAAGCAGTATTTAGAGAAGCCACTCCAATTGCTGTCGCATTCATTCACTGCACAGTGAAGTCAAACCCGTTGTGGATGGACTGAAAATCATCTCAACTGTCAGCAGAGGGATTTACACAACTTGCTGCTCCCCCTTGAAGAGTGACTGCAGTGTGAAAACATGCCGTACAGCCAGTGGTAGCCTTAGCTGTTTTCAAACAGTGAGAGCTGGGGGGGAATTTAAAAAAAAAAAAAAAAAAAAAACAACTCCCATAAAGAATTTCTTTTAGGTGAAGCCAAATAGACTTTTACTGTAAATCCAATAGAGCAGCTTTCCCATATATTTTTTTTCTTTCTCCCCCTGGAACTCCCTCCCCACAGGTGGCAGATATTAGACCCGCGCACCTCCAGCAGGCGCAGAATCCCTTCACTGCTGGTCTCAGACTGCCCTCTACAGTTTCCTCACCCGACCAGCTAGGCACTGATCCCCAAGCTAAAGACCTGCCAAATCTGTCACAACTTGTGACATATTGAAGATACTGGAGTGTCACATATCAGGCAGATAAGCCAGTAATAGCGAGCCATCCGCTTGGGGAAACGGATGGCTCAGAGAGGGGCTCTCCACTTGGACTTCTCCAGTACAAGGGATGATCCTGCAATCATTATTCATTACTATATCTTCTGCTGACTGATTCCTCCTTCGTCCTTAGAAAGGCTGGAAAAGAGAGTGCAGATCACAGCCAACCTCGACAAGGCAGAGCTCCCTGAGAAGCAGTGACTCATCTCCTCCTCACCCAGTCCCACCCCAAACAAAAGGGCAAATCCTTTTCCCCACCTGCCTCCGACTCACACACAGTTAGCATTTTTCTGGCAAGTATTTCTCCCATTGTTAATTACTCTCCCAAACATCTTCAGGTTGAAGTTTGTGCTTAACAGGTGCTGAATGCTTGCACTGGCCTTTCACGTTGGTGACTTTCAAAAGCTATTGCTGTGTCCCCTGATACTGCCTCGTGCTGTGGCTTCAGGTTAGTGCTGGCTGGCAAAGAGCCAGCAGATGAGAATGGAAAGATGCACTACAGTTTTTCATTTCTAAACAGAATGGATAAGGCCACACATCCTCCAACACAACCTTACTGCAGGAAGCAAAGTGTCCCATAATGGGGACTCATGGAAATGAAGTGAAAAGAAAAGCCTGTAAAACCAAGCCCAGATACCACAGGCTACAGATAAAAGGAAATATATATATACACACACACACAACACGTGTGTATTTGTATATGCATATAAATACACACACCATGTCTTTATTTAACTCAGCTAAAGTTTGTACACCTTCCCCGTGGTGACTGGCAAGAGCTTGTGTCCCAGAAGAATGGCTTTAATCTCATTTCAGACTCAATAATATAGTGCCAGATGTTCTTGGAAATCTATTTTGCCCCTGTACATTGTGCAATTAACCTTTCAGTTTCCCAGAGATCAAATTAGAGCCGTGGAAATGTTTCCAAACCTCTCTCTTAACGAGAGAAGCATGGGGTGTTTGAACCAACCGCTGAGCCGTTTTCCCAGCCCTCTGCTCCTTTGGATGCTCTAGAAAGAACGTCAGGCCAGCTAGAGATGCCATTGTTTCACTTGCACCGAGGAAAAATATAAATAGTCCAGGCTAAAAGTATTTTATCAAGTTTCTGAGGCTGGAAGCTTGATTATTAGCAGTGCAACTTGAACTCTGTTTCCTTTGATTACAGAAATTTCCTACAAATTAAAGGCAAATTTTTCCAGAAGGAAACGTAAAGCACAGCATTCCATCCAGAGGTACTTATTACTCCCACAGCTCTGCGTGGCTCTCTAACAGACCACGATGCTGGGAAGCCCGGGGCCAGAGAACTGACAGCTTAAGGTCCTGGTCCAACAAGCAGCTTTTCTAGAGTGGGATCTGTGAAAAACCTCTGCATATATCAGGTCACCGCAAGGTTTGCTCCTAAGACTGATGCCTAACTTGGTACCAATCACCTATCTCACCTGTGGCCTCATCCAAGGGGCGGCTTCTTACCTCTCTGATGAACTGAGTCTGAGCAGAGGAGCTGAATTTTGATTTGTGTATTACCCAGGCTTCTTTAAACTGCTGAGTGACTTAGCTGCTTTTGTATCCTATTTCTCAGCATAAAGACTGCATGTAAGCTGCTGAAAAAGATAAAAAGGGGTTTATTTACCCAAGAAAATGTCAAAGGACTTAAACTGAACTACAAGAAATTTTACTATTGTGCCCAGTGGCCAAATTTGATCCTCAGATACTAGAGATGTAAAAGACCTCTGACAAGTAACTTCTTAAGCAACCAGAGACATTAAATCTCTCTATCAGCTACTTAATTCCACCACCTGGCATTTGAGCCAGGAAAAGCTACAAAGTAAATGGAAAGGTAGCAACAGCTCATGTGCGTACAAAAGGTTGCTCCATCTCAGAGTTTTGTTTACTCACAGCTGATGACAGGTTGTCACACCTCCACAGCTTGAGAGAGAGAGAAGAGTTTGTGTGAGCAATTATCTATTGGTTCTTCAATACTGACCCAGCAGAACCTCAGTGTTTTCATTCAGAACTTTCACTGTAGAATACATCAATAGCAGATGACCTTGGCATCGTGCAAAAAGATAGAATTTTCATTTAACATGAAATTCAAAAATACAGGGAGGTAGATAAAATAGAAGAAGTGGAGCAGGAGAAAATGAACTTTTCCATTACAAGACAGAACAAGACAGGCATGCGTGCCCCCGTTTATTTATGAAGCTGCTGCTACTGTTTTAATGCAAACAGGATCCAAAGTCCACTGGCATCTAGGAGGGGCCAGTCAAAACTCTGTCAAAGAAAGCTCCTTAGAAAAGAGCCGTTCTGTTCAGGGAGGTGGTTCCTGTATGGTGACTAGAGTACTATTGAAAAAATAAACATTTTTATTGCAAGATGATAAAAGGGACCGAATAGAAAAGCTGGCCAGATATGGAAACAAACTTTGATATATAAGGGCTTTTGATGCATATGATTTACCCCAATGACACCACATCAGTCCTGAGGCAGAATTCAGTGCAGAGTGATTTGGTTTCAAGATCCCAGTGAACCAGGCTTTAACTGCATGAGGTCTGAGCCACGGCAGAAGGTACAACATGAGCCTCTGCTGCCAGAAGTGGCAGTAAGTCAATGGGATTTCTGTGCCTACCAGGCATATGCACCACTTAAGGGTCTCACATTAAAACCACAAATGGGTACAGAAAAAGGACAGAGCCCTGGTATAGGCTTGCTTTCATCAATCTCCTAGAAATACTGTTTGCAGGAAGGGTTAAGAATAAGTTTGAGAAAACATCAGCATGTAGGATCGAGGGTCACTGTCTGCATTTTGGTTATATACAGTTATTGACAAAGCTCTACGACCTCCTTGGCTCCTATGGGAGAACAACACCAGCTGACAGCACTGCAGTGTTCACAGCAAACCTCAAAGCCACTTGAGATTAATCTCATTCACATTTGGTAAAGTGCTCGGTAGTAATAGGAAGCCTTTTGTGAGGAGATTTAAAATTCAGCTGGGTAAGTATGTGCCTTATTCTATACAAGACAACCCCAGCTTTAGGACAAGAGTCACACTAAAATGGTGCAACTTTTTCTTATTACCCCTCAGAAACACAGAAGTCAGATTGGCCGAGTTAAGATTCGCATTTAATGTTTTCCTAAATCTCTGACCAAAATACAAATTTAAAAAATAAAATCCTGTAAATCCTTTCCAAAGCTTGGTCACTTATTCAGCACCTCTAAGATGACACAACAGATCATTTTCGGGGGGGGGGGGGGGGGAAGGAAAAAGAATATCTTTCCTAGAGGAATACTTCCATCGGCTATCACATTGTGCATCAGTTACCAATGTTAGTATTGGTGATGCAGAATTACTTCCCCACATCTTGTCCACAGGGACATACAGACATCCCTCCATGGGCAATACTGAGCATTGGAAACGCTCACGCTGGTAGCAGCCTTGCTTGTGGTCAGGAAGGAGCTTCACTGCCCTTCTTTTTTTTCTGTTAAAGAGGATCCCTTGGTTCAGGGCTTCTCAAAGCACTTTTCCTGAGCTGAAGGACTCGCAACGTTTAGTCACAGAATATTAGTCACAGCAACAATTTAGTGACAGATTATTTCTTTTCCTGACAGAGAAAGTCATGCACGGAGCTTTAAAGGGAAAATATATTCAGCAAGTAAAAGCAATCTTCAAAAAGTCACTGTTTTCATCCAAAGCTCTGGCTTCTGCTTTTAAGCAGATCTTTGGAAAGGCTGCCTAATGCAACCCATGGGCTCTCCTACTCAGACCTGTGGCAGAATTGCCACCTTGTTCTCCCACGGGTGGCAGAAAAGCCAGCCCTTCAAACATCTTCCTGATAATACACTGGAACCCCAAAAGCCACCCATCTGGCCAGCACCATCCGGTCCCCATTCACAGGCTTACAGGCACATCTCAGAAGAAACCAAGTTGCATACAGTGGGACAACTAAGCAGTGCTCCTCATAGAATGTCCCAAGTTCGAAGGGACCCGTAAGGATCATCAAGTCCGACTTCTAGCTCCACAAGACTACCCATCCATGAAGCCCAAATTGGTTGTGTAGAGTGTCTCCTTCCAAAAACTTTCATCTGCAAGGGAAAGCCATCTCTCTGCATGTCTTTCAGCTGGTTCAAATACAGTAATAAGGTACACGTGAGAATCAAACCTTGTCAGGAAGGTAGAGGACCAAATTAAATGGAAAATCAGAGCTCTAAATGACACCTGAGTAGTTATTCAAAAATATCATAGCACTAAAACTGGATAGACTGTCTGGGAAAGCTGGGATACTTGGAATGAGAGACCCCAACTCTACTGCCATCTAACAGAAACACCTATGTTAGTTTTAGTGTACCTCTTGCAATCTATAAGAAAGTGCTAATTAAGAGATAAAGTGCAGGTCAGTCTAATTACAAGATTTCCTCACCTCCTTAAGAAATATAAATTTGTTCAAGGATCTGAGACATCTGAGTAACTCCTCCACCTTAGCATCCCTGAAGAATACACTGGTGGTTTTTAAAGCTATTAACAAAAAAAAAAAAATTGAAAACACTATCAAGTTGATATACTCCTTATACTAACAAGCATAGGTTCGTATGGGAAATCCCAGCCTGAGTAGGCCAGATTCAACCTTGTCCTGGTATGTAACGGAGATACACTTGCAGATACATTTGTTGCACAACAGAAAAGCCCCACGCTCTTCCTCCTTAGACAGGAAATTATTAAAATGTAAAATGAAATTATTTGTATGTAAATTACATAAAAGCTTGAAGGAGAGCCTAGAGAGAAGAAAGGGGAAAAAAGAACACGCATTTACATGTGCTTCAGTCCCAGAGCTGCTGAAAGGCCGCACAGTTTAAGCCACACACAAAGGACAGAAAGCAGTTTGCAGCAGCTCCAAACAGCCCAGTATAAATACTTGTGTTGTGTTTGAAACTCCTGGATTCAGTGGGCTTCTACTTCTGAATGGGAGCCACGCATCAGGGCAATTAGTGCATTACATCAGCGACCACACAGGGTCATCACAATTCCTGCTGCTTACTAAGAAGGAGATGCTTGCCCCACATGTCACTCAGGTGCCTGGCAGCCAGGCTCCAGCAGGCCTCAGGGCAGCAGCATCGGACATTTCTGCCCCAGTTCCACAGGAAATGCTCATGCTGTGAAGGTGGCAGACCAGGGTGTGTGTTGGAGCCTCAGCCGCGCCGTGCCACTGCCTGTCATGGCAGCTTGAACCCTGAAGGAGAAGGGACCTGCGCCAGAGCACAAGGCTGCAGACTGGAGCTGAAGTGGTATTAAATACCCTCCATTCCACCACTCTGAAAAGCATGAAGACAACCAAGGCAGGAGATGCAACCCTGGAAAAACACTGCTGCTAAATCCACAGATACCCAGCTTTCAGACCTGTACCTCGCAGAGTCACTGTTTGTTGTCTGGTAGAATTCAACCCGAAATTAAAACTGTTTTGCTCCATGAATTACGCCTCTCTTTTATTTGCCCACAGATGAATTACACAGAAATCACTCAACATCACTGTTATTTATATCACGGTAATTCAAACAATTTCCATCAAGATCCCCGACCGCAGCTGGTAAGTAGCACATCTTTGGAAATGTTTGACGTTGGAAGTCTGAACGGTTTTGAATAGACACAGATACTCAGATTGAGGAGCTGAAATTTCCTCCCTTTGGATAACCCCCAATATTTATTTATATTTGCTTTTTCCAAGCACATCTGCCAAATTCATCACCTGGTAGTAGCGTTCTGCTGAAGTGAATATTAGAGGGACAAACAAATGTGTTTCGTTTTGTTTTCTAATTCAAATAAAGGTGTATATTATATGAGTTTATGTTGTTATTTATGGAATGTTATTTTTTGTCCTGATTTGGTCATAAAGAAGTCCTGCAATCTCAGAGCAAAAGAAAATATGGAATAAAATACACGCATCAACCTCAGACCATTCAGTATAGTAGCAGGCTCAACTGCTATCTTGTCCACAATGCGGGGGTTTTCTCATTTGGTTTTCACAATACCAACTGAAAATAAACTGCAGTTGTGAATAGGAGTAACAGAAGTACTATCAGCTCTTGTTATCCCTGGATGAAATATCCATACAGGGAACTAACTGGGCTATGATAGACACGCAGTAGTTGGTTCCTCATGAGCCAGAAGAAACCTGGAAGCACTCTGATCACATAGGTCAGTGTGCTTTAGCTATGCACACTTATCAGCTCAGGTCAATACTGGACTTCTACAGTTTATCTCAAGGATGTTCCTTTTCTCAGCTACATCACTGCCACATGTTCTGACAGCTGAATTTACACATATCTCGTGTTGCATACATTTTCTCTTTATGCAGGTTATTCCAGGTCTTTCCTGCATCTTGCCCCTACTAACCAAGAGCTGAGTGCAAACTGACAGAGTACTTTTGGCATTCCAGAATTTCACACGCTTAGATTTTCATACAAAGAAATTATACTATCAGGAATCAGCCACGCTGCCAAGAGCATCTTAAACCAGAGCCCTCAAGGAAGGTCCACAAATATTCTGTGATGCTGCTTTTGTTAATTGTGGTCAGAAATCTCTGCCTAGGCTCTGGCTGCATAAGCACCACAACCTCTTCACACGTGATCTCAGCCTGTCTTAAGGCCCAAGAAGAAAATCGGCTCCAGCAGGAGCACACTTGTAGTCAGCTGAGTTTTCTCAGTCCTAAAAGTGATGGATCCATTCTGGGCTCTCAGCATGAAGCCGTAAACCCACCCTTTTATGACTTTCTACTCCTTTCCAAAGTGCCAAAATATTTGTTATGCTTCCTTTGTATTTGTCCTGGAATAGCACTTAGAAAATGGATAAACATCCAATACTTCCTAATTAAGAGAAAAACAGCTTCCTAATCTCATCAAAACCACACCTCTCAAAATAACAGATTATTTTGTTCTTTAACCACATAACCCAGAAGTTGGCTTCTCACCTGGAGCAGTTCTACTCTCCATCAGCAGCCCCCCAGAGAGGTAACTAAGCTATTCACTGGGTGAAGCCAGAGCATCAGATCTACAGGAGTGCTACCAATTTACAGGACTGCAGCGTAACACAGGACTGCCCAGTTATCAAGAGCAGAGGAGCTCCCTACAGCTAGGCAGAAGAGGAGTCAAAGCTCTGTGTGATTCGTGACCTTTCCAGCAGGCCACAATTTCTCAGAACTACTGCAGTACCTCATTGCACATCACACAGCCTGCAAGGTGAGTGAACAAGTCTCCTCTGCAGCCTCAGCACCACTTCCTAGGACATAAGGCAGGGCTTGGCACAGCCACCACCTGCTTGGCCTATTTGCAAATGCAGCACACCCATGCAGTAGGGAGGCAGAGACTGAAACCTCAGCCAAAGAGTCACCTAAAACCTGTACCTGAGCCAGGGCTCGTGCCAAAGCCATTGTAACAGTCCAAGCTCCAGGGGGAGTTTAGGCAGAACTGTAAGTCACTAAGAACTATCTTCTAAGATGCTCCAGCACTACAAGCTTGCTCTGGATGGCATCAACTACCAAGTGTAGAAAGGGAATCTCCTCCAATTTAAAAAAAGCATGCTTTTTTTTTTTTTTAATACCAAGTGTTCACACTCAGAAAATAAGCAAGAGCCTTTACTGAGGACCATGTGAAAGCTGGAACAGTCACTGCTGAAAAACTTTCCATCTAGCCAAACATCAGACGAGTGCCGGCTTCCATGTTGAAAAGGACACAGCCTTATCTGCGCCACAACAGTGGGCACAACCTTCACTTGACACACCAACCTGACAGCAGCCAAGGGAAGCACAGCAAGCTTTAAGAAGTTCCTTCTGTCAGAGGTTGAACGACAGACCGGACTTCTTGTGAGACTTCAGCTGCAAAGTGTTAATTATATCATCCTAGAGTATGCCATTATTAGGACTGCAGGGTACTCAATTAGCTCTCTCTTCCTTTTTATTTAATGGCATTACAGTGTGATTGGTAACACAGACATCCCCACTGGCTGCATTGGTTGCACTTATCCTACATGAAAACCAGAAAATTTGTAACATCAAGTCTGGCTCTTCGCCAGATTTCTACAGGGCATTAGTAACAAACTGGTGAAGCTCATTAAAAAAAAAAAAAAGAGAGAGAGAGAGAAACCTATAACCATTAAAAGTCCATTAAGCAGCATGTCATTTTGTAAAGCTAAATAGCCCACAGTAATCAAAAGCATATGAACCCCAGCTGGGTTACCCAGCGAATTGTTTCGATTTAAGGGAGAAAATTCATCAAGAAAGATTGTTCCTAGGATTGGGTTGATTTTTCTCCTTCAGTTGCTGGCTCCATGACCCATTATAATTACAGTGATTGATGCACCTTGCAGACAAAGGTGAAGAGTGACCACAATGGCCCAAACATCTGCTCAATCCAAGCTGCCGCTAACACGGATCTCTGCAGAAAGGCACATCACATACAGCTATCCCACCACTGCTCACCAGCTACACAGGAAGCAGTTTCTTTCATGTTTTCCTCCTCACCTAGGCTGCACATAGGTTACAGCTTTTACCATTCCCATGCCCTGTGTAAAATGAGAGGAGCTGCTGTCACCATGGCTTGGCATAAGGAAATCACTTGCTGATGGATTGCTAGTCAAGGAAAAACAAGCAGCAACTAAAGACTTATTCTCTCTGTTGTAACTGTATGTGCACCTCTTCTTCCAATGATGAGGACATAGAGTCATTTCCTGTAAACTACAAGAGCAACGCCTGTAACTCACTGCTTAGGGTAAGCCAGCACAAAGAGCAGCACAACGATCCAAACCAGGCATTGATGTTCATCCCTCCGTGCATCTGATGTGCTTTGGTATCTCTATAGGTATCTTTAAAAGACTGGTCCTTAGGTCTCAATTCAGCACAGCACGGCAGCTTGCATCTCAGTGCAAGCATGTTCCACTGAGACTGCTGAGGTAGCATCTAATAGCTTGCTGAAGCAGGATTTCAAACCTTCTACTCCCAGCTGTGTAACAGAAGTAACACCTTTCTACCTCATGGGTATGTAATATAAAGCCAGATGAGTACCCAGATGAGAAGGGAAGAAACTAATTTATCAAATGACACAGTTCTGCTGCAGCTTCCATTTTCAGATCGGTCACAAGGCTTTTCTCAAGGCTTTTAACAGAGGTAAACTTTCGAAGTCTTTCCATTCTACATTCTTGGGGTGTGGGAGGCAGGGTGATTAAGAGTCTCATTGAACTGCAAACTCTGGTTGACCTGCCTGAATGGACAGGAGCAGCACGTTATTATTTACATGCAGGGTTTTGTGGAACAGCTGGACTCAGACCTTCAGCCTGCCCTGAGAACATACACTTCTAACTCTGCTGGAAGCAGCAGCAGTTTGGAAGTTATTACTTTATGGAAAGTTCACAAAAGATAGAGTCAAAACACCAGCCTCTCCATCCCAGAGAGTCACAGCCTTCTTAAGTGTTTTTACAAGACAGTTTTTAGGGCCCCCAATCATCCAATGGCTGAAATGCGTCATCCCTATCTGAAGATGAATTTGACAATCTGCAGCATCGGTTTCAAAACCATCGCTTCTTTGTGAAAAGCATATGCAGCCCTTTAAGCACTGTGTTTATTTTCAAAAGACATCTCAGTTAAGCTGGACAGTTTATTTACAACAGAGCCTGCTGCCGAAGGAGAGCTTTAGATGGTACGTGGCTGAACAGACAGCGCTCAAGTACAGCAGTAAATCACCCAACTGCTGAACTCCTTCCAGTGCACTTCTCCTTGCATGTAACAGGATGCAAATGGAAAAATCAGATGACATCCTATGACCAGGAAACTCAAACAGCATCTGCTTCAACTGCTGGATGTTACTATTGTAAAGCATACACAGATATGTTTCATAAGCATGCACAAATTGGCCCATGGTTAAGAATTAACAAGCAATAAAGCACTGCAAGAATCGCTCAGTCCTCTCTTCTTCTTGGCCTGATAACGTGCAGAAAGACCTGAGTGAAATCAAAAGTTTTGACTGTAAAGATCATATAGCATAATTTTAGAAGTGGTCATTTTTAACCAACCATTTCTATCCATTACACGGGTACTTCAATGAATGCCCACTTGGGATGTGTAGGGATGACACAAAACCCAATTATTTGGCCAACGCCTCATGAGGTCCTTTCAGTGCTTCAACAACAACAGCAAAAGAAAAGAAAAAAGTGTTACGAACAATCCTGGCTTTGATTTTTGGTGTCAAAACAACCTATAACAAAACAAATAGCTCATTCAGCATCAGTGCTTTGTTTCCAGTGGACAACAGCCCTGACCCCCCAGCACTCATGACGACTTTCTACAACCCCAGCATCACTCCATGCCCCCTTCCAAGCAGACTGTGTGTCAGGCAGGCACAAGGCACCATATGCCATGTAGCTGGTGTCTGCTGGGTAGGACTGTGCTGCTTCCCCTTTCCCCACCCATTCGTACATTTTCCCCTATCTCCTGAAGCCTCTCCCTGTGAGGCCTCTGCCTCCACAATAAATTAATAGGGTTATTAAGTTATCAGGGAGGGATTTGCATACAAACAGATGGGGGGACAGCTCAATCACAAACCTCATTTTCATAATGAAAGAAAACAACAGAAGTATCCTCTATTTTGGTTTAGAGAATGTGAATTTTTACAGTCTATTTTATTAGCTATTGAGGGAGGCAGTAACTAAGCTGTAAAACTTGCAGTGAATGACACTAAACTGGTTAAAAACTGTTTGTTATAGGAAGCACACATATTTATGCATGCATCTGAGTAACCCAGATTTTTTGCTTGTGCAAAGCTGCAGTGGGAATTCCATGAGTATAGGCCTTATTATACCCACTCAAGATACTGAAAAAAAAAAAGTGACATTCAATAGGTCAAGTGTAAGATAGGCTGGAATAATTAACTACAAAAAAACAAGGTGATGATCAACTGTTGGACAGCAGATCTTCGAAGAAGCATCAGAGGGCTGGAGCTGATCCTAACCAGGATGTGCTATTGCTCCTGGAAAAACAAAAACTTTGTACTGGGATTAATAAGCAGAAATCTAAGTCCTAAGATATCCAGAGTAATCTTTCTGTTATATCTCTGCTTAGTTCTTCATTAAGAACTAAGACCTGTATCTTAAGACACCGATCAACTGGAAAGGAGCCAGATTTGGAATTATTTTAACTAAAGAGTAGAATACTCAGGAGAGATATGATAACATCTTCAAGTCTGCAGCACATTGCTGCAGAGAAGGAGGAATCATTTGTTGCTACGTCTTTGGTACACAATAACAACCAGTGGGCTTAGATTAGTATTTACAGTAATAAGAATAGCAAAGCACAAGAGCAGAAGCCCAAGAAAGCTGAAGGACAGCAGCTCCTGGAGATCTTTCAGGAAGTTCAGACAGACACATCAGGTGTGATATGGGTTTAGCTGATCCTGCTTTGAGCTATGAGAAATATATATATATATATATATATTCTAGAGGTCCTGCCCACCCATTCACCAGTTTTAGTACTGAATCAGAGTAAAAGAACACAGTAAATATGTTTGAAACCTTTCCCCTTCTTCATTCTTCTTTTTCCCCCCAACCACAACTTCCCATTTAAAGAGTAGATGGCTGCAACTTTGATTTGAATGTCAGACAGAGTTTAAGATTCTACTTGAACTGAACTGACTCTTTCCACAGGATGAAACCAAGACAGCTGGCAGTATAAAACAAATGCTGCAGCCAAACTAGGTTTACAACATACAGGATCTAGTTTTGCGAATGTGATGCAACTTTACACACAAGTCATGCTGTCAGACTTGCAGAAAGGTATTTGTACTGTTGCACAATTACAGACAGGATTTCTGCTTCCTCTAACAGCATACAAATGGGCTTCTGAAGCTCATCTGAATTCTGTACATAATCAGAATTTAGCCCACAGCTTCACTGATTTGTGAGTTTTATGTTCCATAGTTGAATTACCTCTAGGGGTTTGTCACCGAATTCATTGAACAAGCAGAGATTTTAAGATAAGTTTGGAAAAAAAATACAACAGAAAATAAAACTATGCTCTCCTACGCACAAAGACTGAACACCAGTAGAGGAAAATGGAACAGTAAGACAAAAAATAAAGGACCAGACAGGATAACAATGTTCCCGGCTGAAAGAGAAAGAGAAAAGAGAAGCACTGGAAGATTCTGCATGAGCACCCTAATACAAACATGATGTTAAAGGATTATTTAAACAAGCCGGGAGAAGTTAGCACCAGTTAATGACGAGTTTGTTAGCTAACAGGCTGTTAACACTCAAACAAACTGGTCATTAAATGTGGTTACTACTTATTTTAATGGGAATTTATTAGAACCTTTATTTAAAGATTTAATGGGAAGGAGAGCTCCAGCACGCACACCTGGAGTCCCACAAATCTAAACAAGACAGATGTCAAGCTGCTTCGCCTGGATTTGAAACAAAAATTAGAAGTAAAACTTTTCCAGCATCAATGACAACTTCCCTAGTATTATGATATTAGACAAGTTCCCATTTTCTGATAGCTTCACATCTAACAAGAACCACTTGAATCTTTATTACTTTGTAGTGCCATTATGGTAAGTGGTTGTGATCCCTGTCTTTTAGAAGCTCATTGCAAATCTGATTATTATTATTAGACAGAACTTTGATAAAGCTGCTAACATCGCCTCTCATGTCTTCGTCCCTTTGGAGTATAGCAGAAGAAAGAAGGAGAAAAAATAAAAACAAATTATAAAACACTGAAGGGGAAACAGAAGCAATAAAAATTCCAGACCTCTTTGTTTTATTTTCACTATGAGTTAAAAAGTACAGCCCGCTTCAGATAAAATAGGAAGTCATCCCCAGTGCAAAAATGGCTACTTGTACACACTGTCAGTAAGAGATATAGCTAAAAGGAGAGAACACACCAGCTACTGGAAAAAAAGCACTGGACTCGGCCTGGTAAAACAATCATATTCCTAACTCTGCAGCTGACTGACCATAAATTCATAGAATCACAGAAGAGCTTAGGTTGGAGCAGAACTGACAGCCCCAACCCCATACCATGGGCTGGCTGCCCCCCACCAGCTCAGGCTGCCCAGGGCCCATCCAACCTGGCCTTGGGCACCTCCAGGAATGGGGCACCCACAGCTCTGGGCAGCAGTGCCAGGGCCTCACCAACCTCTGAGTAAATAATTACTTCCTAGCATCTAAACTTCTCTTTAAGTTTACAGCCATTGCCCCTTGTTCTACCATTATTCCCCCTTGTAAAAAGTAGGTCTACTTCCTGCTTCTCTCAAGAACCAGGAGGCCACAATGAGATAAATTAACTCATACACTCCCACTGTCCTGCCATTTCCTCTATCTAGATTAAGCTGACTCTCACTCCATGAAGGGTGCAACTCCACTGCCTGTATTTGTTTTCACAACTTCCTCTGTGGTCATGGTTGTAGAAAAAAAGATCTGAGTAGGAGAAATAAAATACTATAAACTCCAGATAGACCAAGAAAAGATATGAAAGAAGATTTAGGTGCAGTGAAAATGATCAGAAAAATCTGATTGAGATGGAGATCCTAACTTAAAAGTCACCAAATCATTCTCTGTAAGCGCATCCTTCCCCACTGGCCATAGAGGAACCTACAGCACACTTGTGCTAAATGAGAAGCTGAAATTAAGAGGTTTACGAATATCCATTATACATGAATCTAAACAAAGGACCTCCACACTCAGGTGAAATCTCTAAGCAGATGACAAACATCCACCTCCTTAACACAGCATTTTCACACATATAACCCTCGGCTTCTAAATTACTTGATTAACAAGAAGGAAAAATAAAAAGGCATGGGGAGGGATTTTTTAGAAGCCCAAAAGGCAAATACATTCAGTGCATCCACATATTTTTGAGTAAGTAACCTGAGGCACTTCAGATTCATTTTTCAGAAGAGCTGAGTGTCTGCAGCTCTAATTAAAGTCCCTTGCTGCTCTGGGCTTTGAAAAAGGCTGAGGACATCGGAGAGGACAGGATCTGATTACTGGACATGCTCAAGCCCTGCGAGACACTTCAGGAATCCCTGGCTAAAGTGGAGAAGCAAGCCCACACCAGAGCTGAGAACCAGCCCCAGGAGCTCGAACCACCCCGCCTGCAAAAGCCTTTTTTCTCAACTTGCCATTTCTGTGATTTGCTCTCTGTCTTTCAAATATTTCTCATTTTCAGCCTCAAGGGATCTGACAGCCTCCTGTCTGAACACTCACATGTGCCAGACCCATTGTTAATATTATTTCATGAGATATTAGGATTTCAGATGCATCTCCCTTGCCTCGTTTGCAAGAGATTTTCAACAAAAGACTACGGACATGTCTAAACTCCTAATATTTGCTGTGATAATACCATTTAAAGGCAAGTGGGTTGGGAATGGGAGAGAATAACTGATATTTTCATTTAGCTGCTGATGTGACTGGGATTTAGAGAACAGTCTGATTGATGTCTCGGCTTCATTTAAAATAAAATAATTAGGCTACTAAAATCTGAAAAGTATATTTTCATTTTAACTGGTCTGTGTGCTCAGCCCAGGCTCCAAGAAAGAACAGGGAACGTTACAGGAATGGAAATGAGGGGCTGGAGCAGGAGAAATGATATACTGTAAATTAGAGGCAGACGAGGGAAGGCTATGAAAAAAGGTCTGGCAGAATTAAAATAATCAGGAACTAAGAGGAAAAACCAAGAGTTCAAAAAAAGTGTAGAGCATTCCATTAATCATCATTGTGGGAGGTAACAGAGGGTGGACAACAATATGAGAAGACGACTGAAGAAGCACAACTAAGAGACAGAAAGCAGTAGATATGAATAAAATGGGTGTAATATTCATATTTTTCCGCTCCTATTTCTAATAGCATTCAGGTCCCTGCTTAATGGGAATAGTGAAAGATTGGCTAGGGGAACAGAAGGCTCCCAGCTGCAAAAAAGCTGTAGGATCAGACGTGCAGAAGCATTCACGACTTCAACCCCTTACATCTTCATATAGGCACACTTTTTAGAGACCGATCCTCTGTATCGCCCTATCATAGTACAAACAAAGCCAAAGCACTGGATATAAACAAATTCCAAGGAATTTTGTACGTGGGTTTGATCTCTTAATTCTGTGAAATTTCAGACAGATCTCAAGCGTGTAAGAGCTCAGAAATGCAATCACATGCACCAGCTGGACAGTCCTACTTATACAAATATAGAGACTCTGACAGCAAGAAGTGCAACACAACACACTCTGTTGAGACAAGAAAGCCTTTTGTTTATGTGAAGTCAAGATATGGTACTTTACATCTGCATCACATGGACTACAAGACCACAGCTAACAAGTTAATCATGCAGCTCGAGCCAGGCGCAGAGTAAGAGCATTACAACGCTTGCTCCAGCAGCCAGCAGCATCCTCAGCATTGCTAGGAAACATAATATAAAGTTTCCAGAAGCCAGGAAACTCAGCCAATGAGCTCAAAACAACTTGAAACAAATCAAGTAATATTTCCTTTGAATCTTTACAATCGCTCCCATGGTGTGAAAAAGCCTCATCTGGCTGTGACAGGAAAGGGACTAAACGTTCCTTCTCTGCTGTAGTGATTACTCCATATAACTCAGTTTCATGGTCGCATGGTCTTTCACACCTACCTTCCCCTGGAAGCCACTCACCCATAAAACACAGTATATGAACTGCACTGTATTAGCTAGAGAAAAATGAGGCACTAGAAATCTGAGAGAAAGCTGAAAGAAATTTACACTAAGTGAATATTGCATACCCAAGGGACAGGGGTACTTGGCAGAAAATCTCTTTAAAAAAAGATTGTTTTCACCCTCTTCAGAGCTCAGGGTGTTGCTGTTTTATTTTAACCAAAAAAAAAAAAAAAAAGAAAAAAAAGAAAGATACCATTTTGCCACCCCCCATTCCTTCTTGTTCTCACAGGTTCCCATCACAAAGTGGGTATTTCTTGCCACACTCCACCTTGCATACAGGATACACTGAAGTAGTCAGGTATGATTTTTTTTTCCTACTTGTCATCAGTGAAAGAAGTTGAGTTTGGGTGCTATGCTACAAGAAAGGCAAAGATCACTCAAGGAAAAAAAAAAAAAAAAAAAAAAAAAAAAAAGAACGTAAAAGAACAATCCTAGAAATAAGCCCAAAAATCATGCTTCAAAAAGGAAGGTAAAGTTTTCCATCATATTTTCCTTCTCTGTTGTATTCACAAAACCAGAGTTTCCACAGCGTCACTGGATAGGAATAAGAAATCCCTGTGCCTCACAATCATCTTTAGCAGCCTGCAAACGTAGGTATCTACCCTGCCCAGCATTAGGGCTGCACTGAACAACTTAAGAGTTTTGCTCCAGGAAGTCTGAAAATTTCTCTGCAGAATAACTTGTTTGTGGTTGTGCCATTAAGAGTCATCAGCTGAAAGAAATCATGAGTAGAAGAGGAAAGTGAAGGTGTACTACAGAGTTTGTCTCTTTATCCTTTGCTCCTACCTGATTTGAACCAATTATTGGTGTTTGGGGCTGTATCTCATACAAGCAAAACAAAACAAAAAAATCTGCTTCTGGCCTGGCCTAACACGTTTGGACTTTTCACACTATTCACTCTAAACCAATTCACAACAGTTCAGATAACTGTAAGGCAGGCACAGCAGAGAAATGCACAATAAAAGTACCATCCTAACTACTCTTCACATTCAAAAGACAGACTTTGGTTTCCTATTTGCCAACCGTTAGTGTGCATTTAAAAAAAAAAAATACACGATTAGGACCCAGAGAGTTTGTATGGTTCAAATACTGTATATTGATGAACCACATTGGAATGGAAATCAGATCAGAAGTATTCCTGTAGTGGCATTTTAACCTAACTGTTGACAGATGGAGAATGGAAGCAACATAAATGCTCTCTTTTTGTGTCAGCACTATAAAAATGTCTGACTAGCCCATGAAAGATGGAGATGAAAGCTTAGGCAGCCATTAGAAACTGTGCCTTACCTCAAGCAATAACTCATTCCCATGGTATTATGAAAATGGTTTTATTGCAGAGGATTACTTCTTCCCCTTCTGCAAAAATTACTGCTTATCAGCAGTGCAGAAATAAAGCCAGAAACTCCCAATCTTTTAAATTCTCCTATGCAATCTCCTTCCCAATGGTCAGGAATTTAATAAAACGTAACATTTTATTAAACCAGTTTGCATGCCTTTCTGAAAGTGACACCATTATCTGAAATACAGCACTTTCAAGTGTCCTGCCATTAACTCACAGCAGCTTGATTGCCTGTTGCATTTACTTATCTGAGTATTAATGCTCTGCAAACTGTCTTGATTGGAACCCAGGCCTTTTGGCAGACTCGAATTGAAAATCAAAAGGAGGTTGCAAGGGCAGGAAGTAACTCAAAAGCATTGTCAAATAAGAGAGTTTTGTATGTATGTGTTCTTACGTTCTGGGGGGAGGCATATCTTTATGCACAATGCACTTTGGTTACCATTTGTTCCTAAACAGCCCAGCTTCAGTTGGGAAGCAAAACAACATCAGGCGTATTTAAATTCAAATACTCAACAAATGCAATGGATGCAGGATCTTCATCACAAACACAACTGGAAGTTGGATCAGCACATCCTAAAGGGATCACAGGCTCCCCACAGTAGAGGAATTTGGTCTGATGAATGACACCTCTGGAGTTGGTGTGAGGCAGCAGTAACGTGTCAGTATGAGACCCTACAGTCCCCCCACGCTATCAGTGTCCACCAGAATGTGCAGCTGACACATCGTGGTGGCTGCATCCAGATCTTGCCTTACACTCCAAAACTGCTCTGTTGGCAGCCGCTTCCAGGAATCCCTCATATAAACCTATGATGATGGAACGACCGAACCTCGTGGGATGGCTGCAATGAAAGAATGCATCCTCACTCAGTTAAAATATCCTTTTAGCTTTGCTTTCTTTTGTATTTCAGGAGTCCTCACAGCCAAAAAAAAAGCTAAGCAAGCCTGGCTTCAAGTGGTGCTGACAGCACGTTGGCTAGGCTACTCCCAACCCTTTTTTTTTCAGCCAGCAGTGCACGCATGTGCAGGAAAACGAGAACTTAGAAAGAAATGCAGCAGCAAAAGAGAGAGATTCAACTCTTGTGCATGGCTACAACTCTGCTGTGCAACTCCAAATGACAAAACAAACAAAACTTGTTCTAAAGGCTTTCAATAGCCTTGGCAGAAAGAAAGAGCATGTTTTCTCAGACTTCCACCAGGACTCAAAGGAAATCCCTACTGGATAATTTTATGACTGTTGTCACCTTTCAAGTAACTCGCTAGAAGAAGGTTGTGCATGCTCTGCTGAGGCCTTTGGTAAGCCTCCTTCCTCTCAGCAAAAAGAAAGGCTGGAATAACTTCCAAACGTCTGGAAGACTCAGCTCTTTGTTCCTCACATTTTCAAGATGGTTACTGTGAAACTTTGGAGAAGACTTCTGAAAAGCAAATCCACTTTTCCTACAAAACATCTCTAATGTCACACGCATTTTTCTCTCAGTTCTTTCAAAGGATGCACACTACGTGTGCTATCTCTGCAAGGACCAAACTGAAACCTTGCAAAGCAATTTAACTTTCTACGCTTATTTACCATTAAAGCCTTTATCTAGAAGAGCAGCGGAGCTGCATTCCATATTTGAGAGGTCTCATTCTCATCAAATGCTCAGGAATATTACCCATCTATCTGATTTTACTTCAGTTACACAGCTCTGAACTGGTTTTCCTGAAGCTGTGTTTTGGCCAGCCAGGTGGCTTTGATTATTTTGCACAGTAAAAGTGGGGAGTTCATAATCCTGTGCTAGAGTCTCTGATGTCTTTTTATATGAAAGCTTAGTGCAGAAGGTGAACATCAGCCCTGGAACAGTCATTTTCTTCAAAACTATGCAGCCAGCTGAACTGACGACTGAGCTGTGTGGAAATTGACTGATGTAGGACTACACACACACACACAGATCATTTAAAGAAAAATGTCATTTCCAGCTATTGCATATGCTTACAGTTTGCCAGTGTTTCCTTGTTAAACCACATCCTCCCCCTTTTCATCCAAGTCTTAGCCATCTCAGTGTACAAATTCTGTCTTAGAGAAAAAAGTTTTGAAGGGAAAGGAGAAAATATATTTTCATTTTTCATCTATTCATCCCACAAGGGTACTCGTTAGTGTAAGTTCAGCAAAGCAACGTTCGTGGAAGTTTTATGTGTTCAAGTATTTATTTAAATCAGTGGGGACTTCTATATTCAGTGCATTGCTACGTCTGGCCCCTATTAGATAGCTTTGCAGAGGCATTAGCCACATACACAGACTGTGCATTTTAAATTTAAAATGAGAGTCGCTGATGTTGAAAACTTGGTTACCTTGCTTGTACAGTAATGTTCTTACAAAAGTTTTTAAATGTGCTTAATTTGCATAGCACCATTATGAGTTACCCCATCGGAGACTCATTTAGTAACAATGCCATGCTATGGATTGACATGATAGCTTATTATGGCTTCAAATAATATGTAAATAATATTTAAATGGCTTCTCTCAGAGCCATTACTGTCAATCAAACAAATACCTATATTTTGGCTTCTCATTTTTATATCCTTAACTAACACTAAGAAACAAAAAAGCAACTTATAGACAAAACCAGTAACAGGTAGTTATTTTGCTAACAATCTGGTTTTAACTGCCATGAAAACAACGCAGTGGCAGTGCCAAAGCTCTATTTTGGGTTGCCCTGCCACAGTTCAGTCCCACAGAGATGAACGTTAATTTTGTGGTTAGGGAAAATCACTATTAATAGACTTCACAGCAACAAGGATATTACATATAAATGTATCATCAAGAGAGGAATTCCAGCATTCTCAGTAATCCTTATATACTTCTCATGTACTGCATCCCAAACCCCAGTCTGCAAGGTGCTTTACAAAACTGGATGAGGGATCACAAGCAGGGTCAGCTGTACTGGGGAACGGGAATCAAGAAGAGCTCAGTTCTTCTGCCCATTAGAATCTCACGACACAGCAAGTGCTCTGCAGAGTTGGGTTTTTTTCGGCAGAAGGAACATAGTTCACTTTTCTCATCTGCTACTCCAGCCCTAAGAAAAACTTTGCTTCCTCATATTGCAGACGGAACAAATCACATTCACAAATCAAAAGGACAATTCAAAAGAGGCACAAAATCAATACCAAAACCAGGAGTCCGGTCCTCCCACTCTAAGCAGGGGTCAAAGGAGCAAAATCCCCCCTAAGAGAAGAGCAAGTCTGAAACTGAGCATGTACAAGCCTATGGGGCAGGACAACATGCATCCCAGGGTCCTGAAGGAACTGGCTGATGTTGTTGGCAGACAACTCTCCACCATATTTGAAGAGTCACAGCTGTCAGGCAAAGTCTCTGGTGACAGGAAAAAGGGAACTATTACTGCCATTTTTAGGGAAGGGAAAAAGGAAGGCCCAGGGAACTACAGGTTGCTAAGCCTGAGCTCCATGCCTGGGAAGATCCTAGAACGGCTTAGTTGGAAGGGACCTTAAAGATCATCTAGATCCAACTCCCCAGTCATTGACAGGGTTGCAGATTATGGAGAGAGAAGCTATCATCCTCTCTTGTGAAGTTCAGTCACGGCTCCAACCTGCTCACTCAGAAAGAAACTTGTCTTCTACACTCAGAAAAGATAGTTTTACTGACATGCCTCTTGGCACATTCCCAAGTAGGAAGAGAAAGCAGAGGTGACAGGCTCCTTATACACATAATACCTGCTCAGTATCTTTTCTGCCACACACATATGTAAAAACATACAGAAATAACTTTGAGCAAACCACTTGATACCTTGAACTTCAGTTTTCCACCCAGACAGTGGCCTCTTCTATACAAAAAACAGGTTTCAGGTTCCATCACTGACCATGAGATGCTCAATTGCCACTTCATGAATGGCTGTATTTCAGTAATCGATACCACCTAGCTAAGGTAAAGTTGTCTTTATTCCATTGCTCTCTTCCTGAAATGCCTGCTGTAGCAATGCCAACAAAGCTGACCTTTCTTTACCAAAATAACAGAACCTGCAAGTACTACTATACATGGACCAGCAAGAGTAGAATGAAACAATTAGGAAATGCAGCACATCTCACATATGTCCTTATATAAGAAAGTCAGCATTATTAGCATAATCACAATGCGGTCTGTTAGCATTAGAATTAAAACTGGAGAGGGGAAGCAGGGGGAGCCCGTTGTTAGTGCAGACAATTCAACCAGACAACAGTTGGCCTTAGTAATTAGCAAAACAGTGCCACTTTAAGAGCTTTCTTTGGGTGCTCCCCAGGGAATTTCAGACATCAAGGCAGCTGATGTCTTTCCCCAAAAAATCTGGCAAGAGTTAAAACCTACAAAGCCAAATACCTCTGTGCAAAGAAACCACTATCCTGAGCGAGTACCATGCTGAGAAAAGCCTGGGTTCACTCACTCATGAATATGTTCCCAGCCTGCAGGTTTTACTGCAGGTCTCCTAACACTTGAGTTTTGGTTTGTTCCTTACTCTCACTCACTCTCATTTCAAGCTCTGGCAAGCAGGTGATTATCAGAAATGGCCCTCTCACTCTTTTGGGGTTTTCTGGAGATGCTCATCTCTCACCCTTTTAAGGAAGAAAATGGGAAGTGTGAACTTTACAAGGACAAGCACTCAAATAGAATCAAATAAACCTGCTTTATTCTGCTTAAGGAGCTTGAGCCACTCAGAAATATTTGGAGAGGAAAGGAAACTGGAATTTTGGAAAGCCTGGAATCAAATTTATTTTCTGGATATCAAAAGCAAAACCCAACCTCCTTACATATCTGAAGGACATTCCTCACTGCATCTCAATTCTGATGCACAGTAGCTTGAAGCCAGCCCTCACCCTGCCGCAGTACAGCTGCTGTGTGCTGTTCAGTACAAGTTAACATGCATGCCAGGCCTACAGCAGCTCCCTAGTGTCTACTTTTCAACTTAAAGAAGAAAGTATTCCTCTGGGAGAAGCTGTGTACTTCTTACTTCATTACAATTACTCTGGCCCATGTTAGCATATTTAAAACACTGTTAGTAACTTAAGAGAATGAATCAGTGAAGGTCTTCAGTGAACTTCCTTGGAAGACAGAAGGATCTGTTCTCCTGTGCAGAGCATTTCAGCTGAATGAAGTCCACGAAGGCCACAGAGAAAGGTACGCCTAAAGCATAGTGTACCAAAACAATAACCTGAAGTGTTAAAAGCGTATCAGTACACTTCACTGGAGGAACCAGAGGATCTGGAAAGCACTAGGAGCCCTATCACATGATCATCATTTGATAGGACACTACGTCCAGATGGAGGGATAACTCATGGGGATTACAGCTGCTCTATTTTCATTGGCAGGACTGACAGTCAGCACAGGGCACTCTGACAGGAGGAATTTGGTCGTGTGAACAACTCCTGAGTAATTAATCAGGGTCAGGGCAGGATCTGGTTTCAGAGAAGTCAGGCTTGTTACTGGCACTGTGCTCTACTCTTTGGGCCAGGCAGTTGTCCCATTTCTTCTGGATATACAAGTCAAAGCACCACCGCCTGCTGTAGAACACAGGGGATTTAAATCATTTATTCTGCATACAGGCTGCTATGCTCATGTTTCATTTTTGTCTAGCCCACCCATATGTGAATTGTTAAATGCTAAAAGCTTCATGAAAAGTAGGAGGGGTGTTTGGATTTAAACATGCACAGAGGACAGCCCGATGGCTGCACAGTCACTCTGAATCCAAGGTTCAAGCACAGGGCTTGCACAGCAGCTTGGGGATAAACTGGCACAACCCAAAGATTTCTCACCCAGAAAACAATTCCTTATAAAGAGATTGGACTATGACTCCTGCACAAACCTCTGCATCTCCAAGTTACAATGGCAAACGGTGCCCCCAAAAGCCTTGGAAGGTTATGCAGCAAGAAAAACAACAGCAAGTAAGGTATCACAAAAGCCTGATTGTAAATGACACTGTGCTGGAAAAAAGCCTGAAGTCCCTGTCTTCATTCTACCTTACGACACACAAGCAGAGAGAAACATCAATGAATCGAAAGTGAGAAAATGCTGAAGAGAAAAGAAGCAGGAATTGCTCCTGTAAGCACATCAAAACCTTACTGCCACAGAACTGAAAGCAGCCACAAACTTACCACAATTCTCAGAAGAGTTACACACTGATATGTCTAGTGAGCGTATAGAAAATATAGCAGAGTGGGTGAAGTGCTAATGTGCATTTTGGAAGGGAATCACAACCTCATGCTTTAGGGTTTAAGCCAGTGTAATGCTGTGTCCTCACTTGTATTCTAGGTGCTTATGCTGTACACGTTCTATGACATTTAAGTGCCTAAATAGAAGTGTTCTCCTGAGCTTCTGGAGGCCCACAGTTCAGGTTTGGCTTGCTCCATGATCAAAGCAGAGGCAGAACAATCTTGTTTTATTCCAAGCCTCTCACTGTACTGAGTGTGGCACTGAACCTCTCCTTTACGTCTTTCTGCAGAGCAGAACACTCAGGATTTTAAATTGCTTTATCCTTCTGTTTTCTTCTTTCCTGGAACAGAGGATGATTGCCCCTTACACAACATTTCTGCCTTTAGTATTTCCATACTAACTCAACTTAGAAATGAAATAAACTTCCAAACAAGCAGCCTAAGGGTTTTTCTTTGCTTCTTCCTAAGTCCTCATTGCATATATTACACACCAAAAACCAGGTGAGGATGTCCACTCCTTAGCTACTACTACTACTGCAACTTCTCTGTAAAATCAAGACTGTAAGCAGCTTTCCTTCTATATATATACGCATGTGTGTTTGTGTATATGTACATATATTCATACAGATATATCTACATAAAAAACCTTCCTGTGAAAGCCTTGAAGCTTCAGAAGTTCTATGGTTAAGTGTCCTTGATATTGCCAAAGCACAGCCTTACACCTTCCTTCCTCCCCAAGCCACCAAAACACCTTAATTAGAAATGTATCTCTTCCCTCGTCACCCTGACATCAGCTCATCCTCTCCTGAGGCCTTCTGACCTTCAGAAAATCAGCAGCTTCTTCGCACCACCAGCCTGCAGCATAAAACCCAGATCTCCTAATTGCCCATCAATGATCACATTTATCTCCCAGGCAAGCCAGACTGCTGTGGTTAATAGTATAAATGGTATCTAGAGCAACAAGGACTGTGCTTCTGCTTTTGTCATAGCTATCTAAATGGGAGTCTGCATTAGCATCAGTAAGCTGCAGATATTGTTCACACAAGTTTTTAAGCTTATTAACATAATTTATTAGAACTTTGGGTTTCTGGAGTAACAGCTTACTGAGATGAAGTGATAAAGAAGATAGCCATCATAGCCAGAACAAATTCTATATACAGTTAAAGCAACCGGCATGATCAAGTGGGAGAAGGATACCATAAGGCAAGAGTTGAAAAAATAATTAAGGTTTTAACTTAATTCAATTACTGCAAAATGTATTCAAAAAAAAAAAAATTCCAGTAATTCTGATTCATTAAATTTTTACAGTATATAAATAATTCTAATTACATTCATATAAGGTTAGCTTTCCTGCATGCAGGCATTTAGAAAAATGTTAAATTAAATTATCTACATGCACTGGAAACGTAATACAAAGGATTATCTGAAAAGCCAGGAGCAGCAGGCCAACACGAGCAAATCTCTTATGTAATGTCTGACAAAGCTTAATAGGAGCAGAGAAATAGAGCTGACGTTTTCCTGGGAACCATTCTTTTTTGTGGATGAAACATTTAATTATGAATCTGAGTCCATAAATAGACTCCTCACATTGGAAGGGAGAAAGGAGGATCTGATGCAGATGCGCCACTGGATTAACTGAAGATCCTAAAAGAAATTTATCAATGTCACAGGTGATTAATTATAACTCCCCATCTACAGATGGGGATGGCTATGTTTATCAGCCAGAATTCCCAGAATAGCAGGTGGTCAACAAAGAGCCCAGTGAGTTCCCCGCACATCTACCTATTGTGACTTATCTGCATTACAAACACATGGCTTTAAATTATTCTCGTTGGGCCAAAGAAATTCATTGTTGTCAATTCTCATGTTTATTATCGTAAGATTTGTGATATCCGCTGCTCTTTTGTAAACCTTCTACTTTGGCTGTCACGGGATTACACTTCTTATTTTTAAGGAAGGCTGATTAACTTCTAATCCTCATTTCAGATAATAGTGTGAAAAAGATTAACTCGCAAGATTCAAACGCATGAGAAAGCAAGTGGCAAAGAATCCAAGATGTAGTACTTTCCAACTTTCAACAATTAAGCTTTTATGATATTTTGGGGATACAATTAACCTGTAAAATCTTTACATTGATCTTACCCAGCAGACAATATTTGTAGAGCATGTGCAGCTCTACAACATACACATACACACAAGTTTTTGAAAAGACAACAAGCATAAATGTGCAAACACCAAACGCCATGTGCATAGATCTGCTCCCTAGAAACCTTTGAGAACAAAGTCTACCTATTTTTTAATGTAAACACCATCCCAAATTTCAGAACAAACAGGATAGGACTGTTTCTCTTGATGTGAATGAATTCCTTTTCTTAGCATACAAACCACTGGAGTCTGGTCCTGGGACCGCTGACTATATCGTGGCTCTCCAGTGGTCTTAAGTCTTTCAGTTCCTTATACATTACTCTAAAAATCAAAATAGTGTGATAGCTTTACATAGAAAGCTAGTTAGCCCTTGTATTTTCCCCAGATCATGTTCATAAATAAAACCATTTCCTACTATTGGTGCTCTCAGCAATAAACATAGGCTAAACTCTGTGAATGCAACTCAGATCCACAACTTCCTGACCAGAAAGAGAGGCCCCAGACACTGAAGCATTATAAGATGCAAATAACATTTTGAAGTGGCTTCAATAACCACTTCTGTCATATGCTAAAATGATTTTTCCCACCAGCAGTACACAGAAGAGCTGAGACTGTGCAATGAATGGGAGGGTAGCACTTGGCATTTCCCAATACATTATATGGAACTGCTACCTGAGCACCCTCATGTATGCTCACATACATAAGTGGCGTGCTGAATTCAACCTGGGCACCTACGTGAGTTAAGCAGAAGCCTATGCACTGGCAAGGTCAAGGTCCCAGTTACCTAATTGCCATTAGGAAAGCCTTGAGTAACTTGAAATACAATTCATCAAACAGAAGCATAATGGCAACTGCAGCACTTACCTGGTCTTTCAAGGCTCAATTAATTAGCAGATACGGTCATTCACTTATAGTACTTTATGTCTGAAGCTGATTAAAAGAAAAAAGAAAACTCTGCATAAGAGCTTCATGCCAGCAGAGACCTCTAAGACAGATGATAGCAATACACATTAATTTCAGGTGCTGATAACCATCAGATATGCGTAGGCCCTTTATCTAATATTAAAG
Source organism: Meleagris gallopavo (assembly GCF_905368555.1). Classification (NCBI taxonomy): domain Eukaryota; kingdom Metazoa; phylum Chordata; class Aves; order Galliformes; family Phasianidae; genus Meleagris; species Meleagris gallopavo. Next base: position 6,196,398 of record NC_139405.1, on the reverse strand, counting down.
AAGTGTGATGGACTTAAGTGAGAGATGTATCTAAGAGAAAAAAGGAGCACAACGAAATCTAGTGAATCAACAACAAGCATCTATATGAAAAGACTTCAGAAAGATGCTGTGACTTACGTGCAATGGATAACATCTTTATGCTTAACTCTCACTCATTGCACCTTCAGTCTACCTCAGGTGCTTAGTCCTAGAAACCACCTGATGTCCAAGCAGTTCCTGAGATCTGATAACCGATGTCCACTGCGTATTTGTAAGAAGTTTGAAACTGCTCTCCAATTTCAAGATCACCTGCCCATGCTGAAGATGAAGCAGGGTCCTGTGGCTCACCAGATGAAGGAGGATAGGGAGGCAACTGAGGAGCTCCAAAAAACGTGCAGTTTCAAAGTCAAGACAACAGATGTGAAGCGAGTTCTAAAACAAGCGAACCTGCTTTAGAAGAGCAAGATGAATACTAGGCTTTCTTCTATTCTGTGAACCAGTTGGATAGCCCCAAACCCAGCCCTACTTCCGGAAACAAATATGTGGTTGGGTCAGTAAAATTCTGACTCCAAGGCTAGGCCCAAAGACACCTATGCATAGCAGCATGAAGGTAGCTGCTGAGAGCAAAATTTTGTATAAAGCATGGAACAGGACAACTGGGAAATTTCAGCACAGGCTATGCGGAACTGTCTTCAATTCTAAGGCAAGGCAAAACAAAGCACTGCCATAACCTGCTGAACCTCACCCTGAGATGTCTCAGTCACTGATCAGTAGCAGAGAAGTGCAACTCGAGTATGGCTGCCTGCTTCATGTTGCAGAGATGGAGGGTGATTGAGGCTGCTCTGTTCTCTTCATCAAGAAATGTAAGAACATAAGGATCTGCCTGTACCTGATGACTCACAGGATGCACCGGGCCTTAAGAACAGAATTCCTCCAAAATGGTTTTGGGATGGTGAGGGTGGCCCCAGCATCCTGCCAGGCTGCCAGTCCACCCCGTAATCTCCTGTGAATCTGTGGGTTCCCAAACATCTTCCTATCAAAACAAGAAGCACAAGTGCCCTAGTCATTTGCCTAATCATCTTTTTTGTACAGATATATTTTTAAAATACATAAGTGCACTTGGGAATGACATCAGAGCCAAATCCCTTGCCTAGAGGAGCTGCGAGTATTACAGAGTCTGTCCCTTTTCCTCATCCACCCCCCTTCTACCTTGAGGCCAAGTCTGCACCAGTGGGAGCGACCGTAAGTGCTGTTACAGTGCGAGTTCAACCCTTCCTTTAACTAATAAGGCAGTACTAGAGCACCGTAGATCTCTCAGCTTCAAACATTAATTTGTATATTATTGTATAGAGAGGTCAACTTCAGGCAAGTATCAGATTATTTATAACTTCAAGATATTTTGCAACCTCATTTGCCAGACTTCCATGTGAGGCAGCATTTGATAGAAATATGGAAAACGGCCTGAACTTTAAATGACAAACAGATGAGAAGGTCTGACGAAAATCAAACACTTTTGAAGGCCATGTATTTTCATAGGGAATGTAAATGGGATTTTTAATTGATGTTGACTTCAGCTCATGGTAACGTTTTAGGTGATCTCGATTAGTGAGGTTACAAAAAAAAAAAAAAAACCACAACAAAAAAAACAACAGTAAAGCAAGGAAAAGAAAGGAATCTGATTACAGCTCGCCTTGGAAAAAGATGTGCAGGAGTCCTCTCCACATTTCTTAATTCAGGTAGCAATCTCTTCTAACTACCCATAGTTAACATAACCTTGAAGCAACCAGGCACAATAATATCCTCTTAATGCCAAAGATGCTGAGACCTATCCTGTTATCTTTTAATCAAAGCTCCCCATCAACACTTGTTATGCAGTCTCATGTCACTTGGCTTCTCTGGGACTCAGCCCCCCAAATGCACATCCTTCCCTTATAATGAAGATAAATCTGTTGTGTGAGGTTCTCACATAATATATTAATGAAGACACTACAAGCACACAGAAAAGTTACTCCAACTTACTGGCATCTGCCTACAAGTAACCAAGGTTTACTGCTTCTCATTCAGAGCTCCAGTCTGATCATCAAGCAGGATTTCAAATGGTGTTTTAAAGTATTTCCACTAACAGAAGTATGGTTTTTCCAGCTCAAGATGGATGGGCAAGATTGTTTTATTGCACTCTTAGAAAATCCTTTGTGCAGAAACAGTTTCTAAATGAAAACCATCTTACCAAAGTAACAGCTTGCACACAAATGCACCACAGAAGAGAATTCATTTATTTTTTTTTTACCTATAGCAGGAAAGTCTTTTGCATCAGTTTGAACATATGACAGCTACTCCAAAAGTAACACCTCCTGTTTTCTTACACCAGCCTACAACGTCAGAGGCAGATGTTGGTGGAATGGCAGTAGAGGCTGAACCTTCCCACCAATATTCCATTATATTTCGTTGCCGTGTGACAGATGGCAGAAAAGCAGTCTGACAGAATGGGGCCTGACACGGGAGTGCACGAGAAGCAAAGGTGTGGCATCAAATTCTTCCGTGCAGAAGAAATTGCACCCACTGACATTCATCAATGCTCACTGAATGTTTATAGAGACAAAACAGCAGATATCAGCACAGTGAGGTGATAATGTTTTTCAGCATTAACTAAAGCACGAGTGTCCAAACTTATGTCTTGCCAAGGCCACGTTAAATAAAGAGGAATTGTCATGGGCTGCACAACTACTTCTGTAAGTTGTTCCAGAAGTAATACCTCTTATTTCCAAGGAAACTACAACAGATACAAAGAGCACAATAACACTATTTGATAGAGCAAATTCTCAGCTCCAAGACACTATTTTTCAACACAGGCACCACCATTAGCTATGCATTTTCACCAGCTATGAATAGAAGCCTGCATACCACACTCAAAAATCAGCACCAGTGGAGGTGACCCACTGTCACCACTTCTGAAACACAGCACCCACTGCTTCACTGTGTCACATCCACTGTTTGGTCTCAATAAACATCCAGCAAGCATTGACAAATGTCAGTGGGTGCCATGTTTTCCACACGGAGGAATTCAACGATACCCCTTTGCTTCATATGCAGTGTACCCCTCTGCTGCCATCTGTCAAACAGCAACAAAATGTAACAGGATACAGGCAGGCAGGTTCAGCTTCTACTGCCATACCACCAACATCAGCCTTTGACATTGTGGGCCAACGTCATAAAACCAGAGGCATTATTTTTGGAGCAGCCCTTGCAAAATTTACAGTATCATTATCTGATTGAAAATTTGCAGGTAATCTATTGATATCAACTGAAAATGGTGTCACAAAAATTGTTTTTGAGGCAATCTTGAAGCTTGTTCGCAAACTCCTCTAACAAAACAGAAAGCATGGCTGTGCATTCCTTGCAGTTCAGCTCACGTATCAAAATGCATACAATTATTTGCCATCTCTTGAGTTCACCACGAGGTTCTTCCTCAAGTTCTTTGCTCTGTAGCCAATTGCAGCCTGCCTTCAAAGGGGAGCCACTCATGTGACACACATGCCAGCGCAAAGCAAGCAGAGGTACACTGTCACTTTTGCTTTAAGATGGGCCCTGCCAGCCACTGTTTATTTCAGTCTGAGGCAAAGTCAGGCCTGTCAGCAGTTTGCAAGGCTGGGGAGAACTGCAGACCCTTCCTCCACACTGAGGACTGGAAAGGGCAATTCTGCAAGTCACATGGATCAAAGCAGCTTGTTTCCCCTCTTCACCCCACCTCATTTCCATATCATAGATATTGCTGGGTTCAAGAGAATCTGAGTTACACATTTAACGAATCCAGCAGTTGTGGCTCCAGTAATTGTTCCATTCCCTCCACATCTTGCACAGAAGTGGTAGTCAAAAAGTCTTTGAGCATCTTTTAAAAAGGGGAGGAGAAAAAGAAAAGTAATAACATTCTTTCTCTTCTTGCAAAAGAATGAATACTTACTGCCTAGTGAAGTGCCTAAAGAACTGATAAGAAATCCAGGAGCAATGGAAGTGTCCCTGTTAAACAGTCTTATTTGGTGATACAAACTTTAGACTGGCTATTAATGCAGCTAACGTGTCTTCACAGCAGATCTCTTTCTTCTTTTCTGAATTTGAAAGCTAGGAGATAGAATATCAGAACACCAAAGCGTGGTGTTCTGAAGTTATTTTTCTCATTAGGTCGCATGCTCCAGGATATAGCTAGATCCCCTAGAGGCTTAGCGTCTTTTGTACGACAATCAGAGGCCTTGAAAGGTGTGTAAGTATTAGTTTTGAAAACACATATGGCTCAGAACAAAGAGAAACAGGCTGATCAAACAGCAGGGGCAGTGTACGGGAGTTAATACAAAATAATTCTGAGCAGCGGCCAGTTTTCACAAAGCAAATATCTCAATGTGGATGCCATATTGTCAATTAGAGCCAGTCATTTTCAGATGTAATGGGAAGTGGAATACAATATCTACATCTGATGTATGAACACAACTGTAAAGAATCAATACCATCTGGCTGCAAAGCATTTGGTCTTTTAGTCAGCAAAACCAGGCCGTTCACACAATAAAGAGCAGTTCAGACAATATGGGAACTCAGACTTTTCAGCAGTATCATTTGCAGGGCAATTTTTAAAAGAGGAGACAAAGTTTCAGCGGTGCTTTACCAATAAATCTGAATGTGGGGAATAACCTAGACAGGGGCCAGGGGTTGAGGTGGAATCTGTGTTCCTTTAGGAAAGGTTTATGCTTTCACATGTGTTACATTACAGTCCAAATTCAGAGCCATGTAAGCAGGTCCAGCGCCAGGTCTGGGTTTGGCCCTGCATTTTTTCATTATGCTTGTCACAAGACATCAGAAGTAATCACACCACACAGCATTATGAATGCTAATAAAATAAACCAATGATTGATGAAGAATTTTATCCAAAAGCATCAGCTATCTTAACTTGTATTACATGGGTACAGTGGCATTAATTGTTTCCATACTAACTGTTTTCCCAGGAATTAGCACCAGTTCTATTTACCAAAATTCCATTTCAGTGCCAATTCTCTCTCTTTTTCCATTTTTTCCTGAAGTCCTAGCTTGACTATTTACATTCACTTTGAAAGGCTGGATAAAAAAAGCTCCACACTTCACACTGCTTTCTCCATGCTTTCCTACTGGCAAATTAGTCTGCACTCTTAATGCTTTAAGGGAGCTAACAAGCTCTTGAAAACCTGGAAGCAGGTTTGGGTTTCTAATGATGTGTAAATCTAGGGGATGAAGGAATTGTGTCATCAAGATGGAGATTTTCCACAGTGGGGAAGAAGTAGCTGGAGCTCCATTTGTCCTGTTTGGCACATAACACTGCCCTAAGTTCTAGCATGCAGCTCGCTCCCAAGAATTCACCTGGATCTTGGCTCTCAGACAAGGCAGCCTCTGGAGACAAAGGGCAAAAATAACCACTGTGGATAAAAAGCCAGCTAGTCAAATTTAGGAAGGAATGTCTAAGTAATGTAGGGCATGTTAACATAGAGCCAAATACTGACTTACTGAGAATCAACTTGGCTCTGGGGAAGCTCGTTCAGAAAGGGCAATTACATAAGCTAAGGATCTGACCAGTCCAGTTCTGAAGGCTTTTTTGTTGTTGAATGGAGAAAAATAAATGTAGGAATTCATACATTATGTCATATTCCATCCACACATCTCAATAGAAGGACTCTGTACTCCAAGAAAAATACAAAACATAAATTAGGTAAACGTATTGGCTGGCACACAACCTGCTGAGATCCAGGACACAACTCAAATACTCCTGATCCAATGGCATCAGGAAAGACTGCACAGCCAGCTCTGTAGGGTGACCTCTCGAGTTGAGTACTGCACAGTGCTACCCTGCTTCTTGGTCACTGCCACCAGCGAGGACACTCAGGATATAGTAAGGAGATTGTTTGCCCACAGTTACAAGAAAGAAAAAAAAACAACAACAAATGGCCTTTCCTGCTTTCCTAGTTGATAGTGCTTCACTTGTACTTATTATTTTGTCAAATACTAAAGACTGGTCTTGTAACATATAAGCAATGCGTATGTATTTCCATATCTCCCTATGTGAAGCAGTACATGCTCTGAGAAGTTTGCTTCTCAAATTTTCTTTCAGTTCAGAATTTCACACATTATGCTGCCATACACTCAGATTATGAACAGGCAGGAGTCAGGCCACTTGCCTTCAGGAAAATTGAGGTGGAATCTGTGTGCCTTCAGGAAAGACTTATGCTTTCACATGTGTTACATTACAATCCAAATTCAGAGCCATGATTAAAAAAACAACACAAAAATAGTTGATCTGCTTCCCTCCAACTCCCAAATGGCCTGGCTGTCTGTCAAACACAGCCCCATCCCTTCTACTTCTTTCAAGACCTCTGTCATACAGGCACTGAGCACAGCCAGGCGTCACGATGCAGTGGAAGCCAAGAGACAGGCAAACTCCTATACCACTGCACAGGGCTGTGTCCCACCCCATTGACTTCAATAGGCCTCCACAATCTGTCCCATGAAACGCATCTGGCTGCAATTCCTATTTTTAGTTACGCCTGACAAACCTTGAACTGCTGATATCTGAATTTAAAGAAATACATGAAAAACACTATTTTCCTTTTTAAAAAATCGTTCTCCTGGGTCTCCTAGAGATAATAATTACTGCTCTGCTCAGCTAGTGCTGTCATTATACCGCTCAATAAAATGGATCATTTTTAACTCTCGGGAGCATTGGGAGCGCTGCTACTTCCTCGTGTGAAAGTAGGAACGTGTCAGTTTTGTTTAGCAAATATAACATTTAATGTCTTTGCTCCTGGCATTCAGGACAAGCACTGAGCCAAGAGCAAGGATGCAAAGAACATCCTGAACAATCAGATTTTTAGAAGATATTAAATGTTTACTTAAAAAGTTAAAAAAAAAAAGTAAAAAGCAAGCCTAAGATAACACTTCCCCGGAAACTTGTAACACACAGAACTCATAGCAAAAGCTACTTTATGCACTGAGTCCACGTTGTGCCATCAGTAACTCTGCCTAGCTATTGAATTTGCAGCTTACGTAGCTCCTACTGCAATTGCAGATGATATTGCCAGATCTGATCATTTCTGTGTTGGTTGTCAAGGTAATAGCCCTTACCCTACCGACAAGTGAGAGCTGTTATAAACAAGCTCGATGGCCCCTTCTTCCAATAATATTTATCATTTACCAGTCAACTTTAGCAGCTACACTGTACACGCAGTAATACACCAGCTCAGACCTGCAAATCACTACTGCAGCCATCTGCCCAAGGCTGATGACTAGCAAGGATTGAAACACAGCTCTACAGAGATGGCACCCAGACTCTGTGCCAGTACAGAAGTACTGATCTGATTCTAGTGTCATACTTTCTAATCTAATCCTTTAAATTCTCTCATTCTTCCAAGTAATTTGTCAAACCATAACACAGAACCCAGAAGACATCTCATCTGTCTAGCCATCAAAAGAAGTCAGAGCAGTTTCTTTGTTCAGAGCTTGAGGCCCACTTATCACCACCATATGGTATCACCTGCCATCCCCCTGCACTCAACACATTTCACCTGGGAGTACATATGGAGCTTGACTAAGAGCACAGAGGAGCCTTAGCCTCCTTGATACTGGAGGCTGAATTGGCTCTTTATGTTCTAAAAACCTATTTGTGTACAGAATCTTAACTCCTAAGCTGCAATATTGATTTAGTTGCTGTTTTAAACTACTTAACTTGTAGTACATGTCCTGACAGAAAGAATCAAAAAAACTGAATGTGAAAAGAACAGTCAGATTGAAATCCAAAAGCAAACCTCAAGGACCCCCCGTGAATTTCTGCATATTTCTGTGCAAAGTGTCTTAGTTTCTTTCCCTGGGGAAAAAGGAAAGCCTTAGGCCTGTAACTCTTCAGATGCACCATCCCTAAAGGTGTTCAAGGCCAGGTTGGATGGAGAACTGGGCAACCTGGTGTGCTATCAGACCTGGAGACTGGTAGCCATACCTGTGGTAGGGGAGTTGGAACTTGATGATCCTTGGAATCTCTTCCAACCCAAGCCATTCTATGATCTGTATTAATCTTCAGCAAGCATTCCCAGAAAGCGTACCTCCATGCTGTTTTCTCTCCTCCTTTTCTTGGAGCACACACACCAGCACAGCTCAGGATAACTCTATCACTCAACAGAGACGCAGACCACATATTTAGCTTGCCCAAATTAGTGACAACACATTTTTTACAGAGCCTTTTGTCACCATTTCCTTCTCAGCTGGGGCTCTAGAGAAAGCTCTCCTCAAAGGAGAGGGGGAAAAAAAAGTCTTGAGAATGAGAAAACCCCTCACTTCCTTGCTAACTCTCTCTTTGCTCAGACTTAGAGCATATAATTAAATCTCTTAACAAACCCCCTCTCCCCCCTCCCCCCAACAAATAAACACACAAAAGAGATACACACCAGCTGCTTTACAGATCTTTCACACCATACCCCCCTATTTATTCAAAACTGGTGTGCAACACCTGAACGCAATTCTTCAGCCTGATGATGATATAAGCAGAGTACTTTCATGCCATCAGTAACCTGATCCCACCCAGCTGGGCTGGCTCCCTGACAGAGGAGACATTTCATCTTGCTGCAGAGCCATTCTACATCTCCAAAGACAAAGAAGCTGCCATAGAGGGGTTCCTGACCACAGCAGAAGAGAGTTGGAGGTGAGGAATAGAAAGAAGAAAAAACAAACAAACAAGACTGTATCCTGCTGCACTTAACCTTCATGTGAATGCACACATGTACAGATGATGCATCAAGAAGATAAAGCAGTTCTCAGATAGGGAATCTTGCTTGCTAACATCTCGCAGCCTGAACTTCTACCTGCCAAAGCTGCTGCTTCGTAACAGAATGCAGAGGGACCGAGCCCTGAATGCTAGCAGAAGTGCAGCACTGGTGTCATGAAGCTGCATTTTCAAGATTAGCACAGCCAAAAATAGGCTCTGAGTCATATTGCAACTCACACAAGGGTTTTACCCAACAACTGAGCAAGGAGGGTCACACAAGCAGGCATTGGGGGATTTTATGGAGTCCTAAGAACGTGAAAGAGAAGAAAAAGAGGAGTTTAATTGTTTTTTAAATCCTTTTGTTGTCAAGTTTGGTGCTTTTTTTTGTTTTGCTTGTTTGTTTTACTCCAGTGTATCTCTGTAACTTTGAAAGCAGAATCTCTATTCATTTGCAATGCTTAAGCAGCTATAGCAACATTTTAGGCTTGTTTTGGCAGTCTGGAAACCTCCAGCTGATTATTATTTTTTTTTTTTAAGTACATTGTAATTTGTATCTCACCAAAACCACCAGTAAATTTTCAAAAATTGCTCATGTGTTTGCAGAGATTTTTTTTTTTTAAACAAAGAAAATAATTTTTATATCAGCTTATCTTGCCATGCTATGCTGAGAATCCCAGTCCTGCAGATCCTCTGCTGAACTCCTGGGAGCATGCCTTTGTTGGGGTACAAATGAGAGAGCAGAGAGAATTACAGAAGGGAAATCCTCCACTGCTCAGATACGAACAGACATCTCACCTCACCTATCAGGTCTCCCCAAACTTCAAGGGGAAAATGACAGTAGACAAAAGGTTTCATTAGCAATGATTTTCTGGATCTTTGTATGCCAGGCTCTCTGGAGCTCGTTGAATGAGAGCACTGGGTACACAAAACAGCAAGACATCCCCCCGCAGAAGGGAGGGAGGCTGTGGCCCACTCACTGCAGTTTCCTGTGTTCATTTGTTTATAGAGCAGAGTTGAGGTTAGTTCAGAAGAGAGTTCCTCATTTCCTCCTCCTCCTGCCCCTCTCCCTAACCAGATGTGACAATGTTACAATATTATTATCCTGTCAGCACCGCAGGGGGAAATACAAATAAAATTCAGGGTGAAAGGAGAGCCAAAAGGAAAACAGATCTAAGGCAGCACCTTTCAGATTCACTAGCCCGTCTCCAGGAACTGGAAACCTCTACAGCTGGGCTGCGGCTTCATTTGAAATGCTTGTGGGCAAACGATTAACAATAACTTTTTGAGGTCCTGCAGACCTACTGAACACCTAGGAGCTACCTACAGCCAAAGGATGAGATGTGGACCATTGGGGCTGATAGGAAATCACATGCTACACCAAAGGAGCAGCCCCAGAGGGTTTCACTGCATCAGTGCCCTTCAGCTTTTCATCCCTACAGGGAAGAGCACACCCAGACTGGAGTTTTGGTTTACAAACCATTGGCTTACTGGTTTCCTCTGGCAAGTCTCCTGCCACTGACAAGCATGCTTGGCTTTCTCCTAGACCTGGGAACCAAGGAAGGGTGCACAAAAGGAAGTGTATCCAGCAAAGGAAACAGAGGAAGGAGATTGTTCAAATAAAATGCCATTAAACCTTCAAGATACGTAGAAGATTCCTACTAAAATAGTCAAGATACCAATTTTAGGGCACCCCTTCTTTTCCCCTGGTCTTTCAAAGAGTTATAGTCACAAAATTAACCACCACTACTCTCAGTCACTACAAATTGTGGCCAAAAGCAGATTATTCTTCTACAGTGCTGTTATTTGTGTTCTTTCCCCAGTTGATACACTGAAAGACACATGCTCATTAAAAAAAAAAAAAAAAAAAAAAAAAAAAAACTATTAGCAATCTGTAGGCTGTTTTATTTCATTATTTGCTGCTCCATCAAAGAACAGGTAAATAGAAAAACTCTTGCCCACAGAAACTAAAAACTGCCTACTATAAAATAAAGGCCTCAATATTTATCCTGTTCTACCCTTTGCCTTTTCAGCCTGAAATTTCCCCGAGCATGCTTCTACCTGCTTAGGAGGAGAGGAACTGATTCCATCAGTTCACATAGGAGCAGGATTTGCTCCCAAGTTTCTAGAAAGGATGAGAAGAGCTTTCAGTAAGCTTATGCAACATACTGCTAAGATCTAGAGGTTTGTTGCGATGTAGACAAAAATCTTTCCATCCAAACATTCATGCTTAGGAGGACAAGTATGTCCTACTATGATGTCCCCAGAAGGGCAGCACTGTGTTCTTGTTTAGTAATAGTGTTTCCCAGTAAATCTCTACTGGGGCTGATGAGGAAGCAGTTGAATTCTGAGTTAATGTTCATTCCAGTTCTCTGGGACTGAACTATAGAAATAGTTTCAAGCCTGAACGTGGTTCACATACCGCTGCAGTCCTTTCATGTGTCAGCTCTGCTAAGCCACTGATTATGAATCCTGACAGACTCATTAATCCTCAGGTTATTTCACACAGGAAATCATCCCGTTTTTCTAAGTTGTAAAATAAAGCATTCCCTTTTGAATGGAAAGAGCATCATCATTGCAGCCAAACATGACATAAGCAGCAAAACATCTACCTGGAATGGTTTTGGTGGAATACAGTTTGAAAGCAGAAAGCCATCTGGGACAGTCAGCTGAGCTACTGTTGTGCAGGAAGGAGACATTAGTGCCAGTGGACCTACTGAAAATTAGAAACTTGCTTTGACAACGTCAAAGAGGCAAACCCAGATGATCTCTGAAACCATTCTTACTTGGAGGAAGAATAACACTCCATGACGACTGGAGTCAAGCCTTAGAAGTACAACATATCCAAAAGCTAAGCCAAAATTAAGCAGTATCTATGCACTGATAACAGAATAATCAGAATATGGAGGCTGGATTCATGCAGAAGGCTCAACTGTTTATTGATGCAGACTCAACTGCATTATAAGTGCTTTGAATATAAGACCAGCAGAATCGGCTAGAAGTTCTCCATTGCTCTGAACAAACATGAGGACTGGCTGCAGGGTAAAAGCTCTAGCATTCAGAACTTCAATGTCCTACTGCAAATTTCTGCCAGATGTAGCACCTCCTCTCTTTCACCTCAAGACAGAGGAAGTGCAGATGTACCTCACCCTTCAGAAGAGGTACACACAGCATACTGCAATTGCAGTGGTGCCAAGCTGCCATCTGATCACCAGCGTTCTGCTCACCCCATAGGTTTCCAGTGCTGCCCTACAGTTTGTGAAGAAAGCCTGTGGATGAGGAGGCAGAGCACAGCTACCAATAAATGCTCAGAGTAGTTTGTGAGCAGCTGTCATGAATCAGTGATTTCATGCAAAATAAAGTTTAAGTTAGCCACAGAGAAAGAAGAAAGGTCAATGTATTAAGTAGAAATCAGCAAAAATGAATAGGAATGGGTATATTCCCAGAGAAGAAAGCGTGTTGACTTTCCAAAGTGTTTAACAACCACGCTGGAAAGAGAGGCCCTCTGGAGCATGCCCTGTACAGACTTCCCTGCTAATAATCAACATGATTATTTGTCTGGTGTTAATACAGTAACATGCTGCGTTGCTGAAAAGTCCCTGGCTGCCTTTCAAGCTCTTGAAAAGACACCAAAGGCTTTTGTTTTGATTTCAAACTATTTTTCAGCACCTCTGTGTTAGAGTGCCCATGGAGCCATTTGACAGGGCAATGTGACTCAAGCACTTAAAGGAAAGAACAAATGTTAGATGCTAACACCTACATAGGGAATTTAAAAATGGCTTATCCATAGACCACCACATTTTCCAGATACTTCCAGTTTACTCAGTTATTGCTCATTTTATTATAAGTTTGTCTTAACCTTAATTTTGAATGAAAACATCACCATGGAATCTATTGCTATGGCAGTGCCATGCAAGCATCACTTGTTAATACTGAAGTGAAAGAAGCCACAAAGTTGTTTACAGTATATATTCATAAAGTGATCAAACTTGCATGGTTTCAGCCAGTACAACGTGACTTTTCTGAGATGGAAGTTGTTCTTTCTAGGCTCATCCCTTCAAGAGGAAAGCAATTATTTTAAGTTTTATTAAGATAAGCTATTACACTGAGCCTATGCAACCAATGTCCCATGCTGCTGACCCCTGTCAGCAAGAAATCAGGCCTGAGATATCCAGCTGAGAGAATATCCCTGCACTGATCTGCCACATAATGGTAACATGGCTTTTTTTGGTTTTCTTTGCTGAGCCAAACACCTGGCCTAAGATTTTCTGGGAAGTCTGAAGATCACCACCAAGTCCAACAGGAATTCAGCACCTTATCACCTCTTTACACCTCTTTGAAAAACTGCCGTGGCTACACGGATAATATATACACTAGAATAAGAAAATGGAATCAATGAGCAGTACTTTAAGTCTTATAGAAAAACTGGTATGTTTGGGATGGCCCGAATGCTTTAATCAGAAAGAATGCTCATTGTAAGCTGAAAGAGGCTTAAAAATCAGAGGAGTCCAAAATACCAATTCAAATAAATGCTTGAGGTGCTGTATTTATTCTTCAGTGTCATGAAAAAGCTGAAAAAAGGAACCCCTCAAAAATCTGACCATCTTCCTGCATTTAAATAAAAAGATAACAGGGTAATTGCTGGTTTTGCTAATGGCATTCGTTGAGGGTATTCTGAGGTTTGCCTTACAGATGAGGAAACGGAGTCAGAGGGATTAAGTAGAGGGCCCAAAGCCACAGACAGAATTCACTGCCAGGACCCAGTTTGTTACAAGTCTTCTGCATACACCTGACTTCCAGTTACATGATGTCACTCTGTGGTGCGTTAGAACTACAACAGTTTCATCTGCTGCTGTAAAACAAAGATTAAATCTGGCAGCACTTCCAGCAGTGATATTCCTAAGAATTCCTAGCAGGAATTACCAGTGGCACAAGCCATTTTATCATAGTATTTTTGTTGTTTTGAAGTATTCACACATTTGCACAGGGAAAAGCTACAAGTCTATCAAAGGAAAATATTTTTTCATGCAAATCAACATAATTTTTCTGTATCAAAATTCCACAGCTTAAAATCTGTATGCATGCCATCTTTTAGCACAGACCCCTACAGAATGGGATGGAGAGAGCTTTATAGAAGCACCATGTTTTGACTCCCAGTTTAGCAATAGCTTAGAAGTAGTGGTACCCTGCGTCAGAGCTAAAAACTCAGTACAAGCACAAGATCACAGACAACAGGGTAAAGAAAGGTCACCTTATCTATCATCTGGCTTCTTGCCTGGACCTAGGCCTGAAATACCCTTTTTTCATCATTCCCTTGCTGAAATCTTCTTTCAGAGCCCTGCCTCAAAAAGCAAGTTAAACACCAGCTTCCCTTCCAAAACAGCTGTAATGCAACTCTTGGAGACCTGTACTGCAAACAGTGTGGCTCAGCAGTAACAGAGATAAAGAGAGTTTGCAGAAATTTAAATTCCATGGGCAAAATGGAGTCCAAACTGACATCATTTTCTGTTTACGTGATCCTGAAATCTATTCATGGAATAGCTTGAAAGAGACATTAAATATCCAACCCCCCAGTATATAGGCAGGGATGCCTCGCACTAGATTCACTTTCAGTGCTTAGCTGAGCAGTCTCCCTTTGTGAAAAAGGAGCCAAATATATTTCCACGTTAGTATATTTCAGTAGTAAATTTCAGTTTCATGAAGAATGGGGCTGACTGGATTTAAAAGATTTAAAACAGTAGATATTTCTTACTAAAGGCATTTGATTTTCTTGAGCTTTTAGGATGTGATGAGAGCCTCCAAAAGGCAATACTCCATCTTCTTCAGAATGCAATGTGATGGAAAGCACAACGATGACAGCATAGCAGCAACGTCTGTGGCTGAAGTAAGCAAGAGATGCTCAAATACAACAGATACAGAAACAAGAAAAGAATCTGTTTACTTTCAGAAGATCTCAGGCACACAGGGATCTCCAACAAAATCCACCTGCCTCCGCTGCCAACCCTTAATAAGGTCTGGGAAGGGGTAGATCCTGGCCTCACTCCTTTCTGGTCACTCAGATACATTGCATGCACCTGAGCTCCCCTGTGTTGGCCCTGCCATCCCACCAGGTGCCCAATCACTGCTTCAAACTGTGACTTAGCATTTCTACTTCAGAGAGCAAAAGTGTTCTTAACAGCATCGGTAAGAAGGTGAAAGATTGCTGGTTTTTGAGTGATGTGATAAAATTGCACAAATTCTGATGGGAGATTTCTGATGACACCCTGCAAAAACAGAGCTTTCAACACCTGTGTACCATCATCTTCTTCATGGGATTTCTACCCTGACGTGTTCTTCTGCCACCCACAATACCCTACCAAAACTGAGGCCAGGTCACAGGTGTTTACTGGTCCCTTTCCATCAGCAAGCTTTCAGGGCAGAACACATTTGCACGTTTTTGGAATTTAGGAAGTTCTTCAGCACATGCTTTGCTTAAGAAAGCAGTTAGTCCATGCCTGTTCCCTGAAATACATTAAAAAATACATTTAAGGCATCCTCAGCAGATTTTTGTCTTTTCAACTCAGGTACCTAAGATACTTATCTAATCTGATCCAATACTGTTCCTGTAAAGCCAGAGCAGTAATGCAATATGGGTATAACATACCTGCTTTTAAACCTCTAGAAAATACTCAAGGGAAGACTGTCAGACCTAGAATCCCAAGTAGACAGACAAGGGGGTTGTCACTTGCTACAGCTACAAGTAATGCGGCCAAGCAACCAAGTATCTTTACTGAATAGCAAAAAATTATCAGTCAAAAAGAAAGATAACCCAGATAGGCAAGCTCATTCTTGCCCTGAAGAACTCATTCCAACACATTTCCTATTTATGCAAGTACAAGCATTGTATCTCCTCAACTTGCTCTAACCGCCTAACCTAGACCAGACTATGCAGCTGTTTCCTTGTATTTTGTACTCTCTGCCTGTAATTTCCAACCAGGTGAAAAACACTTGTGTTCTTTCAAACATTAATTCTACTTTCTGGGTAGATTCCCCAGAACAGTCCAAACTGATTTAGAGTTTTCTGCTTTTGTTTTCTCCATTTTGACTTAGCAGTGGAAATTTAACTCAACAGTAGAGACAAGCCTCTGGCATGTTTAAAAGCCCAAAGCTGGAGCTTTCTTTTTTGTGTATAACACTGCTTTGTGTTAGTGAATTTGTTTACAATATAGACTATCTCCCTAGTGACCCATAACACCACAGCCTCTTCAAAGCATAGGGGAACAAGTGAGAAAGCATCTTTGTCCCTCACTGTTCCTTAGTTTACAGTCATCTATGCTCAAATCCAGGTGGACCTACTTAACCAGAAGCCCTCCTATACTTTTAACAAGTCTAAGGCAGTTGCCTAATTCTCCCTAGCTCCTTATTTTGTGCGTGTAGTTCCCGTTTTCCTCTCTGGAGGAGCAGTGTATTGGACCGTCCATCAGCACAAGAGCCATCACATCAAGTCACAGCAAGTGACTGCCTCCTATCATCTCACGTACTGGCCAGCAGAGAAAGCCTACACAAGAACATAAAAAGGAGACCAGCACATAAATAGTTCCCTACTGCATTCCCCCAGCCTCCAGAAATTTTCAGCTCAGGAACTTCTTGTGCCAGAGGTGGTTTTAGTTTTAAATGCTCATATTGAATTATTTTTTTTACCCATGAGTTGGTTCAGGAGCAGCAACAACAATCACAGTTTGTACCACCTCTACTGTGTTAGCTCACAGAGGTCCCAGGTCTTTCTTGCTTCCCTCAGTTTGCTGGACTAGTAGTGATTAATGAAGCCAGCTGGGCAAGCTTCTCCCCCACACTGCAATTGAATATGACAGATGAACCTAAGTAGCCTGCGTGATGCTACACAGCATGGCTGACAAGAGCACAGCAATATCAGTCATGCACTATGACCACCCCACTCCTAGCTCCTCTACCCACATGAAGAAATACCATTTGAACAGACTAAGACTAGGGAAACTTGCATTCATACCCCTATTCTGCAGCTGGTTTTCTGTGTGGACATCAGCAAGGCAATTTGCAATCCTTTTTTTTGTGTAAAAAAAAGACTTCTACATAGTTTGAGTCAGAGCAGTTTGACTCCTACTTGAATTTCTCCTCCCAAAAAACGCTTTTCTCTTTGCTGAATTACATCACAGAGGTGATATGGAAGAAAGACATTAAAGCTTGATGGTGTTCAAGTACAGTGATGAAGAAGTTTGTATACAGCAAAGATCCCTTGTGCTTGTGGAGGTTGGGCAAAGTCCTCGGGGACTGGAAAAAAAGAAATGTCACTCCCATTTACAAGAAAGGGAGAAAAGAGGACCCAGGGAACACAAGTCGGTGAGTCTCATCTCTGTGTCTGGGAAGACTGTAGAACAGATCCTCCTAAAAGACATATTAAGGTACATGAGGGATAAGTGGGTGATCCGAGACAGCCAGCATGGCTTTACCAAGGGAAGGTCGTGCCTCAGGGAGCTTGGAACTTGATGATCCTTGGGTTCCCTTCCTACTCAAGCCATTCCATGATTCTTAGAGAAGACAGCATCATTGTAATGGGAAAAGCAAGGTGGTGAATAGCATCCTCTCTCAGTGAAAACTGCTGTTCTTTGTCATGCTCCCTCTATGTCCCTAACATCACGAACAAAAGAGCTCTCCCACTATACACTGAAGACAAGAAATTTGTAATTGAACAAGTCCACCTATCTGATCATATCACAAGTGGCTTGACTCATACTCACAACATACAAAGTCCCAAAGTATCACCCTTCCACCTGTGTGTTTGTCTTTTCCTTGGGTATGTACAAAGTTGCAATAGACATCCCATTTTCCAGGCTGGGGTAGGACTGGGGAGGGAGGGGTTAGGGAATATAGGAGAAGGCACTTGCTTTAAGCTCATTTCTCCTCATCCCTAGCACTGATGGAATTGTATTCTGCACACATGCTGAAACATTAGCATCGGCTGATTTGGAAGGAATATTGGAAATGAAGTGATAGCAGAGTAAATGTCAATGCATTCAGTGTGACACAGTGAGCACCAGATCTTAAACAGCTTCATCATTGTGGCATTTACTGTATCCTGAAATAATATTAATTCCACTGTTGTCTTTCTTGATGGAATCATCCATGAATATGGTTTATGGGACTGGCCAAAGTGCTAATAGGTTAAAAGAACAACCTATCCAGTGTTCCACTAAATTAAGGTCGCTTCATGGGATTTAATGAAACAAGTACTGCATGGGGTTTCAAAGGACGATCCTGTAATTCATGTCTATTTAGGGCTCCTGCTAACCAGAAACCTAATTTCTTTGAGTAAAATAGGTTTTTGTGAAGCCTGGCCATGTGAAAAAAGCCTTAAAGGGCAATAGTCAGAAGACCTCATCTGTAACACTTTGTTCTTTCGGATCAGTGTTTTGAAAGTTTGGGGGATGGAGTTATAACAAAAAAAAAAAAAAAAAAAAAAAAAAAAAAAAAAAAAAAAGAAGAAGAAGCCACACTGTAAATTAATCAGAACAAATGTATTGGTGTTACTTGTCTCTCAGAAATGCGTAGGTGGCTGAAATGAGACCAGGAGACCTGGACACTACTAAGTCACAAAAGGTATAGAGGTTTAATAAGGCATAGACCTGTCTCACAGACCGAATAAGTAACAAGGCTTCTGTTTGCACAGGGAGGAACTGATGCTGTTTGCCCACAGCCAGGATGCAGCCTCAGACAGAACTGTATTTCTTTCCCTAGTTGCATATGTATCACATAAAATGCTGATTTCAGGACTAAATACAATAGAATAAAGATGTCCACTATGGACTAAAATAGTACTAAATTTCAATTAATTTTCCAATACTAAATTCCAATTAATTTTCCTAGTTCAAGGTCCAGTTTCCAGCTATTTTTTCTTGTGCCTTTGGTTCAGAGGAGTACATACAGTTCCTTCCACAAAACTTTGGAAGCCCCCAGGCATAGATGGGCCCCTGCACACTGCAGCTGACATCACTGATCATGCAAAGGCAGAATTTTATCTTAGCAATTTCTAGGTCCTTAGAGAGAAATGCTATACCTTGCAATTATCACAGCTTGTGACCATGCTTTCACTGTACCAAAGCAAGGCTTGTACAAATTAAAGAGCAGCTCCAGCCCCTAAGGATCTTACCATCCGAACAGCATTTAGTCAGATCTTGACATTTTATTGTGAAACAAAGACATGATGAGGATTAAACAAATCCGACTACCTGTGCACTGATCATAATCCATGAGAAGGCTTCACTGGGAATGAAGCACAGCAGCAGAGGGAATGGGAGACCAGTGAGCTGTGTTTAACAGAACTAGAATTAGGCCAACAGGTAATTCCCTGCTTCTGTTCAAACTGAATCTATAAAAATCACCACAGGTCAAAAATTTGATCAAAGACATAAATACACAGTTGCCTTAAAAAAAATAAGCCTATCCATACTTTGGATTACAGAGAGTGAGGTATCCCTCAGAAGTTCAAAACAAGGCAAGTATCAGTAGCTACACTACATTTATGACTCTTCAATTCACATCTTGTATCCGGTTTCTAGATTCTGGAAACAGACTGCTGATATCTTTACTAGAGCCAAGGACTAATGCTGACAGGTACTTGGCATTGATTTGTGCTGTCAGAAAAAGGAGGCGGTGTCCTGCTTGCATTTCCTATCTCAGCTACTCCTCTCAAGGGCTTCCTGCAAAGGCAATGTTGGCAGCTTTGACTATTGCATCAGAATTCTGCAAGCAGCAAAGCAAGTGTAGCTCCACAGCAGTGTGCCCATGCCAGAACCTGGGGCCCTAGCCTGGATTCCACAGCTATTGTGAGAGAAACTACAATGATAACAACTATTTCCAGGAAGAAACACTAACCTTCTACTTGCAGCAAGGAAGGGAAGGCTTCTCTTTGACTTTCCAAACATTTTATTCCCAGCTTCATCCCATCACAGCACTGGCCCTTCAGTCTGTGCAGATAGAAGCTTGCAGTTCATCACTTTTGAAGTAGTGAAGATGAATCCCCAGGGGAAGATGAACTCTCCATGTTTTCCTGGAGGAAAAGGCAGATACAGAACCTCACAGTATTACTCAGTCCTCAGTACACACTGTTACAAGCCTTTGGGCTGCATTGCCACCAACAAATTATTGAAATCTAATGTACAGTGTAACTTTTAATTCCAGTAATTCAGTGCTCACCAGAATCAAAAGCACCTACGAGATCTTGGCAGCCAAAATCAATGTTCACATCTGTACCTTAAAGAAGTCTCTGCAGGTACAACATGCTCTGCCTGCCTCACAAGCAGGCTGTGTACTGAGCTCAGGTGTGCCCTGCATGCCACACGGAGATTTGAGGCAGCTTGAAGGAGGGTAGTTTGTCTGTGCGTACTGAAGGGACAGCCTGCATGTAAATTTGGTTTTCTCACCTTAAGAAGGAATATGGTTCCCTCAGTCTGTCACCTCAACATGGGCTCAACTGTAACAGTAGTGAGGCGTAAGAGGTTAAGGGAAAATACTGCAAAAATAAATAAATAAATAAATGCCATTCCAAATCATAGATTATGTTTGAATTATCTCTGCTATCCACTGCAAAGAAACTTACACCTTAGCAGACGTGATTCAGACCTTGGAGCTGTATCCTCTGAGGCAGAGACTGACTGGAACTGAGACCAACATCTATCTTTTCTCCATGACAGACCAAAACACACACCCACTGCAAGAAGAATAAAACCCTCTCTTCAATATGTCTGCATTGCAAAAGAGAGAGGGGGGAGACTGATTTATTTAAACAGTACTTAACTAACAATAAACACTATCAAACCAAAGCAAACTAATGCTCAGCCATTAAAGCGTCCATTCAAAAGCCCATCTGTCATATTGTTAAGACCTTTAGAAGTTGTTTAACAAAATGTTAAATAAGATGACATTCAGCAGCACAAAATGCTTGACTGGCTAATGCAACAAAAAGGGGCTGGCCTGCTGGTGTTTGATATACTGCCCTGTGCTGCAGGCTGAAAGCTCCAGAGTGCACAGGGGGCTCCCGAGCTGTCGCTTTTTATCTTAGTGAATGGTGCCAGCAGAGCCCAGAATCCCCACAAGCTACAGGCCAGTGTCAACAGTGTTTTGCAGCAGAGAGGACGAAAATCCCAATACAGATAGGAAAAAAAACTGTAGAATGTAAAGAGAGAGAAAGCGAGCAGAAAAAAAAAGTAGCCTGAGACAGCGAGAAGGTAGAAAGCCCCATGTTTTTGGTGACCCATGCCTGTTCCAAGTCCAGATAGTTTTATTCTGGCCAACCTCCACTTTTACATTCTACATTTGAAAGCCAAATTTGATCCGATGAAGAATAAAATGCTGCCCTGAAAAAAGCCAGGCACTTTCACTATAGACATCTAGGAGTTTACACAAGACTACTGGACAGCTCCACTGTCACATATGATGCTCTCAAGCCCCAAATGCTACTGACAAAAAGAAATGAATCTCTGAAAAGCAAATAGCAACATGTAAACGACTGTAAAAAATAAGAGCACAATAATTTTCTGCAATTTAAATTGCTTCACTGGCATTACAAGACCTTTTAAAGACTCAAGGCACTACAAAAAGTAACCCTTCAGTATACGAGGATTCTGTTTCCCATCTTCCCCACATTTACTTTACCAAAGCAGAGAAGAGAGATCCTGGGAAGACCAGCTAGCAAGTTCAAATCTCCCTGCAGTTCTGCACTGACAGTTGGTATGAAGGTCCTTGAAAAATTAAGCCTCAAATGTCACAAGCAGAGGTACCCAGTAGCACAGATCTGCAGGTTTTGCTTCAGCTTAGTGATAGCTAATAAAAGTGCGGTACTAGCAGGCAGTATGCAGTCAGTGCCTGGATTTCCAGGTAACTTACTGGTTTGGAAATCATTCCCTCCAAAAACATTCTTTCAATCATTACATCAAAACTGAGACACAGTAAAATCCTAGAGAAAGAGAAATCAATACATATTAGCAAGCGTAGATAAACACCAATTGACAAATACATGGTTTATCTTGGCTTGTTAACAGATATTAAAATTGTAAGCTTTGTTCATGCTGTGATGGATACACAAATTTCCTATCTGTTATGAATACATAACTAAAAACAATGTTTTCTCTTCCTGAGGATATACTCTTAGAAATAAAATAAAAACAATGCTATTCCAAGCTGGCTTTGGAACCCAGTAATGGTGCTGTTCTCACATGGTGGCAGTGGCACGTTAATCATGAGCTAGATGTGGACAGCTTCAGCTTAACAGCAAGAGTGATGGAGAAACCACACAGCCCATTTCCCTCTCAAATGCTCTTCTACAGTCTGTTTGTGCTTCTGCAAGATCTACTCCAGGTGAATAAAGGACCTGGGAAAAGCAAGAAAGATCACAACGGTGTTCTGGTGAGTAAATAATAATATATAGATTCACTCCTTTCTCTTAGCTGAGCCGTCAATAGAAAATACTTACAGGAACATCCCAGAATGATCGTTTTCCAAACTAAGAGATCTAAAGGTCAGTTCTTCAGTTACAACAAATTCAAAGCTACCATAACTGTGTCACCTCTTGGGAAAGAGAGAGGATTCTTTAGCAAAATATATGGCAACAGCAGTTTATTTTATCACACTGCTGTTTTGTTTTGAAGTGAAGGAAGGCTTGCAGGAAGAGACAGTACCTTTTATTAGCCCATCTATTATTGTTTCTTACCTGCCCTTTTAAAAGTAGTTTATTTTATGGGTTAGGGGTGACTAGAGCAGAGAAAAGAGCTCTGCTGTAGTATTCACAGACAAATGAAGAGAACAGATCAGGAGAAAAGAAATAAAGAGAAAAGGGAAAAACAAAGAAGAAATAAAGTAAGACAGGGTGATTCACACAAAAGCTGAGTGTTTTATTAGTGATATATACTGTCAAGGTGTGATGAAAAGAGAACAAATAAATAAAAACAGAAAAAAAGGACTTATCCTATGCAGGTAGGTCCTGGCTGCAGACAGATAGAAAGAGCCATCCCAAAACTCCAGCTGTGTCAGTAGGAAGATGGTCCATGGGCTCCTGTATGTGGTTTTCCATTACTTATACATGGATGAGAACCTTGAAGTGAGAATGAGGAGGCTGTGCCCAGTTTTAGGCTTTGTGAGTCACAGTGCAAAGTATGTAGAGGAAAGTACATAGCTGCTTTCTGCATGGCAAATATGTTAGGAGTAAAAAGAGTCTTTTTGTGTGTTATTTTCCTCCATATTGGGACATAAAAAATGCACTGGCCTACCTTCTTAGATACACATTCCAATGAAAGCTTTCCACCTGTAAGCTTACCTGAAAAATAGCAGCAGAGTGCCAGTATGTGGAAGCCACATTGTTACAATGCCAGGGAGATCCTGGCTCCCAGGGCAGATTTTTTGCTCTTTAGTTCAACTCAAAGAAGCATCTGATAACCTTTCATAGCACACAAAGAAAACTGAGATCTTTAACAAAAAGAAGTAGTATGTAAACTGTACTCAGATCCTGGAGGCAGCTATTTCCCAGTAAGTGTATCAGAGACCAAACAAAGTCATCCTCACCTCTGTTCACAGTTGTAAAATACCTTCAAAGATTTTAATTCTATTGGAAACACATTCCTCTTTTTATGTCTATTACATTGCATTGAAATGTAAACAAAGCTTCTGAAACTTGAAGCTAAGGAAATGTACTATCCTACAAAATGACAGATTTGCTTCCACTCTGAATCAGGCATCTAGATAATCTCCTTTATTCCTTGTCTTCATCGCAATCTTGCTCTCATCAAATGTTGTCATTAACTGTACCTGTGTTTTGTTTCGTTCAAAGGACAAGGTAACAGAGTGTTACAAGATGTGTTAGAAATAGCATTAATATAATAGTTCTGCAGTTGTGGAACTAGGCATGTACCCAGCACCTTCACTGTAAATACTATTTTCAGAGACCTGTAAAGGAGATATTAAGAAACAAAACAAATAACTCCTTTGTAACAGCCAGTTTCCCGAGCCTCCCTCAACCTGCTCAGTGGTTTATTGATACAGTTATGAGCCTTATATCAGTGATGGTTTTCAGCCTTTAGAGAGAGAGAAGCAGCATATATCAGGCTTAGTTCTTCCCTAAATAAATCAAGAAATTGGGTTTCTAAATGCATCTGGAAACTACATTCCTTATAAGTATGAACTAGAGCAGCTGCACTGACATCCGTAGAACCACACCTATTAATAACAGCTAAGGATCAGAGCTATAGAACCGTGCTATTAAGGGCCAGTAGGTCTCATCAGTCCTCCCTGAACAAAAAAGAAAAAAGAAAAAAAAAAGAGATTGAAATATAAAAGCTGAAAACCAGCTACTGCAACTGCATCGTCAGGTTCATCTTTCAGTGTGATTGTTTAACCTAGAGTGGCCTTGGATTAGCATGAGAGATCACAATTCCTTCAAAGCGCATCGTGGGCCATTCATCCACGAGCCTGTTTGATTCACACAGTTTCCGAATTAGCAGAACACATGCTGACTTGGTACAGTGCCTCACCGTAAAGACATTAAACCAGATGTGCAACAACTGACCAAGAATGCCTTTTTCCGAGCACGTTTTTTTTTTCCTGCTGAAATATTTGGTAAAGACGTAGATCTGCCAAAAGGTTATTGATCCTCACAGCTAACACAAAGGCACAGAGATGGGAGCTGCATCTCTGACTGCAGGAGAATTCCTCGGATCCACGCTGAGCCATAGAGAAGCTGTTCTGCTGTTAAACGGCTGATTAGTTTGTTCTGCCAAACATCTGAGAGCGTAATTAGTTACACAAATGGCTTGAATTATGATCAAGTGAGCTGAGTAACCTGCTGCCATGAAACTCCATGTGAATCCTGTTTTATCAGATCCCAACATGTGTCGCTCAGTGCGAAGCCGTGTCTCCTGGCTCCATCTGAAGGCTCATCCAGGCCGGGGTTTAAGAGCCCCCTTTTTCCACCCTGGGACCACCTTTTCCAACAGTTTTACCTCGAAATTACTTCAGCACATATTGCCAGCAGGCAAGAAGCATTAACATGGCACTTTTCAGATACCTTTTGCTGCTGCACTCCCACACGCTCTGTTTGAGAGGAGGTACATTGCTGCTCTGCTCTTTGCTTTACAAAAAACACATTTCTCTGTTCTCATATCTTGTTGATAGCACAGTGGTGATGGAAACGAATTAATGAGATGTTTGCCTTTTTGGCTAAGGCAAGCCCAGGCTGTCTGTTCTAGAACGCAGAAAGGCTACTCTACACAATACCAACCATAAGATTTACTGCTCTACTTCACTTTCTGGCTTCACCTTTGCAACCCAACCACTTACAGCAAAGAGGCTCTGCCATAGATTGAGCTATGTCAGCTCAACCTAATTCCAACAGCAAAAAAATGAATGCTGATATTTTGAAGCTCCCATCCTCTGGGCCACTCCTACTTTTGGAGGCTGTGGTGCTGTGCTACCACATTTGCAAAATGAGTAAATCCCTGCGTTCCAGCAAACGAGAAATTCTTGTACAAGCAGGACAGCCCTACCATTCCCTTATAAACCATCAGTTCTGAACTGTATTCCTCTATTGGGTATATAAACTCCTTGCTCAGAAAAGAAATGATCCAGCTCGTATCACTCCCAAACGTGGGAATCACCCATGTATTTATTTTCATTTTGTGGGCTAAACAGAAGGTGGCCTGCACAAAATCTACAGAGAAAACAAAGTGCTGTTTTCAGTCCAGAGACAGAAACCTTTCATCTTGCAAGAGAGAACGGTGCTTTGAAGCACAATTTACCACAGAATTATCACTTAGACAGGTATCAAGAAATACAAAGAGGTACTGATGAAAGATTTCTAAGGATAGGCATAAGTCAGCATTCTCTTCTTTCTTAGCTTTACAACACTCAAAATTAATTGCTTCCTCCTCACCTCTGAGAGTAAATAGTTTCTAAAATCTGAAGGGAAGAAATGCATCACACAAAAGCCACCTCTGCCACCAAGAACTGCAACACTCATTTAGCCATGACTGATCAATCAAGAAGCTCCGCAGACAGTGCCATGCCAGCACTGTCAGACAAGAAATCAGCAGCCAGCTTCGCCCCTGAGATCAGCAGACACAAACCAGGCCCCATGCAGTGCACAGAAACCTGAGTGAAAACAAGCAGTTGGAGGAGGTACGGCACCGAGCGGCTTGATTTTCTGCATCTCCTGGGACACGTACACTGAGTGCATTGCTTTCTGACTGACTGCAGCATGCAACATGCCCACTTCCAGCACGCAGGCAGTGTGCAGGGAGGCTTGGTGCTACACTTTGAATGGCAATACAGAGGACTGAGAGCATTTGTTTTGCTGTTACAGTGCCATGCTCTCTCACTCACACACAAAGAGAAGGGATGCTCTGCACAGCTCCAGCTGTAAGGGTTTTCCCTCTTGTTTTATTAACCCTTCTCGTGCTGAAGAAGCTCTGCAGCAGACCAGGAATGAAGGAGGAGAGAGCATTCTGCCTACATCCAAAAGTACTTGGCTAATGAACACCATTTTGTACTTACCAGGTGGGTTTTACATACAAATGAGTGAATCCCTGCCAAGTGCACAGACAGAATTACTGACCTGTCTCGTAATTACCTCTTCATTTCTGTTTTCAACCAGTTCAAAAAGACAGCACCTGGACTGTACGTACAGCTGAGCTACAGCAAGCACCTGCTGAAACACTACGTGATACGTGGGATCATCAGATAAAATTACAGTAAACACTATTAGCTTTAATGAGTCCAAGATTTAATCATACTGCTCTCATGTGGCTGGGAAATTTCCAACAAGACCTTCAAGTTCAAGAAGAAGTTTCTATAAAAACAAACTTTTCATTCAGGAAATTCCTATTTATTTCTTTTAGGATAGTCAGAACAAAACTATCCAGTTTCAAGGCAGATCAACACTTATTTGAGTTTGCTTGACTTACTGCACTGCCTTGTGATGTTTCGGCTTTCATTTGTTGACCACTGATAGACCACGCATGCAATGGTAACACATTACAGTAACATATTAGTGTATTAATAATAACAAATACAATATGAAAATATCTGTTTTCTTCCATCTGCCTGCTATTTTGTGTGACAAAAATATGCTCACAAATCATATTTAAGTGCAATATCCTACATAATGTACAGGGAAAAAAGTAACCCATGGGGTTTTATTATTATTTTAACCACAACAGTCCTTGCTGTATGAAGTCAGAAGACAGAACCTCAGTAGGATTGTCATGCCTAACAGCTGTAGGCTCCCAGCCCTTAGCAAACTTGCACCTGTCACTAAATCAGTTAGCTCATTTTCTGCTTTAATACTTGTACTAGAGCTGACTAGGATGTACTTCACAAAAACCAAACCACAGACCTCCATTCTACAAAGCACCACAACTCCCATATTTTGTGCTGTTGCTGTGTGTTATTATATTTTGGTATTTACTGGACTTCTAAGGTGATAGTTGCAACTCAGCATTATGAAATATATACATAGTATAGTTTCTTTCTCCTGAGCAGACTGCAGTTCTGTACGCTGCTCCTCCAGCCTGCCCTTGCATCCCTGTAGTTACAGGCAGCAGCCAGCAGTTCTCTTTTCTGCAACAGTCTTAAAGAAGTCTTTGTTCCAAAGCCTCTTAATGGAGCCTAAGATATGAAGGCATTTTACCATCAATAATTTGTTACTGCTTGAGGGCATATTTTTCCTGCCTAGTGTTCTTTCGTGTTTTCTTTCTGATGCCTCTGAGTGACCTGGAGTAGCAGGCTGGCTCTGAGTCGCCTTTAATAAATTACTGTCTATACAGGGAACACAACGTTGGAGAAAGGTTTGCCAACAGAATCTCAGCCCATATCATTTTTATGATTTCTTTTAAATTCTTTTTACTCTTATAAGAAAGCCTCCTTCGATTTCCAAAACATCAGGTGTTCTTTTCCAAGTGCCTCCTTTTGGTTTGGCAAACGACCAGAGTCTCGCTTCCTTTTTACCTTCTACTTTCTTTAGCCCTTTTAGTCTGTCAGCCTAATTTCTTACACAGGAAGTCTGAAAGAGCACATTTGAAAGTTTTGAGACCACTTTTCAAGTTGTGGTAATTCTACAATCTAAGCTGCTCTGTAGGAAGAGCAGAAATAAAGAAACAACTCATTTAGGCTTTTGGGGCGTTGGGATTTTACCATTCTCTAGGACCCTACATTGTTTTTCACAAAACATTTGTACTTCCACCACCTATCTACAACTCATCCGTCACCCACCAGTCTGTCCCACCCGTGCTCTTAAATGCTTTGTTCTGAGAAGTGTTCATCAACTAAACTTCTTGTCTTCATCTCACACTCTGCTGCACAAAAATTACAAGTGCTTGTGGGCGTACTGAGGAATTCAGGTTGATCGCTATCTCACCTACATCTTGTCTCTCCTACTTGAAGACAAATGTTTCATTTACCGTTCTTTTTCTTTTCTTTTTTTCCTAGAAGGCATTTTCAAAGGGATTTTTCATCTCCACCAGGGATTTTGTTGTGCAGTGAATCATAAATGACACCTACCTTCTCACCCACATAGTGCAACTAAGTGCAGACTGTTGTTTTGGTTGCCAGTTTCAAACTGCTGCCAAAAGACTTCCGAGCAAGCTTGTCCACTACTGCACCACTGTCAACCCATGCTTCCCCCATCCCTCCAAGGACTCCATGTTGTGACTGCACACAAGGAAAATGTTGTACTCCATTTAGCCTTTCAATCAATTTCTCCCACATGCCATTTTAATGTATTTTTTTCTTACCAGATCTTAGTCAAGTTTATTTCCATCTGCTTCCCCCGACTGTTTTATGTAGCCTGCCTACTGCATGCTTTACGACTTCCTCCTCTTTTCACTGCAGACTTCTTCACCCTCTTGACACACTCTGGCTGTGTGAGTGCAGCTTTTATCAAAACATGACCACTTCATTTTTTTCCTAGTTTCATTTGCTCGCAGCAAAAAGACAAACGTTGTACATCCCGTACACTGACTCCTCTCATAACAAAACCTCTTAGGAAGTCTGGGAGCATCATTACTACCCCACAGTGTGCTCTCTGGGTAGAGAGACTATCCACAGACAAAATGTGATCTGTTGAAAATGTGTGTGCATGAACTCACATGCAAACACACACACATGCTATCTTAATATCTGTGGATTCCAGTCAGAGTTCCCAGCAAGCAAGCAAATACCTTCAGAACCCACTAAAGAAGATTCCTACCAATGTGGAAGGATGCTGCCCATCCTCAGCCGCTCCATTCACCTCATTAAGGGGAAAGGTACATGACAGCATCCCTGCCTGTGGCAGCCACCTACGTTTCACTCTCACCATCATCAGGGGAAGCTGATTGTGCCTGACACTTCTCACCAGCTGGAAGTATCACAGCTAGTCTTCTTCTGTCCTCTGGTTTCACTGAGGTTTGTCGTTCCACTTTTTGTTTCTTTCTCCACTATCCTGATCTTTGACCACCTATTTCATTTTTGTATTTTTATGATTCGTTTACAAAAGTAAGAGGGACCTGATTTGCAGAAACCCAGAAGTCTCCCAGCTGCCTTTTCAATTCCCCTCCAATCGTGCATTCATAAAGCTGATGTTTAAGTCTTATTCATCAAGGTATGGGATGGTTTTATGGAATTCATCTGGAATTTTTTTATTACTGGTTTGACAGCACCTGCTAAGGAAGAAAGTCCATCACTGGAAGAGTTTTCACCTCAGCATGGGGGCGGGGATGGGACTGGAAGGATTATGTAAACAACTTGCCTGTCTGGAAAGAGGGGCCTTGACAGGTCCCATGTTGTCAAATGGCAATTGTGACTTCTTGCATTTCAAAAGTCACGCTCAGATGGTTTCATGTGAAACCCTCTGGGTAATAGTAGCCTTTTGAGGTTATGATATCTCTGGATGGAATTCAATAAAAGAAATTCGCTTTCAATTGAAGCCCTGGAACACCGCCAGACAGCCCCAACAATGCGATTCGTCTCCAAAGAAAATTGGACTGATCCCCCCCCCTCCCCTCTTCTCCTCCCTTTTCTATTTCTCTCTCCATCTTTATTTGTGCGTTTAACCTTGTTTGTGGGTTGCTTTTTTGATATATTTCCTCCCAATAAGCTTGGGATGCTGAAGCCTTAAAAAAAATAAACACTTGGGACTGAAATGGTAGTAGCTAGTAATAGAGAGACACAGGCGCTCACAGCAGCAACGACAAGGCGCTCTCAGTAGCTGACCTTTGCCATATACGTGAAAGGAAATAGAATAGAACCCCTGCTCTAGGTGAAGGGGGAATATTATTACAACTACCAGCTTCCTAGTCTTTGTTAATAAGGGTGGTTGATGTACTTATTTAGTTAGTTAGTTTAAGGCCAAGGGATGGGAAATGCTCACAAAACCTGCCTGACTGCCAGAGGCAAAAGTGTTGGCTTTTTGCTTGGATTGTCACTCCTTTTGCCATGGATTATTTTTTCCCCCTTAGTTTGGCAAGAGCTATTATTGTCTTTCTTCTTGTATGTGATCTTCTGAGTAGATTAATGCTTGTGTTTAATTGGGAGGCAGATGATGGTGAAGATGCACCAGTCTTATGAAAGCATCTATTTTTTCCAGTATTTTCTTAGTGATCCACCTCTTACATTGTTATTACTGCATGTGATTTTCTTTTGGTTTTCTGTCAGGTCAAATAGGCATAGGAGCTGCACTATGAAAATACATAAATAAAAATAAAAGCCACCCCACAGTTTGGAAGCAGAGTACAGATCTGTTCAGCAGAATTTGTGCTGAAGTTTCTTGTTGTTCACGTTTGATTCACCTTGGGTTGATTCACCTTGGGTTGTAACCCTCTTTATCTTCCTGTCCCAAATCAACAATGATTGACTCCTTCCACGAGGTAAAGATTTCAAAACTAATACAGAAAGAGCAAAATAAAATTAAATTAAATTAAAAATCTAACCTGCTTCCTCTTCCTACAGAGTCACCTGTGCTTTTACCCCTCCAAAGCTCACAAGCTACACATGTTCAGGTCTGGTCAGATGTCAGCTAAGAAAAAAGGCATAGGGGAAAAAAATCAGAGTCACTTGTTCTGTAGGTTCTCTTTTCTGATTAGCTGCTTCAGAAGAATGACGGGGGATGCACAAGCACTGTCTGTGACAAGAGGTGGAAAATCCTGTCTCACAGGGGTCCAAGGTTTCCATTTGCACTTTCAAGAGACCTGTCTGATTTCTGGCATCAAAGCCAAATCTAGAATGCAGCCTTCCAGGCTACAGGGCTAGAACCCACTCTCACTTCAAATTACTATATTTTAACCACATTTATCTCTGTACATACTGTTGAATAGCTGTGATAGCACTCATTTAAGAAATTTTATAACAGTGTTTGCATCCAGAGCTCCTGGCAGAGATTTTTCTTACACAAATTCAGAGTGTCAGCAATAGCATTAACCATACCTGATCCCAGTTACTTGGAGAAAATAATTCAGGTGCTGCAGAAGGAAGCAGATGGCAGCTCTGGATAAATTTGCATGCACAAATATTAAAGAGGGATTACAAATCCCCTTCTAACACACAATACTTTCCCCCAAAAATTCTCAAAAGCACAAGGAAATTAAATACGCCCTCCAAGCTCACCAAACCACTCAGAGCAAGGAACAGAAAGCAGGTCTTCTCATCTCCTCTCTCACGCCCAGTCCCCAAAACACATTACCTCCCTAGAACAGAGGCTTGCTGTAACAGACCTTTCCAGGGACTACGACATTAATAAGGTACTAAAATATTTAGGTGCGTTTACTGCATCTCATGATGTTAGATTAGAAAAGTCCTGCTAGCTGGCAGGCTTTATAGTCTCACTGTCTCAAGTTAATATGTAAATAAAATGTACAAGTAGGCCTGAGTGCAATGAAAGTTCATGGAAGTACATTCTGTGGCTGAGATATTTGCTCTGTCTTAATTCCCCTGGGCTCTAGGTTTAGATATAGCATCCATTTGGATGGGGTTTTCTTGTCACCGAATCCAAGTTAAGGAAGAGCTTCAGTTTCTCTCCTAGGAACATTTATAAAAACAATCATTTGTTCATTATGGAAAAACTATCCCTATCCAAAACATTTTCTCCCTCTTTCTTCTTTGCAGGAATTCACGTTTACTCCCACCTGAAAACATATTCTAACTGTCTCTGCAATGCATAGGGATGTTCGGAGCACAATATTAGAAAATAGTTTAAAAAAATCCTTGCAGACCTGCTTCTCAAACACTTATAATTTTTGACAGATTCCAGCTTTGTTATGGAGATAATAAGGTTCATGAAAAACTCGTCTACCTCATTCAACCAGGTGTTTTTCCCCTTCGGAAAAAAAAAGGAAACCAAAGAGTTGTAACCAGTTTTTAAACATACGAGGCAACAGATTTCTGCTTTTGAAGCAACAAAGACATCTACAGTCTGAGAATGTATGTTTTCCTGTAGCACTAATAGAAAAATAGACAACAAAATATACAAAATTCAACATAAGATCTAATCTGCAAGAATAGTTGCAGACAGCCTTTAATTTACACTCGAACAAGACTGTTAGTCCTACAGCAAAAATGAGAATTATCCATTGCTTCCTTCAGTGCCATGATCTCAAGGTAGCACATGATCTTACTGATTTCAACTCCTGTTCATGCACTTAGAGGCCGTGCTGCAATCCCAGTTGTGGTGATCTGCTATATTTGTGCTAGCACAAACCTGGTCAGGTCAGAAATCATTAAGGGCACCAAAGAGCAATATGGCTTTTTTAGGCTGCCAAGTAAAAGGACAGAATCCTGGCCCAGCTTATGTAGATAAACAGAGCAGCTACACAGCTAGCAAGTAAGCTACTGCAGGTGCATCTACTCACACTGATAATTCTTGGATGTAGATATTGGATAAATCCTTAAGTTTGGCATCAAGCAATGGGTAGATGCAGCTGTATGTACTGAAATGAGGATATTCTCTTCTTTTGCCAACATGGACTTTATTTCATTAGTTAATCTTAGTATGTTCTAACATTGATTTTACTATGTGAGAATCAAGGCATTTTGTGCCCAGCACAATTATTTCTAATCCTAGTGGAATTTATTTTGATTGTCACCCCCGCATGTAATACAAATCAAAATAAACCACACACTTATTTATGGCATCCACATTGCTAACAGTAAAAATCACAACATCCTGTAATGTTAAAAACAGAAAGATCTTGAAGTTCAGGCCAAGAATCTCATTTTTACTTTCTCCTGCCTTCCACGATTCAGTTTGTTAGCAAACAAGTTATTCTCATATCTGGGAGGAATATAAAGATTTGCTTGGGATGTATAAGTTGTATTTCACTTCCACAGGCAATGACAAATTCCTTAGGAAATCAGAGCTAGGAGCTCCAAGTTGCTTAAAAACAGAGGGGTCCGGCACAGAACATTTTCCTCTAGAAAAAAGAGTCCCTGCTGACTCAGCATCCTACACAGAAGTATTGCTGACAGCATACAATAGTGTCTTAAAATTTAAGAACCTGGGAATTTAAGAGTGAAGAGAACTTATTGGGATATTTAAGTAGGGTGTTTTGGCAGTGGTCATTAGACATTTTATGTGACTAATTCAGATCCATCCTCTAATACTTTGTGATATTCTTTTAGGTGATTTTGGTCTAATGGACTGGATTATCACTTTGTGAGCCACAGGTTTTCCCATTCTCTTAAGATGGCCACTGCAGCATAGCGCTAAGGAAGTTATTTATTATTTGACAGTAATGCAGAAAGTGCCCCAGGAGACCGATATTGGCACAGGGATAACAGGTCTGACTCCAATCAGCCCAAGGAGTGGGAGTTCCTGGGACAATTTCCAACCCAGACCTCCTCCTTCCAGTGTGAATGCTAGGGCTGACACTGTTCCAGAGCCTAACCTGAAAAGGAGTTAGTAAAAGCCTACAATTATTCTTGTTCAGCCTTTCAGAGTCATTGTGAAAATTAACCAGACCAGGCAAAATGTCTGCTCCTACAGCACTGATGATAAGGAACAGTGATAATAAGAGTCTAGAGAACAAAAGGAAGATACATACTCCTCAAACAAACAAGAAAGCAAACAAACTCTTTCAAAAAACAAACAAACAAACAAACAAAACCAGATCAAACAAAAACCAAACCCACTATGTACCATAAACACGTAAGACTTCTGCAGACTTCACTTTCCCTCAGATTTTGAAAGAACTTACTCTACTAGTAACTGGTTCTTCAGGTAAAAGAAGCTCTTCCTAAAGCCTCGAGTCCTCTGGAGCCAGAAGAGTTAAATTACAAGGTAGACATGCTTAGAAAAAGAAAGTACAGCCACTTTCATCGGAAATTGTTTTCCGAAAATCCCTTAGCACTTCTTAAATTTCTCTCCCAGATGATGATTCATCTCACCACCTATACAAAACTCCCTTTTAAACTTTAAAATTTATTAATCAATCCTCCCACTAAAAGCTGTAAGAAAGTTTTCAATGAAGTTTTTGCTGTTGTTATTGCTAGAATATTCTTCGCAGAGAAAAGATCTAATTCTAGTTGAAAATGGCAATCTGAAGGCTAATACAAACAAGCACAACCCACTGGGATGAAAACCCAATGAATCAGAGAACAAAAAGCCACTAGCTACCTGCAATAATGGCTTTACATATCACAGCCCTGACGCTAGAGGACAGCCTACAAACTACCTTCAAGCAGATCAATCTGAAAACTAAAATTTCCTAACACAGTGGTTACTGAAGACATAGAGATGCAGAAGCAGATCCATCAGTTTAGGGGATCCTGACAGTGCTCAGCAGCTCTTGAGATAAAACCACCTAGATCAGAGATCTGCACAGAAACTTGCGTAGTAATTGTGATATCTTTCAGACTTGGAGGCCACAGAAATTCACTCAGAGCTCTGATTGCAGTCAGTTTCGAGGATGAGTTACTAATTTCATTCTTGGGGCACTCGCCTATACTCTGCTCCTTAGTATCAGTGCACTAGGAAAAGGTGTATACACGTGAAAAGAGAAGAGTTTGGCAAACTGTTTCCAGCACTTCTGATTTCCATTCTGTTTTCCTCTATCTACCCCCACCTTCCTCCCACCCTCTGAGCCACAGGCATGATGCATCTGGTAGGGCAACTACGATCT
This sequence comes from Meleagris gallopavo, assembly GCF_905368555.1. Lineage (NCBI taxonomy): Eukaryota > Metazoa > Chordata > Aves > Galliformes > Phasianidae > Meleagris > Meleagris gallopavo. The sequence continues at coordinate 6,161,517 of NC_139405.1, read as the reverse complement.
GCAGTTCATATGGGTGATTTCAAACCAGGGCTCATGGGTGCGTGTGAGGACGAAGGAGGATAGGAAAGGAAAAAAAAAGAAAAAAAAAATCACATGGACTTAGAATGTAAGCTGCAAATGAAAGTTATCCATCCCTATTTGCTATCATGTTCCTTCAAGGAACCCTGGCTTTCAGCTATAGTTTTTGGCTGGAAAACTCTTCAAACTTAAGTTTAGTGAACTCATAAAACACAGCCCTAGGGATGATACAATACTCTGTGCAACCACCAGACAGCAGGAACAACTAACACCAAATGACAAATGGAAGGAAATTCCACCTAAACTGTCTACTTGTGACCAAACATTCCAGCTTGGCTGTTAAATAATATCCCAAGCAGACCTGAGCTCTGGACAAACGTGACAGGGACAACTTTTTCTTTCTGATTGTACTTTGCTTGTTTTTAACCAGATTTCTGTTTATTAGAAGCTGTGTCAAGAAAGGGATCTGCATTTAATCTCCCTGAGGTAGCTCACTGGTCTCACAGTTCAGATACAAGTATCTGAACTGAAAAGTATTGCTTGGATCCCAGTTTATTTACTGTCAGCTTTACTAGCAAACCAGTCTGAAAGAAAGAGCCCTGAAACTCTTCAAGATACTCTTGCAAAAGTCTTCCAAAAGAAAGAAAAAAAAAAAAAAAAAAAAGCCTCAAAATAACCTTTAAAGGCATGGCTCTTTTTACAAGCAAACCCAGCCATAAATACTGTGCTCAAAACAAGAATCAAAACCAGAGATCTCTTGAACTTCTGCCATGAAACATTACAGAGCAGAATGCAGGCGCAGACTGCTGCACATCCCTGACATATCCTAAAGGTGTTGAGAGGGGCGAGATTGAAAGCATCCTAGGATAAGTGCTCTGGGTTCTCAGATTAAAATACAAGGTGCCAGAACAAGCTTGCTTCCTATCCTCTTCCCTATTTTACATTAAAACAGATTTTAATCATGCCAAATTACCCCTGCCCAAAAACTTGAGATTATCTGTACCTTGCTGGTTTCTCTCCCCTCTGAAACAGGCCATTGGAAAAGAGAAAATAAGAATATAATCTGAATTGGTAGCCAACACTGTTCCAGAGTTCATGGTTCATCGAGAGCTATGTGGTGCTGGGGATGGACAGCAACACAAGTTCTCTTAAATCCTGGGGCATGGATTGTCTGGGGGCTTTCACTGATATTTTTGTCAAGAAAGATTAAAATGTCACAAAGTCATCCAGGTTGGGCCCTATGTATTAGAGATAGCAGCATCAAGTCTGCTGAACAGTGATTAAGTATAAAAAAAACTGCCAGACAAGAACTGGAGAGGAAACAACTTAGTGAGCAGTGGTGTGCTTCTGATAGAAACTGAGTGAAGGACAGGATGGGCAGATCCTTGTCACAACCATTTTGCAATATTTCAACATTCTTACCACAGTCTAATGAGTGGTCTGGCAAGGATTTTAATTGCTGAAGAACCTCAAATGCATAAGCTTATAAATGGAAAATTACCTACACATACTTCAGGTCTATAGAGAAAGTGGAGATGAGAAAATTGCTGTACAAGTTACACTAGCTACTATGAGTTGATCATTTTGTTCTGTAAAGCAGTGTGCTTCTGGCAGCCCTCCCTCTGTGCTACTTGTGGGGGGTGCAAGCTGAGGTGTTGGGGCTCTCCACGGGTTTTCTCCTTCAGAATAAATAGCACAGTGCTGCTCCAAAGGAGTAGGAACATCACACCACAGTCTGCACACTGTTAGGAGTAAAAATTCAAAGAACAAACATCAAACCTTCTGGGAGCACAGAGAATCATCAACTGACATATCATGTGTCCAGGGAGCTGGGACTTCCCTGCACACTGAGAGAAGCAGAAGGAGCAGCAGCTGTGGCTGTGTGCCACATGGATTTGTTGGCTCACGGGCACGTGCTGTGACTGTCAGCACAGAGACACCCTGCCCAACAGCTTCATGCTGTGTCTGTGACTTAGATGGCACCGCTGTTTTCCTGAGAAGCTGAAGCTTTTGAGAGTCATTCTGAAATTGTTCGAAACAGCTGGAAATGATTTTCACCTGTTTTATAATACTGCCTGTACAGAGCAGGTATAAGGACCCAGCTACAGCTCTGCCAGGAAAGGAAGCAAGGCAGCATTTCCTGGAGAACAACTCCTCTTTAGAAACCTCAGCAAAAGAGCAGATCCTCCACAACGTAGAGCATCCAACTACTCTAACCTTGGCCTCTATCTGCTTGAAAAGTAGAGCTGCAAAGGACAACAGCAGATTTACAGAGCCAACAGTCCCCCATGGAAGCTGCTGCCCATTGAGCACTGATGAAAACCCAGCTGCCTGCAGTTTGCCAGCTCCTTTTTCAGCCCTATAACTGAACAGTCTTCACTTAGACAGAGAATGCGATAGGTGTGAAGGATATCCTTCCTTCCAGGCCTTTCTTTACGTGCTCGGCCAAAGCATAAGCAGACTTATTTAAAAAGAGCTAATGGAGGCTATGCATCAGCTGCAGCTCAACCCAGGCTAACAACCAAATGACTCTGTTTACTGTAACCTCTATGCCCAGAGAAGTTTCTCTTATTCTTAAAATAGCATCAGTCACTGCAGAATGGAGGCACAAGGAAATGGAAGACTGTATCTACACGTATAGATGGTCACAAGGCCTGGGGTTTGTACATAGCATTCATTTTAATTATACTTTTAATTGATTAGAATGTTACTGCACTGCAGTTTCTGTAGATCGATGAATATATCAATATTAGGTGTTAAATAAGAATATTAAAAGGCTCTTCTAATGCATAATTTACTTCGTGGCAAACAATCTCTTCCTCTCAGATCATTACTATTGCAAATTTGGAACTTTATCTGAACGGGTTTCCCTAATGCATTTCCTAGAAATTAAATTATTCATACAAATATGATTTATATTATGATATTTTTTTAAAAAATGAGTTGAGTAGCACTGTGGGAATGTACTATTTTCTTAATTGAATGAGAATGAAAACTTGAGGGGAACGTAGCAAGCTCTGAGTTAGAAAGTATTTATTTCGATTCTGTTACTTGTATCCTGGTAACCACACCGATGTGCCAGCACAGGTCAAGACGTTATGGACCAGAAACTCCACATAGCCATCACAAGGAAAAGGTCCTTGGCATAAAACAGCTTGTAAAGTAAACACATGACAGAAAAAGAGGAGGCAAGACATTCTGAATCATTATCCCCACTTTGAAAAGGAGGACGGAGATGCAGGCTGCTGCAAGGCACAATGGCTTAAGCTGAGCGGTCTGAGCTGTGGCAGGAAGATGGAATTGGACTCTATTAAATGTATCATAAGATATAATCATAGCTTACAAAGGGAGTATTTCTGGTACTAAAGGTGTCATTAATCTAGTGGAAAAGGCATGACAGGATCTAGTGGCCAGATGCCAAAGCCAGGCAAATTCAAAGACACGCGGGTGACCATTTCTAAAAAGGGAAGGTAGGCCATTAGTGCTGCTGCATTGGAACACAGGGACACAGTGACTTCTCCACCTCCTGGAGGCACTAAAACAGAGCTGCCCATCTGCCTAGAAAGGCAGAGATGCTGTGTCTCAGAAGTTGCATGCAGGAATCAGTACTCATATCGCACAGCCTGCGATCCTACTCAGTGTCAAACTTCTGGCTTTAACCAAATCAAGGGTGAGCTCTCAAATTCCAGCCTTGGATCTCAACTAATTCCTCTCAGAGATCACACAACCACTGAAAACACATCAGAAACTAGATGATAAAAAGTGCTATCCACAGCCACAAGTGTGAAACCACTATAGAGAAGGAAGCAGGGAGTAGCAAGGAGTGCAGAGGACTATCTGTCAAAAATGTTACACTACTAGAACTTGACATTTCCAATACTGACAACAGATGATAAAAACAAACAAACAAAACACTGATACCCCACATTTGCTTCCTATCACCTGGAGAGGGAAGAATTCCCTGTGTCATTCCTTGGCTTCAAGATATTCAGCAGGGAAGCTGCCATAGCAGCACTGTGCTTCCACACAAATGATAAACTGCTGCATGACCTTCAGCAGCCTTTCATTTTCCCAGGTCTCTCCATTAGCCTTCACATGCCTTGGGGAGCACTGTGTGACTCTTGCTCTACATATGTGCAGTGCCTAGCATAGCAGGGTAAGAGCTCCTTAGCATTTCCACAGTACAAATGCTATTACTAATACAATTCACAGACCAGCCCTACTCCAGGGATCACTGCATGGCTGTCACTCGCCTCTCAGGGCTACACAAGTTCTACTTTTAGGAATAAAACTCAGCACTGCTGCACCAGGAGGAACAAATCACATGCTGGTGACAGGCACTTATCTCTTTGTGCCAAGCATGGAGCAACCTAATACCCCATATGCTGTTCCATAATGCCACCCAAATCACAGGCATTCATGACCTTTGCCTCAAAACTGACAGGTTTCCTGTCCAATATATGGTCCTTTTTTGTAATTAACTGTTGGACAGAAGAGGGAGAGGGAAAAAGGTATTATTGTCATAAGCACAAAAACAATATGGCAGATGGATTTGAGATCCAGCTTCCCACTGAATGGAATTTTAGATATTCCATTTGCAATAATCTCATCTCATAATTCTCAGTTCAAAAAAAGAATAGTTTTAAAAAACAAAACAAAATCTATAACAAAAACAAGCAAACAAAACAACAACAAAGCAATCACCACAACCTTGCCCTTTTTATATGTGTGCATTATAACTGACCTTAGAGGCAGAGAAAAATTGCCTGCAAATGGCTTCATGATCTGCCATTCATGCAGCCCACAAGAAAAAGCGTGTGTTTCTTTCACTACAAGGCTTTGAAAAGAGCTGGTCTTAAAATATTGAGAGCTAACTTTCCACTCCAGTACCTTGCAGCTCTGCTCTAAGTATCCACCACCGAACAGGAACGGGCAGGGAAGAAACAAGTTTTAATTAGCTGTACACTGGGGTTCTTTGTCCCACAGATAGATTTGATCATATTGCTGATAACCTTCACAAGGCTTGTTACTTCATTACACTATGCCATTCTTCTGAGCTGAAGGAATTTTTCACAAACCCCAAACAGACTTAGCAGCTGTGAAAGAATAATGTCAGAAGTCCCTTCCAGACGCTTTGGTGGGGTTTTTCTGTTTGACTGTGTTCACTCAACTGGGATGGAGCCAGGAGAACTCATCAGTGGAACTCCAGAGTGGTGAGTGATAACATGGGCCTCTGCCAGCTCCTTGCTTACTGCTTGTTTACAGGCAGAGCTTGTTTGTAAACTTGTTTATGGGGATTTTGCATTATGTATCTGGTACATAAAGTGCCTTACATTGGCACCTGAAAATAGGATCTGGTAGCAGCAGTCCAGCATACTCTGAATGAACTCAGACAAGGAAGAAATTCCCAGCACTGATATTACCTGACACACTGTGACCATACCATCACCTGCTATGATTACAAACCCTGAACTTTCTGCAGGACTGGACAAGTCATGGAGAAAAAAATAAAAAGCTCTTAAGAAGGGGGCAAGCTGTTCTCTCTTGACTTCAGACTCTTCACTGCTTTATGCACTTGTGAAAAGTGGGCCTATCACTGTGCTGCACTCCCCATGCTACCAGCCCTCACATGGCACCAGGCAAGGAAAAAAATCAGAATAGTGATATGGGAAAAAGAAAGGGCTTGGATCCAGCAGAAGGGTTGTGCTATGAAGATAAGTGATTCTGGAAATGAGCATATGCAACTTAGATCGTTCATTTCCAGTTACTGTACCAGCCAAGAACGAAGTCTTCCTGCTGTACTTAGATAAGTAGCTCTAATTTAGTAGGGCTCAGACAGCAGTCGTTAACAGCAGGATTCCTTCTCCACTTCCAAAGCATGGAAACTAGAAACCCCTTCACAAACTGCCTCCCTATAGGATACAACAGATGTGATCCTCAGAGCCCATACACCGCTTTACACTAAGGTATAACTTCACTAGGGAATTAGTCCTAGTCCGCAGCAATTCAGTTGAGAGTAGGATAAAGCATTGCCATCTCTTCCTTTCACTACAAACTGGAGTAGATGGTGTCTTCAACATGCCTGCAAGGAGGCTGGCTCCAGCATTTGTCCTATCTGCTGTAAAATTGATGGATGACAGACAGCAAAAGCTGGTATCTTTGGTGATGAGCAGAGAACGAGCTCATAAATAACAATCAAGAACATATCCTGAAGCACAGATGTAAGAGGCAGGTTTTGTTTATGCCACGTCCATGGCTTCACCACCACCACCGCCCTCGTACCATCCCTGGGGGAGGAGGATGCCAACATCCAGTAACATCCCTGGACAAAGCACATAGCTCTTGTGCTGACATCTGCACATCCTTGAATAGGATTCAAGGAAAATTCTTTTCTGTTCTGTGCACTCTGTGACCAGATATGAGCATACAAATAAAGGAATTTTTTTAAAACTACACCTTTGACTTTTTTCTCCCGTCTGCAACGTGTTGTGGCTGCTGCATACCTTCAGGGCAACAGATCTCTATTATCATTGCCTCTCCTCATACACCTGTCACAAGGCCAGGTTATTGTCTGTTCACATATTTCTCTGCTGGACCCACCCCTTTCTGCAATCTTCCCATCCTACACTCTCTGAGTGGCTTTTTTGCCCAAATTTAGAGGGGCACAAGCTTTCCAAAGCAAGTGTCAAGGGTTGCTGAATCAGTGGTGGTTGCACACATTCCTTCCTTGTAAGGGCAGTCAGGACAGTTCTAAAGGGGAGAAAGACAACGTTATGCTCAGTCAGACTGTTTCTCTCAGACAATGCAATGCCACAGCACAGATGGATGCCTGCTAGGCACAGCCTACTTCTGACTGAACCCTGCTACTGTAGATAGCACAGGGTGGTCTAACCTCAACAGCTGTGAGTGCCGGATTTGGGTTTACAATTCCTCCCTCCCACCTTACCCACCACAGTCTGCATCCTGCCTCCCTAGCAGTGGCTGGCCCTCTCCCTCCCCTGCCACTGCAGTAATTGCCAAGCACGGTCTTGAGGCCAGCCACGCACCACCAGCATCGCAGGCTGCCACGGATTGCAGTCTGCTGGAGCCCACAGTGCTGGAGGAAACCCACGGACATCTGCCCCTCAGTAGCAACAGCTTCCTCTTCCCTGCAAACGCACACACCTCCTGTCAACAGCAGCAGCGTTTTGGCTTTGAGGACAAGCTCAGTGACTGGAGGGTGCAGTCATTGCTCAAAATAGCTGTTCCTCATCTCTTCTTTCAGGGCAGAAGCTGGTGGGCTGGATGGATTGGCAGAGCAGCCTGGAGCTGGCCTGCAGGCCACCAGTTGGACCACACGTACTATTTTCTGCAGCTGCAGCAAGCTGCTGGTGGCTCCAGAGCAGTGCAGTGCTACCCCTTCAACCAGGGGCTTGTAATGCTGTGCTCACATCTGTAGCACACATAACATCCAGTCATCCTGTATAAATTAAACCCTTATAATAAAGGCCCGTTTTCAAAGCTGTTCTGAAGCACGATCCTTTTCTTTAAGAAGAGGTTTTAAAGTTTTTTGTTTTCTTTTTTTTCCATTTCAAAAAGAGAAGGAAGGAATTATCTCCTCTCTCCTCCTTCTTCCTGCCACTACCTTTCCATTAACTCATCTGTGCAGCTCTGCCCATTTGCATTAATTATTCTCTCAGTCTCTCTCTTCCTGAAGAATTAAAAAAAAAAAAAAAAAAGTAATTTAGAGAAAACCACGGGTTTGAGCAGAATTCAACAGCAAAGCTCTAATCTGGGATCACTCAGCTCTTTAAGCATCAGTTTGAAGTTGTACTCCTCAGATGTATTTTAACTCCTCAGAGCAGAACTAGTGCTGGCAAGTCCAATCACTCATTTTCATCCCAGTGCTCTGCATATTTATTAATTTCTTTTAATAGAAATTGCTGTGATGAAAAAGCAAAGCATGCAGCTTAGATCACAATTATTGCAAATAATTAACCACTCAGGATTTAATGTTCCTCTCTGCAAATGTTTCTTTCATATCAAGGCCTTCGGTAAATTGAGAAGTATAGCAAATCATACGGAAAAATAAGCTTGGCCATTGAAAGCTGAGGGAAAGAGTATTCAGCTGAAATATAAATTCCAGTTTTAAACTGAAGAATGTTTTCTTTTAAACTTGTAACATGACATGGCTCTTAAAAAGAAACAAAAGAGAAAGAATCACCTGAAACACCCTAAAAGACATCATTTTGCAACATCATTTGTTAAGTGAATCTTCAGGCACTGAAATCACTCCAAAATATCCTCAGGAAGCCTGACTCCAACTGTAAGAGTCATCTCAATCTTTTGATCTTTTTCATATATGACATTTATTCATGTTCTGAAAAAAAACTTTTGTTCCAGTGACTACCAGAATTATTACCACTATAACAAATGTATTGCTGCAAAAAATACTATGTATAACCATGAACAAAATCCCATACTACGCTCCAACTCACAGCGACAGCATGAACCCTGATTTATGGGAAAAGTTACCAGCAATTCCCAAACTATTAAGAAACATTCAAGCTGATACTCTTAAACTGTTACCAGCTATAAGCCACTACCACTCTTCCAGAAAAGTTCATCATCTGATGTATTTTTAGTTAAAAGAGAACATTTTTAAACTACATAACCTTATAAAACACTTTTTAAAGATATCTTCCTCACTCTTTTGCTGCAATGTTAATGGTTTTGCCATTGCTTGTGCTGCTGATTGAGCCTTCCTAACCAACATTTTGGCCAATCATTTAGTGCTTCACTTTCTCCTTGCTTGCAGAATCTTTCTCTTTTGTGTCAGAACAAATCGCATTGGCCTTCCAAAGTGGTTTCCTAAAATACCTAAAATATAAATGGCTGTCAAGCATTAGATTAATACTGGAGTACAGAAAATCAGAATGTTGTATTCTAATTAGTTGGCAGGTTGTTCCTGATAATGATAAATTTCATACTCTAGTTGACACATTTTCAAATGTTAATGTCCTCTAGAGGAATAAGCTGTGTCGTAATGACTGGAATAATAGTTTCTAAGGTGAGCATTCAGCTTATTATGGTTTCAAGTCCTGGCACTCCATGTACATAGGTGTTAGGTTATATGCGCTACAAAAAGGGAATAATTACAATCATATAATGAAAAAAGAAGAGAGATTGTGAAGAGGATTTGAATCGTGGGGGGAACAACTTCCTTCATTAGTGTGAAACAATTGTTAATCAAGTGCTGAGTATAACACAGCAGACAAGCACTCATGGGAATCCCAAGAGCCACGATGCCCTGGATAATAGCAACAGTTTCCCAGTGGTCACATAGCTTCAACTGAAGAGAGACTTCATTACGTCCTTCCTCCTCTGCCACTCCTCCACCCCATACTCTATGGAGCTGGTTTTCTGGAGGCAGATGTCACAAAGGAAACAGTAAGCAAGAGGAAAGTTGTGCTGAAAGTTCAGTCCCATGGCTGACAGCAAACAGCTCAAGACAGGCATCCATTCACAGAGTCACAGAATGGCAAGCGTTGGAAGGGACCTCAAGGATCACGAATCTCCAACCTCCCTGCCACATGCAGGGTCACCAACCTCCCCATTTAATACCAGACCAGGCTGCCCAGGGCCCCATCCAATCTGGCCTTGAACACCTCCATGGACGGGGCATCCACAGCCTCTCTGGGCAGCTGTTCCAGCATCTCACCACTCTCTCTGTAAAGAACTTCCCCCTGACATTCAACCTTAATCTTCTCTCCCTATTCAGAAACAAGAGGCACTTTGGACAGACTGTCATTTTGGGACTGTAACAAAGGATGTCAGAATTTTTGTCTACTGAATTATGTGCTCCTAATAAGCAAGGGCTGTACCTCCAGTTTTCTTCTCCTCTAACTCTCCAACAGTCTTGCCTCACAACCAGATGTAAATAGTATAACTTGAAACAGCTTAAATATTTACGTGAACAACAAAGCTGGTGTGGAACCAACATAACTTCCTAGCATGCTTTCTTTTCAGTACACTGATTCCCTCCAAGTACACTCTAGACATCCAAATGTTCCTATGTACAACCATGCAGTCGCCACTGCAAGCAGCACTAACCCCATTTGCACCACTGATGATCCCATGGTCCCGGGCACATCCCACTGTCCTTTTAACAGCAATCTGTGTTTTGATGCCATGGACACTCAGTGATTTATGTCTTTGAAAGACAAGGAGAATCATCTGCTGAGCAGCAGCCGTGGCCTTATTTGCTGAAGTATTGCATAATCCTACCTTTGCCCCTGGAACGTTGCTTTAAAAATGTCCTCTGTCAAGAGTCACTCTGTAATCAACATTGCTGACCATGTGTTATTAATTAAGTAATTTTACAAAATTAGAAATACAAATCACATTGTTTTCAACCAAAATAACGATCTACCAATTATTCTGCCAAAAGAAATGACTTGTAGCTTTTGGCAGATCTTTTCCCTTTGGCCATTGTTTTCTTAGTTATTAACAAGGTTACAGTTGGTCCTTTTGATTAAAAAGTTTTTTGGCCAGAATCACTGCTATGGGAAAACAAAACCTGAAATTCAATATCCTTCTAGAATTCTTTTGAAATTCGATCTGAACACCAATGAGGGAGGAAGGTGAGGGGCCACAGGGGACATATTTTGTAACTTTTTAATTTTCTTTCCAGCCTAAGATTCTTAAAGATGAGACAAGTAGTACTGGAAAGCAAAAATAATAATAATAATAATAATAAAAATAAATACAAAAAGAAAGTATTTTTGTTCTCTTATCTCCTTGTAAAAGTACACATTGAATTACTGAATTTACTTAAGAGCTGACTGCGACATTAAACCTTTAAAAATACGAATTAGACATACAGAATACAAAAATGGAAGGACTGCACGAATAAGCTACATCATCACGATTCTCCCTAAGCAGCTTCTAAGTCTTAGAAGATCCTTTCAGCCCCTCTGGGGAAAATGAAAATAAGGACATCAGAATCTATGACTATCTTGAATTAGAAAAGAATCTTTAAAGAATATTTATAGTGAACGTATACAAGGAAATATTAGAACACAATTATTTTTAGCGTGACCAAAAAACCAACATGTAACACAACCAGATTTCAAAACAAGACCAAACTCTGATAAGCATCCCTCTAAAATCAATCCTTGCTCTTCAAAACTTAGCACCAGAGGTGATGTGGAAGCAGTTCTGTGTTAGAAAGATTACTTAGACTGAAATGGGTACTCCCTCTGGGAGAAAGTGCAGAGGCTAGGCCTTCAGCAAAACTAAACCTCCATGCATTTACACTCATACAAGCACCTCCAAAAATATGGATTGGATTGTCTTGATCCCACGGGTAATACTGCAATAAATAGTACAAGTAGAGGGAAGAAAAAAAAAAAAAAAAAAGGACCCCCTCACTCATCTTGTTACTTAAATAGAGGCTATCAAAGAAGATTGCTGAACAGTTCCTGTCGTTTTTGTGGGAGTTAACATCATAGAGAGGGACACAAATCTGCAGTAGCAAAAATAAACAAGAGTAGAGAGTATTCCCAGGTTTCTGTATTAACTGGCTTTTGTCAGGTACATCAGACTGGCTGCTAAAACAAGCATGTTAAGCACTTCAAGCTTGGAAGATTAAGGCTTGGGTATAATCAACTAAACCACTGCAGAAAATGGCACGCTGGGATGTCAATCCTGCATATCAGCAACAGCAGAGAATCATACCTATTCTTTTCCAGTGTTTTGCTTGCTTTCTCCATCAGAGAGACCAACAGAAGATAACAAACCCAAATAATAACCAGCCTAAATCTTTCACAAGTCAAGCAAACTGAAGACTTCAGCTTTTTTTTCCTCATTTGCATTATTCTGACATTTGAAATCAGTGACTTAAACCAACTAAACATCTGTCCCTAAAAGGAACACAACACTACTTGTTGCACTTAGAGCTCTGGCAAACAGCACACTGCTGGACAGAAGTTACTTCAGCAGCTTTCATATCTCAACTCTTGCAATAACCCAACAAAAGTCACAGCACAGCTTCTGCTGGCCATGTGGCTGCTGGGCTAAGTTTTTCTCTTCCCCAGTCATGCAGCTTGGGTAAATGCCACCTCCTCTGCTCCAACATGGTGCTTCTTATTCAAAAAACCCTTTTCCAGAGCTAGTTCACATCTTAATTGGAAAACCAATAAACAAAATTAGAAAACCAATAAGGAATTAAAATAATCAAGCTCTTCAAAATTAATACTTCAAAAGGGGATGCTGAAGAGCAAAGCCTCCTTGAATGTTGCCATTTTGACTATAGAGATAGCAAGGCTAAAATTAAGTAGTGGAGTAGTCTTGCTTGACCTTAGAAGAGAAAGATCACGCATTTCAAGACTTCTCGCTATTAGTAAGATTTATGGAATGCTGCACCAGTGACACTCACAGAATGTGCATTACACTTGGCAACAGGCCTGCAACCCAGCCACTTACTTCCATCATGTATTATAATGTAGAAACAGAGTCACACCTGCAAAGCCTATGACAAATGACATTTCATTAACTTTGAAGACTGCTGGATCGTTTTCCCAGGCTACATGTGAGCTGGGCCATTATAGTCCTTTCAACAGCCCATCATGAAAAGAAAGTCAAGATAATGTCCCAAATATTTCAGGGAGTAAATACTTCTCAATTTGTTAATGATAAAGTTCTGTGTCAATTAGATGTAATGGGATAAAAGCCTATCACTAGGGATCCTAGGCCACACAAATTTAGAATGGTGTTTCCCACTGCTTGCTGTGTCACTTCCCCACTGCCCTTTCTCTTTCTCTCTCTTATTTATTTAATTTTCTGCTCACTGATGAGCAGAAGGTTTCACACAATCAAACTTCACGTCAAATAGCATTTCCAGGTATTTGTATTTCATTCCCTGGATGGTTTCATGGGATCAACAAATATAACTGTGACGTTTTACAAACATGAAAATGTCAGCAGGAGAACATAGGATATAACACCTCAGCTGCTTCTTTCCAAACAGGACGACTCATTTCTCCCACCCACCCTTAGCTTAGTTACAAGAACCAAATCCTACTTGTACCATACACATTATGGATATATTAGGACAAATTATATATAGAATATATCATTTGTGTGGATAGAGCAGGGCTTCCAACCTGCTCTTTGGACAACACATGCCAGCACTCTGCTCGCTGAGATTTCTGTCCCCCTCGGTAACAGCTCTTAGCTCAGCTCCACGGAAGGTGAGATGGGGATAATTCACATGTATAAAAGCTAAGCACATTTTTAACAGCTTTGCTACACCAGGGCTTAGGACTTTAGACAACAAGGCTTCCGTGTGAAACTTAATACAGCTTAGACTGAGGCCTGCAATTGGATCCCACAAGTGTGCGAGGTTCTGAGAGCAACAGATCTGTGGTGTAATTCAGCCCCTGAGGGCATCAGATTTGTGCCAGTGGCCTCACAAAAATCTAGGGAGCAAGACAGCATTTGCTCAAGGTCTCTGGTTGCTTTTCCAGCCTGTTTCAGCAGACCTGAGAATCACAGGTCCTATGCTATTCCTGGCAAGGGGAGAGAAACATTTCCCATTAATAGGCAGGTCCCCCTCCTGCCTGGCCAGAGGCAGAGTTGCACACAAGGCATGAGCCAAGAGCTTTGCTCTTAATGTGTCAGCACTGGTCCACCAGTCTCCACTTGAGCTTATCCTAAGGAAACCACCAGAACATCACGATTCTTCATGACAGAGTTCAGCTGTAACCTCTGAACAATATGACAGTGCACACCAGATCACAGCTTTCTGGTCCAGATAGAAAACAGTGCATAACCTCCCTCAGAATGAGGACTGGCCCTTTGTACCACCTTACTATATTTCTGGACATCAGAGCTTTTCTTCACTCTGAGCCTTGCACCATCCATGGAAGAATTCCATTAGGTTAAGCAACAAGAAGTGCAAAGTCCTAAAGCTGCCAGATCTCCGCCAGTGTTTGCTGTCTTCTCGAGGAATCATACAGGCAACATTTGTAAGTGTACTGAAAAACTACATCTGGCTAGAAAGCAAAAAGCAGACATTCCAAAATCCACCAACCAGTTATTATCGGTCTCCCTATTGCTGCAGTTCTGTTCCATAACTACAACCTCTGGAGATAAGTAGGGACGTACCTGATAGGAGCATTTTCATCAGAAAAACGCAAGTGAACTCAACAAAATGCAAAGCACCCATGAAGGGAAATTAAAAAAGCCAAGTAGTAACATCCTGATGCCATTCCCTAAGGAAGCAAATTCCATGGGTAAAAGCAGAGCTTTGCTACTGCAAACATGCCTACACTTAAGGCTCATGCTGCCTATGCTGCTTGGTTTGCTGCAAGTTCCATCTCATAGCCTTCAGTACAGGCAGATGTATCTGGAAGAAGCCTGTCACGCACAGCTAACCTGTAATAATTAGTTCTATCTACTGCGTCGGTCTGCTTAAAACAGGGTATGCTGTTTTGGATTGATTAAGAGGCTTCTGAATCAAGCACCACCACAGTGATCTAAGCAAGATATTGACTAATTTACGTCAACATTCTTTTACCTTGAAACATATTATGGCAGGTTTTATCCATTTATTTTTCCTGATTAGGAGGTTAAGTTTGTATGTGTCTATATTACTACTGTATTTCAGCTACATACCCTACAGTAAATAATCTTAATGATCAAATGACAGGCTTCATCTCTCTCTGAGCAGAGTTCATCTGATTTATTAAAGTGACACCAGACATTTACTCAAGGAGTAAACAGAGCTGACATTATAGGATGATCTCTGAGGGGAAGACTTGAGGGTAAATACTGAGAAATAGTGGGTTTGCTTGCTTAATTCTTTACTTCCTCCTTTTTAATCTCCTTATTACCATTACAGTGTCACCATTTGTGATCTTTAAGCAATAGGCTCTAAAAGTGAGCCTATAAAACATGGTCAGTCTTTACAGAAAAACAAGAACTGGTTGCATCTGGAGCAACATCTGGAGAAGCCCAGTAACTCCTCGTATGCAGTATAGTCACAGTGAAACAGAATCCTGACTCCACAGTGGGGCTCCCCACTTTGACACGGAGTCAGTGAGCTCTGGCCAAATCCCTTCACCGTGTGTCTAATGACTACTTGGCAGGAAGAGTGTTGTTCTTCCTCCTCTTTCCCAGAAAACTTCACCCAAACCTACCTCTTCTCATTAGAATGGACTTGCTTTTGTTAGAAAGAACAAAAAGAAACAGAAGAAAATAAAGAAGAGGAACAATGTACCCTTAAAAAGATAAATCTTTCAGTCTTACCATAAGTGCAGTGTTTTATCTTACGACATACAGACAAAATGATGCATGGATTGGAATGGCTTGACCCAGCAAACCTGTTCCTACTGTGAATGACAATAAGAAGCTGCCTGGCTTACTTTCAGTAGCCAATTACATTAAAATCTATAACTGTTCTGCTATTTGCATAGAAAAAAAATGCCTTACCTTCCTTCAAGTTTAGAGCAACACAATAGCCTGTTTCAAGACACAGCTCCAGTGACCATCCATCTCCACCTGAATCAGTGCAGAAAGCAAATCCCAGTGGATGTGAAGGAGCAATTATTAAGACAATCAGAACTTTGTAGGTAGGGTACAAGGTTTTACACTCAAAAGTACACAGGAAAAGAAACCTCTCAAGAGCCTGAATGTGACACTGATGGCATATGTTCCAAAGCTCACACTTGGAATGTCAGCAGAAAAGGAAATGGGTTACTGTCATTTTTTAAATCAAAACCAAGAGCAATACAGAAGGTAAAAGCTGAAGCTGAAAAATCTTTTAAACTAAAATTTGTTAAAATGCTGCAGAAAAAAACGCAACTGCCATTTAAAATGGTTCCATCTGCAACATTGTCTCACACAGGAAGGTCCACATCTGCAACTGGCATAATTCAACATAATGCTCCTTCAGTCAGCGGAGATATGAGCAGAACTCGCAGCTTCAAACTGAAGAGGCTCTTCCACCATAACTGCTGAAGGCAGCTGGAAAATTATATTTAGCTACAACCAGCCAGTTAACCTGGCGTTGTCATGAAAAACGTCTGTTTCCTTGACTCATCCATCATCAGGGCATAATAAACTTGTAATCAAAATGATATCACTTCAACTGTTGCTGCCAATCTTGCCTTAATGGATTTAATTTAGTTAAAAAAAAAAAAGCACTAAAAAATGTCTACTGCAGACAACAATAGTAACAGTGGTCTCATAGGAATGGTGGAAAAAAAAAAAAAACCCAACCAATTCCACAGTGGCAAAGTGCTCTGCCAACTGGATTTTACTAGGGCACTGCAGGGTTGGAAGGACTTATTCTCACAGGGTGTAACAGAACCTAGCTGCCCTTAGAAGGAAATGCAATGAAAAGGGTTAAATGTTTTCTATTCCCAATTTGATTTTCTCTGCAACGTATGCCGCTGGCTGGAATCCAAGCCTGGGAGGGTGGTTCGCTGAGGTTTCAGGAGGGTTTGTGTGAAGAGTTAGGAGGGTTAGGCCCCTGCACCTGTAGATAACATTGCAGTGTCTCTCAGTAACATTCATGAGATGGCAAACTGATATATCCCTTTGGCTATTTGCCTCGTTCAAAAGTTTTGTTCTTTAACTTTCCCTTTGTTCCAATCACTCAGGATGAGGGGCCTAATCCAGCATTTACTGAATTCTGCATCATTTTGCTGAGCCTGAAAAGTTCAATGACTTGTTCCACTAGATGAAAAGAGCACCCACTACAAAGCAGAAAGAAAATTAACTCATGCATTCAAGGAAGGAGCTCAGCTTCAGATCTAAGGGAGAGTGATTCTGAAAGCTATGGCAGCAAAACCTATGCCGAAGTCACTGGGAACTCTACGTGAGTCTTGGCAGCAAAGGAGTGTTAACATGGTATTTTTGATACCTGTGGACAGGTTTCTACCAGTTCTAGTCCTAGTGCCTCCATCACAAAGCAAAGCCAAGATGTTGTAATAAAGTAAAAAAAAAAATCTCACTTCAGTTTAGACAAGATCGGATTTTCTATTTAAACTAAATCACTACTTTTACATGTGAACAAATAGCTTTAAGTTGCTCCTGGACACATTTTGACTTGAAATAAGAAAGGTTATTACATCAAGAACTTAAATACAGGAATACAACTCTGTATCATCTTTCTTGGGGCCAGCAAGCCTAACAAGTTTAAGGATGGCAACAAGATTTTTTGACAGTACTAGACAACATAGTTTTCTACTAGAGGACTTAATTTCATGCATCTGACCTTGAATTTTATTTTTACAATGATACTATCCCTGCATTATTCAGAAGTGTTCTAGGAGGCAGCATAGGTATAGATACATGGTTTATGAAGAAAAAGAGATGGGAAAGGTTTTAAAAAAATAAAAAATTCCTCAATGGATGTATATAACAATAAGTTTTCCCTTTTCCCACTTAAAAAAAATAAAAAATGAAAGAGCTAAAGGCCTTTGCAGCTAGTATCCATTCTCTAATGGACTTCTTCTGGAAGCTGAGTATTTTGCATTCACGCTGAAGTGCAAACAGGGAATTTGTTTTGAGATTCAGCCAGTGTAATGTTACACCAGCGAGCTGATTCAGGAGCAAAATCTTCAAAGAGACTCATGCTGCTGAAATTCTGGAGAGAAAAAAAGTAATGACCAATATGTAAGTAACTACATGTGTCAATGGGTTGTGACTGAAGCTAGAAGACTTGACTTTGCATTCCTCCTAAATTCAGTGGGGAAACTGGGGCCGGAGGGGTGAATCACCAGAAGTTCTGCCCAAGGAATGTAAAGCAGAACACAGAGTCTATTGCTCCCATCGGGATTTCACAACTACTTAATTCTGGCAATTTCATTAGAGCCAAAGCAGAATCAAACCTCAGGTGAAGGAATCTTTTAAAATAAGCCTTCTCTAATACCATATTGTTTTAATGGTGCAAATCCACAAGAGTCAGTAGGGCTATCCAAGATATACAGTGATATAAATATAAGCAAGATTCAACACTTAAAATTTAAATTTCTCAGACCTATGATGCATTTGTTTGCTAGTCTATGCAGAGACATAAAAATCATCAGTGACCAGACGTTAAGCGAAGAATAAACAGCGTGAGAATCAGATCTTGTCTCAAAAAGCTTCTCAGGTACATGCATTATGAAAAGTAGGTATTTGGGACTAATGCTCTGTGTTGATTAAAACCAGCAGCATTCCAATAACACAGGCACAATCCAATTCTGCTTGGCCAAGGCTGCAACCCTTGACTATCTTCTCCCTCCTGCTCAAGAGGACACAACTCCAATCTAATGTGGCATTGCACAGACGCACTCACCTCACACAACACACTTGGCACAGTACATCACACCAGCTAGGACTGAAAGGTATTAAGCAGAGACGACAAGTCAACACCTGCTTAGCCCTTCTGGTAAATCTACATCACTTCATTCCCAAAAAAGAAAAAATCACCCTTTGGAGCCCATAGTGCAAGGCTCGCTTCAGCAGCTGGGATCCTGTCCTCCAGTCTGCGCTTGAGAAATGCTGCCTTTTCAGTCAATATTTGCAATCTATCAGGATTTTAAGCGGAAGAATGAAGAACCCTGCTTCTTGCTTACACCAATGTACATTAGAAACAAACCCATCAGTGTTAACAGCCTTCCACGAGTATAAAACAGGTTTAAGTGAGAGAACAAACAGGCCCGTAACCTCAAATGAGTTTAAAAGTCAATGTATTACTTTTCAACCACACAGAAATTAAACTGCATGGTATATAACATACAAACACGCACACGCTGTTTTTAAAGCCTCTCCAAGAAATCAGAGAAACCAAGCAGAGCACATGGAAACGTAACTACTCCTAGTGAGCCTAGCATACAGCCTCGTTAGGAAGAAATGAAGTAAGAAAAGCCTCGTTTTTAACTACAGCTACCTGAGGGGTGGGGCAGCACTGCCCTAGATAAGCAATATTTCTGTGTTTTCAAATAAAGAAGTCGGGGGCTTGGGTTCTTTTCGATTTTCTGGTTTTTGGGGTTTGGTTGGTCGGCTGGTTTCGGCTCGCTCGTTTCTTGCCCGCGAATCTCCGGATCGGATTTCTACGGCTTTAAAAAGCGCTCTCGGCGCTGCCTACGGACTCTTTGACGCTCCTTTGCTGCCACCAAGCGGTAAAGAAACAAAATGTCCACAATTTTGGAGCAGACCCTACAGCTGCGTATCAAAATTTGCTTTCCCGCTTCCCTCTCCCAGCCCTCACCTCAGCTTCTGGGACTCCCTGCACCCGCCGCCATCTTGGCCCCACAGCCATCCCGCCGCAGTGCACCCAGCCAGGGAATACAATCAGCTTTGGCTAAATATTTTAAGAGGATTGGGGAAATAATAAATGTGCAGCTTCTCCGCACAGCACTTAGAATGAAAAGAGCCTCGGCAAGCATTCAGTATTACCTCACTTAGCATCCCAGGGGTAACTGCTCCTCTGCAGGGTGACACGGGGACACTTTGTAGGTACAAAAGGCATGGCAGGAAGTAAATCCACAAGATGCAGTTGGAGATGGCTGAGGCACACCTCTGTGCAGGTGCTGCAAGAGATCAAACAGCCTCCCAAGGAATAGACGTGCTGTTCACCCTGCCTTTCAATTTAAACTAATTTAGCCTACTATGTTTTCTCAGTTCTATAGATCTTGTTTTTGTTGCAATTACTGTCACGGAGGTAATATCGCACAGATGTGCCCAAGGAACCCAAATCTGTGGGACGACCTGGAAGTATTTTCTTCATTCAGTCTAAGTTCAGAGGCAGAAGGAAAGCAACCCACTTGAGTTATGTTGAAGGCAGACATAGGAGAAGCAGATGAAAGACTCAAAAGAGATGAAATGGACTTTAACCACGAAGGTGGATAAGCAAAATGATTTGCACACTTTCTCTATTGTGCTGTAATCAAACTGAAAAAATTGTCAGACTTTCTTTGATGTAAACAAATAAGCCAACCTACTAAAAGTCTCTGGGTAAATATAGAAACTAGCAACTTCTAAGCTTATAGTTACTTGTTCCACTTTCCAGATGTCTTACAGAATCTATAAAGATGCTTTCTTCACTTAAGTCACAAAGAAATATTCACATACCTTAACAACATGGTGTCCACAGATGTGGTAACACATAGTGCCAGCAAAGATACTCCAGTTAACACAAGCTGAAAATCAGCTTGCTTTCTTTCTCTGATGTTGGTTGTACTATATAGTTTATATTCTTGAATATAATAAATCATTACTAATCTTTGCCAGCTGAAGCAATGGCCACTGAGATTCCTGAGGCCAGCAGTGCATCCAGTACAGGCCTTGTCTTAAGTGGCTTTTTTAATAAAGGAGTGGAAGTTCCATAGGGTCAGAATGCTCTTTGCAGTTCAGAAGCCACTGTAACTAATGGCATATTCTGGCCTCTTTGGGTTTTGAGAATCTGTGCAGGCAAAGCTGAGGGCAAAATCTAACCCTTAGTTTTTCTGATAATACAACCTTACATGGATGGCATGAGGCAAAAAGAAAAAATTCTTCCAAGCTTGTTTTGTTCTTCTTAAACTTAGGTGGGGCAAGTCTCAAAATGAGGAGCTTTCCCCCAGTTTCAAGAAGAAAAGAAAAAAAAAGTGCACTATAAGGAACAGGTACATCTAGAAACATTAGAAATACTAACCTATGCCAAGACTCAGCTCACTTCTCTACCAAAATTCTTTCCCCTTTTCCCCCCCAAACCAAAACAAGCAAAATACAGCCTAACAACAATAATCCTTCTTTCCACACTGTTTGAGTTGTGACAAAATATTTAAGTTTCAGATTTCTACTATATTCAGCATACCTAAACAGTGAAAAGAGATACAGT
Source organism: Meleagris gallopavo (assembly GCF_905368555.1). Classification (NCBI taxonomy): domain Eukaryota; kingdom Metazoa; phylum Chordata; class Aves; order Galliformes; family Phasianidae; genus Meleagris; species Meleagris gallopavo. The sequence continues at coordinate 6,140,645 of NC_139405.1, read as the reverse complement.
TCCACTGGTGTTACTTCTTATGAAGGTGACACACTAATTAATTCTATTTAATCAAATTGATACAAACTCCAGTATGATCTTAACATAAATTGATCAAATATATAGGAGAGCATCATATGACTGCTTGAACATTTAGAAGGTCAGAAATCTGAATAAAAAGCTATGTTAAAACAAGATTGTTGAAGTTACAGAGTTGTACTAAATCTGCAGTTCTGCAAATACAGTATGTTACAGTGCCCTGTCATTATCTGAAATAAAGTTGAATTCAACTATAGAGCCTGTATTCCTCTCAGAATGGTTTGTGGCTTCAAAATCGTGCCGGGGGCTCTGTAATGCTGATGACCATGCATGGGAAAGCTGAAACATAAGCAAACTGGGAGCCAGTTTCTACTACACTGTTCTCCAAGATTTCTCTAGAACCCTAATCTGGATAGATTTTCACTGAGGTAACTTTTTAACTTTCTGATAATGCATTTTAATTTTTCTTACCTCAATGAAGGAAAGTTATAGCCTTTAGGAAAATCCAGAAGTTTTAGCTAACATTGGCAATACAACCTATACTTCAACAACCATGTACTTGAGCATAACTGTAAGAATAACTGCTCAACCTATCCAAAAGAAAAAAAAGAAAAAAAGAAAAATAACAGCCATGACAGAGAGCAAGCAAGTCCAATGCAAGTTGTTAAAATCTGGCAAAGTTATAAAAATCTGGGAAAAGAATAATAATAATAAGGAGCTGAGGTACTTTGTGCAAGTACCAGTGGTAAACCCTGTGTAGATGAAAGACAAACAACACAGATTCTGCCTGTGCATCAAGACTGTGGCCTTTAACAAGTAGACGTATTTCACGGGGATTCAGTAACTTAACATCAGCTAAATTTTAGTGCTGTTTTGGTCACATAATATGTACAGACTTGCTCAGCTACATAAAACCAAATTCTATTCTTTTGTTCTTGATCCTTGCTACTGTAACTTTAGCTAAATAAAGACTTAAGCTGACTTAAAGGAGTAAATAATTAAGCCTATGATGTTACAGCCTCCAACAGTATAATTTCATGAATACACACTTTTGATTCTGATATACACTCAGAGAGGAACTTAAAACTTACTGCCTGCCCTTCAAGGAGGTACATAACATTCTGGTGGATGTGTACTGTGTTCGTACGCAGACAGCATCTCGTGAGATTAACTGCCTTGAGGAAATGCTCTCTCCATGGAAACATTGCACAAGAAAACATGTTTTGTCTTGTGTGTGAGCTGGGGAGTATGTTTGTTAGCCCATGGCAACAAATTAAAAAGACTGTTTATATTGTCCACCTTGACAATGATTGTTACTTGGCATTTCTCTCTCTCACCTTTTAATAATGGTGACAGTAACTTTGTGCATTTAAGCAATGACAAATTCGTTCCCATGAGGCCAAAAAAACCCACTCAAATGGCAAATAACAAACAAACCTTCTAGAAAACAGGAAAATACAATTTGAAACACATTTATGAAAGCGAACAGTCATATTAAATGAGAGGATATCAAAGACTACTGCTTTTTCAGACAACTTTGCTGTGTGATTCAGTAAATGTTCATTTACTTTACCTGAGTGTCCTGGTAAAACAGAGCTCGGAATTTGCCCCTAGAACTGCTGCTTTAAAAGATTCCATTTGCAAGCACAGCTAGACTCCATTTCTTTTTCTACCTGTGCTGAATTATTGCTGTGCAAGATGTATCATCATGAATTTCAGGTGATCCTTAGTTTGGAAGTAATTTTGTTGATGTGCTTAAGATAGCCGGTCAAGGTATCTTTGAAATCAAGATTGTACTGGTGTAAAATTGGAACAGAATTAGACCCATTTTCTATCACTTAATATAGTCCTTAAATCCCTCCATGGAGTGTGTCCACACCAGACTGAGAAGAAGCCTCTTGGCAACACTGAATTATCATATTGAACTGCTTCCATCCATTTGCTGGGACTGCCAAATTGAAATGATGCATGTCAAGGCAACCTTACACTGAAAAGTAAAAGATAGCCTCTTAAATGTTCCATTTATAAAGCTTTTTATTCACAGTAAGATTTAGTATCCCCTCTGAAATATATCACTTTACAAAATTGATACTTTGCCATTACAAGATTTCCACACCATATTCACTCAGCTTAGTAGTAAAAACAAGCTTTCTCTCTTTTCCCTTTGGTGCAGCTGATAAAAACTGAGTTGTTCAAGGTCTGCTTCTTAGATCACCACCACTACAGATTCCACAGATCTGTAATTCTGCAAGAAAGAATAAAAGTCAGCAAAAAGGCAAACTGTTAGGAGTATCAGTAAAATATTACAGGTGCATCGTATTGGAATGCAGGAACTACTAAATTTAAAAACAAAAGACGAAGTTAACACTAAGGATGATAAGATCATCTGCAAAACAAATGCATTCCTGTAGACTCTGGAGCTCAATGCAAGGAATATCACTCAAGCAAATAAGCAAATATGACAGTGTCGTGCTGAAGAACATGAATACATTTTTTCCTAGCATGTTATAGTTGATTCTAAAATGATAAACTGCTTTAATTACTCATTATTTCTCTTAAATTACTGCAGCCTAATATGTTGGGCTTTTGTTGTTGTTGTTTTGCTTTATCCCTGCTGAGTGAATTTTTAACAAAGAATCGTATATAATTTTAACAAACACCCTACTTTGGCATCTTTACATCTCAGTTTAGGAAAAAAACATGGTTGAGATGCAACCAATTTCAATTATTTTAAACTGGAACATTCCTTTGGTTTGAAGTTTGCCAGACTTGCTCTGTAGAAGAAGCAGAACACCTCTGCGAGGTCTCATGATTATTCCTTCGATTATATTCTGATTTTGTGTATCACTCAAATGTGAGCCGGTGTTAGTTTTTTTCAATAGCCAATTTGCCTAAAAAAGGTATGCTGTTGTTCCCTTATACTTTAACTGTCCAAAGCAACTATACATTACTAGCCAGCCATGTTTGATGAAAGAAAAATGACATTCCATTCAAAAGCTGTTTCATTTTGATAACCAATTCGGCACATTTTAATGATGAAGATCAGAGGATGTTTTTCCTAGGTATGAGGGAGTTTTGCAGTTGCTTTCAGTAGAAGAGAATCTGCGTAAATTGAGTCAAAAGTTCAGAGAGATCTTGCCAGAAGGAACTTTGCATAGAACATCACTAACATCAATGGGCCTCCACGTGCGCTTCCAGGTACAGTTTGCTGTTCTCAACTTCTGAAAGCCTTCCTGTTGCCACCATCTGCCTTTATGATGAGACGAGGTCTCTTCCTCTGAGATTGCAGAAGCAGGTCTCCATCAGCTCCTGGCCAAAGTATGTCATGTTGCATAGGTCACTCCAAAACTAATGCCTCCTCTTTAAATATGGAAATCTAGTTTTTCCTTTACATTTGTAATGGGCTCAGCCCTGCAGATTAAAAAAAATGGATTTTGGTGTCCCTCTGAATTCCAAAACAATTCTCTTTTTATAATATTCTATAGTAAATATTTTTATAGTAAATTTCCAAGGTAACTTGATCCTTCTTTAGCTTTTATCATTCCAGATATCTATGTTGTGAGGAGATTTCCAATGAAACAGGAACATTAATACTTTCTGACAGGACCTTATGCTAGTATTGATTTTCAAGGCCAGGAGCAATTAGGATAACATAATAAAATATCCACTCTTGAGGATGCAGTTCTCAAATAATAAAAAGACCGGAGGAATAGAAATGAACAAGTGATATGTTGACTTGCTAAGTCACGACTAGCATTTAAAAGAGGGCAAATCAAAGCTGTAGTAAGCATCCTTATTTGCAGTCACAGTACACTCTACCTTAGAGAAAGACGGGTATTTTCTAGGAGCAGAACCAAGGTAATGCAGGGAGAAGTCAAGCTACTAATAGGGCTGTGGGCCATGGCGATAATCTTCGGTTTCTGGGGTATTCGTTTGAGTTATTGTCTTTGCATTAGAAAAGCCACAAACCCAGGCTGTGTCATCAGAACAGCCACACAAGTCTTAAGCATTTACAAAGCTGCATTTGCTACACGTATACAAACTTCCCTGTCACAGATGTCAGTTACGTGTATATACTTCATTATACCAGATGGATTTCTACTTCAGTAACTCTTCGCTAATATCCTTGTGTTATTCTTGTTTCAACATTTACCAGTGAAAGCTGTGTACTTCACTGGACGCTGAATTATGATCTTTTTTCAGAAATTAACCTTTTAAAACAAAAGCTATAATTAAAGCTTAAAAGGAAAATCATGTAATGGAAACGTCCTTCAATTCCCTTTTAATTAACAGTAGTGCACATAAATAGAAGCTCTACCTGTTTCCTCCAGAAAAAGTATGCCAAAGTATAAGACATTATATCCTCAAAAGTCTCTGCATTAAAACACTTGTAGCTTCTGCTACTTCATACCTTTTATACTTACATCCTGTTGTCTTACTAACTAGTTCACAGGGCACCTGTTTTTCACATTAGATTTTTTTGAGACTAATCTTTTGAACTTTGCACGTGAAAGCATCTACACTGACACAAAACTCACAGGTCTGGTTATAATGTTCTATAGATACAAAACAACACACTTCAAGTCTTCCACAATTTTAACCTTAATCTCAAGAAAAAGACCCATGAGTCTACTGTGCTTTTGTTTTGCATAACTGTGACATTCACCTGTAGAAATAAAGCACGCTCATCTTACCTTTTAGTTGGCAGTTTTTGCACTTTTGATGTGTATGCTCATGAGTTGCCCTGTAGATCTGAGGCAGCAAAGACAGGTACCACCATCAGCATCTATAGAAACAAGCTCTCCTTAGCTGGATTGCTTCAACTGGAATGAAGAAGTTTTTGCTTGTTTAGAATTTATCACAAACAAAAATCTGTAAACTCATACCAGTCACTGAAAATGTTTCCAGAGATATACAACAATTATTTGAGTTTATTAAACTTGACAGTTATTTTATTTTCAAATATTTACTTTTAGATAGTCAATGACAAGAGAATCTTCATTTTAGCACCACACTGAAATCAATCCATGCTCTGCATACTGCATGATGCAGGATGACACTGAAGACAATACCCATCCACTGTAAATCACTCAGCTTGCAGTACTATAATAGGGACACTGGATTTATTTGTTTTAATCATTCAGTCTTTTACACTAACTGTATTTCCCAAGACTGCAGTCTGCTACCTAAATGGCATTTTGGTGAAATAAATTGTTTATTTGTTTTTCACAATTAGCTTGCCCCTATTTTTTAAGTAGCTTTTGGACTAGTAATTGAGTTTGGCTTTGTAGCATACTGAAAAATGAATTTATTTGGTTCTCCTAACAGAATTAATGTACTCCCTCCCCTGAATGACTAAACTTCACATTTGAGGGAAGGAAACTATTTTGCAAGGCAGAGCAGTAGTTCAAAATGTACCCGAGAACAAAGATCTGAAAAACAGCAACCAGTGACCACACTCCTACCACCTCACAGCACATTTATCTCAGAGTCAGCAGTAAGAGATGCACACCACAGCCAAAATTCCAATCAAGTTCCTGCACGTGCTGTTTCCTGTTTGCTGTCCCCTGCCTGCTCCCTTGTTCAGGCCCTATAAAAGCAGTCACTCGGGCTGTTTCTGTTGTGGTTCCCCCCCTGCACGGATTAGACACTAGGGCTTAAAGTGGAATTCAGGCTATTTGCTTGCAGCCCTTGAACCTCAGTTTCTTCAGAGACCACAGAAGTAAGGGAATATAGCATACATGCTATTCCAGAAGTTGAAAACAGAACAGTTCAATACAGTGAATAAACCTTACAATACTCTGTGAACACAAGAACTCACTCAATGGTGTAATCAGAAAATAAACATGGGTTTTATAGGAACACCACAAACTACACAGCATTGTTTGAGACTGTTTTAATATTCAACAGACGAAGTGCATACAAAAACATAAGTAAAAAAATTAATTCTTAGGCATTATAATCGAAACAATACCAGTATCTATTACCAACAAGCATTTGGCAAGTCATTATCATTTTAATAATGAAACATTATTTCTGGAGCATTACATAGCACTTACAGATATACATACAATGCTTTTCTTTTCTTTTTTTTAACCTCAGTGCATAGTTACCTCAGAGAGGAGCATCCTGGACAAAATACAACCCTGCAAAATTTAAGTATAATTTAATCAAGATGTTGCTATACAGCACTTCTGTAGGACTCATACAGTGCAGAAAACACATTTTGATAACTCTAGGTGTCTCTGATAACATAAAGGAGAAAAAAAAAAATTAGTTCATCTTTCTCTTCTTTGCTTTAGCAGAAGTTTGATCATTTTCAGGGTTTGGTTCCCAGAGTGCATTCCTTACAAATCTGGAAGCTGCTCCTTTGTCAAGTTTGGATGCCTTTTTCTTGTCTGCTATTTCTTTGACCTTGTTCATGTATGTTCTTATTCTCTCCTAGAAAAAAAAAATATATATATATACACATAGAAGGGGTTTTTGTGTTGGGTTTTTTTTTTTTTTTTCCCTCCCCAAACCATTCTTCCAAGTTTACCACAAGAGTAAAATCAATGAGTAGGAGCACTCCACATGGTACCTTTCTGTAACACACAGAAAAATAGCATCTTCTAAATATACATCAGGCTCTTTGCAAATTTGAGGCTTTCCTTTTAGCAGATTTTCCAACACAAGTACCTACCATACTAATATTTGTATGACATCCGTCACCAAAGTAACATGAAGTCCTACAACTTTACTGTGAGACAAGAGAATTGTATTTAATGTTGCTTAAAAAAAAAAAAAAAAAACAACAGTTTGGCCTCAGTAAAGATGGCAAAATAAATATTTAGATATGATGTATTTATAAAATTGCATTACTCGCTGTCTACAAAAGAGAGGAATATGGAGAAGAAAAGAAGGAAGATGAAATCAGCATAAAGCATCTTACACAAAAGTTAAGAGGTCACAAGCATTAAACATGCAACTATGAAAAGATCTGTGGTCAAGATCCTGAAATGGTTCATTGCTAAGTCTCCCTTGACACATTCAAAGCGGTCTGATGAATTTCCTGCTGCACCAGAGATATCTTTTACGACCATAAACAATCAAAAAAGCTGTTTGTGGAAACATTCTCTAAAGAGAGGGAATACTTCCTTTCTTGTCACCTTTGCCTACTGTAGTCATTGAGTGTCTCATGTCACGTTGAACAAAGCATGGCTTTAATTCAGCCTCACTTACAGATCCCCACCAGTTTAACCGTCTCATTTATGTGCATGCTCACCCTCAGCCAGATCTATAATCAACAAAGAAAATGACTATGAGAGCGTAAACCCTCTAAAATGGGAATCACGTTCTGTTAAGTGCCTGCTTCTCTCCACTTAGCAGAGAGGACACTTGCAGTAATTCTGTACAGTAGGTAAACGCTTGGCTCACAGACTTCACATCTAGATATTTAGTCCAACATGGCCTTGAACTGTAGGGCCTTCAGGTGTTACTGTACTACATGCAATAAACAACAGTAATGCGTGCATGTGTGATGCACTTATGCTTTACCCAATGCATGAATTGCAAGAGTGGACTAACAGGACATTTATGGATACTGATAACTAGATACATCCTGGTATTTCCTAACCCACATAACTACTGAAAGCTTTTGGAATCTGAGACATCACCTACAAGACCTGAACTACAAGTCTGATTTTTACTTCTTCACTGACCCTCACAAGCAACTGATTTGTCAAAAGAATTGGACAATCTCGTTGTATCAAAAATCAGCTTTAATGAAGAGTGCCTTTCAAGGTCTGAAATCACGATAGACTGCGATACTTTTTTTGGTGACTGAGATACTTAATGAGAACAAGTGGCAAACCTACATACAACAACATGAGAAGAAGCAGCTGACTAATATCAAAATGCTAAAAGAAATAAACTCTGATAGCTGGAATGTGAGTTTTATTAATATCATTTGAGTCCCAATATACTCCCTGTGCATACAGAAGGAGCAATTCTAAAAACAAAACAATCATGATGGAACAGTCTTTTTATTCCCTTTCCACATGAATAAGAACATCACAATGCTCCTGGAAGAAAGAAAAGAGAGCTGATAAGAATCTAGCCTAGAATAAGTCACTCATTCTTCAAATTTAAAACGACTGCCAATTGTGAAGTAAAATACCAGCATAAAATATCCGCAGTAGAAAAGACAATTTATTTTTAGTATAACAAAATTAACACAATATTCAGATGCTATATAATATAGGAGGAACAAGAAACCGACTGAAAGTTCATGAAATATTAACCGATCCATTTTTTAATGTGATACAGTCTAGACTACTGAAAACCTCACAAAATTAAAAATAGAAGGATTCTTGTTATTCAAGCTAGCTTTCCACATCTTTCATTCCTATCTTCTATTGCTCCAGTTACCTAAGGATTGCATTTAAGCTAAGTATATTATGATTGCCTAGATTTAATGTTTTCATTTATACTAGAATTAAAAAGGGTAGCTCTAAGTTTTGAAATCTATTTTTTTTCTTTAAGCTGAATGATTTGATATTTTAAGTCAGCAGAATTTTCAAGATACCATGCCTTCTGTACTGCAGTCATGCATCTAAATGGAATATAAAGACAAACCTAAAAGATTTATTACAGGCTGTAAATATGTCACTAATGCAGAATTACTGGACAATACACATACAACTGGTGCCAAAAAAGCTTTTAGCTTTGTTGCTGAACTGGATTCTTTACTGCTGAGAAAATGAATTAATGGAGGACTTGGAAGAAGGGGGGGGCTCTTTCCCGTCTTTGCTAGTAAATCAACCACACTACGCTTTCAGAGTCATACAAAAGTAAGAAAAAAGACAGCCTTAGAGATTAACATGATTCCAAGTATTCCTAAGGAAAGAAAAAAAAATGCCATACTGGAAGTTATAAATTATTATCAGGCGTGTAACATTTTTCTATTTAACAGATACAAGTGAAAAGCTATTCTGTTCAGAATTCGATTCTCAAAAAGAGAAATGGAGAAGCAGAAAGATGACACTATTCATCTTGTTGCTTCTTCTTATTTCAGTAGGCTCTACAAATGATACTTCAAACTGCGCTGTTTGCAACTAAAAATACGAATTTCTTAATTTGGAGAACCCAGTAGGGCATACTAACAGGCAGTTATATAACATTACGTAGCATGTGTGTGCTATCGTAGCAGTACGCCGGTTATAGAAATAGATATAAATATACATCTACTTCTATATGAGTTAATGGCCATGGACAAGTAAAGTATTGAAAGCATGCAATGTAAGAATCTTACCAGTTCCTGTTTCACTGGATGTTCCTTTGGATTGATTCCCTGAGTAGCCAAGTATACTACAAGAAGAAAACGTGGTTTTGATATGGATGGCTGTGAAGACTTAGTGCTCAGTTAACCAGTTATATAGGAAAAGTGTAATTGCCACATGAAACTATTAATCATGGTGTTTAACCACGTGGTTAAGTATCTGATGCAATACTGTTATCAAATATTGCTGTTAAAAATACATATATATAGTAAATAAATATACAAAATACATAATGCAGTTAAACTTTGCCCTTCTAAGAAGGACAGAAATGGTTGCCAAGAAAAAAAGAAACCACAAGGATTCTCAGGCATGTACAAAGCCAGCTTTTCTAATTATCAACATCATTTACCTTAAGAATAGCAACAATTTGAGTCCCTAGAGTTAATCATCAGTTTCTATCTATTTGGCTATGAAATACAATTGAAAATAAATTTGATGTTTGCAGCTAGAAAACATTCAAACAGTGATCATCTGAACCTTGTCCTCTATCACATCCTTACCCCAGAACATTGAATTCAATGTGTACGCTGAAACCAAATCCAGTTTTGCTTGCTCAAGAGGCTCTAACTAGAATGAAAAGAGAAAAATCATTTACACATTTTCAAGATGTGCACATATTTTAGCAACGTGCCTATTTTCGAACTAAGCATTAATGCATTCATAGATACATACTAAATTAGCATATTTTTACAGCACAGGTTCACTGAGACGAAGCCTGTGTTTTCCTGCCACCTCAGGACCATACCCTCCTCTCCAAACATTCACGTCATTTTCCCAGCTTGATCTTAAATGCCACAGTACCATATGGCCAAAATAACAAAATCTCTTAGCGTGGAGCTCTTTGACTTGTTCCCACAGTTCACAAAAAAGAGTTTCAAAATAGTTTCTGCTATCACCAGAAGAAAAAAGAATGTCTCAGGATTATTGAAGCTCAGATATGAGTATGCTACGAACAAGTGATGAACATCAGTATACATATAACATAACATATAGCATTAGATTGCATTTGATGCATGCTAGAACACTTACAGCAAAGGAAGAAAAAAGGTAATGCGTTGGGTTTTTTTCCCCTCAACTGTCAAAGTCAATTTATTGGTTTAGTCCTATAGGATTTCCAGAAACTCTGATAAGATCATTGTATAGCTCACTAGTTCTAACATGGATACTGTCAAAAGATCAGCCTTGTCAAGACTGTTTTCCTCATAACTGATTTACGTTAGAAACCCTCAGAGGATAAAAAAAAAAAAGGCTCTCATGTTAGGTTTTCCTTGCCCTAAAGAAAGAAGATACATGTAAGGTTTTAAATGTTACAAGACAAACAGACTTGTATGAGGTCTTCAGGCAGTACTTTGCTGTCTTTATGTTCTGAGGGAGGAAAAAAAAATCCAAACACACCCACAAACTTTACAGGCTTGTGCTTACAACACAGCTAGAAGAGGCAACCCAGTTTTTCAAAGACCACAGTCAAGTGGACAGGAAATCAATTCTCAATGTTGTCAATTCATCTTCACATCCTTCTATATCAACCAAATTTCTGTGATGTTTGTTGTGAAAAGGCCATGGACAACTTTGAATGAGCTCTCTGCTCAGGAAGAGCACTCAGCATGCACTTTTGGAAAGGTCAAGTATAGGATAGAAGCCCATTACCTAAATGATTCACTGGTAGAACCTTCACTTTCCCCTTTGAAGAATATACATTTCATCACTTAGTTCACAACGTCACCTGGGTATCTTACAAATGCAGAAGTTTCAAATGCTAGGTGTGAGAGGTAGGAAGTGTAATATTTGTTATTTCTCTGTGCAGTGGCTAGCCAAACAGACCCTGTATTATTAACAGAAAAGCTATCAAGAGGAAGATGATTTACCTTCTGGAGAAGCTCACTTCTAGAAACTGACATCATTGTCTTCAACATCTCATCTACCGAAGTAAGAGAGTTTTCAAACGTGGCAAGATAATCATGAATTTCAGTGGGATATTCTTCTGCACTAATATCTTCTGCCATTTCCATCTAGAAAGAAGCAGCAAAATCAGTAACACTCTCTGCGGATTCAAAAGACTATTTTAAAATAGAAACCACTAGCATTTATTCATTAAATGATATAAAAAGTGCCTCCTCCTGAAGAATTCCAGCAATCAGCATCAGTAGTAACATAGTTAAAGATCCTATAGCTCCAGGGATAACTCCCAACTGCTGTACAAAATAGCATGAAGGAGAATTACAAGTGATACCTATTCTTGTACCAGTCCCAAAGCAGTATTTAACTTTTATGGTCTGTGATAGAAGGAAATTATTTGCTTGCTTAAAAGTGCTCTAAATATCTAGTAAATCACAGTACATAAAGAGCTATATCAAGTGCACACATACAAAAATCAGGGATATAGCTTCAGCCCATCCTAGGAACAGACATTACTTCAGCTTCAGAGTGGTTATGCAGCCCCAGTTATGTCAGGGTCAGTTATCTCTCTCAATCTTAAACTTAAGAGTTGGTCCAAGAAACGCTTCCTGTGACTCTGCATCCAGCTCTCTGAATTCTCTGGACCGCTTTAATCTGAGATATAATTCTGAAACTGAGTTGATTTTGATTTCAGAATGCAAATCTTGTAGACACATCCGTGCAAAGCAACTGTGAGATCAGCAAAGATGTAAACGATCCCAGAGCACTCCGGTTTTGATCCCAGCATGTGCAGTAATGGGGCATGGCTACTGCCAAGCCATCTGGTCACTGGCTTCCAATCAAGATCTTTAATTAATTTAAGATTCCTCTCCAATTATAAAACACATTATCTTGGAAAGCTGATGTTACTTAAATCTGCGGCATTTTCTACAGCTTCTGCTGATTGAGCAACTTTTTTTTTTAATGTTAAAAGAAGAAATACATCGCTTTCCTGCTAGCTTGCAGGGCTGCATCGAGAACAGTGGGAGCATCTGGATCACTACAGTCCCTTCTGCTTGGGGTCAGCGTGAGAATCTCACTCCCAGCTGCTGAGTGCAGAAGGTGGGAGCTCTAGTTGGAGAAACCACACTTTCGAAGTTTGATCTCTGAACATCAAGCCAAGCAGCCAGCACAAACTGCAAGGAAACAGCAAACAGCTGTCACATCACTGCTGTTTGTTTTAGATAAAGATCTGATCTTTCCCTTTTCCAGGCAAGAACATGGTTTGTGTGAGAGAGCTTGCTTTTTAGTTATATTGTCTCCTGGAGGTCAAGCAGGAGGAAGACTGAGAGGAACAACAGCGTGGTACTATTTTCCTCAGGTCTGCCTGAAACCCCAGTTTTCAGCCACATCAGTGCAATTCCAAAAACATGAAAAATCAGTTAACAAGGCCCATTTCCATTGCTTTTATTTACATGGTTGAGTTATAATCCTACTCAGATGACTTTTTATCTTGGTCAGAAATGCGTCACTATACACTGAGGGTTCCCTCCTTACCCCAGCATGCAACTCAAACCATCTAAATACCAACTCGGTCAGCTGCAGCATACCTAAGCAAGAAAGCTAAGCTGAACCTACAAAACACTGCCTGCAAAAAGGCAAATAGCAATATAATTATTTCTAACCCTTACGATAGCACTGTTTGCGTTTCATTCAATGCTACTTGCATTACAATCACCCTTCTTAGGCTGACTGAGAGCCCACCAGCTATCTGATAATCTTATAATACAGCACAGAAAATATTTAAAGCTACAGAAGAAACTAAATTTTGCCAGCTGTTAACACAGTTAAGCCTGGTTAGAAGATGCCTGTCAGCATGCATTTACTATACTTACACGTACAGGGAGAGAAGTGTTATCCAATCCAACAATCAAAAACAGGATTTACTGCTGCCTACAACAATTTACCTACTATGGTCTTAATGTTATGAATGTGCATGAACATGCTGACAAATCCCAACCTTTCTCCCTCTCTTTATCAGGGCAACCAGCATAGAAAAACAAAAAAAAAAGAAAGAAAACAAAAACAAAAACAACAGCAACAAACTCCCACAGCAGGAGCACGTTACCAATAAAAGCTATTTCACTGCAGTTGCATGGACAAGCAGTCACCAGAACATACACTACATTTCTCTCAATATCCCAAGGTAACCCTAAAAAAATGAGGCGGGGGAAGAATACAGGGAGTAGGAAAGAAGAGACACAGCTCAAAATAAGTTTGTCTACAATTGCTGCCTCATGAACCAGGAAGAGGTACATAACATGAGGTATTTACTCGACACTTAATTAGGAGAGGAAAAAAACGTGTCAGCCATCACTGGAACAAGGTTGTACACAGGCAGTGAAGGGTAGGGCAGTCAGCCCTAGTCGGCTCCTTGTGCCAAGGAAGAAGGAGAATGTGTCAAACTTGTGTTTGCAGTTCAGCAGGAACCAGAGCAAGTTCCTCCTCCTGCTGTGCAGGGCCCTCTCTCTTTTCATTAGGCTGTTGTTTCAGCATTACTAATCTCTGAGCAGGATATGTTACAGTGTTGGCACATGCCAACAATAAGGCAGCAGTCAACAGCCTACAAGAGTTTTAATAGTATTAAATCAACAAGAACAAACTTACGCTGAATGACAAAGGCAAGGACTGAGACGGTATCAGTGACTCTGTAAATATGCCTAAAGGTTATACTGCCCTCCATAGTTCCGTTTCAGTTATTAAACCACAAACAACATTTCCTCAAAGTTCTGCAAGCGTTTCCCTATGTATTTTGAACAAGCAGAAATTCAGTTCCAGGAGTGGACATTTACTACACTGATTTCTTTTGTTGGATTTGCTGACTTTCAACTGTATTTTATTTGCTACACAGATCCAACTTAAAAGTAAGAGTACTACAAGTATTCAGATACGTGGAGATACGAAAATATTTGCTGATCAAATGTGAGCACTGGGGAAAATTTGGGAAAATAAGGATAAGAACATATTTTCATCAGCAAGTAATAACACAATAATACATATGAACATATAATCTGTGGTTGTGCAATGACAGTACTTCATGAGACCTTTAATTTTGAGAACGCAAAGGAAAGTTCAGAACCCATAAATACAACATAGAAAAGGCCAATTTTGATTGAAGACATTGAGAGAAACAAAAAGCGTGGACAAATGTGGCATGACTTCATGACATCAATCTACCAGGAACAAGTTTCCCTTTTAACCCTAGGGCTCAAAAACCAACATAAGCCTCAGCAATCAGTGGCCTGCTGGCTCAAAAAGAGAAACAAATCAACCCCACTTCCCCTCCTGCACATCTGGACATCAAAACCGTCCCTCTTATTTTGAAAAACAAACTCTAATTAGGCTGTGGGTGCATAATGAGAGACTTTGTTGAAGAAGCATGGGGAAAGTAACAGAAGCTACAGGTATACATCAACATGGCAACATGAACCCTCAGAACTAAAATATGTTCAGCGTCACACATGTGATTTTCACCCAGAATTAAAACAGCACCTTCAGGATAAAAATGATTATTTGAAGTAGTTTGTAACGAGTAAAAAGACAACAACAAAAAAAAGAATTGAGCATCCAGCACTGTGTTTAATATTGCATCTCACTTGGCACTTCCTGCTAGTTCTCATCTCTTTTTTAAACACTACAAGGCCTTGTTTTCAAACTGAGCTCAGATCTTTTACTTTTTTTCAGATTATTTGCCTAACAAAAAACAGATGAGATTTTCTTGCTTTTCACTGATATCTAAGGATTATGTATAGAAAACCAAAAGAAACCCAAACACTTTTAGTCAGGGCATGTAAAGCGCTTTCAGATTCAAATCAAATGCATTAGCAATGTGGGTATGACAAATCATCTCTGCCAGTATCTAAAATTTGGCACTGTCCTTCCTCTTTCAAGTTCTGAATCAGAACCTGTAGTGGCTGTAGGTGATACACAAGCGTGGCAGATGTCTATTCTGCTCTAACATTAATTCACTGCTGCAGCTGTACAGCAACCAAGACACACAGAACAAACACCTTAAATTTAAAGCTACTAGAGACCACAAAGCAAAGCTTCTTAACTACAAATATCTTTTGGGCAAATAAATCCACTTTATTTTGGACAGAGATATCCACTTTATTCCATATTTGCAAAGCTGTAAGTACCATAGGCTCTGGTCCATGGCAAAGACTGCTCAGCACTACTACTGCATAACAAGTAATTAGGTACTTGCTAATTATCACTATGTCCACAGAGCTGTTTCTTCGAGGCAGCTTGGGGCAGCTGGAGAGTGCATCTACTACGCACAGTTACAGCGCTTCAAACGCCAACTCACAGTCTTGTTTGCAAAAGCAATTAAGCTATCATGAAATACCATACATGCAGCGACAGCTTCTCTTGATTCCCTTAAAAATATCCCAACCCAAGCCACAGTAGTTATCCAGTGCACCCTTTACACTATATTATACATAGGTAACAGCCAAGCAATCGCTTTTAACCCTGACATCAAAGCTAAGCTCCTGGCAGTATTCCAACATGCACAGAAAAGCCCAGCAATACACCTGGCATCACCAGGTTCTTGTTGATGCCACTGAGATTTAATCTCTTCAGTCCCAGAGGATCTACAAAGTTTATTGTACTCTGTCTTAAAGGAAGATCAAAATTTAAAGGAAGGGAATAATATTTTTAAGGCTCATCTGCACTTCAGCCCATGGGGATACGATGACAAATCAAGTATCCCATCCTGGCCCTTATTCACTTCTACTCTATCCACGTAGGGAGAAACTTTCAACTTGATCCCTATGATTCCCAAAACATTTTTATTCTCTGTACAGTGTCATCAGCTGTGCTAGATTCCAGAGTCGATGACAAAGTCATTTCCTCTGCCGAACAAATCCAATATCCACTGGCTCTTGTTCAGCTCAAACCTGCTAGTGCTCCCATCAGCAAGTACAACGATAAAACCAGCTGTCTTTGTGTGTGTCCAGAACACCTCTGAGTGAGACACGTTCATAAAAGCTCTCACACTATGTTAGGACAGCTCATTTCAAGACGGGCTTCCAAGTGACATTAGGTTGAATGCGTGACTGGTCTCACACTTCTTGTTGCACTGAGTATCAAGAAGTACTTGTACAGCAAAACACTGTCCCCTAGTATAGTTTACTGAGTTGCATCCACTTTGACAATGTATCTCTGTATTTTTTTTTTCCTTTTCTTTTTTTCAGTTTGTGACAGCAGTCAGTAGTTCTGTCCTACCAAATTCCCAGCAAACAGAAATGAGCAAGTGCCCTGCATGCAGCCACTAACCCTGGAGTTTCCTGCTTCTTCCAACACATGCTGCCACTCGTTTCCTCTAGCCACTAGTTCTACATTCCATGAAAAACATACTTCCTTTCATTGGAATTTCACTTTCTACATTTACATTTTATGCAGTACCTTTTTCTGCTGATCTGAACAGTGATCCTAATCTACTTTTGGCTGTTCGTTAGTTGACCATGCTAACAAAACAGCCTGAACTGAACTATTTTAACCACAGTCTGTATATGCAAATTGTATCTCCTCTTTGAAAATCAGGCTCTCCTTAGAACAGACACTGATTTCTTGATATTCCTTGAATTCCAAAACCATTTTATAGAACCACCACACAATCATTGAGTTGGAAGGGACCTTTACAGGTCATCTGGTCCATCTCTCATGCAGTGAACAGGGACACCTACAGCTCAATCAGGAGCTTAGAGCTCCATCCAGTCTGACCTCGAATGTACCCAAGGACAGGGCATCCACTCCCACTCTGGCAAACTGTGCCAGTGCCACCCTTAATGTAAAATCTTTCTTCTTACGTCCAATCTAAACGTACCTTCTTTTAATTTGAAACCATTTCTCCTTGTCCTGTCAGAACAGACCCTGCTAAAGAGTCTGCCCCCTTCCTCCTTACAACCCCCACATCAGATACAGAAAGGCTGCTCTCAGGTCTCCTCAGAGCCTTCCCTTCCCAGGCTGCACAGCCCCAGCTCTCAGCCTGTCCTTACAGAGAGGTGTTCCACCCTGGGATCGTTTTTGTGGCCCTGCTTTGGATGTACTCCAACAGGTCCATGTCTCTCCTGTACTGAGCATTCCATATCTGGACGCAGTGCTCCAGGTGAGGTGTCTCAGCTCAGAGCAGAGAGGCAGGACCTCCACCCTCACTCTACTTGCCATGCTACTTTGGATGTAGCTCAGAATATAGGCTGCAAGGGCACAGTGCTGACTCATGTCCAGCTGCCATCCACCAGTACCCCCAGGTTGCTTTCAGTTAAGCCGTGCTCTATCCTTACATCCTCAGCTTGTATTGATAGCATAGGTTGCCATGACCCAGAACTCTTAACAGGAACACCGTGTTTATGCCTTCAGCACAACCTGCCTAGGTACAGCCACCCTCAGGGCACGACTTCAGCTGAAAAGCCCACAGCCCACACTCACTTAACAACTGAAGTTAGGCATACATCACCCTGCCTGTGCTCACCAACAGAACCAGTGCTGCACGCAGCTCAGCATTGGGAAGTTGTGGAGTACTCACACGTCTGGGACTACAGACCAACGTGAACTATTTAATGCTGCTCACAGCTCTCTGAGAGCCTCGGTGGCTCTCGGCCCACACACAGGTTCCAGGCGTGTCATTTGAAATAAGCACGTGCACGGATCAAGGCAGCCCATAACCCCCACCTCCTGCTCTTTGTGACGGACGAAACGCCTGATCGAGCCTGCAGGCACAGGCCGTGGAATTTTAGCAGTTTAGAATTACGATACTGACCTTTTTGCAAACGTCACCTCCACATCTCCTCCGCCGCAGACACACGAGGCCAGGGTAACGCACTGAACGTCAAAGGCCCTCGTTCCCAAACCGCTGCTCCCGGCTGCTCCAAAAGCCCTTAAATCACACGCAGCGATGCGATGACTCTTACACCAAAGGGAGAAAGGCCTCGATTCCCCCCTCCTCAGCCCCACTACCGCAGCGTGGCCCCGCTGACGGGCCCGAGCCAGCAGCACTGCTCGCTGCACGGCGCTGTGCCGGAAAGCGCGCTGAGACCGGAAAAGCGACGAGCGGCGGGGCCTGCCGCGGCGCGCGGTGATGACGTCACGTCAGCGCCAGTGGGCGGGAAGGACGCGGATGTTACCACAAGGCCATTCCCCGCTGGGGCGGTTCCATATGTGGGGGTGCGCGCTTCAGCGCGCTCTGAGGAAAGAGTTCCTTGCTGTCGTCTAACCTAAATCTCCCCTCTTTCACTTTAAAGCCATTCCTTCTTGTCCTGTCACCATCATACCGCGTAAAACGTCGGTCCCCCTCCTGCTGCCTTCTGTAACTGGAAGGAATTTGGGGAACGGTGCTGGATGTTTGGGGTTCACTGCCCTGCAGCGTGCTTCTCGGGGCATGCAGAGTAATTTAAAATATCACAAAAATGAACTTCCTTCTCGTTGCTGGCTTTCGAAGGAGTCTATTCTAATTAAATCAGTATGAACTGCAAACGAGTCTTTTTCCCTACCTCTGGCTGGAAGCATATCTGAAGATCTTCAGTCACAGTGCTGGTTTACATCATGTCATCTCCTTTACCTCCGGGAGATTTAGATGTTGGAGGTTTTCAGTCTCGACAAAAGCTGGCTGAAAAAGCAATGCAAGTCTGCAAGTATTTCAGGGCAATGATAGAACCCACTTCATTGACTTTTCACAACCGCTTTATAAAGAACACAGCCTCATTATCATTCATTCTCCCCAGTACAACTACAGTTACGCAAACTGTATGCAAAAGGGGATTCAGAGGAGATTTTGTGTATAATATTTAAAAATGCAACTGATTGAAGGGTAACAGAAACAGCAAGACTTGAGCTCCTAAACCTCACAGAACATGTGGCACACGGTCAACTCATTCTGACCTCTGTGTGCACATGTCACAGGTTGGGTACCCAGAGAGGGAAGCTTGATTGATTGATTGATTGAAAGACAGATTGATTTACCAAACATTAGGTAGGAAATTTCTGCAAGAGTCACATTTCCTAAACCCCACATTTTGTTCCAGTCGCAAGATGAAAGGAAAACACAACACATGCTGATCAACCAACACTGTAGAAGATTGTAACCAGGTACAGCATTAATGCAGTGCAGGCTGGACTCAATCAGTCTTTCATGATGATACACTGCGGCTCTTTGTCGCCTTCTAGTGGATTACTTTTGTTATACATCTGTTAGTGGCTCCAAACTGCTGCTCAGTTCACTGGGGTGAACCTAGTGCCGTGGTCCTCGAATTTCTTGATGCACTAAAAAGACTGCTAGGTATGTGAGAATTGTTTTCTGCTAAAATGGCTGTCTCACTTGTTTGTTTTTCTGAGAATGAGGACTTAAAGGTTTGCATTTATCACAGCCAAAGTCTGATTTGAGATGCAGCGTATGTAATTGAGTTGTTCTGTGTTGGTGCCACTGTGAAAGTGTATTATGATGTATGAATATCTATTAAAAAAAATGTATCTAAGAAAAGCTATACTGCCATCCAGAACTTAATGGAAGCCATTTCATTTGAGAGTGCTATGAATGATTATTGATTTTTCTCTATAATTCCCAAAACAACAGAAAACAATCCTAAATACTTTTGCCAGAATAGTCAAAGTGACAGGCATCTTTAATGTAATTAGACCTTTATTATGATTTATCTCACTATATATACACTACATATTGACTCCTGCAGAGCAGGCAGGGATGCCAAATCCCATAGCCTTGATCTCACTGGAACCATTATGCTTACGTGAGAGCAGAAGGATTTCTGTTCTGGGTTCACTTCCACTATTCTTATTAGGATTATTAATACTCTAAGATGGGCATATTTGCAATATTTAAGATGAGCATTAATGTTTTATCAGTTTACTGTTAAAAGTCTTGACATTTCAGAATATGCCTCAACAGCCTCAACTTTTCACCTCAGATGGTCTGACCCACAGATTTTGTTTAAAAGCAAGCTTCTTGTTGCCTGTTTTACACTTTCTAATGTCTGTGGAGACCTCAGTTGTGTTTCTGTGGTTTGAATGACACAATTTACTAGCGGCTCCTCCCTTGGACATTATTTTAAAGCAAAATGCTTCTCGCTAAATTGTGATGAAATGAGATTTTCCAGATTATTTGCATTTTGATAAAAATATCAAGAGGGGATGTCTAATCACTTAAGCCTGTGTCATGCCAAGCACCACAGCCTGAAGTACAGACCAGCTGTGGCAACTCCAAGTCCCAGGAAATAATGCTACTGAAAAAGCCTTCTAACATAATAAATCACTTCTATTCTGGCAAACCACATCTTAAACCTCTAGAGATTCACTAGCTGTGCTGAAAACACTGAAGTAATTCAGACTTAAATCAGATTTAATTCTGTGAGATTACAGCTATTCTATTTTGAAACTAAGTTGACAAGTGTTGTGGTACCTCTGGTCAGCCCATAGGGTGGGTTTGATTAGGTGTGCTTGTCTGAGAGTACAATATCACATTTTAATCTATTTCAAAAAATGAGTTAGTCTGCACCTGGGTACCTGACCCGCAAACCATTTCACAATTGGATTACCTGGCTGTAATGCTATGAAAAATACAGCAATGACAGCAGAGCAGCAAGGTCTCAGGCTGCAGCAAGTGAGGAGTTGTTCAAGTGCAACACTCATTAGCACAGAAATAAAGCAAAAAGGCTTTGGAAAAAAAGCTTCCTCCCTTCAGAAGGTCTCAAGTATGCAGGGATCTCTAGCAAAATATTCGTGCTTCCACTGCCATCCCTTAAAGAGAATGGAAAGGGGTGGATCCTGGCTCCACTCCCTTCTAGTCACTCAGATGCTTTGCATGCACCTGACCTCCCTTTGGTTGGCCCTGCCTTCCCACCAGGTGCTCCATCAGTGGTTCAGGCTGTGACTCAGCATTTCTGCTACACTTACCTACTGTGTTTAAAGTCAGTTTATGGCCAAAGTCATTAAAAAGCAGAATATTGGAAGATACCTTGTAAAATCCCAGGCTGGGACATGCAGACCAGCTCAAGAGATATTAGTATAAGGAGTACATTTGTGTCTGAAGGCCTTAGCCACGTTAAGAAATTTCTGGGCCAGGCATTTCATGATTTTTAGGTCTGTTTCTTTGTGGTGTAATCTAATTAATTCATGCAATCTGTTCTGTAGGCAGATCAGTAAATTACCAGAAGAGGGCGTAGCAGGAGTAAGATGAAGCATGGACACCCATCTGCTCATCTGCCTGCCTACCTGCACTTGCCACTGAGTGCAAGAGGGGTGAGTACCTGATGTCTCCTTCGGCTCATCAGAAGACAAGCACTTGCTAAATGGTAACTACGGGCAGCTCAACAGCATGTTTATGGTAATGTACTCTGCCTGTACTCTACAGAGATCTAACACATGCAAAGAATAGGGAAGCAAGGCAGGAAGAGAGAATTTACAGTGATTTATTACAAGGCAAATGATGAGTACAGGAAGATGAAGATGTCTGACTGTCAGATTTGTGCCCCAGCCACTAGATTGGATAAAAAGGGAAATACAACCTTATGGCTAACCCACAGGGAAGTCTCTCATCTTCAGAAACTAAAACCCAAAAACTATAGCAGTGGCACTTAGGACAGTGGTAGAGAAGTATAACCTCCAACATTTTCCATGTTCTGATACAGCCTGCTGGATTTGGCAATGGTATACGTTGCAGCCTATGCCCAGGTGAACTTAGACTCACCTTTCAGATAAAAAGTTCTGGAAATGTTTTTCATTTTTTTCTGCACTCAAATTAAATTAGAATGGCTTTAAACATACTGAACAGAGGTTCTTTTCCCTTTTGAAAACATTTCTAATCAAAATACAGATGTAAAAGGACGTGGAAAGAAGGAAACTGAGCTCTGTAACTTTGTTTTTGGTAGGAAAAATAATATAATTCAATAAAACTGGCTTAAACTCTTTGATTAAAGCTTTTTTAACATAACAGATAGGGAGGCTGAGATCTACACCGAGATAAAGACAGTTAATACAGATCAAAAGAGCTTGTGTCCATGCCAGCTAGATTAAATGACAGGATGTGGTGAAGTGCTGGATGCTGTATCTGGTTACTTTACATATGAAACTTTATTTGCTGGATGCAAATATATTGATGAGGTTATATGCATTTATATATGAGAACAGTAGAAATAGATCAAAAGCAGTCTACCACGCACAGAGTATTTGTTCTGATATTGTTCCAACACTGCCTTTCTTCCAATTCATAGAATGGCTTGGGTTGGAAGGGACCTTAACAACCATCTGGTTCTAACCCCCTGCTGTGGGCTGGTTGCCACCCACCAGACCAGGCTGTTCAGGGGCCCATCCAGCCCCTGGCCTTGAAGGCCTCTGGGGATGGGGCACCCACAGCTTCTCTGGGCAGCCTTTGCCAGGGCCTCACCACTCTCCGAGTACAGAATCTTCCCCAGGCATCTAACCTCAGTCTCTCCTCTCCTCTTCCTTTTTAAACTAAAGTTTAAAACCATTCCCCTTTTCCTATCACTATCTACCTGTGTAAGATGTTGATCTCCCTCCTGTTTATAAGCTCCCTTTAAGTACTGGAAGGCAATGATGTCACCCTGGAACCTTCTCTTCTTCAGCCTAGCTCCCTCAGCTTTAGGAGAAGTCCTTCAGCCCTCTTTGTGCCCTCCTCTGGACCCACTCCAACATCCTTCTTGTGCTGAGCACCCCAGGCCCAGATGTAGAACTCCAGATGGGCTCTCATGAGGGCAGAGCAGAGGGGAACGATCACCTCTGTTGCCCTGCTACCACCCTTTTTTTTCATGCAGCCAGGATACCAGTGCCCTTCTGGGCTGCAAACACACACTGCTGGCTCATGTTCAGTTTTTCATCCCTCAGGACCTCCAAGTCCTTCTCCACAGGGCTACTCTCAAGGAGTTCATCTCCCAGTCTTTACACATATCTGGGACTGCCTTGACCACGATGCAGCGTGTTGCACTTGGCCTTGTCAAACCTCATTAGATTAACATGGGCCCGCTTTTCAAGCCTGCCCAGGTCCCTCTGCATGGCATCCCTTCCTTATATCAACTGCACCACTCAGCTCAGTGTCATCAACAAACTTGCTGAGGGTGCATTTAACCTCACTATTTTGGTCACTAATAAAGATGTTGAAGAGCACTGGTTCCTAGACAGACCACTGGGAGACACCACTCATGACCAGCTTCTGCTTGACCTCAACCTTCTGGCTGCAACCATCCAACCAGTTCTTCATCCACTGAATAGTCCAACATTCAAATCCATCTCTCTCCAATTTAGAGATAAGGACGTGGTGCAGGACCACATCAAAGGCCTTGTACAAGTCCTGGCAGATGGCAGCAGTTGCCCTTCCTTTGTCTACTGATACCATCACTCCATCATAAAGGCCACCAGATTGGTCAGGCACAATCTGTCCATGGTGAAGCTGTGCTGGCTGTCTCAGGTCACCTCCTCATCTTGCATGTGCCTTACCATTACTTCCAATCAGTTTGTAAACCTGTCATTTTTTTACAGCAATCTGTCACTAAAATTGCAAAAGTAAACTGTATTAGAAATTGACATTTTTTTTTTCTAGATGCTTTAGCATTCCACCATTCTCACTTGTCAGCTACTTAGTATGTACTTAGTATGTACAGCATGTACTTAGTAGAACCATGTATTTCATTCTCCAACTTCATTTTAGCATGAAACCTAGGACAACTCCAGGAGTAAATCAAAATTAGGACCCAAATCACTGTTGAAAATTTTAAGGATTTTTTCTTTGCATTTATTTACTTGCACATATCCCCTGAAGAGGCAGGGAGTGGGGCTGGAAGGCCCTTTGGTCTCATCTCACGTGGCTGCTCTTAGGTTTGCCATACATTCTGCAACAGCAGGATGTGGGAGGAAAAGGATGGGAATTTCAGGAAGGGAAAACACTGGTGGATATGAAGGTCTGTGCTACTGCTCACTTCTGCAAGGCAGCAGAAAGGGTCTGCCATCCTGCCTGGTTGTGTTACAGCACAAGGAAACATGAAGTAGAGATTCTATCAGCTCTGCAGGAAGACTGATGATTCAGAAAATGAAAGGTTTCACGTGAGATGCAAATGAACCGAACAGATTTTATTAACTATTCTTATATTTTATTGTTATTTTTCATTGTTGTGGCAGTGCTGCCTAGAAACCTGAGGCTTATGGCACTCCAAGCCCAAAATACTCATAAAAAGATTGTCTTTGTCTCAGAAATCTTCTACAGAAGATAACAAAAAATGAAGAGGAGGAAAAAAGCCTTTAGTAAAGAGAGGACATAACTAATGTTGGATTATTTCTAATAGACAGATGCAGGATAGGCTGGAGCAACATCCCAGCATAATCAGGGCCAGATAGTGCTACAGTGGCAGTAAAAGGGGTGCATTATGCCCTCTGAGATAAGGAAGAGATAAGAAGGTACAGCTTCCTTAGAAGCCAGCAAAATCACAAGTAAGAATTTAAGGCTTTGCACCATACCTGTAGTCATTCACATCTGTGCAAAGTGAGAATAATTCACACTGTAATTATAGAAATGTTCATGGAAAAAAAAAAAATTGTCGTATTTTCCAAGACAAAAATATTTCTAGTTGTGGGTTTCAATGCAAGAAAACTCTACCTGTAAGAGGAAGAACTGGAAGCTGCTGGGATTTGGAGAATTCACCATACTTTACTTAAAAGAAGCACTGTAACAGTGAGTCTGACAGTGAGCAACTACTACAACCCAACCTGGGAAACTACCTCTGAATCACTACCACGGGAAAAGGTCCCATCAGGTCTTGGCTGCTGTGCAGCTCTGTGAGACTTACTGCCATTCTGCAAACCAATAGCTTCAGAGAGAGCCTGGAGTGTTTCATAACCTCAAAATCGCAAGCAACCTAGGAGAGCCTGTCTGTGCTTGTTTTATTCATGCTGCTGATGGGCTTTTTACAGTGATGAAAAACATTCAGCTTCACTGCCACTCTTAAGGTCAGGGTTAATGTTGTGATTGGGAAATATCCTGAGAGGCCGGCCCCGCACACTGACAGGAGAGGGAGGAAGTTGTTGCTGTGAGTAGAGAACCTGTCTGTGCATTCTGGACAGGCTGTCCTTACTGTCACATACAGAGGAGAGAACTTACGGGTGCCTCTGTGGTTCTGTAACCCAGCTGTCCCTGCACATGGGACTGCACAGTGACTAAAGATGGGTCAAGATTTACTAACATCCTGTAGGCAAGGAAATGCAGGCAGAACTTCAGGAGGTAAAACTGGAACAGACACATCTGCTTCAGAGGCTGTAGCTGTACTAGTAAGCTAGGCAGCAAGGGGCTTGTTCTCTGACAAGTTGGTATCTCTTGTTAAATCCAGCTGGTCTCCTGAACAGGGAAGCCACACGCTGGCTGCCTACTGGGAACAGCTGATGCTATAGACCTGAATCACACCAGCAAATTAGCTGTTTTAATTTTATCAAGGTAAATTCTCAAATATTGAAATGATACATCAATTTTCTAGACTCCTTCCTTTTGTCTTGTCCTTCCATATCATAGCTGAACTCTGGAAAAAATAGACAACAGATGATACTTCACCCAGTGTCAGCAGGACACTGTACTGTGGCTTTCCATACAGAGTTAACACCTGTGACCCTCTGCTTAAAATTCAATCCAAATCATGGCTTAAACGTTTACATATTTTTTTCTGCTGATGGAAACAATACACCATAGATCATACATAGGCTCCCTGCATGGAAAACTTTGGGGGGCTGAAATACCCAACAAATGGTGAAACTCAAAGTAACTGATGTAAAGGAAGAAACTGATGTGTAACAGCCGGGGACCTGGGTGACACCTGTAAAAAACTGTGTGACGTTCTCACTGCCCATAAATAGATCCTGCCACATACATAGGAGGATGATTTGCACAGGAAACAAGAAGTAGCTGCCATGAAGGTACGTTTACTAGATGTGGTTGCTGATGGTAAATAAAACCATCAAACTCAGTAGCACGTTCCATTCCTGGACAAAGCTGGAGTTTTCCAGGGCATGCCTCAGTACTGCATCAGAGGGGACTTGTGCATTTCATTTCTGCTGCGTTATGATTTTATTTAGAACATGCTGTAGCTTTTCAGCCTTCAGGCAGAGGCAAGGTGCCAGTCTTCAGCAAGAGGGGGAGGGACTATAAATAGAGCAGACTAGGCTGCCACGGGCTGCTTTTGGTCTGCTTAAGTTTCTTGTTTAGCTTGGGAAAAGCAGAAATCCAAAGTGCCAAGGAGATGAAGCGTAGTACAGACACTGGCAGCAGAAGTTTCCTCCAACTAGTAACTATCTTCCTTATTTTCAGATACACAAATATAGCCACTTATCCTTCCTGAGCAAACACAACACTATAATTCATCTGTGTTTTCCTCCAGCTCTCTTAGTTGTTTGTTGTTTGGCTTTTTTTAAACAAATTTTCACCATGAAAAACTGTCACACGTTTCCATGCAACACGCTTCTCATGAGGGAATCCCATTCCCTACTTCTTCAAACAACAAATAAGATTAATATCAAAATTAAGCACTCAAAGGTAATACAAATTTCATCTTTTTGAGTGCATGGAGCATTAAGAAGTGTTGTTTAATTAGTTTTTGCTATTAGTTTGTATCAATATCATGTAGGCTCACTAGGAGTTCACCCTGGAGTTGCTTGTATAAGGAACGGAAATTGCTGCTGCAGGCCAAGTATATAATAAAAGTATAGCAGCACTGGGCTCTTGCTGAACTTGCCATTCT
Organism: Meleagris gallopavo; assembly: GCF_905368555.1. Taxonomy (NCBI): domain Eukaryota; kingdom Metazoa; phylum Chordata; class Aves; order Galliformes; family Phasianidae; genus Meleagris; species Meleagris gallopavo. The sequence goes on along the minus strand of NC_139405.1, from coordinate 6,113,632 downwards.
TTGTTTTTCCTTACTGACATCTATACTGAGAGCTTTTTCTTCCCTCACTCTGTGCTTCACCCAGAATTACTATTGAAGAGGGAAACCACATTTCCCCCAAATTCTGCTGCTCAGCATGCCTTTCAGTGAGTGTATTTCAATTACGGCACAAAGCTAATGGAGCTCATCTTTGAATGACACACTTTAGACTCAAGAGCCTGACTTGCTTCTTTGAAGTGCCCATCCCTGGCTTTACAAAGAGAGCTACAGCCAAGGTTGCAGAACTACAGTTCCCTCTACTCTCTTCCAGCCCAGAATACACCCTAAAAGGGACAACATTTAAAATAATTTCAGGATACGCTCTCACTGTTGTGCCATGTATATTAGAAGATGCATTACCTGTGTTAAATAGATACCTATTATACACACGAGATATTACACTTTCAAGTAAACCATCAAGTCTAAGCAAGACAGCTGGATCTCAAATCTTTGTTTTCTGACAAATATTTAGCCTACATAACTTGAAGGAGCACTTGTGGGCCAACATACAGCTAACATGCTACACAACCTGCCTTTTGCTTGCCAAGCCAGAATGAAACCTGCATACCTATCTGCACAAAGCTAGAAGTTAGTGCTGCACATTTTTGGCAGATGTACAGACCTCATTAACCTTTGCTCAGGGATCTCAAATTCTGGGCTCAGCCTTAGCAGCTCCGGTGCCTGCGCACAGTGCTGGAATGTTTCCTTGCCAGGGCATCCCCACAGTTCTGGCCACACTGCAGGACCTTCCCGCTGCCAAGCCCTGAGCAAGGCATCCCCTCCATGCAGGAACAGATGCTACTCATCGAACTTAAGAGCTCTTTTAGTAGAAGGAAAGCTTTGTTCCAATTTCAGATACCTCCTGGTTTGCTGCTCTCAGTCGTGGTGCTTTTATCTCCACTGGCTCTTGACAAATGCAGGACACAAGAGGCTCTGAATCTGAAGACAGCCTAGAGCTGAGCATCAGCCTATTAAAAGCATAGACTTCCACAGATGGGTTTACAGTCTATTGCAGTTTTCCTGCCAACCCCTAACTGCTACACAGGCATTCATGATTTCCCTGTTCCACAAGGTCTAATAGCCTGTGAGCCTTTTCTCCCCAGAGGTGCCTATCTTTTTCCTCAGCTGGCTTAATCAATTAACATACCTGGGAGTTAACAGGGACAATTTTGCCTCACTTCCATTTAGCTCAAACCTTCTTAGAGCAGAAGTGTACAGTCTCTCAATCCAACCCTGCTCTCCCACAGCCCCAAAGCAGCTGACTGACACAGCACAGGCAAATCTGAGTCTCTTTTCTCTTTTAAATTTGTGTCTTAGCTGATTCAGTTTGGATCCATCAGCACATTCAGATCATTAAGACTTGTCTCCCCCCCCAGCACGTGACTTGCTGCAGCAGAAAATTCATCAGCCCTCCAGAAAGCAGAGAAATAGCTTTGCTAAGATTTCAGAACTCTTCCCATGCAGCCTGAAGGCTCCTCACAGCACGAGCTCTGTACTCCTGTCATCTCTCTCACTACCTGACCCTGGATTTAGTGTGACCCTCTTACAGAGCTCACCTTTCAGCCCAGTTTCCTTTTCTAATTTCTATAGCCTCTGGCTTCCACACCACTTCCCTTATTTGCCTCTTGCCCTACCTTAATGTCCAGCATTATGCAGTTTCCTTTTCTTCCTGCATCTTGCTCAGACAACAGCTGATGGCAGAACCAGCAAGACATAAGACCTCAGTGCCTCAGCAAAGCAGCCTCTTGTTTTCAGGAGCAGCCCATGGGCTTGAGAAGCAGGGCAGGTGACTCGCCTGAATTTATCAGATAGCAATTCCTCACTCCAAAGCCTGAGAAAACAGAAATTCTTTGCAAATGGACACACAGGAGCTTTCTTGTTTTTAGCATGGGCAAAACTGTCATTTTCCCACCACAATCTTGTTTCAGAAATAGTCAAATCCTTTTAACTGAGACTTGTAACTATACAAACAAGCTAGCTGTAGGCTAATAACCAGACAAAGAATGTGATCAGTGAAACAATTAAAGCTTGCTGAAATTATGAACCACTCCCCTCAGTACATACATAAGAGGACAGTAAGTGGATATGCATGTGAAAAACAGCTGGCAGAAACATACTCTGTTCAGAGAAGAAACATCACGTAGGCAAGAAGAATCACAGAGAAGTTTAGGCACAATGACAGCAACAAAGCTCCCCTGGCACAGTTGGTTTTGAAGAAATACTAAATTTAGAAAAAATACTGAACCTTTAGAAGGTTGTCAAAACGTTCTTTCAGTTTTTAAAAAATGGATTTAGTAACTTCTGCTGCAAAATGATGGACTTCCAAGGACTACACAGTGTTCTTGGGAGCACAGTCCTTCTCTAAGTATCAAAATCTTTGAATAATATAATTTATTCATATTGAAACAATGCTCCAAATAATTTTATTTGTGCAATACAAAGTTAAAAACAGATATGAAAAAAAAAAATAAATCAACAGAACATTAAAAACTTATTACAAATCCAAACTAAAATAATAAAACAGTGCATTTTGTGCAAGAGTTTAATTTGGATACCATCTTCAACAAAAACTTTACACCGTTAAACCTGGATATTTAGTACTCATTGTAGTTTCTATAGTGTATTAAAGAATTCTAAGTCACTTTAACAAACATCCTAACTAACATACTCCAGTAAGCACAGAGTTTCTATGGAGGAAACATATAGTAGCCTCCACTGCATGAATGCATATGGACATCACTACATGCAAAACAGCCAAACAATTCCACAAGCACAAATGGATTTGCACTGTGGTTAAACTGAACACAAGCAGTTCATGTGATTTAAGTTACAGGTTGTGTTAATGGAAAGGCACATTTTATTTTAATGTAAATTTGCATTTCCAGAAGGTAAAAGTTTTATGCCCAGGAAACTTTTTCAAGTCATCGCAGCACAAATCAATCAAACAACTCTTAAGTGCATGTATCTGAACTTTCAATAGAAAGATCTGGTTTCTATTTCTTTAATCCAGTTCTAACAGGGGAGAAATTAAATTAAAAGCAGTAGGGCCCTCCCTCCCATATTTACAGACTGCAAACTATACTGCTTTCTCATCAGAAATCCCAGTTTTCCTGTCAAACTTTGTTAAGCTTGGTAACTATCAGTACCCTCACAGTTTGGTCAAAGGCACCACAAACACACAGCCCCTTTTTGTCAGGGCTCCAGTCTAGGCTAGAAATCGGCTGTGTTGACAGAGTCACATTCTGCAAGAGGCTGACAGAACCTGCCACCCCCATCTCAGCTCCTTCGGAGTCCTTCTTTGAGCGCTGAGCTGGGTACTCACTGGCAGAAAGAAAAGTAAAAGGTGCACTTAGAATTCGCTGAGACAAACAGCAATATCGTTCTGCCCTCAAAAGACCACACAGAAAGGTCTCTCCTGTTCTCAAGATAAGGCAAATGTCTTCAAAATAATGAGCCATCATATCCAGGTATAGCCACGCTGCATACTTGGTAAGTATTTCATAGCAAAACAATGAGGCAGGAAGTTTTGAGACGTGATATTTCTCTCCTGTACCCTTTTATTTTTCAACAGTGATGCTTTTACCACAGGCAAACAGTTCCACCTCAGCTGCCCCCCTGAAACTTGATTCATCTACTTCACTGCATTTAAGATGACTAAATTATTTTGCTATGTAGTGTGAGAAGACACAAAGAATCATTGAAAGTCCAGGCTTTCAATATTTTTCTAAGATGTAATTGCTCCCATAGGAGAATTTTAAGAAATGTATTTTCTTCTACTCAATATTAACTGGGTATATAATTAGATCTTGATTACATTAAGAAAAGTGAAAAGGGCTAATTTCACTTGTACTGTTGCAATCCCATTCTTTTAGGAATTAATTCAGGATTTCAGATGAGTATTGACACTGGAATCACTTTTCCTCTATATTTGTAGCAGTAATTTTAATTAGATGTTCCAAGCTTGGAAGTGGGACCCTGCATACCATTTTTAGGACAATTCCTTCTTAAAACAAATAAGTTTTGTTTCTTATTCCCCCATTATAGACCAGAAGGTCTATAACTATCACTGTCTGTACCTATCACTTACTATTTCCAGAGATGAAGGCTCCCAGCTCCTCCACTCGTCATAAATACATCTCTGTTCTGTGGGAGGTGCCGAACCTGCCATATGGTGGATTTGTGTGCCTAGGAAACAATCAACATTGTACAGAAGTCATTTACAGCTGAGCTTTGCAAGAAAGGAAGCAAAAATTTTACACTGCAGTTACCTGTATGAAGAGACCACCCTCTGCTGCAGGGGCACTGGAACTTTAAGGTCCCTTCCAACCTAATCCATTCTATGATTCTATGACTGCTGTACTTGACACTGGAACAACCATTCTGAGGTACCTTCCCTCCCTCCTGCCTTAACCTTGCTGTCACAGAACAGCCAGTTCCCAGGCAGAAAAAGCCCCGCTCCTGTGCAGAGGTAAGGCAGCAGCAGCCCTACCAAGGCCACCAAGCTACTTCAGCTTCTTCATGACTGGCCATCGAAGCATGGCTAAATGGGTCAAGTGGCTGTAAAAGCATGTCTGGAGCTTTGTAGAAGTACTCAATTTCCAGACTCTTAGGTGTCATCATCACCATGGGGCTAATTTCACTATCTGACATCTCTAAATAACGTTACTGTAAGTGAATGTACTACAAACATTGTGCAAACACAACTAAGCATCTAAAATTCAAATTTAAATCTCAGCCACGCAACAGAAATCTGTAACATGCATGACCTGACCTGATGCACATCTGCCTACAAATGTCTGAAAGGAAACCTTTAAATGCAATTAATGAAAATAAGAACTTCCACTTTCACAGTGTTATTACTACAAACTCGAACTCAGTAAATACTTCTGTGCTATCTGATCAAACCAACGTCTTACCTGCTTTGCCTGGTGATGTGGAAAACAGTAAGTTAAAGATATGAAATGGAAACTCAGCCAGTAAGTCTCTCTCCATATCTCCTCACTTACTCTCAATACTGCAAATCAAAAATGCTTGGTTCTGAAGGAAGAGAAGTATTTCCAAACCCCCAGTCTACTGGCACAGCTGAGTGCACAGAGCTGCAACAGGAGCCAAAGACCAGAGGAACCCAGATAACAGGCTATGAAAGAGAGGAAGCCTTGGGAAGCACCTCCTGGCATCAGGATGCATAGGAGTCCTTTCACTGCTTGTTTAAGGGCCGTGCTATCACACAGCTTGCCCCAGTAACTTGGGATCCTATTGCCTACTAAAGACAATAATTTTAAACCTGCGGTGCTTCCAGCTACTTAAGAGACAAACTTCTGTAATGGATGCTGCTAAAGATATTATCCATCTCCCCATACCTTCTCTGAAACAGAAGCAAAACCTTTAGTCGGGTGCTGAGTCCTCATATCGAAAACATGGAATTTTCCCTCCAGTGACGTGGCTACTAGCTTGTTCATATTCACATCTTTTCTGTCAAACTCCACGCTGCAAACCTGGAAATAGAGAAATCAATACATGCAGCCACTGCCAAAAACATGTATTTGTGTGTGTGATTTGCAAATACGTATCTAATCACTGGTTATTCTTACAACACACCTACTGGGCAATAACACGACTGCCTGAAAACATACACACATGGAAGTCAGAATGAAGCCATGTTTCCATGGCACCTTACCCCATTTTTAATGTTGGTCTCCCATCGCAGTGACATGGTTTTTAAGTCAAACAATTTAATGTCCCCATTGTCGTATCCAGCACAAACAACACGTTCCTCTTGATTGTAAGCATTGCCTGGACACAGAGACAGAATTAATCACAATACAGAAACCCCTCTTAGGCTGTAAATTTGAGTCGTCTGAAGCCAGTAATTTCAACTTAGATTTATGCCAGCAAAGCATTACTATGGTAAGATTTAATGAGCAGGCTGTTTTTCAGGCCTGAAAGGTATAGAAAACACAGCTTCAAAACTGGCAGCCCTTTTCTTTAAACAAGTTTTTATTCCCCCTGCCAAGCACTGCCTGAGTTACACAGACTGCTTCAGCTGCTGCAAACCATGCTCAGCAGTGCTGAGGAGGCACTGGATGTTACCACAGCCATCACCATCTCAGCACTGCTTCCCAGCAGCCAGGCTCAGGGAGGCACAGCAGTGTCTGCCAGAAGTTCACCTGGATGGTGAGCACAGAGTTTGGGATGGACGTGGCCTGGGCTCAAGCATCTGGAATTCAAAGGCAAATCTAAGGAAGTACGAGGCCACTTTTCTCTTTATGAGTCAAAACAGAAGGCAAAGATCTCAACAGCAACAAGCACTGAAGCTGGACCTCCTTGCCAAGAAATGCCATCTCCCTGTTTTGTTATTATAATACATGCATGTATTAGCAGTTTGTAAAACTCACTGCCTGACTCTGCAAGCAGAAACAGAGCTAATCCAGAAACACCTGCAGAAATAGAGCTAATCCAGAAACACCTGCTGGTGTACAATGCAAGCAGCTTGCCCTTTTTAAAGGAAAAATGCTGAACACAAGTCAAGCATCTCTGCTACCTTTACTTAGCTCTGAGGATTGTCACTTAAATTAATGTCTTAATGCTTGACAGCTGGAACTACACAGCACCAGCTATTGGTTCTCCGTGCATAACCACAATTAGACCCCTCCAGGACAAAACAGTTTCTTTGCTTTTACATTCCTAGACACAGAAATTTTCAATTCCCATGCTAGGGCTGTAAAAATGCCTAGGATTAAAGCTTGTCTGTGAAGCAATTAACCAAAGGTGGTAAGAAAATGATGCCTGAGTCAATTACCACAAAATGTGATGAACAGCCTTTAAAACACATTGAAAATACACAAATTTGGCAATACTGAACAACAAACCCTGCCTTCAGTAGTTTGATAATTGTCAAAATGCAGTCAGATTAGAGGAGGCTGTTACGATTGGTTACCAAAAGCCACAGTCCAGCAGTCCCTTTTGCTCTCTCCCTGCGCGGGTTCCATGTTAGCGACAGGAGTCTCCTTCTGCCGTGGGTCCCACACCTTCACAGTGCCTAAGGAGGAGTGCAGAGCATACAGCCTTATGGATGCACCGCTCCGGTTTCCCCAGGGAAAGGCAGCCTGACCCCTCCAGACTGCTTCAATGTATAAGAAAAAGAGAAACAGAATAACAAACAGAAACAAAGGAAAACCACCTGGAAGGCGTAAGATCTCCACAGAATCACAGAACGGCCAGGGTTGGAAGGGACCTCAAGGATCATGAATCTCCCACCCCCCTGCCACATGCAGGGCCACCAACCTCCCCATTTAATACTACATCAGGCTGCCCAGGGCCCCATCCAATCTCCAGTTGCTATTTTCTATTTATTTTGCTTTGTATTCCTTCTGTCCCTCGCTCAGTGGCAACAGTATCTTTAGCTGCCCTGAAGCTCCAAAAGCAAGGAGAGGAAACCCCTCCCAAGCACAATTCAGTAGAGCAGCCGAGCAGGGCCACACTCCATCCCAGTGCCCACAGACCTCATTCAGGGATGATGGATGGTAAACTGAGCAGAGCTCACCCACTCACCATCTCGACTGCCCGTCACAATCTCTGGTGCACCTTCCCCAATTCCCAGTCCTCCTACACCATCTATGCTGTTAATGATTTCCTTGTGACCTTTCACAGAATACACGGGTATTTCGGGAGCTTCTAAATTCCTAGTGAGAAAGAACAGATAACACAGCGTTGCCTTCAGCAGTCAGCATCGGTACAACAGCCCGGATGCAGCCTTCCCACCAGTCCAGATCTCAGGAGCACAGAGTCACAGAATGGCCAGGGTTGGAAGGGACCTCAAGGATCATGAATCTCCGACCCCCTGCCACATGCAGGGCCACCAACCTCCACATTTAATACCAGACCAGGCTGTCCATCCAACCTGGCCTTGAACACCTCCAGGAATGGAGGAGGCATCCACAGCCTCTCTGGACAGCTGTTCCAGCACCTCACCACTCTCTGCGTAAAGAACTTCCCCCTGACATCCAAACTCAATCTTCCCTCCCTCAACTTCAAACCATTTCCCCTTGTCCTGCAGTTATCTACCCTTTCCAAGAGTTGATTCCCCTCCTGTTTGTAGGCTCCCTTTAGGCACTGAAATGCTGCAATGAGGTCACTCCGCAGCCTTCTCTTCTCCAGGCCGAACAAGCCCAGCTCCCTCAGCCTGTCTTCGCAGGGGAGGTGCTGCAGCCTCCCGATCATCTTGCAGCTCTCCAAGAGCTCCCTGTCTTTCCTGTACTGGAGCACTCCGGACCCGAGGCGCTCACCAGATGCTGAGGCTGCCCGCGAAGTCTCCCGTTGCCAGGTGCCTCTGCTGCAGGGAGGCGGCCCCGAAAGTCGCGCATTTTATCGGCTTGGCCTTCTCGATCTGTAGGAAAAAAGACGCGTCGGGCGCAGCGCCGGGGACCCCTCGACCCGGCGGGGCCGCCCCGCATCATCACCGGCTCTCCCCGCTCACCTCGCTGAGCAGCAACAGCCGCCCGCCGCGCAGCTCGTACAGCTGCAGCACGCCGGTGCCGCGCGGGGCGCTGCCGAGGCACAGCAGGCGGGCGCTGCGCGGCACCCACTTGCAGTCGAACACGGTGTAGTTCAGCGACTGCTGCACGTGCGCCACCACCTGCGGCCGCTCCAACCCCGCCGCCGACATACCGAGCGCCGGAAGCGCCGCGGCCGCCGCGGGAAGCGGGAAGGAGGGCGGACCGGAAGTAGCCGCGGACTCTTCCGGCCGAGAGCCACGCGGCGGGTGGGGGGGGGACGCGAGCTTCGGTACGGCGGTTGTCGCCATGGAGACCGAAGCGGCGGACGAGAGCGGCTTCACGAGCGTGGCTTCCAAACGCGGGCGGAGGAAGCGGAGAGCGGAGGGCGCGGAGCCGATGGAGGCGGCGGAGGCGACTGAGGCGGCGGGGCCGCGGCCCGGCAAGAGGCCCGCCTTCCCGCCGCTGCCCGCCGCGGCCATGGGGGTGAGCGTGGGGGCCGAGAGGAGCGGCTGGGCCGGGGGGATCCGCCCGTGTTCGCTGCTCACCGCCCCGTTGTCCGCAGGTGGGGAAAGGAGAGATGAGGAAGGTGCCCGTGCCGGCCAACAGGTACACCCCGCTGAAGGAGAACTGGATGAAGATATTCACGCCCATCGTGGAACACCTGCAGCTCCAGATCAGGTTTAACTTAAAGACGAGGAACGTTGAGATCAAGGTGAGCGCTGCTCTGTGTATCGTCACGTTCCTCTTGCTCTTGTTCCTCATGTTTTATTGAACCTGTGTTTTGTAATCATATCTAAAACGCTTTCAGGATGCTGTCATTAGAACCATTCACCCTCCTCGAGGTGTCTCCGGTAATCACCCATCTCTTCAGTTTCTCCCTTCCCCCGAGTGTAGGCTGTAATAATTCCGGTTGAGGATCATCGTGGAATGAATCACAGGATGGTTGGGTTGGAAGGGACCTCAGAGCCCGTTCAGTTCTACCCTCCTGCCATGGGCTGGCTGCCCCCCACCAGCTCAGGCTGCCCAGGGTCCATCCAACCTGGCCTTGGGCACCTGCAGGAATGGGGCACCACAGCTCTGTGTGCAGCCTGTTGTTTTAAACACAACATACATTGCCCAGGTCTTTCAAAAGAACACAACGCAGAAGTGGCATTACATGAAAGTGGCTTTTGGCTTTTTTTTTTTTTTTATGGCTAGCTTTTATCTCAGATTTTCCAAGTCCTGATTCTGTTTGCCCTTTCTTAATTTGGAAACATAACTTCTTGTTCTGCAGACTTGTCCGGAGACAAAGGACCTCAGTGCTCTGACAAAAGCAGCTGACTTTGTGAAAGCATTCATACTTGGCTTTCAGGTGGAGGTGAGTCTCCAAGCAGCCAGGTTGTGATATTGCTCAAACTTGCTTGAAATCTTTAAGCACTCTGGGAATTACATTAAGAAATCAATTCACAGAGGTTTTCCATAATGTTTGAAATTAAGACCGATGTTTGATGCATCAAATAGAGATATACTACTGATGTGACCTGTTTGGATGTGTAAAGAAAAACTTGAAACTGTGTGGTGGTGTTGTAATGCTCATATTGATAACAAATTTCTGAATATTTTAGGATGCTCTCGCTCTCATCAGATTAGACGACCTTTTCCTAGAATCATTTGAAGTTACAGATGGTGAGTAGTTTCTGCTGTGCTATCCAAGCAGTCACGTGCACTGCCTGAGCACTTCTTTGCTCTTTTTCTCTTCTCCACGTGTGTCACTTAACCTTGGGGATCAGGAAAACCTTGATGCCAATACACAGCATTACTATCTAGGTACAGGAAGCTTGATCTCCCAGCACAACCCTCCAGATTTTCATCCTTGAAAGTGTGTCAGTTTTTCAGATTGTGCAATTGATTGGATTTTTCTCATCACCAAAAAACTTTTTTTCAAGCTTAAAGGTCAGATGGAATGTTTGGGGGGAACACATCTGTTAGACTTAATCTGGAACTGGTGCTCTTCCTTCTAGTGCTATGATAGAGAACAGTAGGAAACAGACATCACAAACATTTGTGTACTACTGGGAGTCCCTGGAGATGATGTCAAGGAGAGCAGCATCTAAAATTGCTGTGTTTCAACAAGTGTTGATTGCATGCTTTTCCCATTGTTTGAATAGAAGAAACACCAGCTGATTGAGTGCTTTGTTCTCATTTTAGTCAAACCTTTGAAAGGAGACCATCTGTCAAGAGCAATAGGGAGAATAGCAGGAAAAGGTGGAAAAACAAAATTCACTATAGAAAACGTAACAAGAACACGCATCGTTCTTGCTGACTCGTAAGTACTGACATCCTTCCAGTCACAGTGCCATCCCTGAGCTAACCCAGCCAGCTTCCAGGAACTGAGAGAGCTTAAGTTTCTGTAAACTTCTGTAAATCATTTGTCTTGCTAATGCTGAAAGTGCTGTTTTTCATGAGCAGTGTTTGAGTGTTTGACCTTCTGTTCTGAGTATCGTGAGCACGTTCAGAACTGCTTCCACGCAGCTGAAGAATTCCTTCCTGTGAATAACAGAGTTGAACCTTCCAACCCTGCAGCTGTCATTTTGCGGAGCTGCTACATTGCAAACTGTAAAATTGTATCCTTAAAAGGATTTAGAAGAGGAGAGGTTGTAGGGTGTAGAGGATTTTTTATGACGACTGAAAAACAAACCAGTGAATACAACTTCTGCTTGGTGTGCTTCTGAACTCCAGTGTGAGAGATGTGCTATTTATTAATTACATTATCACTGCATTTCTTACATTAACTATTATTGCTTTGACTGCTTTTTACAGGAAAATTCATATTTTAGGATCTTTTCAGAACATTAAAATGGCACGAACAGCAATTTGCAATCTAATTTTAGGTAAGTCCTGTTGCCTAACCTTCTCTATTACAGGAAAATAGACTGTTTTGAAAAGTGCTTTCTGCAGTCTCACCTTGCCCCCCAGTGTGCCTGCACCTGCATTTGGAGCAGGTAGCTCGCTGGGAGGTGGTGGTTGTGCCTGAGAGGAGGGGGTCAAATTCCCCCACACTGACACAGATTTCAACATGAGAGCAGTACAGCATTTCTGTAATACATGTACTAACATATACTTTCTCTTGCAGGAAGCCCACCATCCAAAGTTTATGGCAATATTAGAGCTGTGGCCAGCAGAGCAGCTGAAAGATTCTGAGATGCAGTGGTGCTGCTTTACCAAGGACTGTGGCTGGGGAGTGTGGGTACTGTGGGCAGAAGCTGTGCAATCACAGAGGCTATGGAAGCACTCTGCCTTCTGCTGGACTGGGAAGCACAGAAGAAAAATGGGACTGTTTGTGCAGTCTGATATACTCCAGGCATTCTGTCTGATTTGATCACAGTCTGTGTACAGCCATTAAAAGCTATTCTAAAAACGATGAAACTGTATACTGAAGTATGGGTGCCTGATTCTGCTTTATTCTCAAGCCAAAACGTGACTGAGATTGAGTTTCTGATTATCCAAGTACTGCAAGACCGTTCACAAGACTTGAGAAAGCCTGCAAGTCTGGAGCTGAAAGCAATCAGCAGCAGTAAGTGTTCATAACTACAGACCAGTCAGCATCTTTCTGTAAAAAGGAAGCTCCCATTGCAGTGCCAAGTGTAAGAGCAGGCTACTGGAAGAGAATCTGCTACTGCAGCAGTGCATCACAGGAAGAGACAATGTGAAGGCCAAGAGGTAAACAGCATATCTGCACTTAGCTTTAGAATCTGTGCTTATCTGGATTCCTGTTCTGTTCTCGTGAATGATCTGCAGGGACATCCTGGTAGTGATGCTAAGAACCTCCAGGTAAGGATGTGCCAGCTCTGGCAGTGCCCATGCACTGGAGCACAGACAGCTGCCAGTGCTGCACATCCTCCCTCTTAAAATGCTGCATGCAGCAGTAGGGGGAGAGACCGTGCAGCGTGGGCACCTTATTCCTGCCCCTCACCACTTAAACTCATTACCAGGTCTTATGCAAAGCAACTCAGTTTAGGTCTGTGAATCAAAACAGAAAGGGAAATAAGATCCAAAAAAAACATCAGCAAATTGAGGAAGTGTTTCTCTCAGTGTTTTAAGTTAACTGTGCAGCACTTTACAGCTGGATAATACTTACATAGCCTGGTAACATTTTTACAGCCAAATTAATTCAAGCCTTCAATTACGAAGGGATTTAAGATATGCAGAGCTGTCTGAGTTCCTTCTAGTTGGCTGTGAAGTCTCATCTGTACTGAGAAAAGGGTCCAAGGTAGCTCACGGAAAAGCAGTGCACTTACCCACTAGCAGTTTGTCCATTCACTGTGTATGTCAGTTATGTCAGTGAGCTCTAGAGGTAGGAGGGGAAAGCGAGGCGTGGATGTAGGAAAGTGATTTAATCTTTCTCCTAAAGCAGGTGTGTGCTGATACTGACCTGAGCACAGGGCTGCAAAAGGCAGCCCAAACCAGGAGGCCCACACACCATCAAGGGCTGCCTTTAGGGTGCAGGAGTCAACAGGATACATGAAAAGCAACAGCAAACAGCTCCTGGGCTGCTTCTGTGAAGGGCTTTCACCAACAAGGAGGACTGCCTTCACCAGCAGAGGTCTCAGATTTGCCTTGAGAAAGGAAGCTGGCTGTTTCCACCTGCAGTAAGGTTAGAGGTTTTTGTTTGTTTTCGAACAGCACAGCATCAACCATTCTGAGTTTAGCCCCACTTACACAAGGTGTTTGATGTAAGTAAAGATTCAAATGTGCCTTGAAAAAACAAAAACAAAAACAAAAGTTGTCTCGAAACACTAGAAAAAGCTTAGGAGTGTTCAGCTAAGGGACAAACACTATGAGCAGCAACTTGCTTTTAGAGCAGGGCACAGAGCTGCCCTAGGTTTATTGGGGAGTGTCCAGGTAAGTACTGAAGCACCCAAACCAAGGTTCAAATATTTTATTTTGTATTCATATAGTATGAAGGTTCTTATAGTTCCCACAACATATGATGTAGCATGCAGAGGAAAAACTAAACATTCAACATAAATCATTTTTCCCCACACAAACTAAAAAAAAAAAACAAAAACACCTCATCCCTCCCCTTCCAATCCCCCCAGAAGGAAATAACAGTAGCACTAATTTCTATAACAACAGCCAAGATATGCACAAGCAAGTAAGAGAAATCAAAAGCATTTGCTAAAATGTTTGTAACAAATACTTATGTACAAAAAATTCACAAAAGACCAGTTCCCCCTTGAAGCAGAGCACATGGCAGTTGACACTGGAACAGATACAACCACTGGCTGGGATTATAAGCCACGTACTGATCCAGAGGAAGAAAGTTACATGTAGTGGAGATTTTTGTTTTGAACATTAACATTTACCAAAGTTTGGCAACATTATCGTTTAAATTATGCAAATTATGTAAACAAGAGGAACATTTCAAATCGATCTACATGCAAAACTTCATGTCATGCAAGGACACCAAGCACCTGGATTTCTCTCACAGACAGAGCCCATGGATGTGCAGCACTCAGTTGAAGGAACAGCTATGGCAGACAGGTGCTCGATAGAAGTAGATTCAGACAACCTGCACTTTCCAATGCTGATTATAAAACAATTCTTTTTTTAATAGAAAAACTACTATACAGGAAAGATGTACTGTCCTAAAAAATCTAGCAAATGTTTTTCTTCCAGCCAATAGTACCATTGCAGAAAAGGGAAGGGATGATATAAAGTTGTAAAACATGGCTCGCTACTTTTATATCACACAAATATATCAAGTTACCATCCGTTACAAATTATGATATGGACAAATCTAGAAAAGAAAAAATTCTCCAGGCAAAGGACTGGAGATCTGCAAGAGGTATCAATTTAGATAGTGTGAAGTTTTCCTCCTCTGTGGCATAGGTTAACAAGATTTTCCCCCGTATGAATCCTATATACATACATATATATATATATATATATATAAAATGTTACCAGTTATTTATGCTACCTGTAATGTTCTTTAAATGCAGAGGGGAAACTATCACAGTTGAAATGAGAATTTAAATGGCAAAAACGCTTTATAATCTACGTACTGTATAAAATAAGTAGATGGGGATCCTGCAGTTACATAGACCCTAATTTCATTAAGGTAAGCACAAGAGAAAGTCAACGTGTCCAACACCTTGAGCAGCTGTATCTAAAATGACTCCAAAACAGCAGGTGAGCATTAACTTTGGGACAGCTGTGACCACCCCCAGTCGCTAGGTGACAAAATCTAGTGGCCATCGAAGCATTCTGCAGTTACTATTTGCACACGAGGGCTGGTTCTTGGCAGTAGCATTAAACTATATTAAGTAGAACTGTACTAAGTTATTTAGCAAAGAGACACAGTCCCTGGTAATATATTAACAGGTATAAATAAACTTAGTCTCCTGTGTTACAAAACATGTCATTAAGGTAAATTAATAAGAAGCGATGCTTTGTCAGCCAGTCAATATATAGAAACATCTGAACAGTCACAGGAAAAGGAGAAGAGTTGACCTAACACCCAGTTAAAATTTTACATTCTTCTACTATATATATAAAACTGTGTGAAATAAAAGTAAGGATGTATATCCATATATTGAACTGTTAATATTCTGCTTGGCACTTTGTACTCTAGTTTCGTTTCTGAATCAAGTATATTAAATTAGAGCCCACCTAGCTACTACATATAGAAAGCTACATATATATCTATATATAAATACACACACACATATATATATATAGATAGATATTTTCTTGTTATAAAAGATGAAGAAAAATAAATTAAAAAGCCAACCCCTTCCCTTTCTCCACCACACTGATATGCTCTTTCCATCTTTGCTGTCCTTCAGACTTTAAAGTGCTACACTGAGTTATTGAGAGAATAAAAGTTCAATAACACTTAGTTGGCTTCATGAGGCTCATGTTGGAAAATGTGGCTTCACAGAGAAAAATACTTCCATTTAAATACACAGAGAGCATTGCTGGACGTCTTGAGCAGATCTTCAGAGATGGAGAAGAAAGCAAAAGTGTTGGGTGGTGCCCTACAGAGTCACACATCTACCACCATCTTTTTGTGGATATCTAAGCCTCCTACAACCTGGGAGAAAAACAAGCACTTGTAAGCAAGTCAGAAGGGAAAGTTAGCAAGACAGAAAGTGCACGCTGCACTCAGAAGACGTATCTGTGCCTATTACAGTCAGTATACTTCCATACCCTCTCCACTCTTATTCACGTTTCCCAAGTGCACTGTGCTATGCAGACGATTTAGGTGTAACCCAAAGGAATTACATGGGCCCCAAGCACACCATCGGCCCAGCAGAACAGTGCAGCTTACACCTGCACTTTGGTTTCTCTCCTCCTCATCTCCTGATTTTGTATCGTGTTTCCACACGTTGGCTGAAATGCTGTCTTCTAAATCAGCATTTAAAGCTGTGCATCTTTGAAAGGGGAAGTCAGGAGCCCTAGCAAAGCGGCATTCACCACTCTTAGGATGCGCCTGCTTGTCCTTCAAGAGCAGAACTCTGGGGTGACTCTCCCCATAAGTGACACAAATCCCACCATCCCGGCCTTTGTACAATCCCTGTCTTCTGCAGAGGGTGATAATCTCCCCAGGCTCTCTCCCTGCAGAAAGATAAACCTTTCTAAGGAGTGATTTGGAGCAGACACCTACTTTAGAGACGGGGAGATTAACCTGAAGTTAACCCCTGCAGAACACTCCAGCTACCACCTCTGAGAGAAGTGTTTTAAAGAGAGACCTGCTATAAAATACTGTTCTTACAGTTTCCAGGTAATTTGAAGCATTTCTTCACTCAGCAGACTGAGTATGCTTGCCCACTGTTCTTGATTTTTTCAGTCTATTCTGTTAAGCAGCTAGAGATTGTGAGAACAACTGAAAGCTCTGTTTCTTCTTTTTATCATCAAAAACAGATAAATCCAACCTGCTGTGAAAAGCCAGTAAATTGCAAGTTATCTCTAAAGCTGCTTTTTTCTTAACCAGCACGAAGACTGGAATCCAACATACACCCTCATACCAAGCTAGCATGCATCTCTGTATTAAAAAGTGTTAAGGTCTGGTCCTGTGTTCAGTCCATCATACTGAACTGAGTTTTCCTGAGAGGTTACTTACAGCACAGAATTCTTCAAAGGATATTCTTCCATCACCATCTTTATCTGCATTAATTATGGTTTTATCTACAATTTGCTGTAACTGAGTGTCTTTGAGATTGTTCCCCACCATCATCTTCAGCACCTGGAAGAGCTCACCATTTGAGATATAACCATCTTTGTCCATATCGTAGATGCGAAAAGCAACTGCAGAAGTAAAACAGACATGAAAAAAAAACTTTCAGCAACAGATGAGGTCAGAGGAGAGCAATACACATTCAGCAATACACCAACTGAGAAAAAAATACTGCATTTTAAGTGGGTGTGAGCTTTCTGAAAAACACAGAACACCAAAAACAATATAGTGAATAGGACTACTAGAGAATTTGGAAGAAATCAGTTCAGAAGTGTTAGTTAAGACTGTTTTAGTAATAGGACTCTATCAACACTAAACTGGCAAATCTTCACTGTCCCAATTAAAGTGCCCAGGTACCCAGGTCCATTTGCAAGGGAGACAAAAATTACAACAGATGAATCAAAACCTCACCTGGTTATTTTGCTGCAAACTATTTCATGTAAGACTGCATCTGTTTTCAGCATTTCGATATAGCAAATCTCTTTCCTAAACTTATATTGTGTCTCAGTTACTGCAGGCTGCATCCATGACTGAACCCATCCCCTCCTCACACCAAAGGTTGGGTCACGAGTTCCTGAGATGCAGTTCTCAAACAAGATGAACACAGTGCTGTTCTACCAAACTACCAGAAATCCATCGTATTTTTAAGCTCCTGTGAAGTACAACACACTGTTAACAGGTCTGTGAATTAAGTATCCTTAAATGTTTTTGACTTTTTTTTTTTAATATGGGAAGCAACTGAAGATACTCAACCTCCTGAGTTCTCCCTGCAGAAAAGAGTGCAGCCAAATGCTTCACACTAATGAAGAAGTGATCAAGAACTCCCCAACCACCACAATGGTTTACCACTATGAAGATGACCCCAGCCTTACTGTTTTCTTAGTGTTACCAAACAAGAGTATATTTTGGAGGAGTCAAGTTTTGTTTAGGAAAAAAGAAGTCGAAATACTTACACCTCAATTTCTGTTCCTTATCTCCTTTGACACTGAACTGGGAGACTCCTTCTATAAATTCTAAAATACAGTACAGAAGGTAATTTAAAAAAAAAAAAAACAGTGTATTTTTAAATAAACCACAGAAAACTTCACTATGCAGAACTGATACTGACAGCTCCCTGCTCCCACCCAAGAGAAGCAGCTCTTGATAATTCTTTTAATCACAGCTCACCATCACACACAGCATAGCATGATCTTTCCTCACTGCCTCTTTTTCACAAGGGGATTTTGAACAGTAACACACAGCACTTGGATACAAAGGAAAAAGCCACAAGAAGTCAATGCTTCAGTTACACTGTAATTCTCCCCAGAGAAGTATGAGTGGGTTTGTAAAGCCCAACTCTTTGGCTTTAGCAGCTTTTTCCACATTCATTAACATTTTAGAAGTCAGCTCTGTTAATAAAAATGAGATTTATTAACATTATCCAAATAAAAGCAAAAAACATGAACAACCTTTTCTAGTGATGAGCTGTCAGAGAGACCTGTATTAGCTCAAGTGGATGTTAGATGTTGCCACTTCTGAGAGTTAGAGACTGTTAACAAAATAGAAACGAGGACTTCTGACCTGCTAATCTATTTAAAGAAATATTTAAGATGCATTCTTTGACTTAAGAGTGAAAACATTTGTTTTTTACTTGAAGTGTCTACCTAAAACCATTAGAAAGGCGACTCCCATAAAGGAGATGTCAACAGAAAAATGTGGACCTCTCACAATTCAGAGAACTGTTCTCAAAATACTTCAGAAGATCACAGAGCAGGTTTACAACAAATACAGCTTGTGCACAGACACACCACTTACCATCCAGCCCACTTGTTCATTGTTTCCTCAACCCAAGAATATACTTCAGTTAGCATCACAACTGCAAGTCTGAATGAGTGCATTCAAGACTCAATGAATGGGTGCTCATTAAGCAGTACAACCTGGAAAGCACTGTTACTGAAGACATTGTCCTTTTCAGCATTTTGAGCAGGAGCTGCCCAGGCATGCTAAAGAATCTCGCTGACTTGCATAATTCTGCTGACACTCAAGGTATTAATTCCTCGTGGAATTATTTTCTTATTCTAATTAACAAGTTGTTTTCACCCATCCTTTTTCTAGTGGATGTACATCTAGTTCCAAGGCTCCAGGAATTCTGATAAAATGCCACCACTTTTCATAAAGCATTGTATCTTACCTTTGAAGTCCACTTCTCCATTGCCGTCTGTGTCAAATATATCTATTACTCGCTGTACCAACGGGTTCTGTTGCAATTCAGGTAAAGACATGAACTCTTCCACACTCAAAGAACCAGAGTTGTCCAAATCAAGCTTCTTAAATCTCTTTCCTAACCGTTTAATCTCATCAGCATCAACTGAAAGGAAAAAAAAAAAACACCTATTCTGAGTAAGGCTTCCCAGTTAGCCCTCTGGCAGTTAAACTGCTCTCTGACCAGTATCCCTCCTACAGCATTACAGCTACTTCATGTTTGCATGGAAGGTTATGAAGATAATCTCAATCTCTGAAGACAAATTCAAGCTTCTCATTTTAATCAAAACTTACCTTTTTTCCTCCCTGCAGCAGCCATAGCACAGTCAGTCAGCCCTGTGACTCACTGAATGCCACGTGCTGACAGAGCACTCTGAAGGATTGCAGGTACTTAGCTCATTCTAAGGCAGGCAGCTCTTAGGAGTGCCAGATATGAAGAAATTAAAAAAAGAACCCAAATTTTCTTAGGAGTTAGCATTATGCTTACACTGGACTGACATATAAACATTAAAGAGCAAACAGAAGCTATTACCTATGATATATATAATGCACCGACCCTCTCTTAGCAGACCAGTGAAATCTGACTTCCAATCTTTATGGAAAGGATAGCACTGACTAAAACTGGAAGACTTGCTTCCTAAGCAACCTCAAATGCTTTATAGCTCTGTAATTTCACTGGAGAAAATCAAAACGGTCCACAGTCCTCAAAACTCTATAAGCAATGACTGAAAATGAAACCTGCAACAAGTCCTGAGTGTGCTCTAAGTTGAGCTCACAACCACACATGCAAGTCAGCAGTGTGGGGCTACAGCTTTACACTCTTATTACACTCAACACAGACTGAAGCAATTCTGCCTTCACACTGGGCTGCTCCAAAATCCAGAGAAGGTCTCCCTAAGCTGTGCAAAGCAAGCAAGCTAGGAATGTATTTTACCTGAAGCTGGTCTGTAGCTATAAGAGGACCTACAAATATGAACTCAAGGAATACACTTTGTTGGGATGTTCAGCAGAGACCAACTCACAGCACACAATGCTAACAAGTGGCTCTGCACTGAAAAAACATGGTCTGTCATCATCTGCTGGGTAAAAGTTAACTGCAAATGCACAACTGATTGAACACAAAGTTACAAAACTGCAGTGCTTAAGAGAAGAAGCACTACTTCTTTAGTTTTGAGGGTCATAATCAGAAGGATTTTTTTCTTGAAGAAGGAAAGATGTTGGGTACCTTTTTAAACGGTTGGAATTAAAAAGCATGCAGTCACATTTCAGTGACATTTTGTTTTCGTAAAATAGTTTTCAAAATAAAATCATTAAGTAATAAATTAAACAAAGAGCTACATTCATTCACAATATGACTTATTTTAAATGTGGAGAGTTTTTGTCTGACCTTTCTCCCTTCAATTCAGTCATCAGCTGTGACAGTTCTCTCCTGCTCAGCTACTTAAGGATTTTGTTTCCTTGGCTTTTAAGGGAAAAAAAAAATAAATCCAACAGTTATGTATAGGAGCAAATTCCAATACTATCCAATCATTTTTTGTTCAGATTTCCTCTATAGATACACACACACACACAACAATCATCACCTGTGTGTTCCCTTCTTACCAGGCTGCTTTTCCTTCAGTATTTAGCAGAAGACTGACTTCCTAAAAACTTCACACAGCAATCACCAAGAACTGACTTCAGTTATCAGAGACTGAAAAAATCAATCAATAAATAAGCAAATATTTCTTTCCTTCTGTAAGATCTCCTTAAAGGCAACCTAATGCTCACACAAACACCCTGAAGCTGCAAGGCACAGGATAATGCAGATACAGCAAAGGTATTTGAACCAGAAGGACTGATGGTGGCAGCAGTAGGCAGCATTCTACAGCAACTCAAGCTCAGGTGCTCAGGATACAGAAGAAAAAAACACTGGGCAATCCAAAGAGGTCCAAGTCCACAATAGTGTAAACAGGGTGATACAATCACTGAGCAAAATAAGGAGGATCAGGCTTTGTTTACATCACTTGAGGCTGGGCTTGCCTGTGACTCATCGCAGTGGTCTGAGCTCCCTTGAGCTCTGGCTGCAGCCAGCGTTCCTCTAACCTCATGCTCAACTTTGCCTTTTTTGTGCTCTGCTCCCCAGCTGATGCAAGGCTCTGCTGTGCTTCCTCTACTTTCAAGCAGCCAGGCATCCCATCAGCTTATCACACCTTACAGAAGGACTAGCTGGCAGAAATAATACCTGCTAAGTGATTTTCTTGAAAGGGCTTTGCTGGCAGTTTGCTAAAAACACATCAAATAATTCTATTTTAAAGCATAACATTATTTATGTCTGTTTCATAATCAATTCTGAACTCTTTTCACCTTGTAACTAAATAACAGTATTTTCAAATGACTCTTATATTGCTAAAAACACATCAAATAATTCTATTTTAAAGCATAACATTATTTATGTCTGTTTCATAATCAGTTCTGAACTCTTTTCACCTTGTAACTAAATAACAGTATTTTCAAATGACTCCAGAGCCCATCAGACCTGCTTCTTATCCTGAACCCATCTGCATACATCCAGAAATGTTACAAATAGGTTGAAGTGCAACAGCTACACACTTCCACAGACCAGCAGACAATGACTGTGCAACTCCATTTCAGCACAGCAGCTGTATCTTTTAGCTAGTCACTCACTCATATGTTCATACATACCACTGAATGTAACACTTCTCCTTAACACAGAACCTTGGGGATGATGATTCACCCCTGTGCATGTGTGTTTGTTTTTGAAAGTTTGTTTCAAGCTGTTACTCACATTGCTGATGCTCAGGCAGAATTATAAAGAGCTGGCAACTCCTAAAGCTTCACTAAAAGCAAATCTCAGGTGCAACATACTCTGCTTTAAAAACAAAAGTTGTTTTTTAGTGAAAGTAAAAGAGCACATGCATGGTTAGATTGCTAGCAAGTAAAAGAATACCTTATGAATACAGATCTCTAATTGCTTTCACATCCAGATGTGCCATCCCTCCATTGTTGCTGAGTACACAATACTTACAGAGGCACCTGCACAGGGTACTGACCTGAGAAAAACTGCACTTGTCAGCACTGAACACTTCTGTAGTGTGTTTATCTAAACGTCAAAGATGTATTTCAAAGATTGGCTTTGCAGACCTTATTCAAATAGAGGCTCGAAGCTGTGGCGAACCAAAAACAGACCAGTAAATGTGGTCACTGAAAGCCCAGCCTATGCTTAAAAAACAACCGTATGAGCAAGGATATCAAGGCATTAGAAAAAAAACACTTCTGGTAAAGAAAACATGCTCTGAAATGTTACATTTCTAGATGGAACACCCATTTTCCATAAGAATGGACTGCAGAGGTCTCAAAATAAAATAGAGGCGGGAGCTTTAGCTGAAGGTCTCTCCACAGCCCGCTCTGCTGCATGAATATAATGTTTCAGAGTAGCAACCAAGACTCCCATGTCAGTCTTGGGGATCACATTTCAAAAAGATGACGCCCTTGAGGACACATTCAGCCACTTGTCTTGTATATGCTTACACACAGCTGGTCTAATCCTTTTCATGACTTCAGATGTGTCAATTACAATTTCCTAACTTAGAAAAGATACGCGTCTCCTTAACCTAGAACCAAAATATAGGTATAAAACATGGTCTGCTTTGCAGCTTTTTGCTATAGTAAATTTTTCTTCTGTTTTCCACAATTTGGCTAACATCATTTTTTTTTTTTGCCATGTGCTCAAACAACACAGCTGAGGAAAAAAATCTATATTTTAGGGAATTTGACAGTGCTTATTCACACGCTGAAAAACAATATATGTTCTAAAATGAAAGGCAGAGTTAAAGAAATATTCATGACTAGTTAATGGTGTGCTTCCCATAGGTAATGTCCTGAATTTGCTTTCTGTAATGTCAGATTTTAAAACAAAAATATTCTTATAAAATCAGACACTGAGATAGCAGTCACTGCAGTGCTGGGGAGGGCTACAAGCAAACGCCACCAGTGCAGACAGCATAGATTTGTTTTGCTAACTACCAGGCACCTAACAATTAAGCCTAAGCATTCAAAACCTTTATCAAATGATCTTTAAAAACACCTTCTGGTCTTCCCTGAAACGTTTTCATCTTGTTGGCTGACAGCTGCCTGGAAGCAGCACGTACACACAGCATCTGAAGAACAGGGTGAATGCCTTCCTAACAGAGTCACTCACAGATGTCTGCAGGAGCATCCCTGTGCTGCCCCAAAACCCTGACATCCTCCTCGTTATTCAGACACGCAGTGCAACTGCCCCAGTGACCGGTCACAATCAAGAAAAGGGGCCTCTATGATAACTACATCTTCCTTACAGTTTGTCTCCTCTGCAATAAAAAGGGGCAAACAAGCTCAGTAATGAACCTTCAGGTTCATAGCTGCTGCAAATAAAAACAGCTTGTCCTAGAATCAGAAGTTTAGAATACCAACCTGCTGCTTACAACTCAGGCAGAGATACAGCTAGTGAATAAAACCATCAGAAACCAACTTGTCCCTAAGGAAAATCTGACCAGGGGAGCAGCAGCATAAGAACACATGTGTATGATTTAGAAAAAGGCTGTTGACGACTTCACTGACTATGAAAATCTACCCACATACCCAAATTTAACAACACATATTGAAAGCATAAGGCAGCAATGTAATGTTTTAACTGAAGGGTGTAAGATGCTTCTCACAGGTAGGTCTTTGCTAGCTGATGACTACTTAATGTGGCATAGAGGACTTGCCTATCACTAGTAAAAGCCTGAGCTCTCTGAAAAACATTTAGAAGAAGATCCCTCTGCATTTCCTTCTGTGTCACTGTTGTGGACAGCTGATGAGCACTGCAGATCAGGTATGACCAGCACTGTGAAAGCAGTCAAAGTAGCCCCTATTTTGAAGGATTTATTATCCTGTTCAAAAGCAAGAACTTAGGAACTTAGGAAGAATGGTAACTTTAGTTAGCAGTCCATGCACACATGCACAGCTCTATGCATGATTTAGTGCTAAAGAAAATGCCCAAGGAAAAAAAAAAAAGGCAGTTACAAACAAGCACATTCAGCATAATATCACAGAGACACTTCATAAGACAATGCTTTCTTGGGTTGGTTTTAAGCAAGAAATATGTCAGTATTTCCATAGCAAAGCCTAAACGCATGAGACAGAGCAATTTTATGCTCACATGGCCAAAAGCAAGTAACACCAACTTAGTGGAACTTAGTGGCTTTCATCTACGTGCCTGCTGCAAGCATACACAGGAAGGAGATGGGAAAAAAAAAGTTCTCTTTCAGCCTCGACTTCTCTTTTCTCCCAAGGTGCCAAGACAGCTTGGGCAATATACTTAGCTCCTGAGATAGCACATCCTGCTCCACAAGCTGTTCTACATCCCTGAGGAACTGGCATTAGGACTGAGAGAAGCCTGAATGCTTCACTGCATAGACAAAGAAATATGAAGCAGACTTCTGATAGCTTTAATGGAAAAACTGCAGAATAAAAATTAGTCCAACAGAAAAAACCTACATTTTTCAAGGACAATCTTTCACTTTTTTATTTGTTATTATATAAACTAAGTAACTTTTCAAGCAGCAAATTCAGTAGATTCATTTGTGAAAAGCTGTATGCTATCTCCAAATAAGATTAACCTCTATCAATATAACAGTCATTAAAAAACTTACAGTGCGAGCACATTTCCAAAGGGTAGCTTGCCTCATTTCCCTGTAACACAAAAAAGAACAAAGACAATTATTCCCAGGCTAACAGGAGCAATTATTTTAAGTTTCAGCATTGTAAAGATCTCAAACAATACAATGTATCCAGTAATTTAATTACGTATTACTTTTAACCCTACAACCTACTACAGTATTTTACTTGGAAAGTTCTGTTACCAAAGCACACAAAGTAATATAAAACCACTGAGAGGTCTCCTCTGATGAGAATTCCCATGGAAATATCAGGTGGCCACATGATAGGGATTAGTAACATCAATCCAGTATTGCAAAAACCAAAGTCACCAATTATTTATAAATTACACAAATGCCTCTTTGTAAGATGTAAGGTAACACAGGATTTAAGTTAATTTCAAGACTTCACACGTGCACACAAGCTGCTTTACCATTTTATTTTAAAAGCAAGGATATACCCTTAAGATTCACCACACAAAACTTTACTTAACATGCAAAGAAAACCCCGGCATGTTCTCCCAGTCCCCAAAGGTTTCACACAGGACGAATGATGGGAAAGAGTGGTTTACATGTCCAGAAATTCAGACACCATACTCAAAGTGCTGTCTTAATATGCTCCTGCACTGTAGCCGAACGAGATTTTAAATCCACGTTGCATCACAATAATCACAGCAAGGGAAACAACAGCTACAGGGGTGCAGTCTCTTTGAACTTACACAAATCATACAGACACATGTGGAACTTCAGGGAGATCTGCAACTGCTACGACATGAACTCCAAAGACTAGAAACGAAAGCTGGTATTATTCCTCAAATGCCCTCCTTTGAGCCAGAGGGCAATACACACACACTTCGGATTTATTTAGATTCAGTTAGCAAAGAAGGGACCAGATAACTGAAGACATTCACAACTAAACCTTCTCAAAAGGTATTTGTGAGTGTTTTACAGAAGAAAAACCATGGTTGAGTCTGTAACATGTTCTGTTCATAAGAGGTCCTCTTATGGTGTGGAGCATAAGGGATTCCACAGCTGAGCACTGGCACAGAAAAAGTGCTCAGAATTACGCAAACTGCACACAAACAGAAATCACTTGACAGAAGGAAAAAGAAGGACATTTAGCCTGGAAGCATGCGACTGCATTTCCTAATAAGGACAGAAAGGGGCAGAACAAACATCTCATGAATTTAAGCAAGTCTGAGAAGTGTTGGGGTGTGTGTGTATTTGCTTTTTCTTTACATTTAGAAGATAAATATGTTCACTGTTCTTAACCTCCCCCCCATCATCCCACAAGTTCTCTTTTAAAAAGTTACCACACTTTATGAGAAGAGCAACAAAAAGAACTATAACTTCTTCCCCAAAATCTTCTTACAATGAGTCAAATAGCAGGAAAAAAAACAAACAGACAGTCTCCCTGAAGCCTAAAAACCATGACTGACATATTCCACAAGAGAAACCTTCTTCACTGTGGCTGGGGATCGAGGAAAAACAGTGTCAAGTGGAAAATCTTGGATGGAACCCAACCAAAGTCTCAGAAAAAACAGTGAAGACTGAAAAAAGCAGCAGAAGCCCAGTGTGTGTATATGGCATAAAGTATGGGATGTGGAACGTGGGGAGAGCAGAATGTTGAAACAGGAAGAAACAGGAACCAGGGGATCCAGCTAGGCTGCTCTTAAGACACGAGGTCATGAAGAGGCTCGAAAAACACCAGACTGGAAAGCTGCAAATTAAAGGAGAAAGTTGAATTAAAACCAGTGCACTTAGACACAAACAAATATACAATTAAAACTGTATTAAAAGACCATTCTCAGCACTTATGTACTTGGTGAGATGTGGGACAAAGCTGATTTCTAATACAGGCCACTGAAATCAATCTAGCTAAAGCGGTGTAAAATACTTCTGAAAATTGAGAAGGAAATGGGAAAATTTTCTTCAGTTAATGAACTAAGTGCAACATTTATGAACATCCTTACTGAGCATCTAGATATGCACAATGCTAAGGCATTACCAAGCTATCTACATGAAGCTGTCCACAAAAATATTTGGAGAGTAGAAGAAAAAGTGAATAAACTACAGCTTAGTTTTTCTGTGAAATGTTAATGCTAACAAGAAATGTTAAGAATACTTACCTATCCAGGACTGGAACAGCAATCCCTGCAAAAAAAAATAAGAAAATCTAGTGAGTGACAGCACAAGGGTTACTGTCTATTCAGTATTTGTTAAGTTGTATTTAAATGGGGTATTTAAACAAGCAGTTACCTGTTCTGGATGGGCTGAGTGTTCACTTCCTCAGGAGTTTCTAAAGCATTTTCTTCATCTTTCATTTTTGGCAAGAAGAAAGGTGTGAGCTACTCACGCCCTACTCACAACAAGGTTTAGATTTCTGTTTGCACACCTATGACCTGGGTGTATACAAAAGTGTTCCTACATCTCAAAGACTTGTTCCTCACAGATAGAAGTTTAATGATTTGGTACTGGGAGCTGGCATTTTTCACAAAGTATCAAATAAGCCTTGTAAGAAAAGACTGGGTGCACACTGTCACCGGTACAGTTTTAGAGCAAAAAGATTTAACATCAGGTAGTGTTGGGAACAGCGTTGGGAAGTATCACTCTGATTGCATCTATTAACATGACAGTTATCACCCAAGAATTTTAATTATAAACCTTATTCAAAGGAATAGCATACTGAGTTTATTTTATAGTTTTAAAATAATGGTACTTGGTTATAAAAAGGAAAGTTACTACAAAATCTCCAAAAAGCAGCTATTTGAAGGGATCACGTAAACAGGAGGGGAAACAGTTTATGAGGGCGGATAGCGATAGGGCAAGGGGGAATGGTCTTAAACTGAGACAGGGGAGGTTTAGATTGGATATTAGGAGGAATTTTTTCACCCAGAGGGTGGTGAGGCACTGGAACAGGTTGCCCAAGGAGGTTGTGGATGCCCCATCCCTGGAGGCATTCAAGGCCAGGCTGGATGTGGCTCTGGGCAGCCTGGGCTGCTGGTTGGTGACCTGCACATAGCAGGGGGTTGGAACTGGATGATCATTGTGGTCCTTTTCAACCCAGGCCGTTCTGTGATTCTATGATATTTCAGCTCTGATGCAGAGATGACTTACATACGTGCAGAGAAACAAAGTTCTGACAAAACTTTAAGATTGCCAACTTTAAAAAAATTCATTATCACATGAGCATTTCCTGCCAGATCCACATTTAGCATGCCTCACACAAGCGAGTAGCCTCTCACGTACACCATATTAGCACATTCAGAAATGAGTGACATATGGCTTCTTGAAGAAATGCAGCCTGTGTAACCTCAGCGCTCCACAACGTATTTATTTGGCACTTACACCCAGTATAAAACATGCTTTTCTCAGCTGCATCTGGGTATATACTACTGTACTGTTGCAATTCAACTCTTTTGAGTTACACGACTGAAAACATGCAGCTGGAATATAAGTGGTATTTTGAACAGCCTTATCTTCTTTAATGGTCCTGAGATTTTCTTCAGTGCTCTAAGATCCCTACAAGTTACTTCCTGGTTAATCAGCAGTAAGATCATGACTTTTAGACTGAAATAATTACCAATCAAGGAACAGTGCAGTCTAGTAACAGAAGGCTAAACTGAATTCTGAATGCTGAAGAAATCTCAGTTCACTGAGATAAATCAAAATATGCTACAAAAGTCATTTCAGAAGTTTGCATGGCAAGTAGCTTGCTCCTTTAACAAAGTGTTGTTTGTAATTACATTCTTCACTGATCTTCCTCCTTTCAGCAGCTGTGCCTTTTTACTGGTTAAGGATAACCTATTAATGGCTTTTAGTCTTTTCTTCTTCTGTAGATTACCCATTAAAAAGTGTGTTTTGGTTTCTTTCCTCAGCAGTTACTTCAAATACTGTTCAGTCTCTCTGCTAGAGATCAGTGCTGTGCATGCTCACCCACGACAGGCTGGCTAAGACAAGTCTCCTCTTACTGAGAGAGCTCTGATAGGAACAAACAAAATGAAAATTGCACATAAATTAAACAATCTGAACTTCATAGCTGCAGTTATTTATACAAAAAGCTTGTACACAGTAAGACATCAAACTGCAAAACTGTTTTACATATAGTAAAAGAAATCTAGAAGGTATATTTTGCTGATGTATGTTACTTATCAGCATCTCTCTTCATAAGCTGTGAGAGGCTTAAATCTAAGCATCAGCCTTCAGGTAGTTTTCTGCTCTTAGAAAAGCAGACCTAAATGTGTTTAAATGTCAGCAAGCCACAGCATCAGCTTAGGCCTCATCACAAATTAGTCCTCAAAAGGTTATACGAGTGACTGCACCAGAGCAGATGAAAGTTTGATCGTTTCAAAGCTTTTTATTTATTTCCACAACCAGACAGTGTATTAATTCAGAGCCAAGAGCAGGCTCTTAAAATGAGTTAAGCACATACAGGATTATTTGTCTGGCATTTGCTACAACTTCTGCAGCAAGTACAAACAAAATCCTTCATCCTTGTTGTAAATGGCCTTAAGAAGTACACGCTGCCTTGGCACTGAAGTTGGCTACTATTCCTACGTACCAAAGCCTCCCCCAGAAAGGCAACATCTCCAGTGTTTCTGCATTTGTGTTTGATGCACGGGCGCATCATGAGGCACTGTCAACGTGACATACAGTGCACTTACTGCATTTGTTCCTGCACTTTGGAAATTACTGCAGGAACAAACCCACGTGCAAGTGAAACAGTTAACCAAAGCATGCCAGTTGGGAGCCAGAATTAGAGATTAATCAACTGCGAGTCTCAAAATACACAGAAAGAGCTGTTTTTTATCATTTATTTCTAAAACTAGAGAAGGACATGAGTGTTATAAGGCAAGACAGCAGTGTCTTCCAGTGAGCATTTAAAAAGCCACCAAAATTAACAATTAGTAAAATTACCTGTTGCAGAGAATTCTTCTTCCTTCGATCTTGTTTTCCATGTATTGCTGCTTCCAAAGGTTTAACACTGAAGAACTGTCAGCTTGGGGAAGAGTTTTGGTGTTGGGTCTTTTGGTTTGTTTGTTTTGGTGAGTGACCATTAATGAGTTATGAGAGCTTCGGTTGTTACGTAGGTTCATTCCATATTTTTCATTAACATGGAAATTGGCAAGCTAAATTATGGACAGTATTTATTACGAAGGCTGCAAAAACTTTTGCATAAATAGAACACGTGACACAGACACATCCATAGTTGCTTAAGCATTTGTTAAGATGGGTTTCAGATCAAGGCCAGGAGGCTTTGAGCCACATTAATACTCAACTATCTGAAAGCACGGTCAAAAAAAAATTCAATATCTCACCAACTGTAATTTGTACTTTTAATACGTGACTTACTGGTGCAATTAAAACCTACAAGGAGTTTAGCAGAGCACAGATGAAAGACCTGCCCAAAGTTTCTGTAGGTACCACAACAAATACGGCTTAAAACAAGTCATGCAGGAATAACACACAACTGGAAAAAAAGTAGCAAGAACATTTCCAGCCATGCTGTTCAAGAAACACCACGCTGCTTATTTGATTTGAAATCAAATTCATGAGGTTTGTGAGGTTTTTCTTTGTTTGCTTTTTTGTTTGTTTCCTTGTTGTTGGTTTTAAAACAAATTCCTCAATCCAGAAAAGTAGAGTCACAGCCAGAGAGCAGCCTGTAATACCAAGAAGATCAATGAATTGAAACAAAGCACCTTACTGATGATGACAAGCAAACTTGTGAAGATGTCACCATAGATAAGATCACTGGCAACACAGCATTTGTGTTTAACTCAAAGGGCAATCAGGCTGCTTTTAAGCTTTTCACTGCAGCCACTAAGGAAAGAATTCTATTTAAGGATATCACAGCATAGTTACCAGCAAACAATGACTAAACTAAAATTAAAAGCTGATAATTGGGCAGACTAACTGCCAAAATATAGGAGTTAACTTCTTGCACTGCTACACAGTACTTGCTTTGAGTAAATACAAAGGACTTGCTTCCCACAGATGTACACCCAACACCCAGTGCAACTCCCCACTCACTCCTCAGAATTAGAGGCTGTCCAGCACAAAACTTCTCCTGAATAGTGAAATAAATCCACCCTGATGTTTTCACAACCACTCTCATGTCAGAATTAGATGTTGTGATTCAAAAGGATTAAGCGAAGCCAAGAACTCCAATGGCATTAATGAAGCACACAAAAGTTGGAGCAACTCAACTGTTGCACTGTCTAGCCCAAGTTTTCAGCTGCATTTCAAAGAGTCCAACCAAGAAAGAACTAAAAGAGTACAACCTGAGTTTAAGGTGCATTACTTCCAAGCTGAATCCAACTCAGAAGATTATTGAGCCCACTGAGCCATCATATGAATTAGTATTTTTAGAGCTTCAGCTCTGCTTGTGCCCCACTTATTCATATATAGCTGTATATATTCATGACCATCATCTTGTCTGTCCAAAATTCCAATACAGCATCTGAAATCTGGGAACCACCTCATTTATATTCTGCAATTTGGATGTCAAATCTGATCTCCATGTTACACTTCAGTGTTATCCACGTAAGCAATAGCAGGAATGAAACAGCAAGGAAGCACAAGCACCAAATTCTCAAAAAGTATCCAAGGAATTATAGAAAAACTTATAGGGCAAGAGGAAGGGGCAAGGAAGAAAGCCATGAAAGCAGCAGTAATGGTACCAGGTTACTAGCACAGACTCCAGTAAAGGACTGAGGCATTCAGCTGCTACTTAAAAATTACGCTCTCTTGCTCTTCTCTGGATAAAGTTTCCACTAAAATTGAAAAAAATATTATTCACAAAATTCCAATACCTGGAGTTGCCATTAAATCTTGAATTTACAGAACTGCGTCGGTCATGAAAGAAACAGAATGAAGTATTTCTCAAATAAATCTTGTAAGATTATGTTAGCAAAACAAACAGGATTTTTATGGGAGCGTGAACCATTTGTTCCTTTCTTCTTTACTCAAGCAGAAATGAGGTGCAAATTCCAGCAACTGGAGATATTTTCCTCCTGGACCTTTGAACATCAACAGCATCTACAGAAATCAACTACAATGTTCATGTTTTGATCGTAAGTCTTGGTATTTAGTTAGAACATCCTACAAGATGTTATAAGAGTTTTCTAGGTATACAGAGACAAAGAATGGATTTAAAACCTAATTTTAGGATGTATCCTAAGCATTGAAACACAAAGATTAGACTTTCACAGTGACTTGCTTTTAAGTTACTGCTTTTACTGTACATTTGTTTTCCAAATTATGCGTGTCGGTCATTAGGAGAAGTCCATGAAGAAGAAGTAGTTACAGAAAGGCATTCTGTATTCTCTATCTTCTTCTACTACAAGAGTTATTTTATTTAGGAATTTCTCTATCAATTTTAACTTCTTTGACTCGGCTGCAGCACAAGTTCTTGAAGCTTCTCATGTTGAGGACACTAAGCCACATGCATCCCACAATAAAGAAGAACAAAGCAACAACTGCTATTATGTTGTTCTTCCATCTTAATGCAAAAAAGTGCTAATTTTTCCACTTTAAATCTGCTGAGGTAAAGGCAATATGTTCTCCTTTGCTTTTTATTCAGCTAACACAAATGTTCTCCAGATGCTGACTCTACAATTATGGAAAATGCTGATAAATGTTTCCAATGGCTCAGATACTAACTAACCAATCCAGTGCTTTAGAATCTAACAACCTTTTCCCTCCCCCATTCCACAAGAGATGGATATAATTGAGAGGTTTTGTCATCTGAAATACTATACCAGTTCCATTTGAAAATTTTATAAAAAGAAGAAAAAAGTCTTGATTCTAGGACTTCAGCATAAACTTGGCCACCTGTACATCCAGCAAGTGTAACCATCATTTCTCGTTGCCACGTTATTACTTGACCCAACACTTTCAGTTTAGCTGCTTGGAAGGTTTATCAGAATTGTGAAAAGGCACTGAGCTTTCTGTGCTCAGTTTTCATCCTCTTAACTGAAAGGGGAAGACTACTTACAGCTTATGCTAATGCTAACCAAAAGCAAGTGTCAAGAAAGTCTACAAACATTTTGTAGTCAAAAAAGCACACTGGCAGGAAAAGATGCAGCTTGTTTCAACTTACATTTGTAAGAGTTCAAATTGTAAATCTGTATTCGTTAAATAGCCTCCATTCATCAATCCTGCCTCTGAAGAGAGCACTCGGTGTCCTTCAGTACTGAAGGAACTCAAAAAAAGATAAATATCTAATTCTTGAGCATGACATTTAAATTGCAGACATCAGAGATAATGAAGCAAGGCAAAGGGGATTGCCGGATTGGGGATTACTGGAGGGATCAAGTCAGGCTAAAGCAGTTACAGTATCCTGGCATTGTTGTTCTTTGCAAGTATGCAAAAAGTGTCTGAGCTCACTCTGACACATTTAAAAAGACATGTTATGAAAAAGGTTATTTTGGATACGTTTGTTAGATCCGTTGGAAGCAGAAAAAGCGATGAGTCCTGAGAAGCTTCTGCCCTGGTTAGCACATGGGGCTCCACCACATGGCCCCTCAGCCCAAGGTGCAGGAGGTGAGGAAGGCTGCACATGTCTCTGGCAGAGCCTGCCCAGCCCTCCTTACTCACCCCCTAATGCAGTCAGGGCTGTGCTCAAGCTCTGTCAGGCATTTTAAGGGAAGCCACTTGTCCTCTGGCTGGCAGCCGGCCAGTCACTTGGGCTATGCTTTATTTAAACCCTACGCTGTTCAGGGGTCTCCACCAAAATGAGATATTAATGGCTTAAGGCCATCACAGTCAAATATCTATTCTAGGATATCATAAGGAAGCCCTAAGCCAACGAAGCAAGAAGTGAAATTAGAGAAAGCTACTCTTGCCAGAATCTCTATCAGACAGGAAAGCTAAAGGAAACGGGTACAGCTATAAAAATTCAATATCTTTAGTGTACCCTTTCACTTAATTGCTATCAAAGACAGACAGAAATAAAAGTACATGTACTTAAACAGAACAAAACCACTTGTTTTAGATTTTAATATTTTGAAGTGTGGAGGATCAAAGATCAACGTTGTAAAATCTGGCCAGTTGTGACAGCAACTGTGATTCATATTTGTATAAAGTGATGCCATAGCCTTCCCAATCTGAAGTCAGTTACAACTGTAGAGCTTTCAGAAGAAATAAAAGGTTTCATGATCTTGAAGGTAAAATGAAGTATGTGATTTAATCACAAGTCTATACCATACACACACCACAGTGCATTTGCCCATCTGCAGATCAGCTACAGGTGGCTGCAAGAAAAAAGTTGTCACTAAGATAGACTGACTCCAAGGACACAAGAGAAACACCAGGGAACAGTTTGCAAAGAACAGAGACAGAAAACAGCTTTACTGCAAAGTCCTTTTGCCACATCTGTATGTGAAAAGGAGCCATAAAGTCCCAGGGTACAGTTAGCATCGCCAACACCATGCATGGGATAGGTGCCTACTCCCCAAGGCACCTTAGGCAGGTTGGATATAGATATAAAAACAGAAAGGATAATTGGGTTGCTTTGAACCTACTGCAACTTGATTGTTGTATCTGTAATGTGTTTTGAATATTAAAGCTTACTGTTTTATTTGATGAATTCCCTGACAGTACTTGTTAGATGTCAAGTATAGAGATATTTAGCAGCACTGGAGACAAACATAGCGCAGTCTTTAAAACAAGGTAAGGAAGAGGCAACATTGTACCATGTTGGGAAAAGGAATAAATAATCCTTGTTATCTGCAGGAGAGGAGCAAAACCTCATACGTATGAAAAACCACAAACTTCCATACAAAATAGCCAGACATGTCACTGCCAAAACCTGCATAACTACTGCAACCTGCAAATAAAACTTCAGAGACAGCAGTGTCAGGAACAGACGGGATAACTTTGGGAGCTAAGGGACCATTCCCTGCGAGCCATGGGACGACTTCACTTCTGGCAGATCCCAGCTATGGCTGCAGAGAGGACACAACCCCATCTACGCAATCACTGCAGAGCTGGCATTTCTAAAGCTTGCGTGAGTATTGAAAATTCCCCAACTGCTACGATTTGCTGAGCATAAATGAATAATGAACTCTCCAAAAGCCAAGGACGGGACAGTTTCTCAGAAAGATGCTGAAGTAACTTAACCTTTTGTAGGTAAAGGTTCTGTCAGCAATGCACTGAAGTTCTCATGCAAGTGAGCACACGTTAGGAAGCCAGGATGGTTCTCTGTACCTTCAAGATAAGTCACAAAAAATTTACAAGACAGTAATTTAATTGCTTCATTTACATTTACACACTGGTTTCACCCATAAAACCTCTTACTAGGTTTACTAGTGTAACTGGCAACAGCAGAGAATTTCCAGGCACACAAGTTCAAGCCCAAAATATGCAAGAACTTATCAGGTACATGCCATGTTGTCACTGGCTCTTTGCAATTATTTAAGCCATTAGAAGGCCTGAAAACTCTTGGCAAATAGAGGTAATTCCCAGTGCCGGGTAAGATGTGGTCTCAAGTGAAGTGGTTTTTCACAAGGAACAATCTCTGTTTTCAAACCACATAAATCAAATTTGCACTATCTGAAAAACTGCTGGGGGTCTGTACTCTCAAGCAATATTCTAGGTTACTGCACGTTCAGAAACCTGGCATTGATCACTCTTTCAAAGTAAAGTCTTAAGGCAGGAACCAAAAAAAGACAGCATCAAGATAGCATCCCAGCCCCCACTACAATTGCATAAGCCTTACTCAGACATTCTCGGTAGCTCTAAGAGAGATGGCCAGAATCAGCAAACCTGTAGTGACAGAACAGCATTAACAGTCCTGCCTGTTCAGGAATATTACTGCAGAGGAAACAAGCACACAAAGCTCTTCTGTGAAGCTCATTCAGTGCCCCTGGCTAGAGAAGAGACCACAGCAGACTTCTCTGGGGACTCACAAGACGAATGCAATGAGCTGCCTAACCAAGCCACCCCAAAGCACTGCCTTAACACGGACAGACACCTTGTGCCACATGCTAGTGACAGCAAGAACAAGACTGTGCTGCCCGACCAGTAATCCAAGTACAAACCCAGCTACAAGACATACAGGCGATGTAAGCTTAAAAACTACACCGACCTTTATGAATAGCAAAAGAGGAGTTGAAGAGTTTTATAGATCATCTCAATGAAGTCAATAATCTTTTTCCTATGCAGAAAAAGTAGAAAGCATGACTGAAGATTGTAACCAATAACTATGGTATTAAATTATCAGAGTTAAGGATCAGCATCTTAAAGAAATGACAGCAGGGCATCCAACAGTTCAAAAATTTCTTGCAAAGCAAGAACAACTTGCACTTGAGGGGAGAACTGAAAAAAAAAAAAAACAAAAAACCCAAAACATATTACATTGATCTTAGAGACATTAGGGGATACACACTGGCAGTTAACAGCCATTTAAAATCTTTTCCTTAAGGCTGATCAACAGTGAGGAATGTTCTCTTTTCATTGATAAATACCAGCATAGAAAACCCAAGCAACTGCAAGCAGCGTGTGGCTGTGTGAAAGAAAAGCAACTACAGATTACTTTATGTTTCCAAATCCAAAGAGCAAAGAAAGCCCAATCTCATTCAGCGTTAAGGCAACGCATGTAAGCATCACCAAAAATCTAGAAGGACTTAGGACAGTTCATGCTTAAGCCACTACCTAACATCTCACAGGCTGTCAAATGATGAAACATGAAACTACCATGAGTCAAACCACCAGTTTTACCAGTAAAATACTGAGCAGGTTCTTAAGGCTCCCTTAACTTCTCCCCTTCTCTGCAACAAATTGGAGGTAGAAGTTTTTGTCTGAAGTACTCAGAAAACAGCGTTCAAAGCTTCCACGCCAATACAAAGCCATGGAACAGCAGTCCAACCAAACTGAGAACTAACCCTTGGCTGACCTACATAGAAAAAGGAAGAGTTACTTTATTAAAAGATATTCATTTGACCTAAAGCTATACTATACTGAACTCTAATTTGCTCTATACAGATAATCTCACTAGGCTGCTTTCAAGTATGCCAATTTAATCATTGACACTTCCAGGTACTATAAAAACAGGATAAACTAGGGAGCTTCAGCAAAGAGCTCTCCTGAACAACTGAGCAGGAACTCAATTTATTGCAATACATTCCTCCAAAGTTAACAAAAATAGAATAAAAAAATAATATATATATATTCTCTATAGTACTTCCAGCCAAACACTATTGTCACTGAGCCCAGAGGGGTGTAAAGATAGTTTGTCTTCTCTCTGCAATGCATGTAAATATGCTTTAGCATGTTATGGAAATTATGATTACTTGTTACTCTGCTTGGAAATTTAAACTGATTTCTGAAATATTTTTGAAAAAAGTTAAAGGTAAGCATTTGCATTACCTGTAGAATGAACAACCCTGCCTCTTCAAAGCATGAGCTGTGACAATACAAAAGCAAGCGAGCAAAGCTAACAGCGGCTGTCTTCTGAAGCCTCTGAACTTCCTTAGCTTGTTTGCACCAAAATCAGATATAGCACTAAAAGAGAGAACAGGCAGCAAGAAAACTGATAATCATTAGATCAGTTTCACACAACTCATACCCAAAGCTACAAGCATTAGGAAGGAGAAATATTACTTGTCTTTGCAGAGGGTTTTCCAAAAGCACCCAATGAGCTGCAGCAGTCGGGCAACACCCAGTAGGAAAAACAAATCTTTTCCTAACTACAGTATGAAAAGGCAACAAGGCCTGCTTAGGAATATACAGATGTGTCTGAGGTATGTATTAGACTGAGGCAAATATAACAGATGAGAATCCAGCTGGAAATCAAATGGAGCATGTCATCATCTAACAGCAAAGGAAAATATAATCTATTTGCTCCAGAACTATCTGGTAAATTTCCCTTACCATAAACAGTTAACTGAACTGTGCAAGTGAAGAATAGAAGATTAGTATCAGGAAAACAGTTACCATGGTTGCTTTATGGGGGGGAGATGGGTTAGACATAGCATTCACCGTCCTGCCGCAGGAAGTATGTGGAAAGCAAAAAGAAGTAGCAAAGATACATTCTATATTACAAGAAATCAAGATAACATTGTGTACTACGTCATGTAACAGTATCAATTAGTATAGATACTATTATTATGGATTACAGTTGACTGTAATTCCCTTTTCAAGGAAACAGGTTAGGAACACTCACAGCAATGTGATCAGTTCATCTCCCTCTATCAACTGATTCTCCTAAGTTGCTAGATTTTATCAGGTTATCCAGCAATGTGCTAATCGCAGAGGTTAAGGCTATGGGAACAGTTGCATGGATATTTTTAAATGGATCTGAGATGGCCTAGGAGAAAAAGAAAGCTGATGCAGTCAACAGTGACAGTTCAAAAGAGTCAAATGTCCTTTAGTGGAGAAGTTTAAGTGTCAATTGGAGAGTATCATCCATTCACACAGTCTAAGTTTCAAGGAAGTCGCACAGGTCAATGCACAGTACTTACTTGAGTATAGAGCACTGGAAGAGCACTGGAACAAGTCGCATAAATAGATGTTGTCACCAGCCCCTCCTCCTCATTTAAGCAGCTTATAAAGAGTTTGATACCACTTAGTGCAAAAAAGGGAAGTCTGAATTTAAGAGAAGGGAGATAAGAGTCTTACGGCTGGCCAGCAACTAGAGCCAAAATGGAAAGAGCACTTCAAAAAAGATCATAAAGAAAAGTAGGTAACAAATAGAGCATCTCTCGTGACCTATCACAAAAAGGCCTGAAAACGTTACAAAGAACTGTGTCAAGGACACACATCTAGAAACTGAGACAGTCGTTCAAAAATGGGACTCGATGTCACGAACTGACAAGAACAGAAACTCGAGGAGCCAAAGATGCCGAATTGGAGAGGATGTGCAAAGCAAGGGAAGAGGCAGGCTGTGCTGAAGGGAAGTGGTTGCATCGATACGGAATTTGAAAAATAGATATTGTGCTCTGGTATTCTTAACCGTGTCTAATAGTTGATACTAATCTCAATACTTAGCTTCTCTTTTCCCCAAAAAAGAAAATAATTTCATCAGAACTTACAGCTGACAGATATTGAGACGTTTTAACAAGCTCTGGTTTGGTTTATGACACTCAGGAATGCGTGAAGAATTTATTCAGTCAAGAATGAGTCATGGTTTGAAAACAGGCCTTTCCAACATAGTGATCCAAAACACACGGATCAAAACCCATTATAATTAAAATATCAATAATTTTATAATACATTAAAAGGTATCTGGGGCATTACAATTCTAAAGAGATGGTCCAAATTTCCAACACTGCTACTAGCGAAGAAGTTGCCATGCAAGCTTCCAAAGCCTTCCAGTTATGATCACCACAGACTTTCACATCAGAGGAATGCAAACTGACAAACCCAAAAATGCCACGCTGCTTTCGATTTGCCTTCTTATTGCTAAGAAATATTGCAAAGCCTTGAACAGTTTTCTTCACACGAACTTGTACGACGCAGGAAATGCTGACTTCTTCCACATCTCAGTGGTGAGGTGACACCCATCCAGGAGTTGGTTATGTGACATATACAAATGCAATTCAAAGCAGTATTTTAGGTCCCAATACAGACATGTAGCACTTTTACTACAAGCTAATAGAGGGAGGATACTCAAAAGATAGAATTAAAATTCAAACCCAGTTTTGGGAGTTTTTGGACAATAACAGATGTATCAGATATTTGAACAACTATCCAAAATCTAACTTACTTTTTTTTTTTTTTGTAAGATTCATAGCATGTGCTAAAGAACAAATCCCTTCATCCTTTCAGCAATCAAAGCTTATTAATTGTTCTAATTAGCAATAAGGTTAAAATCAACTGGCCCAAGAAAAGCTGTAAATTTACATTAAGTGTACATAAAAGCAAGCCTGACAGTACACACAAAGCAGCACTAAAGGAATTACTGCTATTGATAGGGTCCACAGCCTCCCAAAATAAGCCCAGTAGCTGCACCCCTGCACAGTCCCAGGGAATTCCAGCTGCTCTGGAGGCTCACAACCCAGAATCCAGTCATCCCACTTCAAGGCACAGCCCCAATCATTGCACCCATCCACCAAAGGCTTTGACACAACTGTGCATGCATACACAATCTACCCACAGACCACAGGCTACTGCTGTCTTTCTGTAGCTTCCCACCTCACCTTCTCATAGGCTAAGCTTTCTGAAGTTTACAGCTTGCAAACTCAGAGGCATATGATACACATACATTCGTACACCAGTCTGTAAATCAAAGAATGTAATTTTAAAATGAGTATTTTTAGTGCCGTTTTGAGAGATGCTGGGAAACATGGGTTCATTGACTTGACAAAAGCACAGATGCCAAATGACACCCCTGAGAAATAACCCACAGGCAAACTACTGTTAAAAATCACTTCACCTGTCACTCAAATCAACTTCTCAATTCTTTGGGAATCCTTATCTACTCTGCATCCTATTACGGAACATTCCAGGACTTTGTTATTACACACAACATCTATGGATTAAAACCCATCATCTTCTACTTCCTGTCAATTTTAGGCCCTTCCTCTCACATGACTCTTTGTTTTCTCATCAGCAAAGGGAACGTAACCTTCCAGCTATCTCAGGCCTCTCAGAAGAGAACGTTTCACAGTTGAACTCTGGACAAACTCAGATCTAGCAACATTAGAACTGCACTCAAACGTTCAAGAGTACGTAAGATTCAAAGTTGTTAACTTTTCATACTTTATGAATGTTTTTTGTCACTAACGAGATTTTTCAATACGCTGTCTGACATCATAACAACAGCAGTGGTGCCCTGTGCAAATGCCTCCAGCTGATTACTGAAGGAGTCAAACCACGTTTTGAGCAAAGTTTCAGGGAAATCTACCTGAACTTTTCTTAAAGCTCCTGAAAAAATGGTTTAACAACATGTAATGAACCGCCATTTTATTTAGATATCCTGATCTAATACAGTGGTTAGTGTGCTAAGATAATCAACTGAAATCAAATATAGAAATCAAGTCTATTTAATTCATACGGATTTTTTTCAGGTTAGCAGAACTACAGGTAATCAAGCTTTGACACGTGAAAACTGTCAAGTGCTCTTTCAGTGTTATCAGCACTGACTCAGTAGCAACAACACTGCTCAGACACCAGGCCTGTTAAGCAGCGGCTCGGTAGTAAATTAAATTTGGGGAAACGGTTTCAAACTAGAAGAGGGGAGATTTAGATTGGATATATGTAAAAAGCTTCTTTCAATGAAGGTAGGACAAGAGGTGATAGCCTCAAGTTGTGCCAGGGGATGGTCAGGTTGGATATTAGAAAAAAGATCTTCTCAGAAAGAGTGGTGAGGCAGTGGCACAGGATGCTCAAGGGGTGGCACAGGGCTCAATGATTGGGGCTGTGCCTTGAAGTGGGATGACTGGATTCTGGGTTGTGAGCCTCCAGAGCAGCTGGAATTCCCTGGGACTGTGCAGGGGTGCAGCTACTGGGCTTATTTTGGAGTCACCATCCCTGCAGGCATTTGAGAAAAGAGGAGACATGGCACTGGGGGTCACGGTTTATTGGGCATGGTGGGGGTGGGCTGACATTTGGACTATATGATCTCATAGGTCTTTTCCAACCTTAGCAATTCTATGCCTCTATCCTTAAACCCTTAATAGTTGGGGAATGTATTAAGATCATATTTTTGTGCAAATCACAGCTGAATTCTACTGTTGAAGCTGGTAGCTGGGTTCTTCATAAAAGTATTATCCTGGTCTTCATTTCTGGGCTCTCCATCTCTTATCCTACCACATCTCATCACACCCCTTCCTCCCAAAATCTGGCTGAAGTTCTTTAGCCAACAAATGTCTTAATACACTTTTAATTCCAACTTTAACTTACTTAGGTAACGATATAATTGTGCTTGTGATCTTGAGGCTGACCACAGGAGCTTTTTAAAGGCACAGTATCAGCTTACTGGAGGAGTTCCGGTTCTTTGCCTTAACAGTTTGCTTAGAAGTGTCCATCAACACAGACTCCACAAACATTCACCTGAGTGTATCAGCTCTCATAACCTGTTTACAGTTTGGAAGACAAGATTTTTGTTGACACTTCCTGAGCAATGCTGTCCTTTAATCCAAAGCATCTAAAAGATTTCTAAGACTTCTTTAACGTAGCTAAGTATTATTTATATCATTAGGGTTTCTTCATTACTTGTGGAAGAGTGTCAACAGAGCTTGTAAATGCCAAGTTACAGACAAGACAGAGAGTTCCAAGCCTCTTTTGCTGGATAGCTTTCATTGGATGTAGTAGGCAGTTTCCAGGTCTGATTTCTGAAAGAAGCCTCTGTAAATGGTTAACACAGTGCTACAAAGATGCTGAAAGAAAGCAGTGCACAACTAAGCTTTTTGGGCACAGCATACCATCAAGTGCCTGAACGGACATCATACTGCCAGGTGGCTGCATGCAAATTAAACCATTAACCCCAAGACCTCAAAACTGAGAGCAGTTCATCTGCTCTGGTTGAGACTTAACATTTATTTTCAGATTTACAAAAACATTGTGTATTTCTCAGATCACGCCTAATTAACTTCTACTTAACAAAAAGCCTCGGAAAAGTTGTTATCCCTAATCTCAATATTTTTCACTGGTGGAACAAGGGCAGTATTTACCAGCTTCATGACAGCACAGCAAGATAAATGCTCATCATGTTGGAGAAAGAAAGAACATGTAGAAGCAATTTAGATAATCAAGTCAGTCAATAAGATTTTTACCATTTACAGAGGTAAGGAGTCAGAATTTTCTTCTTGTTTTAATAGGAATATGAAAGTAAAAATGAGATATTTATTTTCTTGCAACATGCAGCTGCATAGCACAAGCGCTTTCCACTCCTCTGTCCCGATGTAGACCAAGGCCCTACATCATTCCTTCCCCATCACTTCAATCTTTTACTCGCCCGTCCTTTCACCATTCACTCCTCCAGAAGCAGAGGAGTTTAATTGTGATAGGGCCGTTGCACAGGAGCACCTTCCCTATTCCTGATAGTGATTCTGGGAAAGAACTAACATATAGGAAGCATTGGAACAAATAGCTCCCTTGCTTTTGTGGCCTTTCTGTAGGAATAAACAAGCTTAGGAGAAGAGAAAAACGTAAGTCAGAAGAAGGAAAGGGTGCAAAAATAGGAAAAAGTGTCACTAAGTGAATTGGCTGCTAAACTACAAGTAACTACAAGTAACAGAATAGTGCAACTTTTAAGTTCACAAAAGATACTACCCAGAGAACGGACAACAGGCCTGGGAGGAAGCAGGAGGGGTAAGGAAATCAAGAGCAAACAGCTTTCAAGAAATCACACATTAGATCAAATTACCAAAAAAAAAAAAAAAAAAAGGAAAAAAAAAGTTCTTCCATGAACAGAACTCTGGATCATCATTTCCTGCAACTAAATCAAGGTCTTAGCAGTTTCATGCTTTACTACCATTCAAACTTCAAACACTTTAGGGGAGGATGCAATTTTCTTTAACCAGAATCAGCTAATCAAAGGCAGCAAAAAGGAGAGGGGAAGGGATTCTTATGCTAGCT
The DNA here is from genome assembly GCF_905368555.1 of Meleagris gallopavo. Taxonomy (NCBI): domain Eukaryota; kingdom Metazoa; phylum Chordata; class Aves; order Galliformes; family Phasianidae; genus Meleagris; species Meleagris gallopavo. The sequence continues at coordinate 6,070,460 of NC_139405.1, read as the reverse complement.
GGGAAATCAAGGCCATGTCGAAAAATCTTGTGTAACTGATGACATACTGTAACACTATTAAGCACATCTACAATGATAAAAAGCTATTCTGTGACACTACCAGACAGGCAGAGGAAAGCTGCAAGACCTTCACTTTTTCCTAGAATATCTGTTACATCAAACAGACTGGATTAAAATTCTCTTAGAGCAACCTGGCAACACCTCAGCAATGTGGTATGCCCGTATGACGTGATGAAGCAGAAGCAGACCAAGAAACAGCTCAGCACCAAAATGCATGCATCTGCCTTGTTTCCTCAGAAATACTGCAATTACTGAGGCTGCCTTTTCCAGCAACATGGATGGTCAGAAGACAGCCTCATCTTCTTGAGCATACCTATAAAAGTCCTAATTTAGATGTTGTTAATCTCACTCCCTCAAAGCTTCTCTTTCAGGGCTATGTCCAATACCTTAGAAGATAAATAAAGATCCCAAGGCACTCCCATCACACATCATTTTCCCTTAAATGACTCAGTTTTCACTCCCTCCCAAACACATCTTCCACTGCATAAACACAAAATTCCACCTTTACTCCATCAGTGGAACATTATAATTGTTTTTAAAAGTTTCTTTCCTCATTCATCAACAGTCTCCATCTTCCTCTGTAGATCACAGGCCTAAGTAAACTTAAATATTCAAACTGGCTTCAAAACTATAGCCCTGAAAACTTATTTCTAAAACAAAATCATATACTAAGTAGAACGCCTGAAGTAAGCCTACCCCAAATCCTCTGCTTTCTAAAGACCTACACACACATTTCACATGTTGGATCCTAGATTGGTTAGTTCCAGTGTGGCAGCAGACTTCTAGTTTGCTGTCAGATGTAATGGGAGGGAATACTGAACACTTCTCAGTCCGTATCACCTGGACTTAGGCAGCAGGCAAAGCTGAAATGACTTCCTGAGAGTTTAGAATGATAGCAAACTGTGATTTGGTAGCAGAATAACTGTTGTTTTGTTTTTTTTTCCTTCGACTAATGATTTATTTAGCAACCTCCCTGAAAAACAGTAAAGCACTCAAGACAGCCTTACGGTGTTTTGTTTTGTTTTTATTTCAGAAAGAAATGTTTTGGTGGTTCTTGGCTTCAGTCATTCAGAAATACCGTTTTATATCAGCCAGGCTTCATATGGAAAGGATGCTCAAGTGCCAGAAGCACCAACACTGCTCAACTGAAGAAAGTCACATCTAAGCAGAGACCAGCAATAGCAGTGTCCAAATTCAGACTGGCTCCTTTAATTTCTCAAAGACTCTCTCAGCTTGCTAGAAAGATGCATTATATAACACGGTTTGGGTGACTCCTGTCCTACAACCATAAAGCTCAAGAGCTAGATATGAATCAGAGAGGCCACTGTGAGGCCCGCTCTGTTTGAATACAGGTGACCCCAACAAAACAGATTTAACCAAACCCAAGATTGCTTATTAGCATCTATCCGTGGTATTTATCTTTTCATAATGCATTTTTCCAGGAACAGTATTTACTAAGTCAATTCTGACAGAATACAGCAACACTTCTAGTATTATGTAATGGAAGTATCACACTCTGCTCGGTAGGATTTTAAACTAGCTATACCAAAATATCCAGAACTACATTCTTTTACTTACTAGATGTCAGTGTTATATCTTAAGCTGCCTCCTATGAACATGTTCACCTTTTGTTCTGCACTACAACCGTCAGCGCCCTGACCCTGTAACAACACAGAAGAAAAAGCAAAGAACTTCAAACTACAAAAATAAGATTGCTCTACTGAAATTAAATAAAGACTGAAACAAGATTTGCCCTATTTTGCTATTTAAAGCAAATGCTTTCAATGAGAATACCCACAGGGTAATAACACTAAGAGCAGCAACTAAAACGATGCCTATGGTAAAAAGTATTAAAAAACACACTGATCTGACAACTGCTTAGTTTTCATGTGATTTTCTCCAGGCATCTACGATCAGGTGTTACTAGAAATGATACTGATGCAGTCACAGTCAGTGATCTCCACATTGCTTGTTCTTGCAAAGATGCACCTTTGCTGACCAAGGTAACATCTGGAATATCTTTTTCACTCATCAGCATTTACACGTAGCAGTTGATTAAAAAGAAATACTGTTCAAGAAGCCAAAGCAATAACCAACACGATTATATATCAGCAGCAGATATCATGACAGCTTCATTTAAGGCAGAACAAAGGAAAAAATGGAAGTTACCATACACAAAAATCCAATTCTTTACAGTCTGCTAATACACTCATGGGCATCACTGCCAAATAACATTTCCTTTCCTTTTATGCATGCTGGCATCAGGCAAGTCCTGGAGAGCAAGATTTTCACAGAAGCCCCAGCAAATGGCAGTATGAGCACAGCTGGTGTCCGGAAGGTGGCAAGTGTTCACCTGGATCTTCACAGCACCATCAGCAGAACCACAACCGCAGTATCGTTTCTAATTTCAACTGTCTGGTTCTTTTAAGCTTCCAGCCTCACTAATTCTCCTTCTCTGCCTTCCATGGAGGGTGTGTAGCCATTCGTTACTCACATCATTTTAGGCCACAGCTGACAACAAATCCAGTCTCTGCTTCTTCAAACTGACATCTAACAGCCACTGAAGCTCAATGAGCGTGCCACGTAGCTCAGTTTTAAGGCAGAGACCACAAACCCCTGCTTAAAAACAAGAGAAGAGCCCCCTGTGAGCCGCTGGGCCCTGCGGGGCGGTGACAGACAGCTGGCCTCGCTCTTGGGGAGGAAAGAATGGAAAAGCTTAAGCCACCAGCAGTCCTCCAACTGCAACGCCAGAACGCTGCCACAGCCCGGGAGAGGAGAATTTGGGCTAAAATACGTGTTTGTTAAAATAGGGCGTTGATTTCTTGGCAGCGGCGGCAGGCAGGAGACACCCCTAGTGTCGGCGCGCAATACTACACGGCTCCGCGCCGTATCTCCGGGTTAATTTTACGGCAGTAAAAGGGAAATTTAAATCGCCATGATTAAAGGGAGCCGAGAGGCTCCGACACGGAGCTCCCCGCACCCGGCCGGCCCGCCCGCCGCCACGGGCTACGTGCCTCAACGGCTCCCGGGCCGGAGATGGGCAGAACGAGGCGGGGGGCAGCGGCGGCACCTGGGGAGGGGAGAGGAGAGGAGGAAGGGAAGAGGGGAGGGAAGGAGGGAGAGCCGCGCGGGAGGCGGCGCTGAGGGCCGCGAGGGGCGGCGCGAACCCCCGCCGCGCTGCGGGGAGCACGGGGGCGGCGGAGGGGAAGCGGGGGACGCGGCCGCCCCCGGGGAGAGGAGAAAGAAGGGGAAAAAGGCGAGGAAGGGGAACTGGGGAAGGGGAGGGAAGCGCGGCGCCGGCCCGCGAACGACGTGGAAGTCTCGGAGGAGGAGACGGGTCCGAAAGCTCCCACCACGGCTTCCCCCCTTGCCGCCCACCCGCGCGGCCCGGCCTGGAATATTCGTCGGGGCGGGAGCGGGGAGGCTCCTCACCATGTTGGCGGGTGGGTGTCAGACGTCGTCCCCTGCAGCCGAATCCGCCGAGCCCCGCTCTGGCTGTCGCGCGCGTACGTTGGGCGCCGCCGCCGCCGCCGGGCCCGCTGCCCGCTCCGCTCCCTCACTGCGGCAGTGGCTGCTGGCGCTGACCCGCAACGGCGCGCAGCGAGCGAGGGCGGGGGCGGGAGCGGCGCTAACGCTCGGCGGCGGGGGCGGGGCCTCCCACATCCGGGCACCCGCCGCGCCCCGGGCCGCCCTCGCGAAGGAGGCGGAGCGAGGCCGCGGCGTCTGCGGCGGGAGGGGGAGGAGGGGAGCAGAAGAAAATGGCGGCGGCGCTGAGGGCGTGTGTTGGTTGGGTGGATGCGCTGCTGCTGTTGCTTCTTCTTCTTCAGGGATCTTTGCAGCCTCTCCTTGTGCCATCTTGCTCTCTTGCGGAGTCTGCTATATAAGCCTTATTGCTGGAGCTCTTGCTTCCTTTTTTTAGTACTTTTCCACAAAATAAAGTAAAAGCAGGCAGAGGATATGTTCTACAGGGCTTTTTGGAAGGCGCTGGGTGTTGTGCACGTTTATAGGGAGCTGTCGCATTCATATGTGGTTATGCAGAACTAATGGATGCATCCTATCTCTGTGTTGTTTCAGTGCCTGTAGTTTGGCTTTGCATCCTGGATAATCTATCAAATAAAAGGACTGATAAGTACAAGCTAAAAGACGCAGTCTAAATAACGTCTTTGAGGCAAGATTTAGGGCAGTATGACTGCTTGCATAAGGCTGACCCTTGGGGAACGATATTGTGAAGTTTCAAGTAGGCCAAGTGATGCCTTTAAAAGTCTTAGTGAAGGGTAAAGTAAAATACCCTTACACGTGAATATTATGTTCTCTTTGTTGCTTTAGTAATTTTTTTTTTTTTTTTTTTTTTTTGTGGTTGCTCTGAATATGTTGGCGTGTTTTGTTTTGTTTTTGGAGTACCATAACACAGTGCTCACAATGGTGTGATGAATGAAGTGGTGAATTGTAAATAATAATTATGTATGGAATATTGTTATGTTAATGCTGCCAAAGAATAAATTCCGTACCGTGTTGATGTTGTCTTTCAGGTGTTTGATATTTGGCTCACAATAGCGAGATACTTTGCCAGGGAAAGGCAAATCCATCCTGCTGAGCTCAAGGGGAATGGCAACCTTAATTGTGTGAGAAGGGAATACTGGGTTATTTACAACCACATTATTGTATTTAGAAGCATAGCTGAGCATGAGCTCCCCAATCTAAAACAGTACTTTTCGTTTATCTTTAGCTTCTCGGAAAAATAACTGCTTTATCACTGTTGTTTGTGGGAGTCTGAGCTGATCTGTGGCCAGCAAAGGTCACCTTCAGAGTTCCTGAGAAAAAAAAAACAACAGAATCTTGAGCTTGCAATGTGTAAATGATGAGAGGAACAGGGAATCTTTGGTACAAAAGTCTGTTCTGGAAGCTAAATAATGTGTAAATGTGGAGCTCTAGAACAGATAAGAATTTCTCATCTTAGAGTCTTAAAGCATGGTGATAAATGTGCAGCTCTTAGAAAATATGTGTAAAAACATACCTCAGGTTCTGCTGGGGAGCTGGTACTCAGCATGCTTTCAGATCTGCAGAAAGGGATAAGCTTGTCTGGGAGGAATAAAGAGATAGCAGAGAAAAAATCTAGCAGTTATGAGGAAATGAGAATGTGGCAATGAGTAAAACTAAATGTTGGCAAATGAAAAGTAGTTGCACCAAGAGAAAGCAAAACAAACAGTAATGCAGAACCATAAGCTTTACTTTAATAGTGAAATAGGAGAAAAGGCCTTGGTGATAAGAACCTGAGCCTTGCCACAGCAAGAGATGATACAGCATGAAGTGGTCCAGCCCAGGCAAGGAAGACCCCACCTCTTTTCACTGCCAGATACTGGCATCTAGAACAGCTGCTCTCAGGGGAGGAAAAAAATAAAAATCTAGTTCCTAGGATGTCTGAGAATAAAAACTAGTATTAAAACTGACTGGGCTACAGACAAAAATAAAAGTTTAAATACTCTGAAAGAACAAAAAATTCTAATGTCAAACAGCACTCCTGCTTACCTCTCTGCCACTGCAGCCTTAACTAACAGATGCAAATCTGGAAGTAAAAATCGGCTAATTCAAGTTGAATATGGCTAGAATTTTTATGGCAGAAAGTAATGGGACTAAAATAAACAGAAATGAGAAATACAATACCTTAACCGTTACCTTTTTAGGTTTTGAGAAGAGACAGCCAAGAGCTTATGAAAATATATATTTTTTTATCTCGTAAGGCAGCTATGTCATTGTTCACAGTTTTGAACCTCTCGAGGCAGTACAAAGTCACAGTAATTAATTTTAATTTGTTTTGGTGTGTCAACGTGTCAAAGCTACTTTTATATCCAGCTTCTAAAAGATGTTAAAAATGCAAAATGGCACTTGTTAGTGTGTAACCAAGTGCAGAAAGCCATGACTTGCATTTAATCATTTACATTATATTATCACTTTTCTGAATAGTATTCCTGCAGGTACCAATGTTTGAGTCTATTTTTAAAGTTTCAGGCAGTTCTGCATTTTGTCACTTCCTGGGCCTTAATAAAGCTCTTTTTGCAGCATAATTACAACCATTAAAACTAGGATAAGTGTATATTTTAATGTAGTGGAAGGTTGTTATGGTTACAGATAAATGAACAGGTAAGTTAACTATGTACCTGTTTATGTTCTTTGGTGTCATAAACAGTAATGATGTGGTTTGCCTAGTACTTGGCCTGGAAAACAATTTCCATGCCCCTGTTTACGTGACTGGGCTCCTGCTGCAGTTCTTTCATAGCATGCTCCTTTTAAAGTGCTAATTGTGGTGCCTCACCTTTCTCTAATTTACTTACAAATTTGTGTCTTGTATCTGTGCACAGGTAGATATGATGTATCATTGAGCATATCTTTATATCTCCCTTTGTGCTGGTCTTCATACAAACATTCTCTACTTGCAGATGTCACAGGATGTATTTTGCATGGAGCATTTGCCTTTCTGCTAACCCAGGGTGAAGGCTGCCACCTAATTAAATAATCTTCTTTCCTGACCCTTCAAAGGCTGTAAGCAGCTTTTCCCAGCAAAGCAGGTAACCTCTTGGGACAGAGCAGCGAAGCTTGAAAATATGCCATTTTTAAGCATTTATGTGTTCTTATTGGCTTCAGTTGTGGGTTTTGTTTTTTTTTTTGTTTTGTTTTTTTTTAATTTTTCTTTAATGCTCTAGAAGGCAAAAGGGGAAGCTACCTTTTTAGGACCTACTTTTTTTCTTTTTTTTCTTTTTTTTTTTTTGGGAGGAAGGCTGTATTTCATCAGCAAAAGAGAAAAGATGGTTATAATTTCTGTCTAAATAGCTTTTCTCAACATGTTTGAATTGCACTGGTACTACAGATCCTGAACTCTATAGTCTGTAAAACTGATGCAGCATATTCATTTATTTCATGTCATTTGTAATAACTGGTAGAATAATAGGCACATCTAAAGATATAATACTGACTGGAACTGACAAATGCATGGTAAAATAAAGTACTTCTCTCATTGTATTTTTCTTACACCTACATCTGTCTATTCAGTTGAAAGAAATCAAAAGGAGCCTGCCCTTGTTTTCTTGCATATTTGTGTGAGCGTGTATAAATTCCTATGACTTGGGAGGAGAAAGAATATTTTTCAGATCCAATAAGGTACAGGAGGAAAAATGGTCAAATAAATGGGTTAGGGACACAGGGGAACACTGTTCTCTTTACCTAGAAGATTAAGAAGGAGACTGTTTAAAGTCAGGAGCAAAGGAAGGGCCACAGAATTCATGTGAAGTCATAGATTGATAGGGAGCTTTTTGGTAACCTTCTTGGCTGTTTTGCAGCTCTGAAGAGCATTAGATTTCAAACTGCTAGACCTGGTTTGGATGTGAAGTTGCATATGACTTCACTTGAGCATATGTGCACTTACTGAACTGCTGTAAATATTTCTATAGATCTTACTGCCCAAGGTATTGTGGAATTAAATGCCTTGAGAGCAGGATTATTTCTTTCAAAGGTTTCCTTTTGAGCTCTTAGTGGTAATTAAGAGCCCCCAAGGACTTCAAGCCACAAAGTGAAAATCACTTCAGTAAACTTTGCTCTTTTTTTTCTTCTTTTTTTTTTTTGGCTTAACTGTGTTTTACCAAGTGGTCTTCTGATTTCCTAAACTTACTGTTGGTGCTGGCTAGGATAAGCTGAGGATAAGAATGCTTTTTGTATCTTTGACCCTGTACCAGTAGTTGTATCACTGTATCAGATAGCTCTCTGCAGAACAAATGTATGGAAATAATTTGCAAGGAAGATTGAGACTGGAAGATTACTTTTTTTTTTTTTTTTGAGGCTATACTGTTGGCATAATAATTTAATATGGTGATATTACTTGCCTAGCAATTAATGGCATCCAACTGTAGCTGGACTTGGTATTATTGATTGCTTTGTTTGTTTTGTTTTGAAGATATTTGTTCCGGGGAATTTTGATAAGAAGCATGGGCTGACTACTCAAAGACTGCATAAAGTGGTGCAAGCATGAGTACAGTGTTTGATTTTTCACTGATGTCTTCATCTCCCACAGTTGTAGAGGGTTATTTCTTTTATTCAACTCTACTATGGATACCCAGGCATTGGTCTATGTTGTGAATGTTTAATCAGTTCCTACAAGAAGATAAAACAACAGAGATTGGCCTGCACAGGATATTAATGAGCTATTAATGTACATAGCTTCAATCTTGTGGAAATAATCACTTGAATTATCTTAAAGCAGTACCTGTTTTCATCACTGGCTGACTGTTTCAGGCTCTGGCCAGTACAAACTCTGAAGGTGATGACTCAAATAGCAAACAGACTGATAATTCAGTAGTGAAACAATGGCATCTTAACCAAAATAATGCCAAAAGGTCTTCGTATTTTACTTTTTTCTCTTGTAGCAGAGAGAAAGCAGGGGAACTGCTTCATTGTTCATCCCCTAACAGTTTGAGTTGGAACAACAGTTGAATACCAGTGAGGAACTTGACTCTTTCAAAACTAACCAAAATAGGTGTTGCTGTCACGTTGAATGCCCTTTAGCATAGCAGTTTGTGTTGTGGAGAGTTTAAGTAATGTAGTGTGGAGTTCTGTGTATTAACCCTTCCTGTTCATCATGGAGGAGTAAATGAATGGCATTTAGAAACTCTATGGTATCATACAGTAAATTGTGTCCATCTGTGTATCTTTATGTGGCTTTGGTTGCTGTGATCTCAGTGCTCATAAAATCCATTTTAATTTGCAGTGCCATCATGTGTGTGAGATGAAATAAGTTGTTAGAGCTTTCAAGGAAAATGTGATGCAGCACAACCAGATATATCCGTGTAAATGAACATTCAAGGCCTTCTTAGCTGAGGACATGGGACTATGCCGAGGTAAGTAATATTCTTACATTTTCTGAGCTCTGTGCTTGTGTGATTTTTTTTTTTTTCACTATGTACTTCTGCTCTATGCAGGCACTTTCTCAGAAGCTTATTTTGAGGGCTCTGTGGTTTGTGGTTTCAATTTGAGAAACAGGAGGGAGTATAACTCCCAATTGAGTTTGACTGGCACAGGATGTGATTTTTGCTATGGAAGTTCAAAGTGCATCTAAGAATTCAAAGAACTTTCATTTGGTGCTAATATAGAATACCACTTGTATATTTATAGCTGTGAAAGGTTTTGCTACCCCACATGTTGCATGGCAAAACTGGTTTTGCAGAATCCCTTTTCTTGGACTCCAGAGCCCCTCGTTTATCATCAGTGGGTACAGCACTTTTCTTACTACAGTAGTCTTAAGTTATTCTGTGTTTGCAGCACAGGACTAGAAAATTGCCTCATTCCTGCTCTGCTGCTTTTGGTAGGAGAGTAGTGAGGTTATTCTCATGCTTCTGGATGGGATGTCTGCATTTGTTTTTACGTTTTGTTGTTATTTGTTTTCTTTTGTTTCTCCCTGTAAAGCACATTCAGGTTCTCGGTCCATGGTGTTTGGACATCCTAGGTATTATCAGGGTGAAAGGATGTTGGAAGAGTTTGATTTTGCTAATTTGTGTTTAGAATAGACCGTTAGAAAAGAAGCATTAAAAGATTTAGCTTCCTTGTATCATCCTTTTCCTTGGAGGAGATATGAGTTTGTGCACTGTTTGGTGCAGAGTTGTAACAGTTGCCAGGAGCTCTTGCTCTGCTCAGAAGGTAAAGAATCCCTTACAGGACTTGCAGCTTGACTGGACTCACTGTTAAACTCTGTTAATCTGAAGATTTTATGTGCTCTAAGTCTTTGGGCCTTCATGCAAAAGGATTTCTAATTAAGAGGGGCACTTGCCATGGGTGGAATGCAGCTTGTTTCTGTGGTACACTATTAAGTCCTGAGTCTTCTGCTTCCTTTCTGCTTGACAAGGTACTGATGTAGAATGGATTTATAAATCAGTGTATTTTAAATTAGTTTCTGATCAGTCATGCTGTTGCTGAGCTCTCCTACAAGAATTTGCTAGAATGGGGGCTTTTCTTTTATGGAAGAACCTACCTGGGGGGAGGAGAATAAACAAAGCAAACAGGAACAACAGAATCTCCAGTCTTTGTTGCTTATGGGTAAAATATGACCAGTAGTGATTCTAATGCTTTTTAGCTGAATCTTTTGTGATGTAAGTATATATGCAGATTATTATAACTAAATAGTATCATCTCATTAATGTGGTGCTCGGCGTGGGGGGGGGGAAGCAATTATCTTTTAAAGAATTGAAAATTTTTCATGCCTTTTCCTATTCAGCTGTAGTTGATTTGTGAACACTTTTGCAGTCATACGGATAGCTGGTAAAATTGCTAATGCACAGGCAGGTGAAGTACACAGCTGTACTTCCCAATGCTGTGAGAGCTGTGCAACGCATGTAAATCTTGTTTGCTTTTTTTTTTTTTTAAATAATCTTGTTTAATGCTATTATAAGCATGTTACCTCTGAGTTATCTACAGCTGCATGCATCCCAGCTGGATAAAGATTGAATGCGGTGTGTACGGTTCTGGTGTACCAAGTTCTGCACATAATAGCAGCCCACCATTCTGACAAGCCTTCTTGGTGAAGGTGCAGTCAGTGTTCTTTCCCTTTTACAACTCACACCAAGTTTGGACTAGAATAAACAGCACTGCAGTGGCTTCCGGGTCAACATAATTTGCTGTTTTCTGGCTGACTTAGGCTCACAGGATTATCTTGCTACCTCTCTATTGCTAACCACCAGAGCTAAAAGCGTGGCCCATGTCTGGGAAATGTTTATGTTTTGGCCCTCTTTCAAATAGGAACAATTCTGAGAAATACTCCCTCTTTGCATGGTGAAGCAGGAAGCATGCTACTTACTGATCTGGTATGTGTAGCCAAGAATAAAATACAGGTCACAGATACTACCTTGCCCTTCTAGCTATCAAGTCTATTGCTCTAGCAATACTTTGAGCAGAACCTCAGTAGCAGTCATCCAACAGCTTTCATTCCCTGGGTCTGAATACAGTAATCCTACACCAGAGTGACAGACTCATTAATGCCTCTGTGCTAGGGAACACATGCCCGGTCCTCATCTGATCAAATGCATTGCAATAGGTTTAGCTTGGAATGTGGGGGAAAAGGAGGAGTAGGTATATATAATCCTCTTGGAAGTAAACCCTATTCTCCCTCTCCTGATAAGGACAGTCTTGGTCAATAGCAAGTCGTGGATACATCTGGTATAGTGAGAATTTGGCCAGCCCGAATGAAGGCATCCTCTTTATTTTTCCATTCAGATATATAAATGATGCTGAACGACCTGCAGCCCTTGTGTGGGCTGTTAGCTTTTTTTAAGCACTGCTGTTCTGAGTGCAATAAATAGATCGTACTTTAGATTAATTCTTCAGGGAACCTATTTTCATTATAAACTTGTTGTCTGCACTCAGAAACCTTTGAGTACAGCCTAAAACTGTTTGTTTGTTGCAAACCTTAGGAGGTCAGAGCCTTTAAATGAGTAGTGTGGAGTAAGCAGTCTTTTAAAAATAAGGACAAAGACTTCCCTAAATCTGGGCTTTGTTGCTTTCAGGGCTTCCCAATTCCTGTAAAGTCGGAGTGACCCTTAGCACAGTCTTTTAAAGAGGAAATGCTGCTAGCTGGAGAAGGGCAGGGAATGTCTAAAGCCTGAAAAGCTTTTAGTATTAAAGTAAAAAAACAAACAAACAAGAAAACCGATATCCATCATCAAAGCAGTCATAGCTGGAGATCCCTAAAGTCGATTTAACCTGCTCTGAGTATGTGACCACATACATCTGTCCCATCCTATAGAATGCAGCAGAAGGTTAAAACAGTTCTTGGAATCGCAGGTAGCCATTTTGAACATGTTTTCAAGATCTTCATTCATGGGTATTTAGCCTTTGTGTCATTCTTTCTTCTTCTATGTGCTCCAGGCAGTCTGGGAATGGGTGGAGGGGAAACTCTGCAGATAGGAGATGTGGATGGTTTCCTGTGGATTGTCCTGTTCCACCAAGATGCGAGATTGAGTTGGAAGTATTCTGAATCTCTGGGCAGAGCAGTGAGAGCTTGTTGCTCACAGCAGGCTGCCCCATCCTTACAGCTGGCCTACAGGCTCTCCAGCATCCTCAGTTTGTGTGTATGGTGTGGTCCTGTTCAGGAACCACACACTGGCCAACATCTCCTGATGTATCCTGTGGTAACATGTTCCTACCTGATGCTGTAGCACTGAAGAGTAAAGAAGGCCAGCTTTTGATTATTTTCAAAAGATGATACAAGCTGAACAGTGTAGTTCACTTACACAATTTCAGGTGTTAAAGAAATAGAAGAAAAATCTTAAGCTACATATTTTCTTCAATTCCATACCCTGCAACTATGGTGATCTATTTTTTTTTTTAATTAAAGATCTGAACCTTTACAATTACTATTCGTTGCTTAACTGAAAATAGGATCTTTAAGACTGTGTGCTGTAGGAGTTTGTATTCAAACTGTGTGTTGTCTTCATCAATAAGAAAATGTACTTTGAGACTGCTGGTCAGTACAATAAGCAGTTTTGCTGGCTCTCAGTGCAATTGATAGTTCTAGTATCAATGTTTGGGGATGTCTGGTACCTCACTATGGATTATCTTGCAGACTTTCATGAGTGCTTTGGGAATTGGTAGTCGAGTTTTAAAGGATAAGTGGAGACTGTTTGACCTTATTGTCTCCCTTGGCAGTGATGTTCTGTTTTCTAGCATCTGTAACTAAGTACTCAGTGGATACAAGGATCACTTTGATAAGTGTGTAAATATTTGTCACTTAAAAATTTTTAGAAAGAAAAGGGCTGCTTAAGATCTTCTTTGATTCCAGTGGTCCCTTGAGAGATTCCAATTCTAAGCTGAATTCCTTCCATCAAATACATCCATTGTCTTCAGTAATAAATTTGCATACAAACTGGAGGAAGCAGCTTGGCCTATTCTTAGAGCAAGTCAAGATTACACTCTGCTTCTTCATGAACAGCTGTACCTCTTCCTTTATTTCTTGTGTACCATCAGCGTATGCAAGGCAGGGAAGTCTTTGCTGTGGAGCAGTTTGCAGCCGAAATGCAGAGGCTGAATAGTTACTCAGTTCCTTCATTAGGGTTAAGATCCCCTATTTTTTACTTCTAGCTTGTAACATGCAGAAAATCTGCCAAACGTGCAGACGTGTATATCAACTCATGCTATGCTTCAGGAAGGGTATCCACTGACTGTTGTTGCTGCCTCTCCTATTAGATTTTTTTCCCCATATGATATATTTACATGAACTGGTGTGCAGCTGCTCCCTAACTCAGTTCTTAAAATATTATCTGTGTTAGCTTAAACTCTTTATGTACTGAAGATTTTCTAAAGGCTTGACAGTTGGATTGGGGAATGGATGTGTGTTTGTGGACTGGGGAGAATGGGGGGGGGGGAAAAAAAAATCAGTGAAAGAGTGGTAATAGTAAGTGGCTGGGAGCCAAAGCCTCTTTACTTTGCCTACTGTCACCAAAGCCCCACCTCCAACCACAGTTGTAGTTATTAACATCCATCGAGTGCTTAAAGCTGGATTTGATTCTCAGACTTCTGACAGCAGCGTTGGATCTGGGTCAGGCTGAGATTCAGAGGGAGTTCAGTGCACACGGACAGGGAAGAGCTGGCTACAGATGGCATCATAGTGGAAAGAATGAGGCAGCTCATCGGCTGGCAACACTTCCACCGTGTTTTGCCAATCATTTGTTTTTCTTCAGGAAGGAATTCAGGGTTTGGTTAAATTTTGTCGTCGTTTTTTTATAGTCACTTATCCTAGGAAACCATCTTGTCTACTCTGAATTTAGTATCTTTTTGGCAAATAGTTCTCCTGTAGTTACTGATTCATAAGCTTTTGAAAAAGGAAGTAAACTATTTGAGTTTTTGAACTGCGTATTTAAATTCATTTATTTCTGCTTACTGCTTTTACAGTAATCTTAGTTAGGAAATAAAGCTTCTGTTTTGCAAGCAGGGGTGATTAAATTTAGTAGTTGCATAGAAGTACAGGACTTATTCATTTTTATTCAAATAAGAGATATCGCTTAAGTTTCATTAAACAATGAAATCCAGTTCCTGTAATCATTCCAGTTTTTCATAAGCAAGAACTTAAAACACATAAAGCCAAGCATTATCTTCATCTCTAGGGAGCTGAGCACTTTAGTTCTCAGAAGAGCTGGGATTCTCTTTGACTAATTTTCCACATGCTTTTTGTTAGTTCTTACCATAGGCTTAAATCATCATTAATTTACTAATGCCTAATAATGATCATTAAGCTTTAATATGTTAATAATTTTTCTTTTTACATCTACTTCAATTAAAAAAAAAAAAAAAAGGAATAACTCCTTGTAAGAAGGACAACTATTTTCTTGAAGGGAAAATTTACCTAATTTATATATAAACATTTATTCCATGCTCATCACCATAGTAACTGAGGCCTCAAGTCAGTGTGCTTTGCTGAGCAGGGTTGCAAGCACTGCAGTGAGCCAAAGCCTGAACTTCAGTATGAAAGTGCAGTTCCTCAGTTGGTTGAGGCACAGCTCATTCTTGCTATGTGTTCCTGACCTCTTCCTTCTGCTAGCATTTGTATTCCTGTGGCTGTGAGCATGGTGGGATTGGGAAGCTGATCTGACTGAAAAATAACTCTTCAAGTCATTGTGTGCCTGATCAGCCTTCTGATGTGACTGACCTGGTGACTGCCTGAGTGCTGGCAAGGGACAAGAATGAGCAACTGTGAGAAATGTGGGGAGAGACAGTGCCCTTCCCTGAGAGTGGCGAGTTAAGCTGATTATAGAACTGCTGGTAGAGTTCAGGGCTTGATGATGTTGGAGCTAGAATAATTGAAAACCAGGTATTGGCTTGGGTGTTCAGTCGCTGAGTGAGGAGGTGATTGAATCCATATTCAATTTGAAGTGTTTTTATGGCTTCAGCAATGTATTCCTGAGCCAAGCATGCATTCTGCCTATGGTGAAATGTTGCCTTGAGAAAGGAAAATGCTAAAAGGATGGAAATTCAATGTCTCTTTCCTGATGGGATCTGTCTTCTGTTCATCTCACAGAAGTAGCTGTGAGATTGTAACTGGATGTTCACTTCAGGAGGTGGATTCACTTTTACAGTGAACTTAATTTCCAGCTTTTTCTTTTTATTTCTATCTAAACAACTGCTTTCAGGAAAGCCTTTTCTTTTTACTGTAGTTTTCTTTGCTGCAGCAACAAAGTTTGTGGCTAGTTATTTCTGTAGCTTATTTGTAAATACGTCTCAGATGTATTCATTTCTTGGCTGTTCACTCTGTTTTATAAAGCACTGCAGTTGAATGTATTTTATAACTACATTTTATTGAACAGAACTTTATAGATCAAGCTTTTAAAACAGGTTTATCCTAAAAAAAAAAAAAAAGCTTGATGATGGCTCTTATTTTTTATCTGCAATGGTAACCAGGCCTTCATTTTGAGCCTTTGAAATCATGGTGCCGTTTTGTTTTCCAGCATACTTCGGCTCACTTCACCATCCAAGACCCTGATGCTATAGGGAGCTGCACGTGCACTCAGAAATGCCTGTTTCTAGTGGTACCACTGATTTATTGCTCCTCATGTACTGTTAGATGATTGGAAGATGATCAGGTATAAAAGCATATAAGTAACTTCTGCAGAATCTGCAAAAAGATAAATGATTTGCAGGTGTAACACTGCGCTATGGTTAATCACACCAACAAGCCACAACATGAAATATATTCTTGTATAGCCATTTATAGTCTTGAGTTTTGAAGAGCTGTAGCTCTGCTTTTGGCTTGGTTAGCTCCTGTGGCTGTTGTAGATTACATCTGCAATCACGTTGTTGCCAAGCTTTCACTCTAGCTTAAGGTCATGTTTACTACTGCGCAACTGCATAGTGAAGAGTTGCAGTAAAAGCAAAATAAACTTAAAGACTTTTGACAAAGGAGCTTAGTGTCATACTGTGGGAGCCTCATAGCTAGTGGATATTGGGCAGAAACTCAACTGACTGTAGACCAAAGCAGAACGTTGTTGGCAGCAGTTAAATTTTACTGCTTCATTATAGCTGATGTGTCCTTGACTGCAGCTCTAATAAAAACATTTTGTGCATGATTGGAACACTGTTTAAAAAAGACCATAGATGTAAGAAAATGGGTCTCTACAGCTTTCCATATGTGGAGTTAGAACTGTGCAAGGTTTTCATCTCATAGCTGGATTGAGTGATCTGGTAGCCTCCTAGAAGATGTCTGCATTTTAAATTTCTGGCACTGCTGATGAAAGGAATGCTATTATTGGGACACTTGAGTTGCTGTAACTTCTCTAGGGAATGGACATAGAAGCTAAATGTGGTCCTCCCAGATGCAGGTTAAGGTATGGTGGCAGTGAACTGAAGAGCTTACCTTATGGCTGTAACTGTAGCTATTTGCAATTTAAAACAAACAGAAGAAACTCCCTTGCCAGAGAAAGACTATTACTCCCAGTGACATTTTGAGAAGCATCTTTCTTATAGCTAGCTTTTGTGAGGAAGGTGTATGCAGTTTTTCAAACACAGATGAAAATTCTCCGAAATAATAGATTTTATTTTCCAATTTTCAGTTCCTGAAGGGCTGAGAAAACTGGTGTTTGGTGATGATTTTGCTAACTTTCTGAATGTGTTGCAAATAAACGTGTGAAAAGCTCACAGAAGAGTGTTAGAACTGGAGATATAATAAAGTTCTGTCTTGACTGAGTATGGTTTGTGTGCTTTCACATCCCAGTTAACCTGACATAATTTAAAACCATTCTTCACAACTGAACCGAGCTCTTTCTTCTGCTGTAGGTTACTTTTGCTAATCTTGTATGTGTTATTTCCTAGTATAGACAAGATTAAAAACACTTTAATGACTTTGGTCCTCACGTATTAGGGAGGAACTAAAGTACAGGAATAAATTTGGGTTCCTTTGTTTCAGTATGGTATGCTTCAAATCTCAGTAAAGGTTCCCATATGCTATCTAAATAAACTCCCTTAAATACCAGGTATCTTTGAGGAGGTTTTTCTACTTTTAATGCAGGTCCAGCTCACATTTAATTGTTCAAATATGGAAAGTAAGAACAATTTTGTTTCCATTGATTCTTCACAGTTGCAAATTATTTAGAAATGGTAGTGCATTACACAGAGTGCTGTGCATTTTTTTTTTTTTCTTCCAGCAGGGAGGAAAATACCTTAAATAAAGCTGTTCTGGATCATAAAAGACTTAAAAGGATTGAATGCCTTCCATAAAGTTTCATACATGTTATAGAGACGTGAGCATTTCATGTTCTACATGTGAGCTTCCAAATCCATGTATTGACTTTATTGCTCTGGAGTGGGAAGCAATGTAGCTGCCCAAGTTCAAGTTTCATACTCAAACAGCATTGTAAGTCCAGTGAGCTGTGGTTTGTGTAGAAACTGAAGCAGAAAAGCCCTGGTAAGTGTTCTGTTTTGCTGTGTTTGTATTCTGCACTTGGACTGCCAGGCAGGAGTTAAATCTTGCCCTCTGGAAACTGCAGTTGGACTCTCCAGTCACATTTCTGTTCTTTAATTAAAATTGTGGTATGCCTCCTATGTGAGAGTATCGCAGAGAGGAACCATATTGGGATAAAAGATCTGGTACTCATTAATGATCAGGGTTAAATAGACACGTAGCTTACTGAAGATCATACTCTATCATTTGTTTCTGTTAATTTGAAGTAAGTGGTAATTCTGTATAACAGGCTTGGAGGGCTAGAGAGACAAATTATTGTTTTAACCCTTCATTTTATTAGAAAGCAATATTTAGTAGGGGAAAGCATATTCTTAATGGTTATCAGTCCCATGTCTATGGAGCATGCTGACTTTACAAGAACAATACAGAGATAAATAGTCTACAGTATCACTTCCAGTACAATCTTAATTATGGAATACTTCTTACAGAGAAATAACTCTTTAGGCCAAAGTAGTTTTTGTGAAAAATGCTTCGTAAGATTTTCCAATGACTTGATCAAGCAAATTGTGTTCAATGCTTTTAGTCAATTTTGTGAGTGTATATGCGTGTTAGAATTCAATTTCTGCTAAATATGCTTGAAAATAGAAAGGTTTTGGCAAAGTTTGAGTTGGCATATGTTCTGCCAAGCTTTATTTGAAGAAATAACTAATTTTTTTTTTTTTTTTTCCTCCAAACATCATTATGATTAGGGAATACTTTAAGTAACAGGAGTCTACTGCTCCCTTTCTGGACTTGCCTGAGAATTTTCTGTTTCTTAAATTGTCCAATGTCCATTTTTCTTTCAACTCAACTAAACCAGAAGGATGATTCCAAAGCAACTTTGAAATTCAAGCTATGTATCTAAGTTTCCAACTTTGACCAGAACATTTTGGATCACTTTATAAGGTGATTGCTAGATTGGAGTTAACCCAAGTAATTTGTGTTTAACAACCTTGACTTCTAATTTGTATTCTGTCATTTGCCTTTTTTTGTCTTAGAGCAAAATCTATTCCAGTGTTTTATGTTACTCAGTTGCAGTTGCAAGTTCTACACAAGTGATTCTTCTTAGGAAGATCTTTAAAAGGTCCATCATTTCTCTTTAATATTTGGAGGAGGGGAGGGGAAAACTAGAAGAACGGTCATGGAATGAGTATAAACATTGGAGCTGCCTTTGTAAGCTGCAAGTCTTGCTGAGATGCTTGATGTCAAGTTTTCCTTTTAAGTTATGACAGAACAGACCTCATGAATGCTGCAAATGTGTTCCTCAGAAAAGATTTTTAATTGATGTAAAGAGAATTATCCTTCCAAGATATTGGCTATGTTGCAAAATGTATAACAAGAATGCTTTTTAAATTTGCTCCCTGTGTTACAGCTTTATCAAATGCACACTGAACTTCCAGGAGGATCTCTGAACATTTGATTTTTCTGAAACATCAGAAACATGTAATTATTGGTGGGGGGGAAAAAATTTGGACAGCTTCACATAGCTGTCTCTTTTCTCTCTGGGACTTATTAAGTGTTATACAAACAACTCTCTTTTCAGTTGCCTTAAGTTGTACTGGGACTTGCAGTCTTTTCTCAAACTATGCTGTCTAGCCTGTTTTGTTTGGTTATTAATATTCTGTTAGCTATTTACATTTGCCAAATAACATGATAAAATAGGTTTATCATCTATGAGCAGGAAAAGTTTTTTGTTCTGAAAAATTCCTGTGAGCACAGAGTGTGATCTGGCACGGCCTGCAGATTGTTTGGATGACTTTTTTCCAAAATGTTAGAGCTTTGATTAAAGAAGATTGAATGCTAAGTTATCAACCCAGAACTGGCCTTTCTATCCTACCACTTCTGGCTTTCTGTTTAAATGGCTGTGTTGTGCAGCTGAATCTATCTTTGCTAGAGTTAATTACGTGTAAGCCAAAGCACAGCAAGCACACTTACAGCACAGTAGGCTTTGAAGTAACAGCAAGTATTGAAGGCAGTGAAGACCTGTAGCGTTTTTTAAGCC
The DNA here is from genome assembly GCF_905368555.1 of Meleagris gallopavo. Classification (NCBI taxonomy): domain Eukaryota; kingdom Metazoa; phylum Chordata; class Aves; order Galliformes; family Phasianidae; genus Meleagris; species Meleagris gallopavo. The sequence goes on along the minus strand of NC_139405.1, from coordinate 6,050,940 downwards.
ATTACTTCAGTTGTTTGGAGGAGAGAGTTCTGAGCAGCAGGTGCTGTTTTTCATGTGCCTAGTCATCAATCAAGATAGCGAGGCCTTTGGAGCAGGAGGTGTATTTCACCTGATCCTTATCCCCACATTTGGCTCTGCGGAGCTTTGATCTGCGTTTGGATCAGTGTGTATATATTTGTATATATAGATCTGTATAAATAGCAATTAGGTATTCACAGCAGAACTGTTTCTCCCAACTCAGAGCAAAGCTGGGACTAGGCAACTCGGCTGTCTTCAGTTTATCTTGTGTTCTGAGTGCACAGACTCGCAATGCATTCTGAAACACAGAATCTGATGCCTGTGCTTATTACTGATCTCACACCAAATATGTTTACTCTGATATTTTGAAACGTTACCACAACAGGCCTCAAGGGCTCCTTTGTGTGCATGTGTTATTCGAATGCCACTATTGACAATGGCAGTAAGCTGTACCCAGGAGGAGGAGGGTATGCCTGTTGTGCTATAAGTTAGACAGCAGGGAACGTGGAAGTCCCTAGCTGCTAGGTGGTGTGAACAGCACAGCTTCAGCATCGCTCCCTGCTGGCTTGTCACCTGTGAGCTTTGTGTTCTTTGCTAAGGAAACAGTAGTGGAAGCAGCAACTGTGAAAGTTGGTGATAGCACAGTGCTGCCTTGACAGAAACTGCTGCTCAGAGCTCCAAGTCAAGCGTGAGACAGAAATTTGAGCAGTGGAGGAAACTGCCATCTGGGTTAACCCCAGTGAAAGCTGAATTCCACTTGTAGCTGAATTAGTAAGTGGCTGTCAGAGAGAAAATTGGGTCGGTTTCTTTCCTTAGAATTACATTTTCAAATTTGAAGTCAGTTATTTCTTTCAGTTGTTAGGCCACATTGAATCTGAAGATGTTCTGTTCTTTGAACTACTGTGATTTATTGTTCCCCTTAAGGTCTGGTCAGCTGATCACTTCAGTTGTGTGAGTCAAGTTTATGTGAGTCAGACGTGTGCAGACATAAATGGTGCTGTTGGACTTGAAGTTCTGAGGTTTATCTGCTCTGTGTACTCTCTACTTTTCTATATTACGGAGGAGGAGGATGGGGAGCAGTAATAATGTGACAGAACACAGGGGGCTGAGAAAGGGTTGAGCTTATAAATGCATGATCTTTGATTTTCGTTTTTTTTTTCCCACATTTTCTGAATCTGCTTTGCTAATCCTGTGTGGAAGCTGTCAGGCGTGGGGCCCTCCAGAACTGTTTGGAGCTCCTACACGTTTCCAAAACGAGAACTGCCAAAGAGCTTGTCATCCTTGCGAGAGAAAGCTCCCTCTTGTGGATGAGAGGAACGGCTGCAGTGATGAGCAGCAACGTTAGGGTCTTGCACTGTAAGTTCTTAGGATATTTTTTTTCCCCAAAGCAAGTCATTCAAGTTTTGTATGCACTGCTTTCTAAAGCTGTGTATCAACATCTAGCTGTTTGCTGTATGTATGCAAGTCCAAACAGTTTAAGTGATGTGACCATGAAGGGAGCTAAAGCAGTTGATTATTATATCAAATTTTATGCAATGATTATAAATACAAATGTATATTTTACGTACATGCAAATCCCTCAATATTATGGAAATTTCTGTAAATTATACTTCATAGAGCTTATATTAAACTTCAAGATTTTTTCTTTTTATTTTTCCCTTTCGTGAGTGTGTATCCCAAAGTGTATTTATGTATTTCAAAAATCTCTATCAAAGTGATTTTGGATCTTGCTGCAGTTTGGAGTCCTTGGCTCAAAGCCCTATCTGATTTATTAAGTACAGCTGCACAGTAAGTATAAAGATGAATTTGTGATGGAGGAGAATTCATCTTGATACCAAATTTCTTTTAGAAATTTACTTCTGGGCTGAGTAGGATTCATGCTTGTGATCTGAAGGCAGAAGGCTGTATCTCATTAGCAAAACCCGGAGGCATTTACTTCCATAAATGCTAATACTGTTCCCCTGAGAATGAAGTACTTAATGCGGGTGAAGAGAGGCACATAATTTAGAGTTACAGTGGAGGTTTACATTTATCAGCTCAGATTCATTGCTAGGTAGAGGACTGAGACAGCACAGAGTGTGCTGACCCACTGCAAAGAAAAAAATAATGAAATGCTGCACTGGGATTTGCTATTGGGTCCTGTTTACTGGTAAAATGCTAAAGAGCTTGTCCAGAGCTATCTGGATTCTAGCTTGTGGAACATGGCTCCACAGACATAACTGAGCTTAGGGAAGCATGGGATCTGAGATTTTTAACAATACACAATGGTGAAATGAGATTTGTGTCTGTCTTCATAAATGCTGCTTGTTTTGAGATAGTTTGGAGTTATCTTTTAAGTGAGGGATAGTTACTCTAGTGAGAAAATAGCATCCTCCTTTGGGAGCTGTGAACAAGGAATAGTTGGATGAGCAGTCCTTGTGGTTGTGCTTACCAAGAAATGCATGAGCCTGAACTTGTGGGGAAGCAGGAACTTTTCAGGAGGCTGCACATATTGGAGGCTGATAAACAGGAGAACGAGGAGTGCTGGGAGAAACACCCTGATATGAGGTTTGGAGCTGTGCCAGCTCGCTAGATCTCTGACTGTGACGCACTGCTGGATCAGCACGGGCAGATGCTGCTCCTCAGCTATCAGTTTGAATCAAAAGATGTTTCTTCTGCCTGTAAGTACTTGGACTACACTCTGTGAGGTCACAGGGTGTGCTGTGTTTGTGGGAGAAGTGGCCTATGCAGTCACAAATGGGGTGGGGAATCTTTTTAAGGTAGTTTACACCTTATGTATAACTTGTGTTTTTGAAGCTCCTTAATGCTAGGTACTTTCTCTCAGTAGCACCTTTGCCTGGTGTATTTTTGATGGTTGCTTTTATTCTTTGACAGCTCTAGTCTGGATTGTTAAGAAACTGAAATTTGTGTTGGAGTGTATTTTGTTCTGCTTTTCTTCCTCTCTGCAGCCTCTACCCCTAAACACAAAATGCTTTTCATGACAATGAAAAGAGAGGCTGAGGTCCTGTACTGAGTTGCTTTGAATAGATTGAAGTTGGGTATCTGAACAGGTACAGTGGTTGAAATTAGTGTCCAGAATGACAGAAAGGCTGCAATGTGAGGTGAACCATAATAATAAAACACCAGCGAATCCACATGTGATGGACAGGAAATGAGATTCCATATGTTCTGTGATTTGTTCTGATACACTACTGAAAACAAAAGTGAAGTCAGATTTTTTCATGTTCTTAATGTGGCTCTAATTTTTGTGAAGCCTCTGTGAGATGGAAGAACACTACTTCAAATCCCTGAATGCTAAGCAGTTAATTTTCTTTTACTAGACCTGTGAGAATTGAAATGATGATTAAAAATGCAAGGAAGAAAACTTAACCAGAGCTGGGAGCTTATTCTTGGCTGTAATGACTAATAACTTGTAACTGCTTACATTAAATGAGCTCTTGTTTGAAAATGTATAGATTGTGAATGAATTAATATTATGGATAAATGTTCTGATGTTTTTATATTAATTATTTAAAGCAGTGGTTTGGACTGCTTGGATGTAAATTGCAGTAAAACCTTGTCTGTCTTCCAGGAGCTCTACATCAGAGAGGCTACACAGCAGGTAATGCATAACTGGTCTGAGATAGACAGAGACAGCTTTCACTACCTCATTTAATTTTTCACTTCTATGGATTGTATTTAAAAGCCTAGCAGGTAAAAATGAAGATGGGCTAAAACTGATTCTCATTATTCTCCTCAGACAAAGGTCTCTGGGATCAAATAAAATGTTCAGTAAAGCAAGCTTAAATCTTGTGAAATGTGAGGTGTTGCCATGCTACTTTATAGAGCACATAAAGGAAAAAGGTATCCTGGATTTGGTGCTTGACTTATTGTCAACTTGTTGAGGTTTTTTTTTCCCCTTTATTTGTAATCGTCTTCAAAATCAGGGCTAATGTTCAGCACATTAAAGCACTTCTTTGCATGTGCTTGTGTGTGTGACCTACATATCAGTATGTGAGTTCCTGTCATTTTTCTCTGCAGATGAGAACTGTTTTGCTGTAAGAGAGAAAATCAGGTGACTACTTAAGTATTTGCTCTGTCTGTCCATGCATTCAAGTTTTATAGTTTGCAGATATGAAAAAGTTGAAAATAAAATCACAGTCGTTAGAACAAGCAGATGAGAAAGGTGATGATGAGATTAGTCTCTGAATTATCCTGGGCTACCTCACGCTGTCTTGACAGAGAGAGAACACTTTCTGTAGAGAGAGCAATGTAAAAAAGGTGCTTCTTTGATCCTTGGACTTGCTTTAGTTAACATCACTGGCCATGAGAAGCTGTCCTGCTTCTGCAGTATTGATGATTCATGTAGCAGGCACAAAATGGTTATGATCCTGGGTGGTTACAGGAGTTCTCACCATCAGGTCCACTGGGGTCTTTAACCTCAGTCTTGTACTGGAATCTAATAATGATGGAAAGAATTCTCCTCGTGTTTGTAATTTCAGAGACTTACTACCTGCTGTGCAGTGCAGTCTGCAGGCCTAACCATTTTGGATTTTAGAACTCCAATTACTTTATATTTTATGGGTTTTTGTTTTTTTCCCAGCCAAGTATAGATTATATGAAGTATTTGTCAGAAGGTGCATTGCAAAATAGTTTAGATTTATCTTCTATTTGGAACCAGAAATTCAAAAGTAAGGAGTGCTAACCAGGGAGAATCCATGCCTCTTCTTCAGTATGAAGTTATTCTCTTCATAGTCTGTTCTTGAGACTCAGTAGTGACACAGCAGGTAAGAAAGCTGTGAGGTAGCCTGGCAAATATTTAAATTTTGGTCTTTCTGTTAGAATGAAGATGGGTGGGACTGTTGCCAAGAGGTTGGCCTGACTGTGTTGCAATATAAATTAACATTGTGTTCTACCCAATCTTCTCTGTGAGGATATTGGAAGTCCCTCAATTTTCTCATATACTTGTATTGTTCACCAAAGTTTCCTTTTTGGGGGAAGAATAGGATGCAGCTGTTGGAAAAGGGATCTGCTGCATGATCAGATTTTTTTTTTCCAGGAGTTGCATTTGGTTTCAGCTGAGGTACACACTGGGAACTAAAAGTGCTCCCTAACTTCCTTAGCCGTGTTCTTTTGGCTGTAACAGTATCTTGGGTACCTCACTGGTGCTGTTTGGAAGTAGCACAACGTCAGAGCACAGCACTCTGTGTGATCTGTACCACCCTCACATGGCACTTCTGAGTGGTGCTACTCCACAGGATGTTGGTTAGCCAGTTGGTGTGCCCTTAGATACATTCCATGCAGTGACAGCCACGCTCCATTGCCCATCCCACATCCCCCAGATAAATACATTAAAAACTACTGAATGATTGAGGTTCTTACAAGATTGAGGTTTTCAGAAATGGCTGCTTTATGCAGAGCCTTCAAGGCAAACAGAAGTAATAGACTGAACAGCAAATTGTGAGAGAATAGGAAGCCTTCTCTCTCTGTTTTCTCTCTTCCCCCATTACAGATGACAGATGAGATCGGGCACGAGAGAGAGGTGAGCGAACTATGACTACTTATTAGTAACTACTGACTGCCTAGAGAATGCTGGAGTTTGATATCAAATTGATGGTAAGAAAGTGACAATCAGAAGCTTATAGTTACTTACCTGTAAAAAATGTGGGAAATTCTGTAGATTTGAGGTTAGCAGCAATCCTAGCCTGGAAGGAGTCTTATAGGTGACTGAGAACATGACCACCAAAAGAGTTTCCTTCAGGTTTCCTTATATTGTAATATTTTAATATGAAGTCTCACAGTTAGCGTTTCTTTCGCTGTTTGTGGGTCTTCTCAAAGCAAAATTTCAATGTTCTTGCAATTCTCTTGGTTTCTGTAGTATTGCGGCTCCAAGTTTGTGCCATTCCGCTGTTTTCTCTTTGGACATCAGGACAGAAGCTGATGTCTAAGATAAGGTATGGGCACTCATGGATTTGTAGAATGGAGTGCGTAGACTGAATGTGTATTTACTGTCCTAGATGTGATCTTTCAGGGCTAACAGCTGCAGGAGGACTGATGAGAAAGCTAATAGTCTCCCTTTGCTGTACTGTTCTGATCATGCATCAGTCCTTGAGCTAAGCATGCTCTTCTGTTCCTTCTTGGATTGCTTATTTGTGTCTGAGTGCCTCTACTTCTTACATTGCAGAGCTGAAGTGGAGTAGTGCAGAGCTAATTGAAAATTCTCCATATTATTTTTCCATATCTTTTCATTTTTATGGCAGTTTTGTGGAGATGCTTGATTCCATCCAAACTTCTAATAATAGATTTTTAAGCAAATGAAGATTGTTAGCTATTTTAATTGAAAAAAAAAAATAAAAATAAAAACAAACATGCAGGAAGTTTTTCAGCTCTGCTTGTTCATTATGTAACTTACTTTGTACTAGAAAATAAGCACAAAATGTTAGCTCTGGATCCCTAGAGAAAAATAAAGATAGGGCAAATGATCTATAGAGGAAGTCTTTTCATAGTATTTAAAACAAATCCTTTGGAAGTATTTCCTCAGTGTGTTATATTCCATTTGTATTAAGATGACTAGGTTTGAATTTTTACAATTCTGTTTTAAGCAAGAGCAGTATTAATCCACATTTTTGCCTATTGGGACAAATTTATTCCTCGTGTTAACTACAGTTATTACAGTGGAGCTCTGTACCTGGAATGAATTTGTAATCTTTTCTTGGTTTCTTAACCTCTGTCTCAAGAGTAGCAGAGTTCAGTATAAGCATTGTGCCTTTTAAAATAAGATCTGCATACTTATACATGATTGCTGCATTGTTCTGATAGGCAAAATGTTGCAAGCCTCTCAAACAGGTTTCCATCTGCAACTGAGCTGAAAGACTCCTGAGACCACATCTTTGTTTGAATACTGTTAAATCATTGCAATGCAGTCACAGTTTCCATGCAGAACTGGGATGACTGCAGTTTGATTACCTCGCAGAGTTACTCTTTGCATTTATTTTCTCAGCTTGCCTATTTGGTTAGAATTTAGGATTTAGGCAGATATATGTCTCTGAAGCCAGAAGTCAAAATCATACAGGTGTAGGGTGGGTAAAGAAAACCAATTAACTGGGTATAGAATTGGTCAGGGCTTGTTCTCTACAAAAACTCTCTGGAATTTGAGAGTACCTTAACTTAACTGGTTGGCAGGAGACTGTAATCATAGTCAAAATAGTATATTTTGTGATATTATTACAACAGAGACTCATAGTCAGTGGTTCAGTGTCCAAATGGAGATTAGTGATGAGTGATGTGCGTCAGGGTTCTGTACTGGGACTGATGCTCTTTGAAGTCTTTATTACTGACATCAACATTGGGATGCACCCTCACCAAATCTGTGGATAACACCAAGGTGTGTGGTGTGGTTGACACACCTGGCACAGGATGCCATCCAGAGAGACTTAGACAGGTTGAGCAGTGGGCCCAGGAGAACCTCATGACATTCAACAAAGCCAAGTGCAAGGTCTTGCACCTGGGTCACAGCAAACCCCACTAGCAGTACAAGCTGGGGGATGTAAGGATAGAGCACAGCCCTGTCAAAAAGTGCTTGTGGTTAGCAGCTGGAAATGAGTCAGCAATGTGCCATCACAACCCAGAGAGCCAACTGTATCCTGAGCTGCATCCAAAGCAGCACAACCAGCAGAGTGAAGGAGCGGATCTTGTCATTTTACTCCGAGACCTCACCTGGAGCACTGCATCCAGATGGGGAGTGCTCAGTACAGGAGAGACATGGGTCTGGAGCGTGTCCAGAGGAAAGACAAAATTGATCCCAGGGATGGAACACCTCCCTTTGAGGACAGGATGAAAGCTGGGCTGTGCAGCCTGGAGAAGGGAAGGATCCAGGAAGGGAAGAACCTGAGAGCAGCCTTTCAATATCTGATGGGGAGCTGTAAGAAGGAAGGGGACAGACTCTTTAGCAGAGTCTGATGTGGTAAGGTTGAGGTAAATGGTTTCAAACTAGAAGAGGGGAGATTTAGATGGGATATAAGGAAGAAGTTTTTTACAATAAAAGTGGTGAGACAGTGCAAGAGGTTGGCCAGAGTGGTGGTGGAAGCTCTGTCCCTGGAGGCATTCAAGATCAGGCTAGATGGGGCTCAGCCCTGTCCATTGCTGAGGAGTTGGACCAGATGACCTTTAAAGGTTCCTTCTACCTCAACAGTACTATGATTCTCTGATTACTGCATGCTCCTTCCATTTTTCCAGCAGAAAAAGCTTTCTGGGTATCCCATTAAGCTCCTAATGATTCATTTCCAGCTACTGAGAACATCTCTATAGCACATGTCACAGCTTAACATAGCTATTGCTGTACACATGGTCACAGTCATTTCCCTAACAGTAGGATAGCACCTGCCCTTGCAGTTACCACGCTGAAAAATGGCAGAAGGTCCATCTTACTTCCAACACAATCACAGGGTTCTTATCTGTGTTGTCTTTGTTATCATCATCTGCTAGTTTATGACTTCTCTCAGGATTGTTCAAAATCTGCAGAATTTACTGAATGTGGGCACAAGGCTCTTCCTTTCTGTTTGGGATACAGTAGTAATGCCTGTTCTCTGGTGGGGTGGAGAACTAAGTACTTACTGATAATATCTGAAGCCTTCGTGTATGTCAGAACTGAGGTTTATTTGTCAAAATACAGATGTGGTGTTATGGTTTGTTTTTTCAGCATTTAAGATTTTTTGGCACCAATATTGATGGAAAAGATGTTATTGCTTTTAAGCCACATCGCTGCAGAACTTCTACCACTGCAGATCAGCAGTGCTTTCTGTAGGCTATCTTCACTTCATTTTTCTGGTAGCTGGTTGTTTTCTTCATATGTTACAGCTGGAATACATTCTGATTAGTCCCTGTGAATTTCTTCTCTTTGAAGAGACAGAGAAGGTCACTCATGGGATTATCTTTCCTGAGTGTACAGAAATTATCTGTCAGTTAATAAGAGAAATAATAGTTAAAAATAATTTGAGATAGAAACAGAGAAAATAAAAAAAAATGCGGAAAGGATTGGCTTGGCTCTTACTGGGCTTATGCAGCTTTGTCTTCCTAAGGCCAAAAGCCAGATATCACAGGGTTTGAAGCTTTGAGTGTTGGCCCCAGGAAGAGAGGGGAAAGGAAACAGTCCAAGGAATGCTGGCAAAATCTGCCAAGCATGCAGTAGGGAAGGCCTGCAAGCAGGAACATCCATCTTCCTAGCCAAAGACTGGGGTTAGCTGCTCCAAGAGGACTTTCCAGTCATCCCTTGTGAGCTCTGTAAGGAGTAAGGGAAAATATGAATGCTGTGAGACTCCTGCTGCTGTGTTGTGCTTCAGGGTTGGCACAGCTATTAAGGCAATATTTTGAGTTTTGAGAGCTGCAGAATACGTTTCAAATCTCAGGGAAAGGTTAGTATTTAAAGCAGTGCTGTTTTCTTAGTTAATCAAAGATATGCATAGAAGTTCTAGAAAAATAAAACTCTTCAAAATTAGCACGTGGTTCAAAACTTTACCTAGCACATCAGGCAAGTGCTCTTAAAGAAGTGGAAACCAAACTCTGACATGTAAACACCTTGAGTAGCTATGAGCTACAAAACTCATAGCTCCACTGTACAGAGGTTCCATATGTCTCCTATAGGAAGAATGGAACAAATGAGTTTTCTGAAACTGAAGCCAGTGGAACCTCACAAATGTGTGTTAGTATGTCAGTACTGGTTTTCTTCAGATACAGTAAGATGGTCGGAAATATCCAAAGCCCACATTAGTTGTGCTAAACACAGAACATTATACAGATTCTCTATGTCAGATTGCAACTATTGTTATAATAAAATCATGACTGATAATTTGCTCTTGGATTCTTTTACTCAGCAATCTGAAAGTGTGAGCTGCTACCTAAATATAGATCAAAAAGTAACTCTCTCGAAGGTTCAGTATATTCATTTCAATCTTCCTTATGAAAATCAAAGCTGGAAACTTTCATGGAAACACAAGGGACAGAAGAGAAAAAAAATTTAAGGCTTTAATGCATAAAATCTTCAAGCAGTGCTTTGTGGTTTCAGCTGGATTGGCACATTATCAGCACTTTATGACAACGTGTTGGAGAAATATAAAAAATATATTTAAGCTTAGTATATTGTGTCCTGTTCTGAGTTTTGGAGTTTCTCTTGAAGAATGGAAATACTAATTAGAAAAAGGTGTGTTAAGAACAAACTTGTCTGGGGATTAAATGTTGCTTAATGCATCAGACTGTCACAGCAACAGCTGCTTTATTTGATTCCCCACAAGCTCAATGAATATTTGCCAGAGCTGTTCTGCATGTGCAACATTCAAATCACTCCTGTATGAATATATATTTTTTTTAAAGATAGGAATGAGGAGAGGCTATAAAGCCATATTCCTCCATACTTAAATGTCATCTAGAGGAAAAGAAAGTAACAGCTGCTAAATACTACTTACACCTTCCCCAAAATAAGTAGATAAGCAGCCTTTATCCTTTTTTATCACTGCCACTATCTGTAAAAGGAGGACCGCAGCTCTGGTCAGCGAAATTCAGCTTCAGGATGTGGAGTCTGCAAGGTATTGTTGGTCAGCACATCCTCTCTCTCCTTTAAAAGCAACTCCACCTGCAAGCTCTCTTTTGACCTCTTTCTGATCTGAATTTCAGCTGACTTGCTACAGGTCTTGCCAGGGCATGAGAAAAGAGCTGTCCTGTTCACCACTGATGTACATGTGAGCATTTACCTGGGAAAGGTGAGCCTATGCTTACCACATAACAGCCCTCCCATGTCAGGGGAGGCTACGCTTATTCACTATAACATTTCTCAAATGTTAGAGGGCTCAGAGGTTGTGGGCCAGGGACTTCAGAGTAGCTGAACTCCAGGTAGAGGTCTGTCTACACCTTTTGCGTTTACCAGAACAAAAAAATTCTGTTAAATTACATATCAAACATATATTTCACGCTGGTGTGCTTCTTTCATACATACAAAGTATATGTGTAACAAAGTACGATAATTTTTGCATAAGAAACAATGTTTTAGTAGTGCGGAAGTGGAATGATCAACAGCTGGAAATTTGGTATTATTACAATCTCTATTACCTGGAAATTTCCACTCAGGAGCTGGCAAAACCACTTCCATCCAAAATACAGCTTTCATTTGAATTTGATGTTCAATTCATTCTTTTTTTTCTTTTCATTTTCAAGAATTCTTCACCTAGTCTGGAAAAAGTCTGAGAAGGGTCATAGCAATGAAGTACACAGCAATGTAATTTGCCTTTGTGATACTGCCCTGGAGCAGAGATGAAGCTGACTAGCTCACTGCTCCAGTACTGTATTACATCAGTACCACGATCAGCCTTTTTTCTCTATGGAAATTTGATTAAGAATTCAGTGGAAGAAAATACTTGTATTTCATTTTTATCCTGAATCTCAACTTGCTGCAGAGTTAATACAACAAAATGGTGTTGAATTTTTTTTAGTAATCTCTACTATGCATTATCACATTGCTGACCTGCATACTAGCATGTTAGATCTGTATTTCCTAGAAAGAGCAGCTTTGGGATTTCCACGTGAAGTGCTTTGGACTGTATTTTCAGAGAGCACTGACTAATGTTCTCTCTGCTGACTTTTTACAACGACCACGTCTATTTTCTATTCATTTAGATGATCACACAACAGAAACTGTTGAAGTCCTTTATTACAAAGATCAAAAGTCATGGTTACCGTTTACATACGCAATTTACAAATTATTCACAAAGGAAGTAACAGCTATACAAGAACTGACAGCTTACTTTAGCCCAAGTAGGAGATGGGACAGTATAGTTGTTTCCCTGCTTTATTTCCTGAAAGAAAAGGTGTCTCTTTGTGGTGGGTTTTTTTTTTTTTCCTATTGTTGTTGTTATCTGTATGTGTTAAACACTGACCTAGTGTTTAGGTAGCACCTTTAGTTGTATCTGATCATATACTGACCTTTTCTTCGTTGCAAAGAGCACAGTGCATGTATAAACATGCACAGAGATCTGTAGTTTTGTCACAATGCTGAGTTTTTGTTTGATGGGAATCCTATAGATTTTGGTATGATGTAGTGGTCAGGCTTAACAAAGCTGATTTGTGGGATTTCATTGATTTTCAGCAATATTTCATTGAAACAAAACTGGAGATTATTATCAAAACTCTTATTCTAAGAACTAAATTGAGGATGGCTGCTATATCTCTCAATAAGACTACTATGATCTTAACATAGATGCTAGCCAGGCTGTTAGATGTCTTTAATACCACAACTGATTTATTGCTTTTCTCTCATTCAGGTTAGTTTGTTTTATACCATTTCCTAAAGCTATTTCAGAGACTGGGAAACTTAACATCAAAGAGTGCTAATTTATCAAATCTCACAAAATAGGATGTTTATCACAGGGTATCTTACAGCACTCAACAAAAAGAGTGAATTTCCAATCCCTTGATACGAAAGCACAATATCAACAGTGCAATAGCTGCCATTTGTCTAAACCTACAGACATAATCCATAATTACACTTGTTTCTGTCCACTGGGATGATGTTTAGACAATTATTGAAGGAGCACACTGATAAAGGAGCAAACAAACAGATATGGAAATCACCAATGTAATGTTGCATCCAAATTTTAAGCAATAAAGCAAAACACTTCACAAAGGTTTTTACGTCTAATGGAACTGTTTAGTGGGCATCATCCAAATAGTTATGGTAGTATTATGATGGTATGACTTTCTACCCAGGAATCAAATATTCTCAAAGCCTACAGTACTCCCGGGGTATAGATAAAGACTTGCAGATGCCATAGTAAACTTGAAATACAGTAATAGGCAAAGACTTTAGTGGCACCACCTGTACATACAGCTGAGTTATTGGAACCTTACGGAACAGAGCGACGTTGCAGTATGCCTTTGGTAAGGCTTCTTGCTGGTTTAAAAAGGTAGATTTTTCTTTAAGGAGATTGTCCAGCAGTATTGGTTTCACTTCTGTTCAGTGGAAGGTCTCTTTATTGATCCACATAAGACTCCGTGTTTCATTTGGTTTGCATTCATACTCAATACTGCCAAAGCTGTTTCCCCATTGGCAGTGATCCCGTTTGTGGTAGTTGTAGAATTTGACTTGCCAGACTGTTTCAAAAACACCAATGTCATTAAACTGTGAAGAAAAGGGAGTATGGGTGTTAGTAAGCTTACTTCTTTGTTGTTCTTCTTACAAGAAACTTATGAAATTGGAACAGAAAATAGCTAATGTATGGGTTATTGTTCCTCCAGTCAAAAATCAAAGATCTGTAAAACCTACTCTAGCGGCTATAAAGTCTTTTATTCTTAAACATGCATAAAACATGAGGGATCAGATTCTCCATTTACTGCCCTCTTGCATTTATTTATGTCTGGTAAAGGCAAGGGAGTAAAAATGTTAAGCTTCCCATATGGGTAGGTGTTATTAACATGAAGAACCGAAGCTATAATCCCTCTCAGGAGAGCAGAGCAGTGGTGGTTTGTTGAGCTCCAATTGGCTTGGTATACATCATGTAGCAGAGATCTGTAGTGATCTAGGCTATCACTTCAACTCTATACCGTATCTGGAGGCTGCAGTGTGAATTGGGAGGATACCTTGTTTTGATCAGTCTCAAATATTTAATGTCCCTGTGTTTTTTTAGAGCAGTGTCATTATTGAGACATTTTTTCCTTGTAAGCGTTTCCATCACTCACTCTGACAGCTTCTTCACTTGACTCTTTTCCATTCCCATCATGTGCCTGGAAGATGACCTTTGATCATCTACCTAGAATAATCACACTTGCAAAGAGTGTATGAAAGCTCCTTTTATACAGTGACTCTTACTAAGCACAACCATTTATACTTAGTTTTCTCAGAATGAACATTGCTTGGAATCTCTCCCCAGCCCACTTTGTTTTCTTAAATTCAGTCTGACAGCAGCAGGAGTTACTCTGTGCTGTCAGTGGAAGATTTTTATTTGGCTCCAGTTGTGTTACCTTAAAGGTGTAGCTTAAGTGTTTCTGCCACTTCAATTGATAAAGAAGGAATCAAAGGTGCAAGCTATTTTATCTCTCTCAGCAACCAAAACCTTTATTAATGATCCTCCACTAAAACCCTCTAATGGTAATCCTGATACCACTTATAAGGCAAGATAGTAAAGGTTAAGCACATCGAATATTGCTGTGCACAATCTGCATAGAGAAATCTGTAGTAGAGAAGAGCATCAACTGCAGTTGTCTAGAGACTGAGGAAAAGATTGATCCAGAAGAAAAGATGTTTCTAATACTATTTGTGGAAGGCAGTAAGATACAAGAGCAGTGTTGTATTTCACTGATGTATAGAAAAAAAATCTGAATTTCAGAAAGAAATGAAGGAAGAAAGAAAAGTTGTCTTCCTCTAGTGACCCAGTTTACTAATCTACTCTGGGTAGTTTGTCTGACTTTTATATATTTCCACAAGAAGGAAAGAATTAATTGCAGAGCTTTTCTACTACCATGTTCTGCTCAGCCCAGTACTTGCACATGCACCAACTCTGTGGCATCATCAGGAATATCCTGCATCCTCAGAGTTCCTGTGGCTCTTCTGCAGGGCCAGCACACGGCCTTCCCCAGGGAAGATGGATGACTCTACTCTTCGAAGGTTAGATTTAGGGCTGTAGGCACAAGTTATTTAATCACGCCCTCTGAATTTGTGTGGTGTTTGTTAGGGGAATACAGATCTGACTTCCCTAATTCAGTCTTAACCTGGCCTGACCGAGAATAAAATGAGACCCAAAGAAAGGTTTCTAACTTAGTTTACACCATTTGCTGGACAGTTTAGAGTTTTCCAGGTCATGAGCATAACTAAGCAGTCAGGTAACGGAAATGCATCCTCAGAGCAGACAAGAAATGCATCATTTTCATGAATACTTTGTCTTTTAGGAATATCAAAATGGTTCTGATGTCAGGACTGACCTCAATCTATTTCTAGTGCGAGTTCAGGCTTTCAGCCTTAGAGTCCTTTCCTGTCTAGGATACATACATAGTATTCTGCCTGTTACAGAAAAAGTACTGGAGGCAGCAGTTCCTCATAGCTGAAGGAAATAGGAAAATGTAAAGCTGTACACAGTAACCATAATTTAGAAGATTCAGGAAGTAGGCATTACCAGTTCTTGAAATGGGAAGCCTAGCTTGTTCCCTAAATCTGTCATAGGTCTGTCTAGCTAAGCAGATAAATAATGAGTTAAGCGTGTATATTATTGGCAACTAAACCAGGATTTAAGACTTCAAAGTATCAATTGTGGACATCTAAGTCTGTACTGAAGAACCAATCTGTCAAAATCAAATATTAAGAGAGGCTAAAAACTTGCTTAGCACTTGCAAATCCTAATAACTTCACCATTAGTACATCAGGATTTGGTTTGTAAAGCTACTGTTTAGACAAATATTGTAGCTGCTCATTCTGATCTACAAAAAACAGCTAGGAGCTTGTGTCTGAAACCCAGGCCCTCCTTGCATTGCTTAAAATCACTCCATTTCTGGTAACTGTTATAAGTTACTCATGTTGTAATTATCAGAAAATTCAAATTAAGATGGTACAATTCTTATTTAGAAAGGGATTGCCATACTAAATGGTGATTCCAGAAGAAGAAGAAAACAAATAGTAAAGATACACAGATAAGATGAAATTCTGTGTGGACTGAGCAAATGTGAGAAAAAGCTGAAATCTGACAGGCTTGGAAAACGTGGCAAGGTCCTAAACTTGTATGAATTGGAATAGACCTTTAGGAGAGCTTCAGCTGACAATGGCTTATTGTTTCACTTCCACTTTTTGTTACAGGGGCTACAGAATAAACAGCACATATATTCCTCACAACTGTAATTGAAGGGGAGAGACAATGACAGCCAAAGCAAAGTCTCCCTCTTGTGTGTGTTCTCCCACACGTGCTCACATACATGCTTTCAGCTTCTAGCATGTTCTGCTCCTAAAAGCTCTGACAGTGCTGGCAGACTAAAGAGGGTTCTCTGTATTCCAAGGGATGGGGGTATCATTCCTGTCCTGGGATCTTGATGGGAGTTCCTGGTTTGCAAATGCCCTTGTAGGAGAGGTGGGAGGTTCAGCTCCCATTTCTTTTTCCTGCAGCACCCCAGAGAGCTATGCAGATCTCTACAAATCCCCCTAGTACTTCCTGGCCCCTGCTACTCTCATGTTTGTGTTTTCCCCCCGTGCTATAACTAGCAGTCTCACTGATGCAAAGCAAAGAGGAGGGCTGCAGCTGTGAGCAGGCTTTGCCCTAGAACATTTCACCTCCATGCTTTCCTTTATAGATGTCAACTCTCTGCTGCCCTCTGTGCCTTTCCGTGCTGGGCTCCTGCTGCACAGAGGACCACCTACCTGCATGTTGACCTGGATGGGCTGTCTCTCCCCACTCTTGGTGTGGGGCACCCCTTCTGTGTCGTAGATCCCTGTGTAAGAGGCCACTTGTGCATCCCTCGATTTCTCCTCCAGTGGGACATTGACACCCCCGATGCCCATCGTCCTGCAAAGAGATGGGATGCATCCTTTCAGCAGCCCTGCAGGCCCCCTTCCTAGCAGCTTGGAGCCAGCAGGTAGGCTTGAATCCTGGCAGCCTCCGTGCTGGGGATGCTTCAGGGATTTTAGCAGGCCTCCAGGAGCTGCTGACTCACTGGGGCTCCTGAAAAATGTCAGGAATCTCAGGGCTCAGCAGTCGCCCAGGGAAGGTGTAAAAAGGAAAGGAAGGAGGATGCTGGTGGTGGGGGGGTGGTAGAGATATGATCCTCAGCAGCTAGGGAGTGGTTAGTTGAATCCCTTCTCCAGAGCTGTCCTCCAGCCAGAGCCATTTTCCCATCTGCATCCTCCCTGCTTCCAGTCTCTGCTTTGCCATGGTGCAGTGAGGCTTGGACTGGAGAGCATCCCCAGCCTGCAGGACTGGAGGTGATCTTCTCTCTTCTCTCTGCTGTGACAGTGGAGGAAGAAAAGGAGCTGGACCTTAAAGAGCCTCAGGGAAGGTGGGAATGGAGAAAGAAACAGCTCCTAAGGGCAGCCTCTCTCCCAAGCCAGTTTCTTATGCTGGCTGGGCAAAGCAGCAGGAACAGCTGGCCAGGGATCTGGAAACAGCAAAGCAAAAGGGTGGGGAGGGAGAAATGACGGAAACCTCGCTCTGTCAGCCTGCCAGGAAAAAATATTAAACCTCTAAAAATAAAAGCAGCGGGAAAGGGAGGGCTGCGGGGGCTGCAATGGAGAGGATGCACTTACGTGGCCTGCACGGTGCCGGGCCGGAGGGCCACCTCAATCTTGTATTTGGCCCCGGTGAGCAGCTTGATGGTGCGGTTCTGGCCGAAGCGCTGCCCGTCCACCTTGAAGTACACCGCCCCGTCGTTGGGCTGGATTTTGAGGGAGACGCTGATTTTCACGAGGCTGGGGATGTCAACCATCGCGCGGCTGCGGGGTCTGCGCCCGTCTCCCCCCCTCCGCGGAAGGCGGCCAGCAGAGGAGACCGAGACGGCGAGGGAGAGGAAGAGGAGGAGGGAGGAGGAAGAGGAGGGGCTGCCGGATCCGAGCCAGCCCAGCCCTTCCCAAAAGCAGCGGATGATATATTTGTTTTTCCCTCCCCCGCTAATCACGGAGCAGCATCTGTGCTGCGGATCTTCCCTCCATCTCCTTGTTTGGGGAACATTTGCAGCTGCTCAGATGGCCGCGGGTTAGCAGGGAGGTAATCCGGCCTCGGTTACGGCAGCCTTAATCCCGCCGTCATTCCCGGGCCGGGCCGGGCGGGGCGGTTCAGCACCACGGGCACGGACAGCAGCGCGGCGCTCAACGCCGCAATCGGGCACGATTTGTGCTGGCATCTGCTATCGCCTCATCCCGACTCTCATATTGTCGCAGAAAGCAAACAACCAGTCAACAGCAACAGAAAAAAAAGACAAACAAGCAAACAACCATGTTTTTAAGGAGAAAGATCTCTGAAACTGGAAGTTGTAACTTTCAGTTCTTAGCTCTCCGCCCGTCTCATTCCAGATTGCAGAAATTACTTTTCATCCAGGAGTGGAAGATTTAGGCATCCTTTCCACTCTTTTGCAACTATGCTTTTAAAACTGCAATGTTCTCGCAGTTGGCACAGGATTTGGGCCAAAAAAATTTGCAGGAAGACCAACTGTGTTCTGGGCTGCATTAAAAAAGGGTTGGCCAGCAGGGAGAGGGAGGTGATTGTCCCCCTCTACTCGGCTCTTGTGAGGCCCCATCTGCAGTACTGCATCCAGACCTGGGGCCCCCAGCACAAGAAGGATGTGGAGCTCTAGAGCAGGTCCAGAGGAGGGCCACTAGGATGATCAGAGGGCTGGAGCACCTCTTCTATGAGGAAAGGTTGAGGGAACTGGGCTTGTTTAGCTCGGAGAAGAGAAGGCTCTGGGGAGACCTCATTGTGGCCTTCTAGTACTTGAAGGGAGCCTATAAACAGGAGGGGGAACGGCTGTTTACGAGGGTGGATAGTGATAGGACAAGGGGAATGGACTTAAACTGAGATGGGGGAGGATTAGGTTAGATATTAGAATGAAGTTTTTCACCCAGAGGGTGGTGAGGCACTGGAACAGGTTGCCCAAGGAGGTTGTGGATGCCCCATCCCTGGAGGCATTCAAGGCCAGGCTGGATGTGGCTCTGGGCAGCCTGGTCTGGTGGTTGGCAACCCCGCACATAGCTGCTTTTCTTTTTGTGTGCATGTTATTAGCCTATTAATTTAATTTTGAACAGTAAGCAAAATAATATATATTGCTGAAAACTTACACAATGTAAATCTTACTGTACTTGCCTTACTTACATATTTGGCTAAGAATAGGCTTCATATTTCATTCAGCCAGCAGCCAACAAAAATAAGAGCAGAGCATGATCCCTTAATCCCACAGCTGTGTGTATAATAAGCTCTGTAAGTAATATCCCATCTTTGATAGCAGTTACTGGTAGCAGGGACTGTTATAGAGGGAAGTTGTTACACGATGCAGTCATTGCTTCTCCCACTGAACAGTCAGCAGTGAAATACACGAACCAAACCAATGTCTGATGAGTAGCAGCATTATCAACATCAGTGTATGAGCATAATGTTAAGGGCTTGATGAGTCACTTAAAACCCTCGTATTGCTGAAGGATATCTAATCAAAAAGTAGTTACATTTAATCAAGTAGTATGTTCCAGGAACATCTCATCCTGCAGAGAGGGCCAGCATTTAATCACAAACCATACACTGAACTCCATAGATTTGTTGCCTAGATCTTTGCTAATGTTAAAGATCCTCAAGAATAGACACCGAAAGTTAGGTAAAGTGAATCCTTCCAACCCTCCAACCATTGTTTAAATCAACATTGAATAGTCTTGAAAATATATTGGAAGTTATCAGTCAAGTAGTGTGTGTTCAGATAAGGAAGCAGTTACTATATTAAGACAAATATCTCATAACCTTATGGCTCAAAAATGACCATTTTTCCTCTTCTTATTTGATCACCGAAAAAGACTTCCCTTTTTCCATTATATTCTGCTGAGAACTGCTGTGTTTTGTGGTTTGTTGAAAATTTTGCTTGCAGCAATTCCCACTTCTATGAGTTTAAATGTAATTCAGTAAGAAACTACAGAGGCCTTACACATGGGGAACCTGATAGCATCACTTAAAGTGGTGTGAAGAATAATGGCCATTGCCAGGGATCAGTTTTACTCCTCTCATGAGCCAGACATATCATGTTGTAGTAAATTGTGTGTAGCTGAATGCATTGATTGCAATTAGTTTCCCAAGTACACAAGAGGTCAGATCTATAATCAGGTTTTTTTCACCTTATTATTTCTGCCTGCATGATCATCTTTCTCTGGATGCAGCTCAGGCTGTGATTTTATTCCAGATCACTCTGGCAAAATAAACAAACAAACAAATAAATAAAATCTAAAAAAATTGCAAAGATGAGGGAGATTTAAAAAGCATCATAGTATGGATCATGTATGCACAGGCTAGGTAACTGTTTTAGCACATGGAAATGAAATGCAGTAAGAGTTGAGCATTTATAATAAAAAACAATTATAAATGTAAGCATTGCCTTTCTTTTTATTGATCTGATACCTTCACCTGCTTTTAGTGCTTTCACTTATCTGACCTTACCAGGTGTTTTTTATCCATGTAGATAACAAGAGAGGAGCTGTCTTTCATAAGACTTTCTGGGAAGTTAGTTTTCTTGCTGAAACTTAGCTACCCACTTTAATGGCCTTGATGGGCTTCAGTTAAGGCATTGCCTGGAGCCTCTAACCCCAACTTCTGCACATGGGCCCTACTTCAGCTCAGCTCTGGATTTTCAATTCCTGTCTTCCATACATGCAGGAATGCTGGTCTTCAGCTTTGCTATGTATGTACTTAGCTATGGGCTAATTGATCCTGATCTTCAGGCTGACCACCTGGTTTGACCTCAGCCTGGTCCTATGGAGGTGCTGTGGGCTGCATCTTGCTTTGCATCCTTAGTGAGAGAGGTATGAAGGATCTTAGAGAACCCCATCCCTTACCAGTTCTCATGGGGATTTTCAGAGGAAGCTGCTCTTATGCATAATTCCCTGTTGGTGAGTTCTTTGTGTTCTGTGCTCAGTAAGATAACTGAAGGGAGAAGGAGGCAATGTAGATTTTGGTGGGAGCACAGAGCAAATGGAGTGACCCTTACAAGGTTGAAAGCTAAATAGATGTTTCATAGGACTTGAACCAATATCCGATTTCTCTTAAGCTATAGCAGTAGCTTAGTAGTACAGATGGATGGACTTATCTGTTTTTCCTTCCATTTATTTTTTCAGTCTTTCAAGTCTACTTTTTGTTTCCCTCACATCTGAGACTTCCCAGTCTGTTGTCCAGGGTCAGTAAGATGTGTTAAGCTATTTCCCTTCCCTTGGGATGGGAATACTGAACAATTCTTGTTTGTACTGTTGAGTCCCTTAACACTCTTGAGGAGAGCAGTAAGCTTTCTCAAGTGATCTGCTCTCTTTCCAGAACTACAGAGGTCTTCTCACACTGCAGCTTTATCCTCCTACATCTCTCTCTTGTGTTTTGGCTGCATCACATACACGTATCTGATCTAAGTCACAGATGAGGTTGGATGCATTCTGTACCAAGTCAGAGCTAACGTGCGTGCAAGCCATGGTATATGTGATGTGCTGATCCAAGTTGCCTAGGAAACACACTGGTTAAGTCCATTTGGTGTTTTCGATCCACCTTATGTAATCTTTCTATGCAGGGTCTGCCAAGTGCATTAAGTTTTCAGTATTAGTGTTTATGTAGGAGTTCCCATTTTCCTGCTGCACAGCTCTGCAAGAATTAAATGTATGAAATGTGCCATGAGGTCAGGACAAGATGCCTTGTTTATGACAGTGAACATGCAGTACTTAATTTCCAAGGTGACACGGATGACCTTTTCCCACTTTCTTCTCCTTGATTATTTTTTTTAAATCATGCTGAATTTGGAAATGTCCTGGTTTTGGGTTTCTTTTTGAGAAGTGGATGTAAAGCCACAATCTCTCATTCGCTAAAAATAGCCATATGTGTGATGCCATATGGAGTGAACTGTGCTGAGATTTGCACTCGCCAGATCTCAGTTCAGTACTGTAATTCTTTTGAAACCTCTGCTTCTGAGTAGAAGCAAGAAAAGGTTTTACTTCTATTGGCAGCTGAACTGGATCTTTATCACCTTTACAAACCACTTCTATTATTTTTCATGTACAATCATCTTGAACATATGGCATTTGATTTAATTTCTACTGGAAATTCAGCTTGATATGGTGGAGAGCTGCATATTTCTGGAGAACTCAAGCACACTTTTACAGTTGAAGTGGGCTTATGGTACGTACTTGGAAAAAAAAAAAGAAGATCATGCAAGGATGGCACAGAGCAGCAAAGCTGATGTAACAGACTGAGAAACTACCTGTATTCCTTGCAGCTTACACATTTATTTGCAATGAGGTGGCTCATGATCTTGGTGTAAATGCACATCACTCTCTCAACTAGATTCTTCACTCACATAAATGCAGATGATTACTTTTTTTAATGCTTGCAGGAGGGAGTCCTGAAGTGGCAGGAGAAAAGGTATTCTAAGGAAGTAGAGCAGCAAAATCTCTCTTGTGAGAATGGGCACTTGTTAATAAACTGAGCTAGATTATGAACCTGTGTTGCAGACTGTGCTGTTGTGGCAAAGATAATCCAGCATTGCATACCTTTATCTACTTTGCACAGAAATGAGAACAGGGTAATTTTACAGTAGATTTACACAATGTATGTTACAATCTTTTTGCCAGAAATCACCCCTTCTTTGGAGAGACGCAAGAAAAACAGACTTTCCTCTCTCTTATGCGTAGTGCTGCTTTTTACCCTGTCCCTCACACTTGCTATGGCCACTGCAGTGTTAAGGACCTTTGTGCTTTGCTTGAGTGACTCAGCTGATCAGCACGTTTCTGTCCAGGCAAGGTGAAATGCTGATTCCCCTGTGGCAGTGGGTGATAAATGAAACCAAGTCAGAAGGACAAAAGGAAGAGCTGACCTTTAAAGATGAGATAAATTTATATATACTGTGGATACATATATGAAGTTATAGAAGAGGGTGATTCCAGCTAACACTAGATAAAGATAATTCTATACTTTGATAGTGCATTGCTTAGGTAGCTAATGGTAAATTCTGGAGTTGTTGGCTTGGTGTCACTGTATCTATAATTGCATTTCACACATCTCTAGGGGCTCTTCTCGCAGGTAAATGAGAAATTGAGCTTCCTTTGTTTAGTGATGGTGTCAGCACCCTTTTCTATTCAAAGAAAACCATTTCTTAATATAAGGTCATATAGACAGTTCTTTTTCCAAGAACAGTCCCTGGACACTTTCTATCATAGTTTATCATGGAGGACGCTATTCCTGACTCAGCATAAACACCGAACCAGGAGCAGCAGGTAAGCAGGGCTGCCAAGGAGAAAATCTGTGCCTGCAGAGAGAAAGATGCTGACAGATTCCTCTGTCTTTGTTCCTATAAGCCCTTCCAGCTTTCTTTTTCTCCGCTGAGGAAGAGAAAGAAGTAGGAGCTGTGAGCCACTTCTTGGTCTTTCGTGTTCATCCATTGGCTCTATAGTTTTATGTCCTTGAGGCCTTCAGTTAAAAAAATAAAAAAGGGCTTCCAGGAATGTGATGAAAGATATTTGAGTTGTCATTGTTAATGAGTTGTACTGTCAGTTATCCATTCAAGGAAGAAAAAAGTGCACCTTTCAAAAAGATGGAAACAGCAAAATGGAAGGAAATTATTCCCATTCTTAAAGCAAGAAGAATCACTTAGCACAGAAACGCTACACAGGAGGATGCCCTGAAGTATGCCAAACATCACAGTGGGCTGGAGCAACCACATAAACAGCAGGTAGATAAGAATGGTTTGAGCGAGCTTAGAGCAGGTCATTTGGCTGTGGAACCTTGTCTGGTAGGAACACTGCAGCAACTTCATAAAGAGCGAACGGGATTGCTGACCTGATCCTGGAGCTCAGAGGAGCATCCCAGCCAGCAGAAGACCTCTTTATATTGTAATAGTGATGCTGCTATTTGGAGGAAGCTCCAGGCCTTGTGCCGGTCAGGTCAAAAGACTTTTGCAAGTGGCTGAGGTTGAGTTAGCCCTGGGTTCAGCCCTAGCCTAAGTGGGCTTAGCTGTGAACGTGATTTGGAATCTTGTCCAGGATAGAATTGCTCTTGGCAGTGCATCAGCCTCTTCACTGCTCCTGTGTAACACCATCCTTCCTCCTGTATGGGAAAGAGGGAGTGTGACTGCTATAACACCCAATGTTGGAAAATGTTTTTATCTTATTTTTTAACAAACATTACCAAATGGGCTGTGTAACAAGTAAAAGGAAGTGATATTTTGTCATCTAACCAGTTTGGAAAGTCTCAGTATTAAAATCCAGATTTCCTGTATCAGCAGAGGGCGCAGCATCATTAACCAAGCAAAGGCTTTCCTGCTTACTGCCAAGCCCTAGCTGCTTGTGCCTCAGGAATAAGGCTTCAAAGGTGGGATGAAGTGACAGAGCTAATGAGTTAGAAACTGAGAGAGATCCTTTGGGTAAGCACAAAGCCATATGATACACCACCCTCCTTTGTTTTGCCAGAGTTCATGTATTTGTGGCGTGCACTTTCTTCATTGGGATTAGGCATTAAAGTGCTTATTTAATTTCCCAGGACTCTGTCATCAAGGCTGGCAGTGCTTGATAGAATTGAGCATTTTGTTGTGCTGTTGCCTGTTCTGTTAGAGGCAACCTATAAATACGCTCATGCTTCTATGTTTCCCTATCTCTCACTCTGTAAGAGGAAATGGGCTTGTTTTCATGTGATTAGCAGGCAGAGGAACTTGTGAAAGTGACACAGCTGTACCGTAAAAAAAAAGAAAAAGAAAAAAAACCCAAAACCCCACCCCACAGTTTGTTACCAGAGGAGCTTAACTGCTGGCTCTGATAGACCTGAGAGCAGGACTGCCCGCAACATGGAGCGAGAGCCGATGCGCATAAGGGAGGGCTACTTGGTTAAGAAGGTAAGCAGGCAGCCTTGGATGGCATAGTGCAGGTTGGGAAAGTGTAGGGCTTTGCTTTCAGTTATTTAAAATTAAAGGCTTTTTTTTTTTTTTTTTTTTCCTAAAAAGGAAGGTGAATGAAGACAGTTCTGTGAGTAGTAAAACAATGTGATTATAGTGATTTCAGAAGTACTGCTGGCAGTTATATCTTGTTAACAGTACTATATGATGAGGCATTTCTGTGTTTATCCTACAGTACTTCTGGGTCAAATATATATATATTTTTTTTACTAAGAAACACAAATGCCTTGGTTGGAAGCTTGGTAAAATAGGTAACAGCTCAAAATGACCAGAGCCTATTCTACTCTGCTTTATCAGAGAGTAAAATATTAGAGAAGCATGCTGCTATCCCTAAAGTAGGGAAAGCTTGTGGGACCATGGACAAGGATTAGGTTACAACTGTTATTGAAATCCTTAGTGAGATCAGTCTGGTGTCCAGCAGTTTAAACCAAGTCAGTTCTGGAGCACAGGAGGAGCTCTGCTGTGGGGTCTTTGCTCATCAAAACCAGAATTCCACTCCTTAGAGCTGCTGGCTGGAGAGCTCTCTAATCTGCAGCCACTGTTGCATAGAGGCCACTCCTCAGTCTTATTTCCATTGACACTGGAAGTAGGCAAGTTTATACAGCGATCTCAAAGCTGAACTGATGCTGCCATGAGGAAGGAGATGACCAAATTCACTCACGGCAGATTGCAATTCTCTCTAGTTCTCATGGCCCGATACTTAGAGCAGGTGACTCACAACCTATACTATTCCATGGCAAAGAAATGGCTAGAAACTTGGACACAAACTGTGTCTGGCTGGGCTTGCCAGGAAAAAGGTGTGTGCAGGCATCCGGTGTGAATTCCTGCCATTCCTGTGGGTGCTGGGTCCCCAGGAAGTCTCTCTGTGTGGGTACTGCTAATGGAAAATTGCTGCTGCATGTGCTGTTTCAGTAGCAACAGAGAAGTGGAAATTGTGCCCCTTTTCTGTAAGGTCGTTCTGTCCTTGCTGAAGTGAGTTTGTGTTGATGGTGAAGAGCAGCAGTGTGCCAAATGGAGGCTGGAGGGCAAAAGGAGAAGATGCAGACCAGACTGGCAGCAGCTGTTTGATCTATCAGTAAGACTGCAGTGGATTCTGTAACCAGAGCTTCCAGCCAGGATGGGCAAGGTCCAAATCAATCTTACCTGCTACTGAAGTACTCTCCTCTTTTTTGTTATGCTTCTAAAGTGAAGCTATGGAATACACCTCCCAGACAAGTCCCTCACACAGCTACAGTTGTCTTTGCCAAGGGTGAGGGCTGTTTTTCACTGGCTCTCTTCTTTTCTAATTTACATCATGGGATCATGCTTGAGGGTACAGCATGTTTTAGCTGGTACAACATGACTTCTGTTACATATGCATTCAGTGCTGGTTTTATGTCATTTTAAGCTGCTATGTGTATTTGTGGTGACTTTGTGTAATCTTCTGAGCAAGCACAGAAAACGGCTCATCTTCACTTATGTAGTGCTGCAGAAGTTTTTGTTTTTTTTTAATTGTTCTACCAAAGAGACTATGAGTTTTTAACGCAGCTAATGATTTGAGAGACCAATTCGGAGAACATCCATCTTTATATGAAGTTTTTGGAGCAGAGGAGTTGAGTTGATTTTTAGTACAAAAAAAAAAAAAAAAAGAAACACACCATCCTTCTTGTTTGTCTTTCATGGGCTGTTTTAGCTGAGATCACCATGACCACGTTTGGGCTTGCTGACAGTGGACATGAAGCTGCTGGTCTAACCCAGCTGTGCAGTGGCTTCCATTGGCAGGGCACGTCAGAATCTTCAGGAAGTTATTATTTAGAAATTAGCAGAAATATCAAAAGATGTGGTAGACTGGCAAATAAAAGGATTGTGTGGTGGCTCAAGTCTTGGCTCACCATCCTACTTGATTCCTTAGCAGAAGTTCAACCTATGGGTCCACTCGTGTTCTCCAGAAATGATAAATTCATACAGCTTAAACAAGCAAAAAATCAAACTAAAGGAAATAGCATTCAATCCCTATGTGCAATCCATATCCAAGACAGGCTCTTCTTTGTAACTCCCGGTTCAGCTGGGTTTCTAGAAAGCCCCCAGCACAGTGATTTTTCCTTTGGAAGGTAGCATTCACTTGTGAGGATCCTTCTGCCTCCAGTGAGGGCTGCAGAGGCTGGGAGCTGGTTCCATTCTTAGTAACATCTCTGCTGACTGTTTTCCCTATTCACCCTGTAGTTGAATGTAAGATCTGATTCAGAGTTTGAAAGGCCACAGAAGGCAGAGTAGGAAGAAGGATGTGATGGAGAAAAGCTATATTTGGGGAGTGGTGGGGTGGGGAAAAAAGGAAGGTGGTTTTTCTGTCCCATTCACGTGTGTAGAAATGCAAATGCAGCTAGTGCAGTCCCTCTCTCATATTTGAAGATCAAAACAAGCCACTCTGCACAGTCTGATGGTGTCTGCCTTGCTTCTATCTGCAGCTTTAACACTGTCCAGCCACCATGGGGGGGGAGGGGGAAAGAGAGGGGAGGATAAACTAGGGTCTCTCTTTGTGCTGGAAAGACTAAGGACAACTAATATTTTTGAAGAATTTGGGTCCCATGTATGCCTGGTGCTCTTCAGTAATTCTTCAGAGAAGCTGCTGATATTCAGCATATCTAAATGTTCATTTGGATGAGAAGTAAGTCACTTTGGTGTCTGGGATTGTGACTGTTTTTAAAGCTGTTTGCAGGCAGGCTGAGCTAGCTAGAGCACCAGGTTCTTAATTCTAGCACTTAATCATGCTAACTGAGCACAGAGAAACAGATAGTTCCTCTTTGAGGCCCTGAGACTTTGGATATTTATTTCACTATATGTAGGTTCTGGCCCTGGCTTTCTCTATATTTCACTTGTCTAAAAGCTGTGATTCAGAAACAGGAAGTAAAAACTTCAAGAGATGAAATGAAGCACCTCAAATTCTCACCACAGCAGTTAGGGATTTGCACCCTAAGAACCTTAAACTACTCATTGCTATTTGCTTAAGTCAAGAAATCCTCTGCAAACTTAGAATCATAGTATCACTTGAGTTGGAAGGGGCCATTGAAGTTCACCTAGTTGAACACCCCTGCAATGAACAGAGACCTCTACAGCTAGATCAGATTGCCCAGGGCTAACCTTGAAAGTCTCCAGGGTTGGGGCATCTACCGCAGCTCTGGGCAACTTTTTCCATTGCCTTGCCACTTATATTGTTTAAAAAAAAAAAAAAATTCTTCCTTATATCCCATCTAAATCTCCCTTCTTCTAGTTTGAAACCATTTACCTCAACCTTACCACAACAGACTCTGCTAAAGAGTCTGTCCCCTTCCTTCTTACAGCTCCCCATCAGATACTGAAAGGCTGCTCTCAGGTTCTTCCCTTCCTGGATCCTTCCCTTCTCCAGGCTGCACAGCCCAGCTCTCATCCTGTCCTCAAAGGGAGGTGTTCCATCCCTGGGCTCATTTTTGCAGCCCTCCTCTGGACACTCTCCAACAGCTCCATGTCTCTCCTATACTGAGCACTCCCCATCTGGATGCAATGCTCCAGGTGAGGTCTCACAGTGCAGAGCAGAGGGGCAGGATCTCATCTCTCAACCTGCTGGGTGTCATCTTGAATCAGTTTAGCTGGGACAATGTTGGAAAAACTCACAGGTGGGGTCACTGGAAGAGGAAGTAAGTGGTGGTCAGAAGAATAACAACAGTGTGTTTTAACTGCATAGTAAGATGGGTGCGGTTGTGGTTTAGCGTTCCCCTTGAGACATGATAATTAATTTAGAGTCAGATGTTCTGTGGAAGATCATGTCTTCAATGGATATCATGTGAACAGTGATTTTTTTCAATGCAGGGTAGCATGTTTAATACCTGGAAGCCAATGTGGGTTGTGCTCTTAGAAGATGGAATTGAGTTCTACAAGCGGAAGTCTGACAACAGCCCCAAAGGGATGATCCCACTAAAAGGAAGCACCATCAACAGCCCATGCCAAGATTTTGGCAAAAGAATGGTAAGTACTTCTTTTTCTAATAACTATGATTGACAGTATATTTAAACTCCTGAAGGCCCTGAAAGGGCACAAGGCTGGTAGTTAGATTCCTTATTCATATCCTGGTGATCACTCTCATTTGTCTTAGAAGGTTGCAAGCAGGCTTGGAATTTTGTAGCGTTTGAAAGATGTGACTGCTTGAGGAACAGCTCAGGATATTTCAAGAGGAGCAGTTCAGAAAGCAGTTGTTCAAATTTCTGATTCTATCCTAGTGGATCTAAATTGTATTTTCATGGTGCCAATAGCCACAAAATAAAACTGTGGTAAACTGCCTCATGAGCTCTGGAAAAATGTAGTTATTGCCAAAGAGCACTGACTAGCTTGCTCGGGTGGGAGGGAGATAAATGCTGTGATACAAATGCCCTAAAAAAGCTGTGATTCCAAACTGTTTTGTTACCATTCAGTAAGTACATGAGGTCAGGTAGTTCATATTCATATAATCTGTTTTATTTGCATGTTGTGTGGTTATATGTAGAGCTTTTACCTATGACTAAGAGCTACGTGTTTACTCAGAGTGAAAAACCAAAAACGATTTGGAGAAATTAGTTGAAATGATGCTATACGTTTGGGCCATCTCTGTGGGCAAGCATGGCAAGCAAGCTAAGGTCCAAGTTCCCAAAGAGATGCACGTATCATGATACTGGTAAATTCAAAGTCTTGTTTGAAGGAAAATTAAAAGCAGGAAAATGAACGTGTAAGAGTGCTTGTTTTGTCATAGGGTTCCTGAAATATATGTGTTGGTGAAACAAGATTTCCAGGATCAAAGAATGATGCATTTAGTCTGGAAGGAGAATTTTATGATCATGCATCCTTATCCCATGCTCATCATAGATGCTGCAATACCTGAGCTGCCCAGGGAGAGCATTCAGTTGATTCAGAAACATTTGAGACCAAAGCCATTTACTCCTTCTTGCTGACAGCTTCTGCCATACTCATCCTCTGGCAAGGCAGGGCAAGCCTTACTGGTAACCCCTGCAACTTTGGATCTGACCTTCTGCTTCAGCAAGGTGCAAGCCAGAGCTCTGCATTACTGCACTTGACTTCACTTCTTCTGCAAACCATGAACAATAAAGATGAAGTGTAATTACATCCAGGGTCTAGAGCATGGGAGAAGAACATAAAATAACCAAATGAAGGAACACAGTATGTCTGTACACATTTGGTTCTAATTCTGTCAGTTTGAAATTTTGTCTCTACATTATCTAATTAACAACCCCCTGTACAGCTTTCCTTACTCTATACATGGGAGGAGGATACTGTTCTGGAGTATCAGATCCTACAATACAGTACTAGACATTCATTTTTTTCCTTATAAAGCATTTTTTTCTGGACAGGTTTTGTTTTTTTTGGTGTGTTTGAAGTTCTAATAAAATCACTGTTGTTCTGTAGTGGTTGCATGTGCACTCCCAAAATAGGCAGAGGGGTCCGAAGTGTTCAGTGTCAGATCAGGAAGACAAGGCACGTGCTTTTTCAGAAGTAAAATCTGATGCAGTTTGTCGAAGTCAGTGGAAGTGGTCCCAGTGACTTCATTAGGTGTTGGAGCAGATCCTTTTTGTTAGGTCAGTGAGATCCCTCTGCAAGTCCATAGACCAGCAGCCCTGAAGAAGTGCAGATCTGCACTTCTCAAACAGTCAAAGCTGCAACATACTCATTCATATAAGCAGTGCTGTTATTGGGATTGTTCTTACTAGTAGTTACTGCCCAACATGATTAAATTACTGCATATATTCCCTGAAAATATAGGAACTTTATTTTTTGATATTTTACATCTTTATTATGCAGCTGAATTCAAAGCCTCTTCCAACTTCCATGTTCATCTGGTCAGATTTGAGCTGTTTGAGTCAGGTAGGCCTCAATGCAGTGATACAGTCTGAAACCTCAAAGGTGCATGTCACAGCACACTTAGTTTGGTAAATCAGTTGCAAAAAGCAGATGTTGAGGGGAAATCTTGGATTTGTTAAACAGATAAAGCGTGTTCCCAAGAGGCTGTGACTGCATATTTAATGACTTTAATTGCAAAATACACTCACCACTGTTCATTGGTCTTGATGTGAATCTTTATCATTGCTCAGTGTGATGTTAATTCTGCTATATTCCTTCTTCCTCTGGATGGCATTATCATGTATGGTTCCTTATAGTGGGATTCATTTATCTAAAGTGTTGGTGTTTAGTTCAAGCCAATGCTCTAACTTTCTCAAAAGCACACATAGATATACATCTCCAGAAGGGAGTTTGTTCACTTCTAGGATTGGAGACAGCTGATTATTCAGAGTCTTGATTTCATTACTGTAGATCCAGTGTTCTGTGCCCTCTGATGGTAGTCTCTACTTGTTCCTATGGATCCATGCTGTTTGCTCCCTTATTAGCTTGATGTTTCCAGTTTGATGCCTACTGAGCCTTTTTATTCTTGTACAACTATGGAAAACATAACAGTTCCTCTTACGGGGAGTTGTATTTTAGAGGAAATGGAAGCCCTCTTGTCTGAGTAATTTGACCTGGATTTTCCATCCAAAAGGTCACTGGATGAAAGCAAGATCAAACAGTCTGAACTTTGAGGGTTTTTTTCCAAGTTGTTGTTGTTGTTGTTGTTTTCCTCTGCCTAGTCTTGCCTTCAAAAGATCTGTTCTCATTTTGTGGGAATACAGGTTTTCCAATGGGGTCAGTGTATATTAGAGAGGCAGTGATCATGATGTGTATCTAAGAGTTGGATTTATCATTTCCTTACCAAACTCTTAGAAGGGTGCTAGACTGCAAACAAGTGCAGCTACTCTGTGATGTGACAGTTTTCTTCTCTCTAAGCAGTATGGTGTGGTTTGTTTTTTTGTTATTGTCTCTCCTCCAGACTGACCACATCTCTAAATAGTGTGACAAGTTTACACCCATGTAATTTTGCAGGGGATGGGTTCTTCAGTCTTTCAGCTATGTTGAACTTGCCAGCAAATGTTAAAATCATCAGCTATATCAGTGCCACTCATTTTTGCTGATGTTAGCACTAGCTGGAAAGTAACAAAAGTCCATTTCCTGTACTGCCTGTCCATGCTTTTCTTTGGAATTATTTTATTTGACTGTGGCTGTAAGGCACTCTCCAAAGCCCTTTAGGTAGACTGTATGCCATGGTGACACCAGCTACACTAAAGCAACTTGAAAAAAACATTGTTTATCCTTCCAGTTTGTCTTCAAACTCACTGCAGCCAAGCAACAGGACCACTTTTTTCAAGCCTCCTACCTGGAAGAGAGAGATGCTTGGGTACGGGATATCAAAAAGGCAATTCAGTGCATAGATGGAGGTCAAAGATTTGCCAGGAAATCTACAAGAAAATCCATCAGACTGCCTGAAACAATCAACTTGAGGTATGTTCTTGTAGCTCTGCTCCTCTGTTTACTTTCCTCTGCAGGCAATGGCAGATATGTAACCTCAGCATGAAAGAGCTATTAGCATGTCTGTCTGTGCTACCTATCCAGTTTCCCTTGGAGTCCTTTCTGCATAACTGACAGTTTCAGCGTGGCAAAAAATAACTTGTGGTGAGAACCTGGAAGATCTTTTTTAAAGCATCATCTTTTATAAAAACAAGCTAATTTGTCAAAGGATTTTGCTTATGAGCAGGCTTCTGAGTACACTGCAGCACTACATGTGATTCTTTTAGGAGAAGCATTTCACACAGCACAGAATTTAGTGTAAAAATGTTTTTATATTTATTTTACCTCTGGACAAATGGTACTGTTAGCAGTTTTGCATGATGAAGAGAGTGCCTGCCAGAGAACTTGGAGTTGGCAAAGGGCACACTCAAGATGCCATCTTCTTGTCAGTACAGGTCAGTGTGATATTTGTCTCTGAGCAGCAAATACAAAGATACAAGTGAGCCTGTGGTCCTTTTTACAGGTTAGTGAAACAAAAAGGGGCAAAGATCCAACTAAACGTCTTCACCATTTTCAGGGGATCACCGTGATTGAATAAAAAGCCGAAGAATTTAGCCTGTGACACTTAGTGTTTGTCCTTCTCATTTCAGAATCTCAGGGAATTAGTTCTGAGCAAGTGAAAAGCAGACGGGAGGGAGGAAGTCAGATCAGGAGTCACTGAGGTTACTCGGGGCCTCTGAGAGCATATAGGCTTTAAGGATGTCCCAGTCACAGGCTTTCTGCTCAAGCAGCCTCCGCAGTAGGTATTCCTCTGTTCAAACTACAGTCATCACAAGCTGGAACAGTCTCAAAATGGGGGTAATTAATGATGAGCCCTTCGTGCACCATTCTTGTATTTGTGATGACGGTGGTGAAGCCTCCACGCTTTGCATAGAAAGCTTTTCAGAAGAAAAATACTAAGCCATGCTGTAGCACTGCAGAGAGCACTATGCTAGCAAAATACGAAGATCCTCTGAAAGAATATTTCTATAACAGCTGGATATAACTTTTTACATGCTAACAGTTTTTGCTGTTTGTTTGTTGTATGCACAGTGCTTTGTACCTCTCAATGAAAGATCCTGAAAAGGGAATAAAGGAATTGAAGCTGGAAAAAGATAAAAAAGTGTTCAATCACTGCTTTACAGGTAAAGGAGCTCTTGTCCTGGTGGTTTTTTTTTTTCCTTCATTCAATAAAAAGGGCACAGGGCTAAGAGTCTAAAGATAGACTCTTAGCTACAGCTCTAAGCTATTTAGAGTAAACTTTGTGAAGAAAGTTTGAGAGGAAAGCCTGGCAGAAGTCATCTTGACCACTGTGGGACATGCTCAAAGGATGAAGCTTGAGAGGGTTCAGATACAGTCACAGTGAAGGAGAGAAAATCAAATGAGTGCCAGCAAGATTGAAATAGATCTTTCTAGAAAGTTGTGTGAAACAATTCCAGAAGAACTGTTTCTCACTGAATTTTTCTACAGCAAACTGTGTCATGTTTTTAATTCCTGTCCTGCTCCAAGTCAAATCTGTGGATGCTAAGCTTGAATGTCAATCTCTTTCTACAACACTGCATCAGTAACGCTGCAGCTTGAAAGACTATCTTCTCCAGGCTTGGCTTTTCCAGTCTCTCTTGCTGAAGCTTCCCAGCTCAGCCCTGCATCTTTTCCCAGCTTTTTTCTCCTGGAAGTACAGTGTCCAGGAGTTGTATTGGCCCAGGACATCAGTTGGATTAGCTGTAACTCACTGGATGACACAGGCACCTTTGCAGGTTAATTCTCTGCATTGTCACTGAGAATATCTTTCAGGAGATTTGTGTTTAGAGGGAGTGGACTTTTTGCCAGTGGTGGTGTTTATTTCTTGTTATTTTTTTATATTAGGTTTCTGTGTGTTTGTCTTGATCTGTGGCTGATATTCATATTGTTAATTCCTTTATAACCAGGCACTGCTGTGATTGACTGGCTGGTCTCTAGCAACTCCATCCGAAATCGCAAAGAAGGCCTCATGCTTGCCTCCTCCCTCTTGAATGAAGGCTACCTACAGCCTGCAGGAGATACATCCAAGGCTGCAGCTGAGGGACTGTCAGATACCCCATTCCTGGATCTTAGTGATGCCTATTACTACTTTGTGAGTGCTGTACTGGTTTTCCTTTGTTTCTGGTTTGCAGATACTCTTCTCAGGCTTGAGCCTTGTTTTTTAAGTCCTGAAGGAAAGGTTGTCAGAAATTGAGAATTCCGTGTTAAATATCTTTCTCCGTGTGACGCTCGGAATAAACTGACTCACTTTAACATTTGTAAGGTCAGTTCTTCTGTCGCTCTGTGTGAGCTGAGATCAAACTGGGTTCTTTTTAGCTTAGACTTTGTTCCCAGTAATTTCAGCAGTAACCAAGACTTGGCCACCAGCTCCCCTGATGATGATTCAGTGGAAGGGAAGAGAGTAATTCATCATCATGAGGCTTCTTAGAGCAGCTCAAGCTGGAAATACCTTTTTGTGCTCAGAGCCATCAGATGTGACTCAGTTCACATGCACGCAAGCAGAGCTTGCCTATCAGCCAAGAAGCAAAAGTTTTCAATATCTACCTCATAACCCCTGTTCTGGGTAGCTTAACCAATCTTTTCAGTTTATTTCTTCAAATTAGTCCACAGAATATGAAGAACTTGCAATATTGCAATTACAGTCAAATACTGTTTTTAAAAATGCTTGGTTTATGAACTTATGCTTGCAAAGAATATTCTTACCGTCGTGTAAAATTGCTTCAGTTTTACAGTTCTGTTTATACTTACACGTACAATCACCCTGCTTCACCAAAATGAGTTTCCCATTGCTTGCTTTGTTTTCCTAGAGTATCTCTATGGTACCTGTGCAGAAACTGAAGCGCTGGCAGTGCTGGTGAAGGAACCATGTAGCCATTGTGGTTCCTGGCTACCCATGACGCTTCTGATAGCCCCTGTGCACTCTGCTTGCTTTCAGCTTGCTTTTAGTTTGTTTCAGTGGTCTGAGGGAGGAAACTCCATGTCAGCACCTGGCTTGTTTTCACATGAATTGGAAGTACAAAAGCTTACTATATGCAGTACAAATGGTTACCTTCATTCGTACCATTTGAACTATGTAGTTTCACTAAGCAGCGTCACAAATTATCTGGTGTGGACAAACAGCCTAGATGGAAACATTTCCTCTTCTTCCCAAATTTTAGATGCTATGCTGCATGTAGGAAGAGGAGAGGTACATTGGATTGGGAATGGGCAGCTTAAAATTGGCTGTGCCAGCTTTGCTTCATGTAGACTGCGATGCATGCAGGTGCTCCAGCTCTCTTCAGATGCCCAAAGACCCGTTTTCATGCTTCCAGTGTGACATGGACAGGTCCTCAGCTCTACTGGAATGCTTTTCAGTAAAAGAGTTGGGTTTTTTAGGTATCAAAAACAGAGTGGAAGGAAGGCAAAGAAGCCATGCTCATACATTATGTATAAACGTGTACCATTTGTGTAACTACTTAATGTTCTCTTGTGGTCATGCAGCCTGACAGTGGATTTTTCTGTGAGGGGAATTCTAGTGACGATGATGTGGTCCTGAAAGAAGAATTCAGAGGCATGATAGTCAAACAAGGATGTTTACTAAAACAGGTTGGTACCACACACTTTCTAGCCTCTCATTGGAATGGGTACAGGATTACTCTTTTCCCCTTAAAAGCTTTAAAGAAGAGAAAAATAAGCCTATGCCATGTCTTCCTTCAATAGGTTTTATCTCTGTCTCTCCTTTTACACAAAGAACTCTTCCTGTAGCACAGCAGCAGGATTTCTGATCACAGTTGCAAGACTTATTGCTGTTAGTATAGAACAAGATAGCTTAGTGTTTTAATTAAATACAAGAGAATGCTGAAGTAGGTGTTTTAGGAAGGGTATCTGCTTCTTCTGGAAGTCTGGTGCCATGAAGGAAACAAGAAAATATCTGTTGGGAACATAAGTACTTCTTGGTAGTGTTCACTTGTATTTCTCTTGTTCAGCCATGTTTCTCAAAAGCAAAAGAAGAAATTAGGTATGAGTCTTTCTGCTAACGTTTACTCTGTCACATTCACCTCAGCCTGGTTAGTAGGAACTTCTTTGCAAGCAGCAATAGTTAGTTGAGAAACTAATATTTTGAAATGCTGAGAGGAAATGATTCATGATGTTCTTTACCAATTAATCTGGATTTGGTCACCCTCCAGTGAACTGTGGTTCACTGTAGGCACCACTGCTTCTGCTGATTATGTCTGTTTTCAAGACTGGAGTGATGGATGGGGAAAATGTAGTCCTGCTGTGTAATGGTGTTACTGCAGTTACATTGTGAGAGCTGTGAAATGAGTCAGTGTTTCAGCTTCCTGAAATGCTTCCAGATCTGATGCCCTGGGATGTCACCCAGTCTGTCTTCCCTGCAGCTTTTCTGGTGACTCATCATGTTCAGGCTGGGAAGGTCAGGATGGTCATATGTGCTGGAAGAGAAATTTCCTATCTTCCAGGAAGAACAAAGGGCAGAACTAGATGAGCTGGATGTAGTCCATGCATGTCTAGGGTCCTTGTGACCAGCAGGAGTCCGTGAGGTGACCAGCTGGCCCAGACTGAGCTATAGGATGAGATCTCCCAGAGCTTGAATGCACTTAAACAACACTGATTGATTGGAAGTAATGGACTAAAGGCTGAGGGTGACTTTTGTTAATATTTGGATGCCTGCACTGTTTGGAGCTAAATCCACATGTTATGTTATGATATTATGCAGCCCCTGAGGGCAGTCCCTAGAAGTAAGGTGCAGTGCCTGGAGCCCCAGGAGGGCTGGGTGCCTCAGAATGGCATTGCTAGAAGGCTGTGAATTGGCATTAAAGCTTCCTCAGCCATCCAGCCAAGGATGCTGTGGAGAAACATTAGGATCTGAGCCTGGCTGCTAATAGCAGTGATTATATATATGTGCAATTATAATTGCACAGTTAGCCATAAGCATTTGCAGGGAGGGCAGTTCATGACATTTGTGTTTTTGAATTTTTCTAGGGGCATCGGAGGAAAAACTGGAAAGTGAGAAAGTTTGTTTTAAGAGAGGACCCTGCGTATCTTCACTACTATGATCCTGCTGGAGTAAGACACGTTTGGTCAACTTTGAATTATTTTTCTGTTTGTTTGGCAGTTTTGCTTTGGGGTTATATTTTCTGTTGTTGCTGAAGTTTGGTTAGTTTTTTTCTTTGATTTTCAGGCTGCTCTTTTCTAGAAATGAGTGAAGTATTTGCTTAGGAATGTGTGATTAAAAAAAAAAAAAGCCAGGCGGGACAGTGGGGCAATTTGTGTTCACACTGCCTGGTCACTCTGGAAAAGTAAGAGGGAATGATAGTTTTGGGGGCTGGCACATCAGGGTGGCAAGTGACATCCAGATCTGGGAGCAGTCAGTACTGAACTGTACTCTCACCTATTCGCTGTGGTCAATTGGAAGTGAACAAGTTGAAAAGAGCAAATTAAGGCAATATAGTGATTTTGCAGTTTATAATTTTCCCTGTCGGAGACATGGCATTTTATTTCTCATATAATTGTAATAGGCCAAATACTGTTCTGAGAAAGGAAGGGGCATCACTGCAGAAAAAAACTCCCCTCAAGAGCAAGTGTCCATATGGGTTCAGCCCATTGTGTGTGTTTATTTTGTCAGGGACAGCTGCAGGAGCAGTGCTGTTGTTGTGGGTTACAGTTCCCCACTGTGCCTGTCCCGCTTGGCAGAAGCAGCTTAGACACAATGGGGAGTCAACGCTGAAGAGTTTGACCTCCATTTCTGGTGTGTTTTCCCCACTCTTGGCTTTTCCTCCCAAAATACTGAAGTGTCAGCTGATAGGAAATGCATGCTTCAGGCTTATGCTAACAGAAGTGCTTCTTCATCCATTCTTCGGCTATCACAGTCTAGAAGCATGAAAGAAGGAAAAATAGTCAAAGTTGTAACAGCTCCTGCTGTTTTTTATTTTTTCTCTAATTAAGCAAACAAAAACTTTTTAAGATCTACTCTTCCTTCTAATTAACCTTCTTTTCACGATGAAAAGGAAAGCCTGTAGTTGGCACAAGGTGGTTTATACTCTTACCATGCCATTATTCAGGACATGCAAAATACTCTGCAGATCCTGAATTCCAAATTCCAAAAGAGGCTTCTTATTTATTTACAGGTTTGTGAACGCCCCTTACCCTTCATATTACTCTGGCTGAGGATCCCTGGTTTTCTGAGGAGATGCTTAGTCACCAAATGTTTTTGTTTCCACTGTGGAGTTGTAGTCAGTTACTGAGATGTGAATTGTTTCAGGAGTGTTGTATTTTATGCTGACTTTGTATCTTTCCCAGGGAGAAGATCCACTGGGAGCAATCCACTTGAGGGGCTGCGTGGTGACTGCAGTGGAAGATATGCCAGACTGTAAGGAACCATAGTGAAAGAGCTGCTATAGGGTTTTGGTGCATTCTTTCAATCTGCCAAAAATCACAAGTGATTTTTTTTTTTTATTTTTACTCAAAAACAATCTATTTGCAACAATTCAGTAATTGTTCTGATTACTCGGTTATCTTTAATTACTAGAGGAAGGTACTGTGATAAAGGTAGCAACAGGGTATCTTGTGTTTTGTCAGTTGTTTAGACTAATCAAAATGATGAACTGGCATCCCTATGTTAAGATAACTGGCCACAGAAAAATAGGCTGAGTTCTCTTTTTAGTTTGTTTTTTTTTTTGATGGAAACTTTAGGTTACAAATGGTAGTGCCAATGAATTGCTATTCTACACATTGTTCCTTCTCAAAACTAGAAGCTGTGGGAAGAGCAATGGTTAGCATTGCTGCAGGAACAAGAAACATTCACTCTATGCATTCTCTTCTCCATTGAAGCAATGGTGAAATGTGCAGAATTCATATTTTTTTACTCCAAAACAGTGACAGATTTCATGGGCTTAATTTTGCAAACTGTTTACAAAGGTATGGTCAGGCACGGCTATAGAAAGGAGGCAAATCCTGTTACGTAATGTAAAGAAAAAAACATTTTAAATGCAAGACTTTGATCACTCATAGCTGGCTTCCTTATTTCTTTCCTATAGCCAAGAAGTGTGACGTTGAAAACAATCTGTTTGAAATAATCACAGCAAGTGAAGTCCACTATTACTTGCAAGCAGCTTCATCCGCAGAGCGTACAGAGTGGATCAAAGCAATTCAGACAGTTGCTAGGACTGGGAAATGAAGATGATCCACCAGCAAGAAGGACAACTGAAACTGATTGCTCAAAACAAAATGGGAATTTTAGCTTTTCTCTGAAATAAAGTTGTGTCAACCAGAAAAGCCTCCTAAGGCTTGTGGATTGGGAGGGGGGAATAAGTTTCAGTTCCGTAGTGGGCACAACCACAACAGAAGTAGAAAGTGTCTTACTAAATTATAGCATAGAATATGTTACATTAGTGTGTGCTTCCTGTAGTATTCAGTATGCCTTGGGAAGGTTATATCTTCTGCCTTTCCCTGCTGCCACTGCTGATAGCAAGAATTTCACCATTAAGAGAGGACAGGATCTCATTGCTGTCTGTACACAAGAAATAGCCATGTATGACTCAGCTTTTACTGTTTGAGTATCTTCTAATAACTCAAGGGATTCCCAAGACAAACCCTTTCTTCTTTACCAGCCTGTCTTTCTACTGCCATGTTCAGCTATCCAAGTAATGCAATAGAGCTAAGGAAAAAAATAGTTTTTTGGAGATGTGATCCACACCTTTATAATCCTTCAGTGTTAAGGACTGGAAGAGTTCAGATGACTGTAGTAGCATTATGCAGAAAGCATGCACAAATCAATGACAGCAGTATGAGTATCCATGCAGGAAAATTCTTTGCCCATGATTCTTCTGAGGCAATCTCAGTTTTTCTGTACCGCTTCATTTTGATCTTCACTAAATTTCTCCAAAAGAATCTGTTCCAAGATCATTGTTTTGCTTTATTTAGATCTTCAGTGCAGCTGCTGCAGTGTTGTGCACTGCTGATTTGACCTGTATTTGAATTAAGAATCTTTCAGGAAAAGGATCCATATATTGATACTTGAATTCCCAGCCGAGGTGTTGTTGATTAGGGTCTTTCTTAACCTACAGAAATATACTCAATGCTTGGCTCTGTGCTTTAAGTCGTATTTGAGGAACGTTATTAGTTCTGCAATAAATGTCATTTGATGGTGTCAGGTTAACCTGATCAATCTTTGTTTTTTGTCATACTGCCTGCCTCAAACCTCCAAGTCTTCAAACTATAAGCAAGAACTGGAGGTCATCATGTGAGATTCTGCATGTAGCCTTTTCTTAAAAAAAAGAAAAGAAACTTTTAAAAAAAATTAGATTCCTTATCCTTAAGAACTCTTATTCAGATTTCTTGAAACTGAGAAATAAATATGGTTCTAAAGCTTACCTTTAGTTCTGTTTCATTATGTGTGTATTTACCCTGTTGACATGTATACCATGCAAACAGAGCCAGGAGAAGCTGCTACTTCAGCCTAGGGTAACCTGATTGATGTTCAGGAAGAAACTTCATCTGGTTCATGGAAGCTGTATTATCACAAAAGCTGTTGTTGTTTTGGTAAAGCAGTAGTACAAGCAGCTTCTGCAGTAACTGGACTGTGCCTTGGTCTGTTGGACCAGCTTGGTGATGATAATCTTGGAGGGTGTGGTGCTTCCATCTAACATGAAAACAAAACTTTGGTCATCCACTGCATGCGTTTGGGTTGATATGGGATCTGCACAAAGGAAAGCTATAAGTACAGTAACAGATTGCTGATAAGATTGTGGGTTTTTTTCCCCTCCCATTTGGAGGGGAAAGGGTATGAATGTATCATCATCTCATAGACAGCAAAAACAGTTAATAGAAAGCAAGTCTGAAGAGATCTAATCTAATGTACCTGAAGGTTGATGGCTTGTTGCTTTCTAAC
Source organism: Meleagris gallopavo (assembly GCF_905368555.1). NCBI lineage: Eukaryota > Metazoa > Chordata > Aves > Galliformes > Phasianidae > Meleagris > Meleagris gallopavo. Next base: position 6,010,007 of record NC_139405.1, on the reverse strand, counting down.
AACATTATACCAATACTGTGCCTTTCACTCTTGCCTAAGGAACTCTCTGCAGTTATGTTCATGTTACGGAGTTGTGGTTTGATATCAAACACCTGCAGAAGAACAGGTACCCCTTTTTTGCTGGGACCCTCTTGTGTTGGTGAATCTGCTGAATTGATAGAAGCCAACGTAGTCTGATGAGATCTGGACCTCAGAAGACTGTACCAGCCCAGAAGGAAAACATCTTGGATCTTAAACTAAGCTCAAAGCTCAACCGTGCTTTCTACTCTGTTTTTATTACACAGCCATCTCCATTTGTTTATTGGTCTCTGGTGTTCTTTCTTTTTTTCTTTTTTCTTTTTTTTTTTAACCCCCAAAGTGCTTGGTTTTTCAGAATTTGCAGGCTTTGGCACATTTGTGACCTCAACAAGAGAACAGCGAATACTGGCAGTCAGCAGAGTCTCCATTATCCTAAAGGAAACGTGGATTTGCTTAAGAAGCTTCTTGTCCTTGGGCCTAAATCTGGGTAATTTTCTACCGACAGTGTGATAGAGCACTCCTGGCATCTCTCACTTCCTTGAATTACTTCTGGTAAAGGATCAGATCTCATTCTTTAATAAGCTGAGTTTCTTCTCAGAAATAACAGAAAATGCAGCTGTGCTGAGGCAGCAGGCTGGCAGAGACAGTGTTGTCACATCCATTTAGGACATAGAGGAAATCGGTTTCTAGCAGGCATTTCCTGTATCTCATGCAAGCTGACAGGATCGCTGAAGCTTGGTTTGTTATTCTGAGGCAGGAAGCCTCATAGTGAAGAGAAGATAAACTATTTGCTCAGCCCTGCTTTTTTGATAATTGCTTTGTGGTTTCTCAGACCTTACTAACCCCAAAATATCCTATAGCATAGGAAAATGAAAAACAGAAACTCACCCAGCTTAGCATAGCAAAGGAGGAATGCAACTGTTGGTACAGTGCCTACATATGAATGGTATTGTAGGCAAATCTCTTGTGGAAGACAGCTGTACCAGACAATAGGTTCTCTGATCTCTTAGGTGGTTCTTTTTAATGTACACCCTAAGAGTTTATAGGTATTTTTTCTTTTTGGAGGAAACATGAAGACTGGAAGTTTATGTCTCATGCCACCCTGCCCTCTTTTCCTTCCATGACGACTTTTGTTTGAGAAGGTATTACACAACTCCAAACAGATCTTCCTTTTATTCAAGTTCCCACACATCTTGACACAAATAATTAGCTCCATGTTCCAAGATGAATGTGCGCTTTAAAAATAGACGTGGTAAGAAAAAAGTACATTTCAGCAAAGCCCAAACTTTTCTTTTTAGGGTGAGGCATCTCTGTGATAAGTTTTTCACAAGGGATGACCTGGAGACAAGGGGCTGTTATTCAAAGATACTCCATTTTCAAACACGTGCTAGTGCTTCTGAAAATCAAAGTGAGAATTTAAGTGCCACAGGTAATCTGACATTAAGAACTGTGCATGATATAATGGGAATTGTCACAACCCTCGAACTGAGTAAAGTTGCTCAGAGAACAGCTGCTAGAGCTGAGACAAGGTGCAAAGGCTACTGTAATGGATGTCTACAAAGGAAAAAAAGAGGATTAGTGTTATGCCAGTACAATTTCCAGACATACCAAATGGATTTTGTCCAAGGAAATTAAATATTAAAATGCAATTATATCATAGATTGAGGCAAGTCCAGTTACTCAGAAGATGGGGAAGGGAAGAGGCATACTGAATGCTAGCACTAGAGGAGAGAGCAGGCCTAGTACAAGGCCAAGTAAAAGAGAAAGAAAGAAGAGCAGATGCTCGTGATCCATGCTTCTTCCAACTGTTTTTTCACCTTCTATTTAAATCATCCTTCCATGTACTCAGTAAATACTACTTCAACACTAATTATTTTTTTCCTTTTAAGATGATTAGTCTTTTGTTACAGAATAAAGGAAAACAAAAGAAACCACTGAGAATAAGGATGATGTTTATAACCTTCATTTACTGTAAGACACATACAATATCATCTACAGTGAAGATCCTCATATGTTTGATTTGCCATAATTTTCCCTCCCCTGGCATGCTGCCCAGGTACTTATCAGAGCTGGTTTTCAGGGATATCTATTAATGATGCAGCTACAAAAACACACTTATAAGCCTCCTTCTTCCACAGTTTAAAAGAAAACTGAGCAAAACAAAAATACATTGAAAAATACAACATCCATGAGGGAACTGCAACAGCCTACTAATTGTTCAGCCACAGGTGTTGCTTTTCCCCATTATCCAATAGTCCCTTCCGCGGGTGGAGGTGATTCTGTCATAATGAACTTCCAGCAGTGGTTTTCAAAAGATTTTTACTTTTTCTGTCTTCTGGCTTTCCCTTGAAGGGTAAGGCTAGAGTTATTTTGTTGTTCTGTGGTGTTTGTAACAGTATTCCGTCTTTGTTTTCAGGGTGAAATAAAAAAGTGTATTTTGTTGATGTAAAGTTTGCTCATAAGGAAGATAGGAAAATAGTTAGGACTTCTGAGGTGTAATCTAGTGTGCTGTCATACTTTTCTTCCAGAGAAAGTTGGTAGCTGTGCTTCCTATGCTGTAAATAATGCCTTCGTGCAGTTATCCTGCTTGTGGTTTTAGACTTCATTTTATTACAAATGTTATATAACAAATATTTTTTACTGATTTGTTCTCAAAAGCTTTAGAAGGTTGTAGAGGTTGTTTAAGTGTAATAACTCATACAGGGGTAAACTCTTTGTAATACATCTCTGTTTCTTCTGAGATTCAGGCTTGGACAGCACCAAAACTCCCCTTAGGAATCCTTTTTGAGAGTCAAAAAAAAAATTTAGTTTTTCTTTTTTAAAGCCATAAAAGAACATGGAACTGAACTTTCAAAGAGTGAGAAAAGTAGGTAAAAGTCCTTTATTTTTTGTAGTTGGTATTTCTACTAATGTCTTTTATTTATGTTTCAAAAAGTGTGTATATATTCGTTTGTGACCTGTGGTCATAATGTTGCTATATGGAGATCTAATTGTGCTCAGTATGCACTTCTGTGTGCAGTAGAAAGCCTGAAGTTGGGCTTCTAATTTTCCTCTCTTGTTTGGATTTCCTGCAGGCTGCGAGGGTGATGCACTGGGCCTTTCCTCTCACCACGTCGCCTCTCTTTGAGGTGTGTGGGGCTTTGACAGCTTTGGCAACATGAGAAAGCTGTGTGCAGCCACAAGTTCTCTAGTAAATCTGTTTGGCTTATACCTTAATAAATGCACTGTGTTGAGTTTGTCTTCGAGCAGGTAAAAGTGCTCGTACATATTGATAACATGCCTCAATAATCAAAGTGCTTCTTTGCAAAGGCTAAAATGTGAGGCTGTTCACACAGCCTGTGTTTCGAAGGTTTGCTTTCAGATTATATGTAAGTAATTATATTTATACTCTATAGACTGTATGCAGTTATTCATGAATAAAGTGCTAGACCTTTTCCCTCTAGTAGCAGGGTTCAGGATGGAAAACTCAGCCTGCTTCTCACAGGTAAGCGTTGATAAGCTTCTCTCCTACCAGTGTGGTTCCTGAGTAACTATGACCTTTCTAATTTGACTTGCGTGATGCTGAGGAGCACAAAGGACACTTAAAAAGCATGTGATAGAGGCAGGATCAGTGTTCAGAATGATGAAGTGCTGCTGCCTTTCCAGATGACTTTACCTGCCAACCCTGCATGGCTTAGCCACTAAAGGAGAGCCTTGCTGCATTGTGGAGCCCTTGGAGTGCTCCTGGGCTCTGCAGTTGGTGGATTGGAGCCTAAAAGAGGAGAGCATCTCTTGCCAACTTTGAAAATGTTCACTGGTGAACAAGGAAATAGAAATATAGAATATGAAACATAGTCCTGGGTGATTTGCAAAATGAGTGTGAAAGGGAGCCATCGTGCAGCCATGTGCATCTGTCAGGTTTTTTTGTTGTTGTTGTATGGGATGATAGTATGACTTGAAGTTCAAATCTGATGCATGAAAATAATTTGAATATGGTTGTTTCATGACCCTAATGCTATAGCTTATTTTAGGAACTCCTTTACATTTTAAAATGGAGATTGGTAATTTGCAGGCCAACTAAACAGAGAACAGCCTTGATAATCTTTGACTGAAGTCAAGCTTCGTCTGTTGTTACTCATGGGACTTCTTGAAATAGAACTTCTGATGAAATAAGTGTGTTGTTTTTTTCCTGGATTAGAACATATAACTTCTTGCTTTGTGTTTAGAAGCAGAACTGTGGCTTTCCCCTCTGTGTTTCTGGCTCTGATTTCTTTTTCTTTTTTTCTTTCCTCTTTCTGTTTAGTTGAAGAGAGAGTAAAACTATATGAAGGCCGAGAAAACTGCTTCTCATACTTCAGCTGACTTCCATTTTAAGAGAGGTAGGGTATAGTCAAACTCTTCCTCACATAGATTCAGCCTTTAAGATGGCAACGTTTCCAACTCGTGCTCCATCACATTACAAGAAGATGACCGAGAACAAGGGAGGAAAAGAATGAGAGGGAGATGCTGATGAAAAGAATAGATTTTAGTTTGACCAGTTCAAGGAGATGGAATTCATTAGGTTTGTTTGTTTGATTTTTATTCTGTATATTTATCACTGAGGTCTTCTACCTCCTCTTCCCTGACTCTGGTGTATTAAAGAATTGGAGATGAAATAGTTTAGTTCTGTTTCCCCTTTCTCCTCTGTCCACCAGCTACCTCCCCTTTCTTAAAACTATTTTAAACTAAACTTCCTACTTTAAAAAGAGTTAAGAGAACTTGTGGCAATTTCTGTAGGTATCATAGAATGCAATTCAGATATAAAATTCAAATATTAAAGTCTGGTGGTATTTTTAGCGTCCTACTACACACCACATGGTCTTTAGTCATCCTTCTAGAAGAGCAGAAATTTCCTCTAACGTCGTCATATCTATGTGCCATGTATAGAGGTCTGGTTACTTCATGGGCACTGAGTGTCATGGTCGTTTCCCTGTTTAAGCATTTGAGTTGCTCTCAGCGCGGTTATCTCTAAGGACGTGTGTTGATAGAAGAGTTGTGTATTAGAGTGATTTTAATGAGCAGTATAACTTACTGATAAAAATGTCCACGGGGCAGTGATCTTCAAGAATAAAGGTTCATTGGAAAAGCCAGTTTGGTCAAGACATTAGAAGAAATAGTATAGGCAATTAAAGCCATTTATGGCATATTTCTATTTATAGTATCTTGCAAAATCTGGTCACCAGATCTTCCTAGCTAAACGTGCGGAGTATCCTTTCTCTTTAGCATTGTGATGGAAGAATAGTGGAAGCTATTTAAAATACGTCCTCAAATGAGCAGATGAACAAAGGTTTTTGTGGGAGTATTGTCATACTTCTTTGCAGTGGCGGCGTTATCTTACACAGCTGATAAATGTTTTGCTTTTCTCAGCTTTCCCTCCCTTAACCTCCACTAGGATCAAAGTGTCTGGTTTGTTAGAAATCTTCCTACTGTTTCCAGCTTGCTCAACCTATGCCTTCCATCAGCCTTCAAGTTGAATCCTTAATTAAGTACCTGTTAACACAGAAGGGACCTTTAAGACCATCTAGTTCCAACTCCCTGCTATAGGCAGGGATGCCTCCCCTAAACCAGGTTGCTCACAGCCTCATCCAGTGGTCACTCTTCTCTTAATGCAACCCAGGATACAGTTGCTTTTCTGGGCTGCAAGCACATATTGCCGGCTCATGGTGAATCTTTCATCAACCAACACTCCCAAATCCTTCTCCTCAGGGCTGCTCTCACGTTGTTCTCTGCTCAATCTGTATCTGTGCTTGGGGTTGCCCTGATCCAGGTGCAGGACCTTGCACTTGGCCTTGTTGAACTCCATGAGGTTGGCATGGGCCCACCTCTCAAGCATGTCCAGGTCCCTCTGGATGGCATCCTTTCCCTCTAGTGTATCAACTGCACCGTTCACCTTGGTGTCATCTGCATCTGCAAGACCACATCTTGTGGTATTCTGTGTTTGGTGTTCTGAGACATTCAAAAACAGTGTTTAGTACCAGTGCCAATACACTGTAGTGCCTTGTGCATCTCTGTATTGACAAACAGCAGGTTCTTTGACTGCTACAGTTTTTAAGAACAGTGCATTAAAACCAGCACATGCATTTTTATGATTGCAAGGATATTTTAAAATGTGAATTAAAAAAACCACTAATATACTACTGGAATTTACATGCCCTTGCAGGCTGTTTGTTTTTAATCCTTCTCTGTCCTGCTTTGTAAGTCAATGGTGCTGAAAATTGATGGCAATGATGAACTGAACAATCCTCAGGGGGGTTGCAAATAACTATTCTGATACATAGAATTATCCTCTTATTTTGCATCTTGGTAGGCCCCATGAGACCTTGGAGTTTTCTGTCCCTCACTTCTCTCCTCACACTCCTATCCAGAGACCTTGAGATCTGGAAAAAAAAACAAAAACAACAACCACAAAACATGTTCTTATGGATGTTCTAATGATCTGAAGCCACTGCTGAGTTTCAGCTTTAAGTGCATAAGGTGATGTCTTCCGTGTTTTTTTGGAGACGGGATTTTATGAACAAGCAGTACGCTGAAAAACAACGGCCAAGTGTTGTAACACTGTCAGGAATGTGAAATACCTCTATCCAAATTCATCAGAGGTAAATGGTGAGGGCTCGGGACTGAGGTCAGCTGCTTCAGTCTGTAGGATCTCTAAGAAATGTAATGAAGGCATACTGATGGCAGGCTCCCAGCACAAGAAAGGCATGGACCTGTGCGGTCCCCAGAGATGATCACAGGGCTGGAGCACCTCTGCTACAAAGACAGGTTGAGGGAGATGAGCTTGTTCAGCTTGGAGAAAAGCTCATTGTGGCCTTCTGAGGCTTAATAAAAAAGACAGAGACAAACTTTGTACATATTCTGATGGTGACACAACAAGGGACAACAGCTTTAAACTAAAATCTGTGTTAATTAAACATAATGGTGCTTTCTTTTTTGATTAGTCTGACTTGTAATGCCAGTGACCCTAAGCCACATCCTGCACCGTGATAAAATAAAGCCAAACTTACACTCCTTCCTCCAAAAACGGAGCTCTGCAGCTGTGAGTAGTTGCCGAGGAGGTTCTAAAACCACAGTCATTTTGGAAATACAAAAATAAAATACGTATCTTGGGGGACCTCTGGTTGAGCTTTGGTGCAGGTTTTGATGCTAAGCTGCGTGCAGCAGCTGGGGAAGTTTTTGTGCAGCAGAGAAATGTCCTTTTCATCACAGAAACCTGTCTGGTTTGAGCTGGGGTGTGGGAGGAGGACAAAGTATTTGCTCTGCGCTACACAAATTTTGTGAACTTAAAAGACCTTTTCTGGGAAAGGGGTTGGTAGAATGGTGAGAGGCAGCAAGGCCACGTAGCTAGGAGGAATCCTGGGTGGTGGGTGCCTGAGGCATCCTTCTGCAGCTGAAAACGGAAGAGTAGCAGCGTCAAAATGGTATGCCAACATCAGGGAAGGTAGGTGGAGCGTACTGAATAGAACTTTCCACTTCCTCAAAAGTTATGGGTAAGAGAGCTTGGTACTGAAGCAGAAAATAGGCTTCACCAGCCACCCAGATGTGAGGATAGCTGGTGTGCATCTAGAGGAGGTAGATGGCTTCTGCATGAGTGGCCTTTGCTGAGGTTTTTCTCTGGGGAGGGATACGTAAGCACTAACAATAAATTAGGTATGTATATATTGGTATGTTCTTCCTACTGCAGTCGATTCAGCATTTTTGCTTGAGGCTACGAGGGTGAAGAGGCAGGTGCAAACCACAGCTGGTGGTGTACAAAGTGCTGCTGTTTGGAGCTATGGATGCTGCTGGGATGATGTTGAAGGGAAGAGGAGAGTACAGTCAGCCTTTAATTGGGCTGCAAGCTGAGCAGGTGGTAGGGAGGGGAAAACAAGACCAAAACGGATAAAATCATTTCTGAAGGGAATTAAAACCCTCAAAGAGGAGTTTGAAGAGGGGAGAGGAATCAGGCTTGTTTTGATAATAACTTGTACTCACTGAAAGAAAAAGCATGTTGAAAGAGTGAGGCCTTGTCTAATTGCATAGCTGAGCCCTTTTAACTCCTAATGTGTTTAAAAAGGCACAGCCTCCTGAAGTGGACAGAGTTAAAGGCATGATGAAGACTGTAATTCCTGAGCTCATAAGAGAATGGGGGAAGCACTACAGCTAAGTGCATGCTGTACCTGAGACAAATACACAGAAACTGAAGGCTGATGTGGCGGAAATGGGCAGCAAGAGGTGAAAAACAGCTGAGAGATGAGGACTGGAAGTAATAGGAGGAGGCTGGGTGAGAAGAAAGGTGAGGGATTAGATTCATTATCGCACATTTCTCCTGTATTAAAGTTAATGATTTGGGCACTCTTGAGGTGATGAGAATAATACTAGAAGCACATTCTTCTCAATTTATGTGCATCTTTTCTATTTCTGTCTCCCTAAATTAGAGTAGAAAATACAGTGAATAGGGTGTGATGCAGCATCTTCAGTAGAAAAATTTATTTATTTATTTATTTTCTTTCATTGGGTAACAAGATATAATTTTAGGGCAGAATAGCTAATAATAAAGGAAGTGGTGTTTGCAGTTCATTGAAATTCGCGCTACACCCACTGTACTTAGCAATATTCTTTGCTCTAAGTTACGCTTGAGCCGTGTCTGTGGTGTGATAGCATGAGGTTCAGTGAACTTTAAGTGTTGCATCCATTAAAAAAGATAAAAGATAGGAGGTTGAGGGAAGTGTGTCAGTTAGTCTGTGGAATGCTCCTAATTAGAAAGGAATCAACGTATTGTTCTTGAAAGCATTTTAGAACTGTGGTCTTCACCTGGCTGTTCTGTGTTTCCTTGCCTTTCAGATAAAGGCACTTACAACATCAAAAAAACAGCTGTGAGCTCTTACAAGGACAGGGGGTAAATGTATGTCTTCACTGGATATTAAATAACTGTGAAAAAATAAATACATGTAAACTGTAAAGTGTTCTGAACTGTTTTTTAAAACTCCATCACCATCCAAAAAACAAAGTCTTAACCCAGGCGACCATGATACGCACTTTTCCTGAACAAAGCTGCTCTACTGCTCCATCTTGTGTTACTGGGCACCACTACATGTAAGGGCTGGACTTCGTTTTACTCAACTCCAATGAGGACCTGACCTAGTCCTGCTGAGCCTGGAGCTGTTGACATAACACACCTGCTGCCAAAGGGCCTTTTGCCGCAGAACACAGTAGTCAGTTTGAAATGCTTTTGCATTAACTGCGTTTCTAGGCATGGTAGAACTCTTTCTATATTGAATAGGTTCCAGATCAGTGATTTGTTTTAGGCATTACTAAAAAAAAAATAAAAATAGGGACCTTCCCCACCATTTTCCAATTACTCTTTTGTGCAAAAGTGTAGGTAAAGAAAGGTGATACTCAAACCAAATTGTAAGAAAGTGATCTTGCAGTCATTATGTTGAATAATGCAATGGGCATCTCTTATACTAGCAGCAATTTTTGAAGTCACTGCAAAGTTCAGTGCTGGTAAATCAGAATCTGTCTGATGGGAGATCACAACACAGAAAACGTTAAGAGTTTCCAAATGGTATAACTGTGTGAGGTAACTTTATTTTCATAGAGTATCTGAGTTACTTTGTTCAAACTAATAAATGGAATTTGTTTTACTTCCTGTTTCACTGCCTTCCATAGAAATGAGATGTGCATAGCTGATCATGGAGAGGCTGTTAGTAAAGTGGCTGCTTCAGCCCTGCTGGTTGCCCTGATGTGTGAGTTCTCATTCACAAGTCCCAGAGCTGGGCAGTAGAAATGCAGTGCTGCTCAGCACAGCACCTCCAGATGTGCAGGCTCTGTCCCTTGAGGCGGATGTTGGCATGTTGAGCCACTAGGTGGCTATCTCGTCCTCTTCTTTCCAATGTCTGCATTTGTCCTTGCCTGGCCTCCCTTGGTGAACTCCCACATCATGCTGCTTATACACACTGAATCAAACACTTTTTTTTTTTTTTTTTTACAAGTCTTTTTAAAAAAGTGCAAATTGAAAGTAAATCAACGTCCTTATATAATACAGAAGATTAAATTTACAAATATGAAATTACTACTGAATACTGAATAAGACTATGAGTCTTACTTAGAATTTTACTTTTTGTATCAGTCAATCTGATAAAGTGCAAGTAAAAAGTTATTTGCATGTTTTTTTTTTTTTTCTGTGAAGCTTTCTTTGTATGTTTGCAAATATGACTAATTTAAACAGCAAAATATTTACAGGCTGGCAGTCCATTTGTTGATGTAAGGTTCTTGAGTTGCAAGCAGCAGTGGTGTCCACGTGTTGTCCAAGGTTCTTGAGTTGCAAGTAGCAGTGCTGGTTTCTCATCTCTCTAGTTCTGCTTCCAGGATTTCTCCCCATGTGTCAACATCCATCGGATACATACTTTTCTCTGGCAAGTTGTTTTGTGAGTGAATGTTACTGTATTTCCCACTGAGCCATTCTTGTTTTACTTTGCTTTTCCAGTAGTTTCTTAGTAATGTGATCTGATGGAAAAACAGACAGCTAAAATCTTAAAAGTAAACTGAATTAAGCTGCATTCAATATGAATAAGTTTTTTGCACTGGAAGAGTTAGTGCCAGAAAAAAGATTTGGAATGTGTCTTTGATACCTGAATGCCAAGCCCAAAATGGTGTAGTGCTGCCAAGAAGGGGTCTACTTCCATCTTTTATAAGTTAGGTTGAGGATCATTTCTTGCCTCAGTTCTTAGAGGTTGAAAATGATGGGGAAATGAAAACCCTAAACAAGAATTCATCTTCCTCCTTACTCTTTAAAAAAAAAAAAAAAAAAAAAGCCTTTCACTTTCTCCTCCTGTTTAGGTTTTTTTATCACCTTTAAGTCTGGCTCATGCTCATAACGCAGGCTGGTTGTATTCTTCTATTCATTCAACCTTTTAGTGCATGAAATGCTTGCTTTGTCTATTTGTTGCTCATTCCCCTCTAAAATAGAAACAAAATAGAGAACCAGTGCAGAAAGATTTGTAAACTATTGTGCAAGAGGTGAAAGATGGCTACATTGAGGTCAACGCCTTCCTGCTTAAGGCAGGGAGTGTGAGTCCAGAATTCTTTTAATTACTATTTTTTGTATTTTGCTTGCTTTCTTTTCACACCTCACTGTTTGCAAATGCACCAGCTCAAATAGGATGAGGGATCAACCTCTATCTAGATTAGAGGAGTAACTGTAAAACCATTCCTTTCCTGATCTACTTCAGTTTGGAGGCTGGACTGAACAGTGTTCAGCACATCCAGCTCCTCTCTCTTCAGAGCAGCCAGAACCAGGAATGTATCTGTGTGTTTGCAGGTTGTTCCAAAACAGCATCTGCAAGCTCCTTCTTTCTTTTTGCTTACCCCATGTTCTTCCTTCTGGATGCATGTTGTTCAAAATGTATTGAAATAAAGCTATCTGGAATTAATTTTCAGGAAATTTTTCTTCACAGGCAGCATCATTCCAATGAAGCACAACAAGAGCTCATATACTGTCAGACAGACAGGCTATGCTATTGGGTGCAGGGCTGGCTCACATTCAGCCAGCTAACGGCCCCACAGCCTTCACCTCTATCCAGCTTTCCACCCACTTTGCTTTGGTGATCTTGGGACTAACTAGAAATTGTAGAGCAAGCAAAGAAGGCTCTATGTAGGAAAGAAGATATCGGAAATAGAAAAATATAGACAGTTCTATAGGGTAATAGGAGATGTGATTGCGTGTATTTAACTGGATTCCCAGTTTGGTTTCGCTGCTGAACCACACTGGCATTACGGTGGTTCTCCAAGCATCTGACATTAGCCTTGGAAAGATGAGAAACACAGATTTATATAATTTATTTACGTATTTCTGCCACGAACCCCAGAAGCTTCAAAGCTGCCACCACCGTCACTCACGTTCCATTTACCTTCCACGAATATCCACTTCCCCTGTCGCCATCGATCTCCCGCTGGCAGACAGCCCTCACCGTTAAGCAGTGTTTTTTCCACAGCCAGTCGTTGCTGTCAATGGCGAGCCGCCAGCGCCTGCACGTCATGGCAGCGCTGCACAGGCTGAGGGGATCGAGGGAGCTGAAGATCCGCATGCTGACTTCGGGAGGCAGGAGCGCCACGAAGTCAGCCGGAGCTCCTCTCCTCTTCTTGTCAGGAGGGAGAAGCGTCGGTTCGCCACAAGTCAGCGACTGCTTGTTTCTCTTAGGCGTCTTCTGCATCATTCAGAATTCTCGCCAAGTCAGGTCGGCACGCCTGAGTGAGGAAAGCGCGACAGTAACGAGCATCCCACGTTACTGCCGCCTCTGTGGAATTATGAATGCCGCCCCGGTGACACGGTACTGCCATCAGCTGTCCCTCACTGTTGCCTCCTTCCACACCCTTTCAGCCACGGCCGCCGCTAGCCGGCCCAGAGCCGAGCACAGGTGCGGTGCGGTGCGGAGCTGACTGGACCGCCCGTTCCTGCCAAGCAGCTGACGGCCGCAGCCCGACCGTTGGCGCCGCGCGCCTCTGTACCTGTGTGCCTTTGAAAGCGCCTCCGCCATCAGCGCCGCGCCTTGTTGACAAACGGGGCGACCTCCGCAGCGCATCGCGCATGCACGTGGCCCTTGCCGCAAGGCGTGCCGGGACTCGTAGTTCTCCCAGCCTCGCCTCACATGGCGGTGAGGCTCGGCGGCAGCAGCGGCAGACTACAATTTCCGGGCTCGTGCTGCCGCGCCGGGCGGAGCCGGGAGGGATTTAAACACCAACAGCGGCCGCACCCTCTCAGCGTGCGGCGAGGGCGGGGCGACGTGAGTGTGCGGAGCTCGGCATGGCGGGCGTGCGGCTGGCGCCGTGTGACGGGGGCTGCCCCGTAGCGCTGCCGCCCGGGGAGACGCTGCTGGGACGCGGCCCTTTGCTGGGTGTAAGTGCGGGCGGGGCGCGGCCGGGCCGTGAGCTGAGCGCTGTGCTGAGCCGAACCGCCTGCAATCGTCGTTTAGCGATGTGGGGTGGAAATGGCTTCGGTGGTGCGGAAGCGATGGCAGCGATGCCGTAAATCAGTTGATTAGGAAGCTCTAAGACTTAAGGTGAAGTGTTGGAAAGCAGGCTTTCTTCATTATCAGTGCTGGGGGCTGAGCTCCTCCTATCATGTATGCCTTGCGCGGAAGATCTCCAGCATATATACATACGTACACAGGTTTTCCTGATATTTTCTATTCCATGTTACCTGTTCAGTCAGTGATTCCAAAGAGAACATCCCTATTTTCTTGGTACAAAGGCTCGGTAGAACATCCTCATTTACTTGGTCCGGAGCCACGGCTCTCCGTTATCTCAACAAACTGCAGGGCTATCAACCAGCGAGCTTAACGGAGTCTTTACAACTTGTATCAGCACTGTCATCTGTAATGACTGTTCCTGCCACTTGCTGGATGAGGTGGGAGTGGTGGGGGATTTGCAGTGTTCCTGCAAACACAGATCATCGTAGAACGGCCTGGGTTGAAAAGGACCACAATGCTCATCTAGTTTCAACCCTCTCCTATGTGCAGGGTTGCCACCCACCAGACCAGGCTGCCCAGAGCCACATCCAGCCTGGAAGATGTCTTTGCAGCAGTGCAAGAGCTGCATTCCAGCAACTCCCATTTGTCCTGAAAGCTGAGTGTTGCTGTACTGTTATTTCTCATTTTCTTTTGAAGCAGACTTTTTCTTCCCTGGGCACGGTATTTTTTGTGCTGACAGTGATGCTGACATCCCATAGCATGTACTGGTAGTTACTTAAAGCCTATACACCTCTTGTGTTTCTTTTTGTTGTGACATGTCAACAGTGTCTTCAGCCACTTATGCCTACTGCACGATCACGCAGTCATACAATGGTTGAACTTGGAAGAGACTTTAAAGCCTGCCCGTTTCCACCCCTACCAGCTCAGGCTGCCCAGGGCCCATCCAACCTGGTCTTGGGCTCCTCCACCATTACTGCCCCTGCTCTGTGGGCAGTAATGGTGCTTAGCAGTGAATAGAACAGTATTTAGATACCCTGCCCCATCCTGTGTAAATGAATTAACTAATGTAAGGATGAAGTACTTATTAAAAAACACAAAAAACCACCTGGGGTTTTCAGTATGTTCTTGTGAGAAGTATTTTGTCTCTGGAGCATCTGGAATGAGGCTTTTAAAACCAGATCTGAGCAGCTGAGTCTCCTACAGAGCTGCAGATTTGCAGCCCTCAGTGAGAGCTTGCTAAGATGTGCTGGATTCCTTAAGCTTCTGATTCTGAAAATTGGATTTTAAGTATATGGATCTCACATCGTTTTTTTTATTTCCTTTTCAGATTACTGATAAGCGAGTATCCCGAAAACATGCTATATTGGAAGTGGTGGGTGGCCAGGTTCGCATCAAACCGGTAACTTCAGTCTCTCTATTTACGCCTATAAAGCCAAAATACAGCTGCTGCAGTTTATTTTAGGTTTTCTTGTGATGTTACGCTTGTGATTTGACAACAGCATTCAGTTTTCCTCGCTCTCATTTCATAACCTTTGCTTTCACGTTACAGTGTCATTCTAACTTCAGGTAATATTACTAATGTTTGCATATAGAATAGTGATTGGGTGAATCAAATAAAACAATAAATAAAACATTTTTAAAAATTGGAGGTGTTTTTGCAGTGATTAACTCATCAAGTCTTTATATACTTACAGTGAATTGAGAGCTTGTGCATAGGCTATGCTAAAACATTTAAGATACGTATGGATGCTGCTATTTCTGTTAGAACAGAATTGTGACTGTTTTGCTCACCAGTGCTGTAAGGGCCAAAAGGAACTGCTTTGGTACCACAGGTTTATTTGTGCTAGTATCTCTCAGATTCAGGCTTCATTTATTTCAAAGACTTGGCTGAGTGTTGTAGGAGTTGTGTGCCAATGGCATTTGTATCTTAGTTCTTCAGTCCACATGCTGCTAACTCTGCAAATGTGAGCTGTGGCCCTTATTTCTAGGCCTGGAAACCTGCTAGGACCATGTTTACTTGTGTTTTCCCCACCAGTTTTGAAGTTTACCTTCCCACCAGTTCACACTTAGTTTTGTTCTACATTGCTTGTTTTTTATTTTGTTTTATTGGGTTGTGTATTTTTTTTTTTAGCATCCAGTTGGATTGAAATGCTAAGAATCAATTTTAGATACTAAAATAACAAACCACCTTTTCACTAACTAGTTCAATTAATTGTGCTATCTAGTATATATGCCTATTTTTGTCTTTATTGTTTCGATATTGCAGCTTTGCTGTAGCTATTCCTATGGCGAATATGCTTTGTGTAAAATAGAGCTTGGTGGGTGTTATTCAGCCATGTTATGTACATATGTGCTTTTTTAATGCTAGCTGTTCTTTCTGTCTCACAGATTCATGTAGATTCATGCTTTTATCAGTCTCCCGAGAACGGCCGTCTGCTACCATTGGAAGCTCATGAATGGCACTCATTGAAATTTGGTGATAGCTTTTCCCTGATGGTTGACAAATACATCTTCAAGGTCCTTTCTGCTCAACCTGTGGAGAACACAGAGAGGTATCAATATCTGCCAATTATGATCCTTTTCTCAGCGACAGCTTTTTTCTAACCATTAAGTAGAGTCTTTTTCACATAGGGGCCCAACAAGTGATGCCCAGAAACCAGTAAGTCTAGGAGATGTATATGACAAGTGGTCTCAATTCTGGGAATACGGTGTTCTGTATTCTATGTGCTATGTTATTTGGTTTATATCCTCTTCTTGGAGAGCGTTAACAGCATTGCATTAAAGTGTTTAAGAGTGAAAGCAGTGGTTTGATATTGCTTGAATATAAATTTAAGTACTCCAGTAACTATATCTGTGTTCATCTGGTATTGTGCTTTGCCTATGTAATGATAAGTTCCCTTTTCTGTCACATTAGTTTGAAATGATGTTAACTACTTGCCTGAAGGAAGAAGTCTTAAGTACCACTGCCAAATGCTGAGTGCCTTCCATAGTCATCCACATATCCATGTTATGTGATTCTGCCGTAACTGACAGTAACTACATTCATGACATTTCGACTTGGAATTTGCTTATCATGAATACTATATTCTAACATTTGCAGAGGAAAAATAAAAAGAAATAGTGTCAGAAGTATAGTATAGTCGCCATTTTGAAATTCATCTGATTTGTTTGCTTACACGCTCATTAGAATATTTGATTTATTAGGTTGTATTATTACAGTGTTAGATTCGAGAGCTGTTTAAACTTTTCTTTAAATGAAACTTAAGCAACATCCACATCACTGAAAGCTGTTAATTTCAGAAAAAAAATGGTTTGCTGTGTTCTAATATGTGACCAATAGCAAATATCTTCAGTGCAGTGTGATATTTACATTAAAAAAACTCAAGTCACTAAGTCTAGAAAGTCAAATACATGTTTTGAGTTCAAAGATGGCAGTGAGAAGTAAATGAACGTAATTTGAATAAAAATTGTGTTGTTTCTTATGAAGAAACATGGCAATTTGTATTTGGGAGGGAGCTAATACTGTAAACAATTCAAAAATGGATTTAGAGTGCAGCACATTGCGAGCAATGACTTCAAGTTTTGTTGTGGCAATGGCTATTATATATAATGAATTTAAAAAAAAACAAAACTAAAGCTCTACAGTAGGGATCAGTAATTCTGAAAATCCTCTAAAAATTGATGTAAGAGCACGTTAGGTTCACTTTGTAAGTTTAATAGCAGAAGTTCAGATTGGCTTCTGTGTTAAAGAAGTACGTGTTCACATTCATGGTGAGTTGGACTACTTAAGAATGATTTTCTTAGGAATAGTGAAGAGGCTGATGCAGAAGCAGCAGTAAGTGTTCACCCTGTTGAGATATCTCATAGTCCATTGTTACCTGAGCCAGCTTGTTCCACCTCTGAGATGCAAGGTAGCACAAAAATAAGAAGAAATGACTCCACTTCCACACATCTGGTGAGTGCTTAATTTTTTACAGTAAAATCTGGTATATGTAGGGATGTGTGCCTTTCTGCTTTTTTTCTTGAGAAATCAACTCAGGCAGACCAAGTTATCTGCTCAAAATATATTTGTTTATCGATTGACCTTTTTTGCTATAGAAGTATATAAATTGATACTTTAGATTTGTGTTTATGGCAAGTATGTTACAGTCATTTGTTCTCTGAAATACACAAAAATAACATAGCTGTTGCTACTTGAATATTTTGAGCTAACAGTGCTAGTGCTGAATGTGGTATTACAGGACTGTGCCAAGTTCTAGTCTCTAGTCAGTTACTGCCTGCAAAGGGAATTATTCCTAGGGGAATAAATGGTTTTTTCAATCAACCTGAAAAAATCTAAAATTTATATCTGGAGAAATTGTATTGTAGGTGCCTTGAGCTGGCTGTAAGCGTACTAGCAGCCTGTTCATTGGAATCATGCAGCAGTGATGGAGTTGTGTTGTCAAAGTCTTCACAGGCTCATGTAAGATAGCTGTGTTTTTAGTGCAAGCACTGTGTGTTGTTTTTACTGTCTGTGACTAAAATTGCCTTCAGACAGTCTGAAAAATTCCTTTGGCTCCATAAACTGTTTTTCTTAGAGCTTCTGTTGTGTATAAAGCATCATAGTGCTTGCTAAAAGGGACACTTGGAGTAACATCGTTATATGGTAGGTAGTAACTAAGTACAATAAATGAAATGTTGGCCTTTGTTGGAGTAGGGATTCCTAGATTGTTTACTTACCTTCTAGCAGATAGTGCCAAATTGGTGGTATTTCAGTAAACAAGTGCATATTAAACATAAATTTGGTGTATTTAACTTCTTACAAACAATGTTTAGAGTGTGATTTCTTTCTGAAGGAAGAAATTGAAAGAATGCTAGCAGAATTTTTAAGATTTTTGACAAATAGGCAATTGTTGTTTGTTAAACTCATTTACTCCTATCTTTTTTTGGAAACTACATAGCAAGATCCTAGCAAAGCTGTTCTATGAAACTTTCAGTCTTCAATCTTTTATACGTTTATTCGACAGGGCTGAGGAACTTTGTACTGAATGAAAGCTTCTACAAATGCCATTTCTCTGAGTGAATAGAAACTATTAACATTTTCAGGCAATGGGCACTCTCTGAAACTCAGTAACCCAGGCTACATTTGAAGGATCTAACTGATGACAGACTTGTGTTCTAGTTTCACTTTCTCTTTTGTAACTGTAAAAAGTATTAAAGAGTAAGTATTGTTCCAGGTTCCTTTTTGTGACGATGATGAAAGTGAACAGTCAAAATCTATTCAAAGGAAAAGGGTGCTTCCATCATGGATGCTGGAAAAAGACCTCCTGGTTCCAAGGATTTCTGAGCCTGTAGTGAAAGGAGGTAAGTTTGCAGTGTAGTATGTTTGCACATCAATATTCAGTATAGATTGATGTGTATTTTAAAGCACAAATATTATTCCTCTAAACAAAGTCCAGTTGGGAGTACAGGAATTGGAAAAAGTTGTTGAAACCATGCATGCACATCTGCTGATATTCCTCATGGCTTTTATCCAGTGTTCTACATAGAGGTAACTTTAGATTTCCACTGTGTTCAAGGTTTTGCTTGAACACAAAAAGCTGTGTTCCAAAGTACCTTTTTTTTCTTTTTTTTTTTTTTTCCTTCTTTCAAGGTGATAGAAACAAAAAAAGCCAAGGAAGGGGAAAAAGCAATATAGAATCTTTGAAGTCAGAAGTAAATATTCTGCAGAGAAAAAGATCAGCTTCTGAAGAAATTAAAGAGAATTTTGAAGATGAGGAGCAAGATGAGGAGGAAGGGAAACATCTGTCCTCCTCTTCATTACAGGTAACATTTTGCTCTTAGCAAAATGATGGTATTTCAAAAATGAGAATGTAGTTGGCAACGTCATAGTTTAAGGTTGGGTTTAGAATTTAACTATGTGTTCTGCTTGTAGTTTGTGTTCAAATCTTGTTTTTGAAATGCCGACTCATTGGACAGCTCTGTAACAAGGAAGCTTTCAGAGACTTGGTAATGAGTGTTTTTCTTCTTTCTTGAGACCTGGGATCTTGGCTGTGATTGTTCCATAGAAACACCGTACTTCCAGCTTTGCAGCAAGAGATCTGGAAGATGGAACAAAGTACTAATTTTGTAGTTTCACTTAAAGTGGCTTGGAGCATGGTTATTTTTTCTGAGAAGTCTTTAGGGGGTTAGATGATGGATGATGATGCTGATACAAGGCAGCTGTGGACTTTACCCAAAGTAGTGCTATTCTAGCTGGTTAAATTTTGTGGCTGGAACACTGGTACAAACCCCATCAAACTGCTACATTTTGAAGAAAGATAGTGGGGAGTGTAGTAATGGTGTTGCAGTAGGAGTCAAAAACGGAGGGGAATAAATCATCTGAAATCTAAAATTGATAGTGATTTTGAGCAAGCAGAGTCTTCAGTCCAGCTAGGAAATGAGTCAGTGTGTCTTCAAAGTAAAACTGCATTTTTAGGCAATTATATGCTTACTGATAGTGTCCTGCTAATAATGAAAAGATGTTTGTTGTTGATAATGATCTTCAAAACTCATTCTGGTGGGAACAAACTAAGGCTTTTACTGATTTTTAAATGAATAAGTTGGTGTTTCTAGCCTCTAATATTAGAACTGCTTGGATGTGTTACAAGATCTGAAAAATACTTTTTGTATGCTTCATCATTTTTTATGCTGCAAAACATGTATGTGGGTTGTTTTTGAATCTTTGTTATTGAAATTACCTACTTGTGGAGAGTTTGAGCTTAATTGTGGGTAGCTTGAACTTATTACTTGTGGGTAGTTTTGATATAATGTAGTATCTCTTCATCTGAAAATGTTTTCTTGACTAGAAACGTTAATGCTAGTGAGTGACTATATAATAGAAGCCTCACTTCTTTCTGCTATTAAATAATTTCGTAAATGTTTATTTCAAGTACAGTAAAAAAAAAATTGACTCCTGAACTCTGTAGGAGGAAAGAATAACTACTTTTGCTTGCTCAAAGCAGTCACAGAAAACTCTGAAACATTGAAGTGTTGATATTGTAGGCTAAGAGAAAGAACCTTAACTCAGCTGTCGTGGCAGCCAGGTGGCAGTGCAGTCATACACATGCCAAAAATGAATGCAATCTGTGCTGCTGATTTTTGCCATGCTAACAGTATTTTTCTTCTTTTCAGAAATCATCACAAGATCTGATCACATTTAATTAATTTCCTGTATTTTATCTAATGAGGGTAAAGCACATAGTAGTGGGAGTCCCCAAGTGGGAGTGGCAAGTTAGATAAAGTAATCAAGTCATATTTCTGCATATGAAAGCTTATTTCCTTAGTTGATATTGTTTGAGCCTTATGTTGGGAGTCACAGAAGAGTCATTTTTGACCCTGCGTTGACTTACTTAATATGGTGCTGCAAGGATCACTTGAGATTCCTTCCTAAGAAATTTGCCATTTCTTAATAGTTTTGCTGCTCACTTGCATTTGCCTCAGGCTTTGGTGAACACATTGTTAGTTTTGCATTGAAAAATGCAAAATCAAATAGGAAGCAACCAGTCGATTTTCAAAGTGTGCCAAACACCTCAATGTAAACTAAGTATGAATTTACAGAAGGTGGCTCATCAGGTAATAAACTGTAGAGAGTAGAGACGTTTGAATAGTTATTTTACAGTGTCAGGGTGGTTCAGCTTTTAGTATGGGTATGCTTCCAGGTTACAGCTTGGTTATGTATCTCTGCCTCTGAAGCACTTCTCTTTTAAGTGTATATTCTACTTTTAAGTGTATATATTCGAAATCTTGGAATGCAGGATTTGTCAAAACTGCAATATTAGCCTGATGAGCTGTTTTATGATTTAAGGTCATGAGCTAAAGCATTTCAAATGCCTTGGAGGTGAGATTAAGCTCAAGGTCTGTACTTATTGATTCCCATATATCTCTTATATATAGATAACCTGTGAATCTTGGTACTTAGGTATTAAAATTGATTCTTGTAAAGTAATATATGTTCCTCTAGAGTCTGCTGTATCCTGACATGTATAACCCATCTTAATTTTTAAGGAGCAGCACTTTAAATCTAAATTTAATTTAAACTAAAATCCTTAGACTACTTAGGTCTCCAAGGTAATAGGAGAGGAGCATATCTACTTGTGAAGGAACTGAGGCTGAGGATGGAAGCTCCAGGATAAGATTTTCTTTATATTCTGTGTATGTTCTTAACTAAAGCTTTTAATTTGGCAGCTGTATGTAGCAGCTAACTGGACTTTGAGAAGTGGAGAAGATGATTTTGGAAACTGGAATGACAACACGGGGAAAAGTTTGACCTTAATGCTTTTAATTCTGTAGAGTGTAGATTTTCAAGTTGTTGAAAATGTAACCTTATTCCACAGAGTGCATCTGGATTTCCTCTTGAAAGTACCATGGGAAACACGGAAAGAAAAGGCAAGACTGAAACAAAAAAAGCTGGAAGTTCTATGGAAAAAAGTAACAGGCAGCTGCATAGTAAACGATCTAAACCATCAGGTCAGATCTCCAGTAAGACAAATAGACTTGAGGAATCAGAAAACAAAGGACAGCTTACTTGTTCTACAAGCCAACAAGCTCCCCGGGGCAGGACTTCACCTGCTGGTGGCCAGGAAGGTACTCATGAGCCCAGTGCAGATGTGGATTACAACACTGAGGTTTCTTATACAACCAAAGGTGCTGAGGCTTCAGAAAGCTCCAGAAGGATGAAGCATAAGAGGACACCTTGCATGTATGGAGCAGGCTGTTACAGGTAAAGCAAACTTAAAACAAACTTAAGATAGTATATAATTGAGAAGTAATTTATTAGCTGTGGAAGAGAAAACGATGAAATCATCACAAGGTTTGATCTGGGGGGAATAAAATCTTCTGGTAAGCATGGGACTGATAAAATTCTTTTTGTGTGATTTGCTTCTTAAAATACAAAAGGAAGAACCAGGTGGTCTTGTTAGCTGCTAATACAACCAAGCAAAGGAAGGGTTGAGGTTATCTTTTAACTTCAACAAGTTAAAAGATAAAGTGGAAAGGGAAATAAAGGAAATAGGAAACAAAAGTCCATTTTAAAAAGAGAACAAATTAACAAACACCAGCCAGGCACAAGTACCAGCAAGGAGGAGAGGTGTGCCCAACCTAGACCCTGTAGGCTTATTCTATTAGCAGATAAAAATTTTATAAGAGTTTTAGTTATGGAAGTAATCGCATGCCTTGTGACTTGAACATTCAAAATACTTTTTATCTGTCATCCCTAAGTAATGAAGAATTATGTTTCTTGTAAGTTGGCTAGGTTTCTTATTTAGCTTCCACTCACTGCCCAGAAATACAGCACAGCATACTTAGAAACTCCATGTTAATCCTTATCTGGTTCCCTTCTTTGGTATATTTCAAGTGAAGTGCATTTCTTTTGTTCTCCCTCTCTTTTTGGTGATTGAAGATATGTTGTAAAAGTTTTCTGTGAGATACAGATGTAACAGAGAAGTCCCACAACATCAGGAATTTGTGTATGTTCTGTTGCTAGTTTCTTCTGCCCAGAAAAGAATTGGCATGCCATGTGTTGCTGCACCAACGAGAAGATGCAAATCTAGTGGAGGTCTTGAAGCTAGCTAGAGAGCACTGTAGAAGAAGGTGTCTTTGAGCTCTAAATTCTTCCATGCAGACAGGAATGCAAGAGAAAGGCTAATGTAGGAAACAGTTAGTGGGTCCTGTGATATTCAGGAAGCTTGAACATTAGTGAGAACAGACTAGTAAGAGTGTATGTTCATTGTGTCTAATGCCACAGACAGCAGGGTAAATCAAAAGCTTAAAGATGCAGTGTTAATGATTGTGTCAAATTACCACTTTTCATATATCTTTTTCATGTCTGTTTTTGCCCTTAATCACTATCACGAAAATATTTTATTAGTCCATTAAGCTGATCCAGTAGTGCAAATGCAGCATCTGCCTTGCTCCTACTACTTTATTTTGTCTCAAACTAGTTTTCCTGCATATGTGAATTGAGTGGAATTAAACGTTAAGAATACTTCAGTAAATCAGAGGATGAAGACAGCATGTTTTAGTTACAAATAGTATGGAATAGGAGTCTGCACGTGTGCATTTGCTCTTAGGTCTTGATTCTAAAATGAACTTATGTTAGCAATATTGAGGAAAAGTATTGCATCATAAGGAAAAGCACGGTATGGGACAATACACAACAAAATCTTTCTCAGTCTGGTTGCTACCAGATCCACTTTCATAAGCTTGTTGGTTAGGGGGATGCATTTATACCTTTCAGTGTGGAGGTTTTTCTATGTCATTTCTGTATGCTAGTGGATTCAGAAGAGACTGCCAGATGATTGATAACCAAGGGTGATGGCTGCTGATGGTGACAGCTGCATTAGAACCTTCTGGCCATTACTTCCTGCATACGTATTGCTCTTGCTTTGACCTACTGGTGCTTCTCTCAGCATACATCAGGCCCTTGTGTAAGCTGTGGTAGCCAAAACCTGATCAGAAGTGGAATAAGTAGTTAGAGAAGTACAGTTCACATAGTACATTTAATTGTAACAGATGTTGTGCTATTACTGATCAAACCTCTAGTGCCTAGAAAAAATGAATTTCAAAACGTTCAAACAAATGAAAGCCTTTATAAAAGGGAAGAGATGTGCATGTAAGCTTTCTTTAGATTTTCTGCAAGGAGGGCTGTTGATACAAGCTATGCACATCTCTGCTTATATTTGTTTTGCTAGATATCATTGGACAGCACCTAGGAGTGGAATAAGCACAAGTTATCCAGGTAAAGGTAAGATAAAAGATGTTTGTACTAGTTTTGAGCATCTGAAGTACACGTTTAAGATGCTTCGCAGACGACATGTAATTGAGGAGCATCATCTGCTGGCCCAAAAAGCCCTGAGCCTATTGGAAGTTATATCAAGAATCTTTCCTTTTCTTCCTTTTCCCTTATTCCTTTGGAGTTTGTTTGATTTGGCTTTGATGAGGAAGAAGATCAAAGTTCTGTTGCTCAAATAGGGTTTGAAGAAAAATTTTGGAAGAAAATGTGCATCTTCTAAAATATAATAACTTGTCTAAATGGCAGCTATTAGGAATTCTTTCCTTGGTGAAAATAATGAAGTACATCTCTTATTCTAGGAAAAAGTAGAAAAATGATTTCACAGAACATTAGTTGCTTCCATATCCCCTTGAGGAGATGAATTATGTCTTAAATGATTTTGAATTCTTGCAAATATTGTTAATAAGTTAGTTTTGTGCACTTAGAAAACAGAGCAAGTAAAATGATTTGGTTTCATCTCATTTATTTTTAAATGGGAAAGGAAATGAGCAGCCAGCTCCACAGTGCCTGAATTTCATTTAGGAAGTGATGTTTTCTGAGAACTTGTGGTAGAATAAATGACAAGTAAATGCAACCCTGCAGTGGTATCTACTGAAATAGTATTTACTTATCCTACAGCTTGCAGAAATTAAAAGCAAGGACCTGGACAAGAAGGCTGTCACCTTTGTAAATATATAAAAGGGATGCTGTGACTTCTTATAAGTAGCTCATTGAAGAGTTTATCTGTGGTTCTTGTGTACTCAGAGGAGTTAGTGTGATAAGTCACTGAAGTGTTTTCTGGATGTCTTTGGAAAAATCATCTGTTAACATATCCCATATTCCTTGTTTTTAAGTGTTATATTTGGAAAAAGTATCTCTTAAAGAAATCATAGGAAAAAAGTAGATGTGCTTCTGGTAACAGCGTGTTAACTATGTCATTTTTGTAGTGTGTATTTTTTATCTGTGTCTTGAAATCACAACTCATTTTTCTGTTTGTTTTAATATCACTTAAAGGTTTTATAAAGCTTTAAAGTTCTTTAAGTGGTGTTTATAGCTTCCTTGTCTTGCGTCGTGTGCATTCCAACCTATTGACTAGAAGCAGTTACACAGAAGTCAGTTAATAAACCATTTTGTTTGCTACATCTTGGATCCTTCCTGTGTAAACGTTGTAGAGCAGAAGGCTGTTTATGCCAGAGATGTGCTCTCACTGCTTACATTGCTGATTCAGCCTCATGCAGAGCTGTTATGTCTTGTAGTACAGCTTCATTTCCTTATTGCTCAGATTGGAATGTGATACTTCAAATAAAACGCCAAGTAGCCGAGGCAAACTGTGCAAACTGTAGTTAGTGAACTATTCAGTAGACATTTGAGTAATGTGACAGCATTTAAGTATTCAAGTGAGTAAGAAGTTGTATGCATAACAGAACTACTAGTCGATACAGGTTGTTTGAAGCAAATATATTATCCCGAGTGTACATGGAGTCTATGACTGCAGTGGTTTGGTTGCCATGCATTGAGCTTTCCAACTCAAGCTGAGGCTGCCGTAGTAGTTTCTGTAACTCTTGTAGTGCTCCACAGGGAGCCAACACTGAGCAAGTCAGCCTCTGAGCAGGATTGGTGCTGTGATTACTTTCAGAGATGGTAGATCTTGAAACTTGATACTGAAGGCAAATAGGAAAGTTGATGTTTTAACTGTTGCTGAGACAAAACCATCCTTCTGTTACCCTGAAAGTAGGTCTCATTGCTGCATAAACATTAAAAAATTGTACTTATGTGATGACAGAAGAATGAGTGTAAATGGAACAGTGAATTCTCCATATATGTATTTGTCTTCTGCAGGAGGAATCCCGTTCACTTTCAGCAGTTCAGTCACCCTAATGATGATGATTATTATGAAACTCACAGTGTAACTCAAGATGACAACGATAACCGCCCCGAATGTCCATATGGAACTGCTTGCTATAGGTAAGAAGCACCGTATGAAAAGGCTTTATTTTACAGCTTAAGACTGTTCTCTGTTCTCAAAGTGACACGAAAGCAAAGAGTAGTTGTTGAGTTAAATCTTGAGTGTAGCATATCATTGTGGCTCGTTTTCTTGTCTCATTGCCTTTTGAAATTCACTGTGGATAGACTGCTACCTTCCAAGCACTAAAGTCTGTGCAAAATGTTTGGTAGTGATTTCAACCTAGGAAACACGGAATCTTAACTTCTGAAAACTATTCAATAACGTAGATTTTTAACTTCTAACAATAACACCCTTTTTAACTTCTGACCATCTAGCAAACTCTCCTTTTTTAGGAACACTAATTTATTGCTACGTATGTTGTTCATGATAAACTTTTAGTTTAAGTTTTGATAAAGTATATTTTGAGTCTTTATTCAAGATCTGTATTTTAATTAGTATTTGACTCCCTAGAAAGCGTAATTCAAGTAGCAACAATAAAATCCAATTTCGAGTTTACTGTAGTTTAGTTTCTTTTAAGTGCTGTTGATTTTTCTGAGAGATTGTTTTATTGTATTTTTTCTTCAGTGTTTAGATTTTAAACGTTTATTTAGCAGATCTTAGCATAGTTCAGCTGGAAGGGACACACAGAGATCAGGTACTGCTACCTGACCACTGCAGGGCTAATCAAAACTTAAAGCGTATTGTTAAGGGCATTACCCGCATGGCTTTTGAACAGTGGCAGGCTTGGGGCATCAACTACATCTGTAGGAAGCCTGTTTACAATGCTTAACCACCCATTTTTTTTGTTAGTGTCTACTGAATAGTTGACTATATGGACAGAAGACTGTATTTTGAGGAAATAGCCTTCTGCTCAGGCATATTGAAACTTACAGCTGCTGTTAATAGAGGTTGTGTCTGAGCAGAAACATTTTCCACTTTCTCTTCCAGAAAGCATAGGTAATTCTAAAGAATGTGTTCTCTATGAAATACAACGAAGTGTTGTGGATGAGTTTATTACCTCAGAACAGGAAATCTGGGTTAATACCAGTAGTGAAATTGCCAAGATGCATTTCAGCAGTGCAGTGGGTACTGAATACAAAAACAAAACACAGAGCACAGAGAGCGTCTTTTAAGTTAATCAGTTCTTTATCTATTTAATGATTTTGAGGCAAAGGATAAGAGGCACCTGTAAAGCAATGCCAATTCTTTAAACTTACCAACAGATGTGCATTGAAGAGTTTTCAAATAATTTTTGTTGTTAGCTACAATTTGAAGAGAGTAATCAAGAGAAGGATCTAAACACTATGTCTTAAGTTATGATCTAATTGTCAGATACTGGTGATAGTAATAAAGTACTGAAATAGGTAATTCCTTCTGTTATTGTACCAAGTATGTTGTAGGAAGCAGTACTTTCTCACTCAGATAAATACAACTTTTAATGCATACATAATGTACTTCAGGATAGCAGCAGCTATGGAGCTGTAAATCGAGTTGAAATGCTTGAATTTGTCACAAGTTGTGACATATATATGTATATGCATAGCTGAAGTGTGTCTGTATAACTCTGTTCCTAGAAGAATAAAACATAAATAAGCAACTGGTTTTACAAGGCAGTTTTTGTAGCAAAGATATTTTCTAAAATACACAGTAGCTCCAGTTGCAGATTCATTAATGTTTCAAGCAGTTCCAAAGGGAGTGTTGTAATTGAATAATGAATTTTAGTTGTTGTTCAGAAGCAGAAATTAGGATAACTGAACTGGTTTTCTTGAAGTTAGAAACTTTCTTTTGTACAGAAAAATAGAAAATAGACTAGAAAGAATTTAAACAGGCAGTCCCAAGAAAAACCTGCAGAATACTAACAAAAAATAGGCACAATGCCAGTTATATTACACTCAGGTAAAATTTATTAGAATAGCGTTGCTTAACAGTTTGCAGAGGGATTGTGAAGGGGGGGAAAACATTGATGTGTGTTAATTACCTGTGGTAGTCACAGCTTGGAGGTGAGGAACGTGTTGGCAGCCCAAGAGTGAGTTGACTTTAAATTTTCTTTCATTGTTCTAACGCTATTTTTTTATTATTATTATTTTTTTTTTTTTCAGAAGATGTGAAAAGTTGTAAATTGAACTGCAATGACATCCTGCAGAAATGAGTGATTCTTCCTGTGGTCACTCTGCGTGATCCTTCAAAACAAGCAGTTCTTTCCAATTCTTTACTTTCCCAAACTATTTTATTTGTATCCATATACTACGAAACATGGAAGCTACACCTGGGTGTTTCAGACCTGTGATGTGCATTGTACTTAATGCACCAGAAGTTATATTCTGTTTTCATTTTTTTATTAGAGTAAATAATTGGATCAGTTTTACTGTGTTGAACCAGTGCACATTATGTGACTTTGGAGACGCATCTCAATTTTGATCAACCAGCTATTTTCTTAATAAGAAATAGCTCTTATTCAATCTGTCTTTTCTCTTCCACCTTCATTCTATAAGCACAGAGACTGCAGTAAAGTACTGATCAGAAACTTTTATTTTAATGAACATTGCTTAATGAAAATGGTTTTTGTGGGTGTAGCTGGGATATAACATAGAATTTTCTGCAATAGAACAAATAGCATGATATAAAAGGTTCAAGTCTCTGCAAGTCTGTAACAATACCTTGATTTAAGTCTGACACTGTATTAAAGAGAACAATAAATTCTAGAATTATATGATTGTATAATCATATCATTCTTGTACAATTTTATGATTACATTTTATTTTTATTTTTTCTTCTTATAGTGAGTTTTCAGATAAAGGGTGAGGAGAATATAGGGAGGAGGTTGCTTCTTAATCTTGTGTTGAAGATTTAATTAATCAGTTCATTTCTTCTTTCAGGGTGTTCACCTCCTGATCTGTGTCTATATCCAAAAAATATCATGCAGTTTTGGGCTGTTCATGTGTTAAGCACAGGGGCAAATCATGCTTTTGTTGTTTTCTTCTTTTCAGGAAGAATCCACAACACAAACTTGAATACAAGCACACTGTACCTCCAGGTAAGCTGAACTGTTCAATGTAATTAAGGCTATAAAGGTGGGGATATAAACCAACAATGGATAAAAAAATGTGGAATAACCAGACAGGTTAGATCAGACAATTTTTAACATGTAATATACAAGAGCATAAAAACCAGATAAAAGGTGCCATGTGGCAACTGGGTGTTTCCATGAGTATAGTAATTTTTTTTAATGAGTATTGAATAGGATATAAATTTATAAATTAAATACAGTATAAATATGGTATCTTACATTACAGATCTCTCCTATCTATTCAGAGCTGTATTAAGAAAATGAAAGCAGGGAATATATTTCAGTTATTGTCAAAAAGCTCAGGAAGATACCCTGCTTATATTTTGTGCGTTCTTAAAGAATTCGAAGAGGTACTTCATGTTTTTTGTACCTTTTTGATTATTGGACACCTTTTTTTCTACTTAAAATCCCAGTGCTATGAAGAAGTCATCAAAGCAAATCTATTATGGACATGTAATGATAATGTACTTCTCCTAAAGAATTAGAATTATGGCATTATTAAGTAGTAATTTATTGAGGCAACTGTAAAATATTTAAATACTTCAATTTGGGATTTGAAAATATCAATCTTAAAGACATTTTTCTTGGGGAAGGAATGGTTTATAGTTCCAAGAAAAGGTCACCTGGTGAATTTCTCAGCAATTTTTCAATACAAAACAGTTTCTTGGGGGCTGTGTGTTAGGGAGGAATTTTTATGTTTACGAGCACTGCATAATCATTGCAGTGTTTAAGAGATCATTCACTTACTGCAGCAGCTTCTATGAATGACACTTCTCCTGGGCTGTACTCTGTCCTCATTAATAACCTTCTTTTCTTTAGTAACTGAAAGACGAACCCGACAACGAACTTCCAAGGACGGTGAGTATGTTCTAATTCTGTGAACGGACACATCAGCGTGGGCCATAACCCACATGCTTAAGTTTTTAGGCATTTAATAGTGCTGGAGATGCTTGATAAAGCTTACCCTAAGAGAAAGTCATTGTTGTTTCATTTTTAGTGAAAACCTGCTTGCTTTTTTACAAATGAGAGTGCTGAAGTTCAATTTGTGCTAAGCTTCCTGAATGAGCATATCTGTTCTTCTCTGGAAGCAGACAAGAAATCAATCTAATGTTTACATTTGAAAAATGAAGATGGGTTCTGAGTTCATAAGTTAGTGGTGTTCTCTCTTGTACGCTGTGCACACACCACACACACACAACTTGAGTACCTGAAGCTTTGGTCTGAGGCTGCTAAGAAATGCCCATGGTTAATATAAATATTAGTGATCTGGACTGGAGTATACAGCTGAGGAAAAAAAAATTTATAACTTCATATGGAAGATAATGACAAAAATTGCTCAACAGACTTTGTTGTCAGGTTATCTTTAGATGAGATAAAGGAAATGACAGTCTGGGAAGAAGGCTCTGTACTCAGCCCTAGTAAGGGCACACTTGAGGTGTGCCAGGGAGGTGGTGGAGTCATCATCACTAGAGGTGTTCATGAAATGTTTACATGTTGTAGTGAGGGATGTGGTTTAGTGGGAAATATTGGTGATAGGCAGATGGTTGGACTTGGATGATCTTTAAGGTCTTTTCCAACCTTGAAGATTGTGTGATTCTAAGAGGAATTGAATGTGATTTTACTCAGAGGTGTGACCTAAGGGCAGAATATTAATGCAGTGTAACTAATGAGAAATTGTGGACACACAAGGTAAAGGGACATAGTGTAAATTTGTAGAGCATGAGTTATGCATGTCTATCAAAACAGGAAACAAAGAAAATAAACTTGCTGAGGATTTGCAGCTACTAATAAATGAAAGAAGAATGCACTGCTGCCGTGGTAGTCCCAGTACAATGCTGCTGCCAAGACAGAGCTTCACATGGCAGAATTAGTTTAAATGGGTAAATTTGCCAACGCATTTGAGCAATAAAGGAATACTGCAAGACTGTCCGTCCAAAAAAGTTTTGGAATATGATGCAAATAGCATCTGTTTCTTATAAAAAGAGGCTTTTTGTCTTTGATGCCTGCCATCAATACAGAGTATTGTGAAATACTATGAAAGCAGAAGGCAATTTCATCACAAAGAGGTAAGTTTTTAAGGTAGATTGAAGACATAAAATTAGAAAATTGCATAATAAAATAGTCTATGTGAACTGGGAGAAAACCGGTAGACTACATTCATCTTGGAAAAAAAGTGTTTAGCATTTCCTTAACCCTTGTTTAGAAAGAAAGCATAAGCTATCCAGCATGGGTCTTGGTTGAGAGCTTGGGATGTGTCGTCTAGCAGATTGTTGTCTTTTACTTGATGCTTATGAAAGAAGTGAATAGGAAATAAAAGACATATAAGATTATTGAGGAATTTGAATATAAAATAGCCAAAGGCAGCAAATGTGGGGGCAAAATAGCCATCTATCAGTAGCTAGAGATTAAATGGCGAGGAAGATGTATAGTTTAGATATAGTTGTAGTCTGCAATGTGTGTTCTTTTTTGTCTTATTTTGCTTAGACAGTAAATCTGGTTAAATAACTCACATCGTTAATACCAGTGATTTAAAAAAAAAAACAAAAAAAAACAAAACTGGGATTTCATGAAGAACACAGATTAAGCAACTCTGAAAAACTTTCAGACCCTGAGATCCAGTCTTGGTTTGTATATGGTTCTTGAAAACCATGAATAATTGATATGCTCATATAGACTAGAACCAGGAAAGTTGCTTTCAAAAAAGAAGCTAGGGAGCTATATGCTAGTCAGCTTAAATTCTTGTTTGGGAATGAGGAGGTCTGATACTGATAGTGAGGAAGTAGTAGAAAATGTGATTTTTGCATGTAAGCAAAACTTGAGGTGATCAGACACTTTAGTGATAAGTGATAAAGTTCTGCAGTAGATGCCAGAGAGAGATAACATGGTTCAGCTTGTCATAAGGCTTTTGTAAATCTGACTAGAAATTGTCAGAATTAGGTAGGAAGTTTCAGTTGAGTCTCTGTCTTCCTGGGATAGATCAACTAAGTAGTCTCTGGGTGAAGTTTTTAGTTTTATGGTTGTGATTCATGAATGCATTATTACATTTTTGTCCTTCCAGGAAAAAGGGGTTTAGAGGAAGACAGTGATAACGATGGTGAACCAAACGAATATGATCTCAATGACAGCTTCATAGATGATGAGGAAGAGGAGTGTGAACCTACTGATGAAGATTCTGACTGGGAACCAAGTTCAGAAGAAAAGGATAATGAAGATGTTGAAACACTTGTGAAAGAAGCACAGGGATTTGTTAAGACCAAAAAGTAGCTGCACTGAATAATGTTACGAATGTGCAATCCAGTTGTATTAAAATTTGGATGTGCAAGAACAGAAATTGCTTTGAAAACTACTTTTTCCTCAGTGATGTAGAAACTATGGGAAGAGCTTAGCTTAATGGTGGTGAAGGGATTCAGCAATACCTTTCTTTTTGTGTGCATTTCACACTTTTTTTTTTTTAAGTGGTGGAGTTAAATGAGCTCTGGGATTCTATTATGTGTCAGCTGAAGTAGGACTTTGTGAAACAGAACTTTCTCAGCTATTTCTTCTCCAGCATCATTAGTCTGGCTGTACGAAGTACAATTTTAAAGGTTCATAATGCTTTATCTCTCCATCCAAATACTGACATTAGAAAAGCCTTTAGATTTGCCGAAACACAATATATACTGTATTAAATAAAGGGGAACCAGACTTCATACCTGCCATGTCCCAGGCTGATTCTTGGCCATCACTGAGGAAATCTGTCTAAACCATTTTTCAGTTATTGAAACTTTACATTTCATTAATCAGCTACTAGCTTTCCTTTTAAGCTTTACTTCATGATTGTCTTGATGTACAGCAGTTAAATACTGGTTGTCTGAATAACTTCAGAATATCTAAGTGTACTGAATGTCTGATGATGCCCCCACACAAGTTATGGTGTATTTGCTTTAATTACAGTACCTATTCAAATACATGTACATCCTGGAGCTGTTTGGTTCACCAAAAAGCTGAAATAAAATGACTATTTTTGCACAATTAAACTTATAATAAGCCATGAGGGAAAAAACCTTCTAACTGTGTCTCTGTGGTTTTTCTTTAAAGGCTTTGTTGGAAGATTCTGCCTTCAGTGTGTTCATAGCTTTCCTGAGCTTAAGTTAAAAAATTTGAATGTGATCCTGGGCAGATGATTGAAGCCATGTTAATTTAGGAGGTTTTTTTGTGTTTTTTTTTTTTTTTTTTTTGTGTTTTTTTTTTTTTTAATATATAATACGGAAATTCAGCAGGGATATTGTTCTTGTATGACTTTGTGAAATTTCCTAATTATGGCTGAATAATAGATATCCAAATGCACTTTGAGCATTTTAGTTGGGTGATGAAATGCTCTCTGCTGGTGAACTTCCGGGAGTACATGTTCCAGCTGATCACTTTTCTGCAGCATATTCCCAGCATGAAGAAAAATACCGTTTTCTAGGGCTTCAGAAGAAGCAGATATTTGTAGTAATTTCCTGTCTCTTTAATATACTTTTGCAGTCTTGTGTTTTTTAATCATTTTTATACTGTTACATCTTTGCTTGAAGAGATTGAGTGTCATCGAAGCAAACTCTGCTATTCAGATCTGTATTCTGACAATGTAATTTTTCTTGCAAAGCCCTCAAAAAGTTACTTAGAATAAATTGGATGTTACTGCAAATTGGTTTGGGGCAATTTTGGATACACAGTAGTAACTTGCAAAGTGTGACTGCAGTTTCTCTTAAAAATAATGAAAATACAAATGCTCATGATGGGCAACTGTTCAGTTTCTGTTGGCCAAGCACCTAGGTGATATATACAGTGTCAGATCAGTTTTGTGACCTTAACCTTCCTCAAGTAGGAACATTCATTATTGTAATGTTATCCTGTGAATGGCTGTCTAACCTGCTCAAAGGAGATATTAGCATTTGGAAAATTGAAATAGCTTTTTGTCACGGGAGGTTCCTAATGAGGCGTGCAGTCACAAAAGCAAGTGTGCGTATAATTCATGGTTTGTATGATAGCTTAAGATTTACTACTGATACTTATAGACTGAAAAAAAAAAAATGTAGTGTCACAGGTATTGTGTAACGGTAGGATGAAGCTGTCTCTGTTCAAGAGTATTTTCCTCATATTTTCTTTTGACCTCAGTGTACGTTTTTATTCTTCTAGATGGAGAATCTTTTAACTGCAAGATATTTGAATGTTGATTGAAAGTATTCAGTTTGTGATACAGGTAAGACCTCTCAGTTAACAAGAGACTAAATGCCAAGTTCTGTGTTTTCAGTCTGTCAGGTATGCACTAAAATTCAGTGGAGTGAGATACAGTCTAATTCTCTCTGCCTGGAATTTATTCTGTAAATATACTAGTACTGCTTTCGGAGGAATTTCCAGAATTAAAAAGCTAAAATGAAACCAAAGTACGTCATCAAATGTTTTAAGCCGTGGGTGTTAATAGAAAATGTGATAAATTAAGTTTAAAGCTATGGTTTAAACTGTTATGGTTGCTCTGAAACCTCTAGATTAACCTTGAGGCTTTGCTTGCCAGTCTGAAATATAAGACAATAGCACATAAGAAATGAAAGGGGTGCCTACATTAATGAAAAGTTCCTGTTTCTAAATGAGCATTTGGAATAGCAAAGAGTGCAAAATATAGCACGTGCACTGACTTTGTCTCTCTTACTGTCTGTATTTCTGCCTCAACTGAAATTAAAAAATAGTTTACTTCATCTAAGCCTAATGAGGCAAAGATCAAATGCAAAAAAGCTTTTGACTGAATACTGAAAATTAACGATCCATGTCAGTTAAAGCTATTCAAACTGTGCAACTAGCAGACTTTTCTGTAGAATTATACATTTTCTGCATATGAACTGTAGAGTTTTGGGGAGTCACCTGGATGAAGCAGCTTAATCAAGGACTGCAATAGAAAATAGTGTGGATGGAGAAGTAACAGAAAAAATGAATGCAAAAATTAATGTACCTCCCCATTAATGCACCTGAAACAAAACCAAAATCACAGCAGCGAGTTATAAGAAAAGGTAAAATGGTTATAATAAAACCCAGAAGAGAGAAGCATGGCTAAATGAGATGGTCAGACTTTAACAAGAAACCTATTACTGATGCTTCTACAACTATCATAATTTAAATAAAACAAGTTATTACTTGACTGATAGCAGTAAACATACATTCCTTCATAAAGTTACTGTATAGAATCTCATAACAGATTGGATTGTTTCAATCTTGAGGAAATTACTACAGCTCAGTGACAGGAAAATATTGTGACTTGTTAGAATTGTCTCAGAGCTACATTGAAATAGTGGTGTGTTTTGTTTTGCTTTTCTATTGGAGTGTGTGTGTATATATATATATATATTTTTTTTTGGTTTTTTTTTGTTTTTTCTAAATTGTTCTGTCCTCTGTTTTCTAAGTTTAAGTTCTTCACAAGGCCACTGAAACAGAGCTGTGCAAGTCTGCCCTTGGAGAATGTGTGTTCTTCGGTCTTGGTCTGGGAGCATTGTGTGATTGCAGACTCAGAATGCCTGGAGTGGAAGATTTCCTGCCTAAGTAATATGGACGTTGTGGGTGTCCTCTGAGTCCATATGTCACGTTCTCAGAAATAGTCATCTTTGTTACAAACACATTGCATTGTTGGCTATACTTGGTCATTGAAATATTCTTGTTTTTTCTTAAGCCAAAACAAGCGTGAAGATCATAAAATCATCAAGGGCCAATCTTCTGTTGCTGCTGTCTTTTTGTACACACACTATTAGAATTTGTAAAGAGCTGTTAGTTGTTAGGAGTGCCCCTCTCCTACTGTCTTGAATTCAACTGCCACAAAATGTGGTTTGGCTGTGCATTCCTTTAAAAAAGCTGAATGAAAAAGGCCTTTTCTTCTGCCTTTTGCAGTCCTGTTCTCTGCAGTGCTCTACTCCATACTAGGATGATGCTTCCTAAAGTTGAAGAAGAAACTGTGCAGTGTCCGTAGTATAATATATTACACAAAAAAAATTGCCATCCATGTGCCACTGAAGCAGTTTCACAAATTTTAGCCTATCTAAAATTATCTCTTCCTGGCACAGCTGCTTCTATGTTTGCACTGCACACTTTGAGATGTAGCAAATCCTATAACAAAATAGTTTTAATCAGAACTACTTGTCCAGTCCACAAATACAGTGCTGTATTTGTACAATGAGAACAAGAAGGTCTCTCTTAGTCTGGTGTTGCTTTTAGCTTGTTTACACCTACTAGCAATTTTGGTCTTCTTGAGACTTCAGATGAAAACAAATTCTACAGTGTGTTTCTGTGTCCATTAGTTAAAAAAACAGAGAAGTTTAAGAAAGTGAATTATTCTTGAAGAATCTTGTCTTACATGGGAGGATCCCTATGTAAGCATTTTTGTAAGTATGGGAAAGAAATCTACACAATTTCATTTGTTCAGGGGCAAATTCCACCTGTCTATTGATAACTATAGTAAAGGAATTCTTGCAGTCACACGTTCTTTACAATTGTGCAATACAGGCTAAACTTTTTTTCCAGTAGTGTTGGAATTCTTTGAATTTTTTATTTTGATTGAGCTAGAACATAAGGAATGATAATTTCATTTTTTTTTAAAAGCACCTGCTTTTTTATCTGTCTCAGAGTTGTTTTAAGTAAGAACGATTGATATAAACCCTATGGACTCTTGTTTTTGTTCCAGTTGGAATGTTGCTGGTGTACAAAGTCCTTCCTATGGTAAAGGAAGAACAAGTCAGAGACTGCCTCATGAGGCTGTGATGTGTTACAGGTGGGTCAGGGTGATTCTGATACGTGTACAGAGTAGGAGAAGAACTCCTCGAGATCAACCCTGCCAGGAAGAACTTAGTAGGTCCTGGTAGATGAAAAACTTAACATGAGCCAGCGGTGCACAATTACTGCTGGTCTTCTGGGCTGCATCAGAAGAGGGGTAGCAGCAGGGTGAGGGAGGTGATTGTCTCTCTACGATGCTCTCATAAGGCACCATTTGGAGTACTGTACTCAAGTCAAAGGGCGCCCAGCCCAGGAAGGATGTGGAGCTTTTGGAACGGATCCAGAGGAGAGCCACAAAGATGATCAGAGGGTTGGAACAGCTCTCCTATGAAGAAAGGTTGAGGGAGGTGGGCTTGTTTAGCTTGGAAAAGAGAAGGATTCAAGGAGACTTCATGGTGGTTTGAGGGGAGTTTATAAGCAGGAAAGAGGCAGACTTTACACAGTCTGATGGCTTTAAACTGAAAGAGGAGGGGTTGAGGTTAGAGGTCAGAGGAGTACTTCATCCTGCAGCTTTTGATGTTTTCTTCAGACCACCACTATTGAGGAGTGCTTCATTGTGCAGGTAGATATTTTCTTCTGATCACCACCCTTAGGAGCTCTGAAGGGTCTTGAGTTGGGCATGTGATGCTGCGTAGTAGAGGTGGCAGCTGGAGGGTGCTGTTGCCACAGGAAAGGCTGTCACACTCAAAGAAGTGGGAACAGCATTAAAGCTGAGCTCCTGAATGGATCAGTTCTCAGGGAAATTTCACATCTTGACTATTGCAACCCACCCAGCATGGAGTCTTTCAAGGCCATCCTCCTTTGGTAGAGGGTTGATGGTTGTAGTTCCTTGTCCTGCTATTTCTGTATTGAAATACTTTGTGCTTTTTGCTGGGAGTAGCTGCTGTTTTGTCTCTTAGTCATTCCTGCTAGTTGTTTGGTTTCATCACTTCATTTTCTAATTGCAGCAGTTTCTTAGGTTTTTTGTTTTTTTTTTTCAATTTGTTTTTTAACGACCCGTGTGATGGAGCAGAGAGTAAACTTTAGGTCAGTTCTTCCTCTAGGAGGGGATGGAGAGTGAAGTAAGCCTGTGTGTGCTGCCTCACTGTTTCCCACAGCCCTCATACTCCTCGCTGAGGAGCTGCACCAGAAAAACAGCTGAGCAGGGATCAGCAATGACAGCACCACATCTTTGCCTTTGGAAATAAAAACTGGAGCAAGTCACAGTGTACACATGGTTGCATGTGATTTATGAATTGCATGTTTGATCTAAACTCTCCAAACAGCTCAAACATGGATGCATCACCTCCAACTCTCTCATTATCTTTGGCACATCCCATAGTTCTTGCTGAAGTTATTCTTGCTGCTGGAGCTAATCAGGGGCAGCCAATGGCTGTTGATGTTGTGCTGCAGTCTTTACTGTCTTCCAGTGGGTGAGAGCTTGTGCTGGAAGATGGCAGATGCTGCCTTCATCCCAGCTTATGCTTTTTTATTTTAGTAAGGCTGTTACAAGCAGAGCTCCAGAACAGTGCAGTCAATTTTCAGTTCCCTCACTGAAGTTTACCATTCAATGCAAATAAGAAAATATTTCTCCAGGGAAATGCAGGAAGCCAAGAGGTTAGGCACAGCCTGACAGAGAAGCAAGGAAGCACCCAACTCTGGAGTACCTGAATGTAGAGAGCTGCACTGCCTGGGGCATGGATGCCCAACTTTTTGGCTTACTGGGCCACTCTGAGTGAAGAGGAATTATCTAGGGCTCTATATATGTAGGTTGCTCTAAAAGTAACGCCTGCTCTTTATTTCCGTGGAAACTACCAACAGATACAAAGAGCACAGTAGCACTGTTTGATAGAGGAGATGCTCTAAGCACTATTTTTCAACATAGTCACCACCTGTAGTTGTGCATTTTTGCCAGTGATGAATAAGAGCCTGCATGCTGTGCTTGTAAAAATCTGCATGAGCAGAGGTGACCCACTGTTGCTACTGCTGAAATACACTACCTACCACCTCACTGTGCTTACATCCACAGTTTGGTCTCTATAAACATTCAGCAAGCATCAGTTAATGTCAATAGGTGCCATTTTTTCCTGCATTGAAAGAATTCAGAGCCACACCTTTGCTTCATACACACTTCCATGTCAGACATCATTCTGTCACAATGGGAAGGTTCAGCCTCTACTGCCATCCCACCAACATCCTCCTCTGATGTTGTCGGCCAACATAATAGAATAGCAGGCAGTACTTTCAGAGCAGCTCTCAGAAGATACATAATTAATGTCTGTAAGTAACAAAACTTATTTTAATGTTTAATATTTTCTTCTTAAAACAAAAAAGAGCAACAAGTCCGTTAAACCGGTGGGAAATGTGACCCTGTTTTTGTGACACTGATGCATCAGTTTGGTTCAATGGCAGTGGATGCAATTCTCAGTGAGCTCTCAGGTGTTCATCAGAGATTTCTGGTGAAATTTTACACCTCCTGTATTTCCTCCTTGAAAATAATTGTTCACAGATGTATGCATTGCCAAAAGGCAGCGACATGAATAAGGTGTAGCTGCAAAGCAGGGGCTGATTTTCTTTGGTAATAAAGAGCTTATATAAGTGTGGTGAAGAGACATGATCAGATTTTTGAGTTGCATGTCTGATTGCAACTCAATACATTTTAAAATTTGAGGAAATGTGTTTATGTTGACTTTTGATTTTTTTTTTTTTTTTTTTTACATTCTAGAAACCTATTCTCAAATTCCGTTTTCATAAAGAAAAGCACGGCTGCATACTTTTTGCTGTTTGCAGGACTATGTTTAGTTGATGTATCACAATGCATACAATTATTTGCCCTAAGTGAGTCAGCACTGCGCCGTGCCCTCACCATGCCATGGCTTCAGAAGGAATGGGTTTGGGAAAGCCATGTTTGTTTTTTGTTTTCTGTTTTCTTTTTGCTTTCCATTTTCTCCAAGCTTTTGTGCTGGTGAGTTCTGCAGTGAAAGCAAGATCTGAGTGCTGCCAACAAGCACCCACTCCTCTCTGGTCTGGAATTTGAGGGATGAAATGGACAGGGCAGGACAGAAGGCTCCAGGAACGGGGGCAGAGAGGGCTGGAGCCAGGAAAATGCTCTGAGCTGCCTGCTGACCCCAGCATCTGGGTACAGAGTTCTGAGCTGCTAAGTTTTGCTTGACTTGGAAGGAACAGGAGAAGGCTCAGAAGGGACAAGACTAATTGTCCTTGTTCTGCCTGTGGATGAAAAGCCCTGAGATCTCCCTACAAACTCAGGAAGTGCACAGGAGGTATCGTGCACGTAAGGCCCCAAGCTGCACAAAGAGGTACATCCATGAGGAGTTTGGTGCCACTATGAAGGACTTTCTTTCCTTGCACAGCTCAGGAGAAGTCTATCACCATGTGGCCCCAGAGGATGCTTTTGAGAATGTCTCCCTTTGGAATTCAAGGAATTTCCTCTTGTGGGGCAACAGAGCACTCAAAGTGATTTCCAAAACTTTAAAGCATGTTTTTTCCTGTGACTTTTACTTTGCATTACTGGTGGAGGTTTATTTATTTTCTAGTAACTCCTCCTGAGGTGAATTCCCAGATGTGGAAATTGCTAGTTGCTTGACTCACTTTCACCAAGAATAGTCAAGAAAAAATAGGTGGGAGGAATATCAGGACACTCTAATAACAGGTAACATTCCTAGCTAATCCCTGATAGCTACAACAGACTCTAGAAGATAAACATGGGCAGATAGTTTCAGGAGAAATTACAAGATTAAAGCTCTTGATGATGTAATACTACAGGTCCTTGATATTTTTTTGGTAGGATGGGAAAACAGTAGGTTTAGTACTTTTCTCTGTTTCCCTAAAAATGCCATTTAAAAGAACGACTTCTTTTAATGGTTTTGCCTCAGAGAGGAAATTATGCGATCTCTCCAACACATATTTTTAAGAGCAGCTAATGGCAAGAGGATTTGAGCACATTAATGGATTTGAATATCCTTTTGCCATTAAAATTAATTGGTCAGCCTGGCAGTTTTTCTTCAACAGACACTGGATAATTCATGTTAATCGCTTGAGTAGAGAAATGATGGCTAAGGGAAAAATAGAAAAAATAATTCAGAATGCTCATCGTGACTCTGTGTTTGCTGTTTTATTAGCAAGGTTTGCTGCTCACTTAATATTCACAAGTAAACAAATTATTTACAAAAGCCATTTACTCCAAAAGTAGGTGCTGCCACATACTTTAAAACAGGAAGCATTTGTTGTCACAATAGAAAAGACTTGATTTCAATACACGATAGTCCATGGCATTTTATGTGTAGTTAAATTATGTGCCTTACTGCTATTGTCACCTGTTTTGTCACAATTTCCTGTTAAGAAACGCTCGTCGCGGAGTTGCACAAAATGAGAATAGTAAAAATGGCATTGCGGGAGGCAACGCAGAATTTGTCTTGAGTTGTTGCTTCATGTTTGGCCAGACAATGAGCTACTCAATGAAACAGTCACCAGCTTGATTAAACCAAAGTCTGTCTCCATTGCTTGCAGGACACATCACCTCAAAATCCTTGTAATTTCGGCCCTACTTGTATTTTACTTTGAAGGCTACACAGACTGGATAAGCTGTCTAGGTATGGTTCAGTAGGGTGGACTTTTTCCCACCAACTTGCTCTTCTTCCCGATGTGTCCCACTGAAAAACAAGACAAGTCCGATGAGCACAAATTGAAATACATGAAATTCCAGCAGAGTAAAAGGAAACAATTGTACTCTGAGGACTGAATACTGGCAGAGGTTGCCCAGAGAGGCTATGGAGTCTCTGTCCTTTGAGTAAGTTGAAGCTCAATGGAACACAATGCCAGGCAACCTGCTCAAACTGAGGGTGGCCTAGATAATCTGGAGACATTGTTCACCCCCTCACAGTTTGTGATTGAGTCTGTAATTCTGTGAAGTGCTCAGTGACTCAAGGCAGCAACAGCTGGCCAGAGGGTGCCTGGAAGTGAGAGAAGGAAACTGTCCTTCTTTAATTTCCAAATACTTAATAAACAGATAACACTCTACAGAAAAATACAGAGTGGAATGCTGATAACATATTCTTAAACCAGATAACACATGAAGAGACTTCAGGTTTTTACTAGACTGAGAAGCAGTATTCAGCTCTGTAAACTTTGTAGAGAATGTGCCTTTCATAAAAGCATGCTGCACATTGGACAACTGAAGCTGGTGGTCTGTAGGCTTCAAGGAGTTTCTTTATGAGAGGTAAACTGAGAGTAAAGAGTGACATGAAGGAAAATGGGCGTTTTTGCTATCCTTCCTATCTTGCCCAGGAGGAAGCAAATGGAAAAGGACACCAAGCAGCTTAAAGATACGAACAATAAGCTCAAGGAGAATAGAAGACTTCTGTTCTGAAGAAACGAAGCGACATCATGGCTAGGAGTGGTGGTCAACTCTTCTGTCTTTGAAATATGCTTTAATGCATTCACTGATTTTTTTTTGTTGTTGTTCTCTATCAGTTTTAAAGAGCTCTAAAACAAGTGCCTGCATTCCAAATTTATAGATAGGTAAACTGACGCACAGCATCAGTCTGAACTATGGGATTATGCAGCAGTCCAGTAGAAGGATTCCAGTGGAAATCCATGGTATGCTGCCTTCTTCAGGCCTCTCAGCAGTGGGTGTTTGCATGGTCAAAAGAGAAAATCTTCTGAGGTGGTACTATTTCCTCCTTCCTGCCCCCTCCATAATATATGAGATTAGAACCGCCTAAAACTTACTTCAGTTTTATGCAGTCTACCTCCTCTGTGACTGGCATTGCACTTGTTCTGAGATCCAAGTCTGTACTAGATTTACTTCCGTGGTATGTTGATCTCCATCTGAGCAACATGATCTTCTTGAAGTACTTCATGGTGTTATTTTTTACAGTTACAAAACACATTGTGTTTATCATGCTGTTACTCATAGCAATGCATTCAACTATGTAAA
This sequence comes from Meleagris gallopavo, assembly GCF_905368555.1. Classification (NCBI taxonomy): domain Eukaryota; kingdom Metazoa; phylum Chordata; class Aves; order Galliformes; family Phasianidae; genus Meleagris; species Meleagris gallopavo. Next base: position 5,967,518 of record NC_139405.1, on the reverse strand, counting down.
AAGCGGTCAGATAATGCTTCTCTTTCACAAAGATTGTGGGGAAAAAGTCACGGACAATGGTGAAGCCATAGAAGGGTGCCCAGCAGAGAACATAGGCGGTCAAGATGCACATCAGTACCATTACAGTTTTTCTTCTGCATCGAAGCCTCTTCCTGATTTGTTCTGTCTGAAATCCTGGTACGGTTTTAAACCAAAGCTCTCGAGAGATTCTGGCATAACATAAGGTCATGGTAATCACAGGTGCAACAAATTCAATGCCAAAGATGAATAGGAAGTAGGATTTGTAGTATATCTGTTGGTCTACTGGCCAAATTTGACCACAGAAAATTTTCTCCTGATTTTTTACTATAAATAATACAGTTTCAGTAGCAAAGTATGCGGATGGGATAGCTACGAGTATGGAGACAATCCAGACCAAGGCGATCAGGATGGTTGCTGTTTGATAATTCATGCGTGGTTTCAGTGGGTGAACAATGGCCAGGTACCTAGAACAGACAAATACACTCAAAGTGAAGTTTGTAAACAGCATTAACCAGAGCACAGTTCAAAATACATGCGGACAGAATGAAGCAGAAAGAAACTGCTGTGATTGTTAGAGATTGACATATTCATCTATGAAGAGTTAATAAATTTGGCCAAAGTATCAGCCTAGAATGGAGATCCTAAACCAGGACAGAAGTTCTGCAGCAAGTAGCTGAGGAGTTTGTTAAGATAGCAGGTCTTTGGCAATCTGAAAACCTGACTGCATATTAGGAACTCAGTCTTAAACTCCCACCTGCTCACAAAGTCAAACTGAAAAAGATGTAGTGTTGTATCATAAACCTTTCTGTTTTTAACAGGAGTCAAGCATTTGGGAGTTATGGATAGACTGGAAGAAGAGAAAAAGAGAGAATATTCCTATTACTGACAAATACATTAGCAGGAGCTAACACAATATGGGGATGACAGTGTATCCAGGACACACCATGATACAGCATCTGGAATACTTTGGTGGGCAGTACACCTACAGGTAAGTGTTTAAAATATGCATTAACCTAGTCAGGTGCAGGTAAAAGCACAAATACATAGATGGAGGAGAACAATTTGCCTATACATAGAACTATTTGAATCTATATGTTTTTTTTTTTTAACATACATGACAATGCTTCCATTATTTGCTTTGTTAATCCATGAAGTGAAAAGAGTAGAAGCTGACACTAGCAATGGTTACAGGTGGTTTTCCAGCCACCAGCAAAGGACTGTATGTCCATTTTCTGCTCGTGCACATTTTTGTTTAGGCTGCTGGAGGTGACTGTTGCTAATAATTAATCTCAAATATGCTTTGTTAAGTAGCGTCTGCCATCCTGTACAAGTTGACTTAGGTGCTAGCACTTCTTATTACTGTAAAGCTGTACTGCAGTGTTTCACCAACAAGTATGAAGAAATGGGAGTATGATGCTTGCAAGACCAATCAAGTGCCCTTGATTCAGTTAAAAAAGGGCTTAGGACCAAATTGCATTCACTCTGGGTTGCAGAGTTCTAGTTTTTTTGTTTTCTTTTGATTTGTTTTTTTTTTTTTTTTTTTTTTTCCCTAATATTTGGTAGGAGTTGGGAAGGTTATTTTTTAAGAAGCTGCAGATATAAGATGAGCTTACATTAGAATGCTCTCTAACCCAGACAGATTAGAATACTGCTAAGAGGAAATTTTTATCAGAGAAATTCCAGAGCTCCCAGAGCGGTTGTATTTGACACAAAGGACTGTTTGAAACAGTGGCATTTCTCATTCATTCAGAGGCTCTTCTGTCTGTATATATCATATACACAGATAGCATCCACAGAATTTATTCATTCTAAAATAAAATGGAGAGTCAGCAGGGCTTTTCACAAGCCAAATATTGGAAGCAGATAAATTGCTCATTGCTTTTAACACGGCAGGCTAGATGTCAAGGGTCAGCAGAATTATTCAGCTTCATTGTGGAGCTGTTAAATGAATATTTTTAGATCAGGTCCTGTGGAAAGAACATCGTGGGATAATGTGTATGTAGTCATAGGTGTGCATATCAGCTCAGCACAACGTTTGGCTGAATGGGGAAATCTCCATGGCAGAATCAGAGGAGAGCTTTTGTGATGGATTTCCAGGTTGCCATTGCTTACCGCACTTTGCTGTCACTGTGGAATGGTGCTGGAACACACAAACTGGATTTAGATGAAACTGCACTGGAAGATGTGATCCAAAAGAGCACTTAAAACATGCTAGGTGCTCGTGAGTGTTCAGTCCAGGGAACTCAGCTGCAGCCAACCTCCCCTTCTCCTGAACATTAACAGCATGGACATTAGGCACTTAGCACAACATCCTCCTCTTCTGATCTTCTCCATGCACACTGCATTATTCTTTAAGATTTTGAAATTCTTATATGTTTTCTGCAAATAGACATCCAGGTAGGTGACAAAGAGTCAGACCTGCGGCAAGTCCTACAGGCCAGGATTACCCTCTCTATACCAGGAACCTTTTATAATGGCCTAAATATATGAAGAGAAATCTAATAGGGGCTGAAGTCCACAACCCACATGTCACAACCAACATGGCTGTGAAATGAATTATCTTTCTCTATGTTTACTAATTCAAAAGCTCACACATAACAGACGAAACCAAAACAAAGTGAATGAATTTCAATCATTACACAGTGAACTTCAGTGATTAATTATTAATTATAGGGTTGTTTTTAAAGATGTGTGGGGAGATATGCTAGAAATCTTATTTCCTTTCAGACATAAGGGCTCAGTGACTTGTATTACTTCATCAAACTGGGATGCAGTAGAAGGGTTTTTTTAAAAATAAAAAATAATAATTCAGAAGTAGAGAAAGTAATAGAAAATGGTGATGTGCACATGACAGTGCTAAGAAATTAAAGTTTTATTCCCTAAGATTATGCAAAAGGTACTGTGCTGCAGGCTGATCGAGGATTTGTTTCATAGGAGCTGACTGTCCTTTTCCCCACAGCAGGCAAAACATTTCTGAACTTCCTCAGAACCTTTCTGCAGTTTTTGTGTTGACTTCAACAAAAATTAAACCAGCTGTGCACAAGCCATCTCTATAACTATCAACAGGGTTAAACTGATCCTGAGTTATCTTTTGGATCAAGTGTCAAAACCTAGGCAACATTAGGCTAGAATACAATAGCACATGAGAGAAACTGACCAAAGGCTGGTGGTGGAAATGCTATTGCCAAACTATTACCAACTTGCTATTATCAAGTTCTTGAAAGAAATCATACAGCATGTAGATGGATATACAGAGGATATACAGAAATATATATGATCATACACAAGAGGTGACTTGTAACGGTCTTTGTGTAAACAGTTTACTGTACACGTGTCTGGCTGTCTGTGGGTTGGTCATGTCAGGCTTATATCAGAATGAATCTGATCTTCAGCACTTGGGTCTGTCAGAATCCACAGCACATGGGACTAAGAGAACAGGAGTTGTAAGAAATAGTATAGTTAAATGACTTGTTAAAATTCCTGGAGGGAAAGGCAAGCAGAGAAATATCTCAGGACTACAGCATAAAGCAGGTGTGCTTTATTTTTATTTATGACTACAGCATAAAGCAGCAGTGCATTCAGCTCACACCATTATGAAGGCTATAAAAAAACCTCTGGAAGGCTGCATTGATGGAGTATTTTATCATTTCCTGGACACTGCAATCACCACTGTTTCATGGGTTCTGTAAACGGCATTTGGATATTTCCTAGCCTGCTGCAATGTCATCCTCAGAGAGGCATGTAAAGAGAGAGGAGAGTATTTCAATGAAGGAGGGTGCTAATCATACTCACTGAGCATCCCCTTCTGGGTTGGAGCATCCAGCTAAGACCTCAGTACTATCAAATGTTTAATGTAGTGACTATTGGGTTTGCTCAGTGGAACATGACAGAGAATAATAATCCCACTTTGCAAGCTAGATAGAGTCTTACCTGTTATTCTCTTTCACACAAAAAACTGGGAAAAATACTTTAGAAGTAACATATTCTGTGGGGCAGTAACCCTATTAGGAAACTCACCTGTTAAATTCTGTACTAACCAGTCAACTATTTCTCTCTCTGAAGAATACTTACTTCACATTTTGTAGTAAAGGTGGACAAAAGGAAAAGCTCTGTAGCCCAGTAATGGAAGTTCCTTAGAGATATATAGTTTGGAAAAGGATTGGGTGAAACACCTTCCTTTTTGATCTATTGACTGTTTCCAATTTTGCTGTCTCCTCTTTCCTAAATCTGTTTCAACAGTTGAATTAGATATATTTTTATGGTGGGTGGAGGGGAAGGCTTTAATAAATTAACATTGTTTTCACCTGAAAAGTTTAATCAAGAAATTTCCACTTTGTTTTCTTTGAGATGATCTTATGACCTCGTGCGATTAAGCTGTTACGAAACAAGATACCCAGGTCTGTATAGCACCTACCTTAACATGACCACATCCTACAGAACAGCTGAGCTTGGTAAAAATCTAGAAATCTGGCCTTCTCCTTGTGCAATTGTAACTCCTCACCTACCTGTCAACAGCGATAGCCAGGAGAGCGTTGGTAGAAACATAGAGAGAGACAGTCCGTAGGTAGTTGACCGAGGCACAGAGGACATGGCCGTGCTCCCAAGACAGCTGCCGTACCACATAATAGTCCATCTCAAAGGGGCAGCACACGATGGCAACAATGAAGTCTGAGATTGCCAGGTTGGCAATCAGCAGGTTGGTGAGGTTTCGCAGCTTCTTGTAGCGGGCAAGGGCAGCGATGAAGATGAAGTTGCCGATGCCACAGACCAGCATGATGCCAACAAGAGCCACCCCGATCACAATCTTGGCTGCAAAGAAGGTGCGAGTTTTGGTCATGTCATCTTCGCTGTCCAGCGGCAGGTCATAATCACTGTAACTGAAATTGAAAGGGAAGGAGAAATTTCGCATGGAGGTTAAATCTCCATCATGAAGATTGTAGATTGCAGCAAAGTTGAGATTGACGGTAGCGTTTGGGTTATGTTCATCTTGCTCCAGGACCATGTCTGTCTTCTTTTGACGCACGTGGCTTGGCTGACCCTTGGATTTGCGTTAAAATTACCCAGGGTGTCAGGGCACAACAGTGGCAGGCAAGAGACCTCATCTAAAGTTTCCTTCTGAGCAGTGAGTCAACTTTTCTTTGTCCCCACGAGATTATAGAGCAACAGCATCATTTATCGTCTTCTGTGGGAACAAAAAGAGGAAAACATTTCCTGAGGGGAAATTACAGCAAAAATAACGTTCATAAGGGGAAGCAATATCCAAATGATTGTCTCGCAGCTCTATTGCTGTCAGTGCACAGTGGGAAGAAATACTTTGTGAAAGGATGCTTCTGTTATCATAAAATACCTAGAGTTGCATAAGACACTCCTTGTTACATCTGGCAGTTTTATTTACCAAAGATGAAATTTTGTTTTTAGCACAGAGTAAAGTGACAGTACAGGAGCATGCAATCTGCTTCAAATATCTGCCAGTCTTCAAGTTCACGGTGTTGACATCTCTCTGCAAGGTAAAAGAGCTACAAGGAGATAGCACCTCAGTTTGCTGAGAAGCATCTGATATCTCTTCGGGGCAAGGCTTTTGCTTTATGCTCAGCCTTGTTAGTTGTCTCAGTTAGGGCAATACAATACACAAGAAAGAAGAGAACTGATGTCCTGGCTTATAAATACATTTCTTAATTAGTAAGAGTTGCCAAGACCCAAGAAAAGAGCAAAGCCAGCACTTTCTTTTTTGGCAGTCATGTATGAATGCTGGGGGAGGGACGACCAGATTTCCAGCCCGCATAATCTATCATTGCTTTTCTCAAACCAGTGTAGTACTGCCAGTCTGCATGGACAAGAATTTATCCCATGAACCTTCCTGTAAGGCTCTGCTGCAAAGGCAAACCAGCTATTCAAAAGGAAGGTGCTTCCACAAACACGTTCACCCTGAATATTTGAAAAGAGAGACAGGAGAGAGGATACTTCCCTCTTTGTACTGTGTGTTGTACCAAACGTTAAAAACAGATTTATTTTCCACGCTGATGAAAATATCTAGTCTACTCCTTAACATTGCCTTTCCCTCTGGACCAAAATGTTGAGAAGATTGTATTCTCACGTCCCCACACTATGTCTGGGAGTCCTCACACCAGACTCCCAGATATCAGGACAGTCCTAACTCATCCCAGAAGAGAACTGAGGAAGATTGCTGCTGCTTCTGTATTACAGCAGTAGGTCTTCAGCTCAACAAAGGTACTAAGCAATGCCCACAATGGCTACAAAGGACAGTGTACAGTGGAGCTGTTCTCCTTCCCTCCCTAGAGCCACCCTCAGCCCCTCGTGTATCAATGCTTCACAAATTTGAGAGAAACTCTTCTGTACAACTTCTGTCTCCACACTGCTTTTCAGATTGAGAGTTGCAGAACAACTGAATAGCAGAAAGCCAAAGCCTGAAACTTAACAGCATTTCAAACAATTAACTGCCTCGTAAGACATCCCCAAAGCTGACTGGAAGCATGAACCTTCGCGAAACGCTGCTACTAAACAATTACTTGGACACAAAATCTGTATGTTGGTCAAAGCAAGCAGCAACATCTGTTTTACACAAATTTCTTTGCAAAACATCAGGAAAGATCATTAAAATAAATAAAAACAACCACACACAAACTGACATAACACCATCAGGTAACTAACTACCTGCAGTTGCTCTTATCTTCTTCAAGGTCTCTGGGACTCTGGGTGTAGCCTCCTGGATTCTCCCCTGCAAATACGTTGCTGTAACTGAAGCACAGAAGGGATTACTACAAAAGCAGCCAAAGGACTTTGCTGAATGATCATTTCTCTGCCCTGTAGCTCAGAGGGAGGATAGCTCTGCTGTCTCCGTGCATGCATCTAAAGCCTTTTCTCAGTGGGAGGCACCTTGAAGCTGTCCATGCATTTCTAATTTTAAAGAGGCAGTACAATACAGAGACAATACAGCACAGGTCCCCAGCCTTATTTTTCCGCTCTTTAAGTCGCCTGAATGCAGCGAACAGCAGAGTGTCATTGTTAATGAATCTGAGCATGGAGGGTATAAAACCCCAGTACGTGCTTGTTTTTTGAGTTTTGTCTGTGCTGGGCAGCAGCTACCTATACCTGGTTTGAAACAGAAGCAGAATACAAAGCTCCCATTGGGAAGGAGCGGGAGGAAGAAGAGTGAACCATTTTCCCAGCGACCTTTCTCTATTGATATCTCTTGCAGCCATTGTCCTGAAGACTGCTACTGTGGCAGCTTGTGCAGAAAGGAGGGTCAAGCACTGAACAGCCATAAATCAGAGGACTTCTGACAGCTTCCCTTGACCTCTAAGGGAATTAGTCAGAGTAGGAAAATGTCAGTGAATCCTTAAGGACATGGTATCCTTTGTTAATGCTGCCTCCACCCTTCTCTGAAGGGTGCTCACTCCAGCAAGAGGTCTTTTTGCTTCCTAGTTCTCCAAAAGAAAAGGAAACATGCTGCAGATCTCCTGTCCTCTTCTGCACCTCTGGTCATCTTCACCATAGCTGACATTTTTCAAGGTGTGGAGTTGGGACACATTGCATAGTTCTTGGTATATGAGACTGTAGGAGGCTATAGGAAGTCTGGAAGAGTGTTAGTTTGCAGAGAACTTATAATTTGATCTGCAGTACAGACTTACAAGACTTAGCTGTTGTGAGCTAGTGAGGTCCTACCTCTGAAAGAGGGAATTAGAACAGTCTGTTAAATGCCTACAGATGTGAAATGTGTTTGGATGAGAGAGACAGTAATGTGACATTTGTACCAGAAAACCTGTGGAAGGTCAGAGTCTGCACTATCTAGAACTAGCAGACATTATTATGAATTTTGCACTTGGTTTTATTTTAGCAGTCATTTCTAGTAGGTGAAAAGCCACTTTAGACGTGTTTAATGTGCTAAAAAGGTCCAAACAAATGCATAGTGAGGAAATTAGATATGGTCTACTTGTTGAATTCTATCACAAAAAAGAATCTTTGAGGAAGAGACAAGGTAGGTCTTGTACATCAGAATCAGGTCTAAAACATCCCTAAAATGGGCCACATACACTGGAAATAGGCCTTTAGAAAAGCTAATGCAAGCTAGCTTTTAATGTAGCTCTTGCAAGCTTTACATTAAGAATGCTCATGTTCTCTTTAAGACTTGTTCAGCTGTCTCACATTAAGTTATCTAGTGAGTTAACCAAGTAACATGATATCTAAATATTTATATTCCTTTAGGCCAGAACCTCAGCTGCTGTAGAACAGTCCATCCCCATTGACTCAAGGCAAGCTGTTGTTGGAGCCCTGTTAACTGCAGCTCCTCCAGATCTGCACTCCATGCTTTATGTGTAGCCGCTGTACAGCTGTTCATCCACCACGGTCCAAATAATTGTGCTATATGTGTCAAGCTGTTTCTTAGAAAATACTGGTAATACCGTGAAATGACACATTTGGCAAGTACTGTGCAAAGCAGTGCTTTGTGGTTGTTGACTTGAAATTGTTGGATAGTGAAACCAAAGGTCCTGAGTGCTGCCTTAAAGCTACACAGGTATGCTGAAGGTTAAAAATGGGGCCTAGGGCCCCAATAACTGCCAATAAGGCAACATGCCTTGCTACTAGGCTACTAAAGGCTGAGGTGGTAGTAGCAGGACTCTAAAGTCACTGGGTGTGTGCAGGATTTCCCAGCTGTAGATGTGGTACAAGAAGTCAAAGGCCACCTTCCAAAAAGCAGAGTCTTTGATGTGAATGTGCTCAAAGAGCTGCTCCCTGAGGCAGCCAGGCTGCAATATGGGCAGCTGTCTGTGCATAGCTGGGACTTCTTCATCCCAGTAGCTTTGTAGCCAGTGAATCTCTTCTCCTCAGGAGAGAGCACTGGGAGGCTTTGGTGTGCCTGAGGGCATTCCTTGCCCACAGCCCATATATGATGATATCCATTTATCTCATGCTTACATTCTATTACGTTGTTTTCCAAAATCTGCATGTAAGTCTGGTGTTGGATTTCTGCATAAGAGTAGGTTTCTCATTCCTAGCTACTTCCCCAGTGCTGTCACAACATTTTAGCAGCACATTTCCTGAGACCAGTGTTACCAGTTTGACAAATTCAGTCTGTTCTGAAAATATCATGTAAACAACTTGCATTCCTGGGTTTGGTTGGTGTCATTAATATGGCGGCAGTTTGAACGGGGAAATTGTTTGCAGGCTAAATTATGCAAAAAAAGATTGCAATGCAAAGTACTTGTTTAGGGACTTTCAAATAATGAATGTCTAAAGCTAACATTTAGCCTGGTAACAGAGCTAAGGACTCAGGCCTTTTATTTCAAAACAGCAAATGCACCATCTATTGTCCAAATTTTCTTAATTGCTAAATAAATTGGACTCGGAGCTATGTAATTAATCCCAGGGGACTTACATAAGCTTTGCATGAAGTGTAACTGGAATATTACGGAGATTGCTAATACAAATCAGTTGGTGAAATGTGACAGGAACTCAATGGAATAATAGCATCAGACATCCTGCTGGTATTCTGGAAAAATGAACAAAAGGTAGCAGTGCACATGGGTTACCACTGTCAGTGTATCTTTGCACAGTATTCCAACCAGACACACAATTTAGGGACGTTACTGAGACTGTGTATACTGAGCATACTGGTATGTTCAAGAAGGTTACGTTCAAGAGAAATTATTTGAGATATAAAGGGCTGACAAGAGTTCAGTATCAATCCAAGAAAGAGATTAATGTAGTGTGAAAGCCTTTCAGCAGGTAACCTATGCTGATTATTTCTGCACTCTCTTGAAATGAATCTGGGCCCAACAGAATGATGCTTAATGGCTGTTTCATTTGACACTGCTCAGAGCATGAAACCACAGTCCTGGTGTCAAGATGAGTCACGACAAGCTGCTATCACACCGTATTTCTGCCTTGAAAAGGTTTTATGGTTCTTCAATGTGGTTTCACAACTCCAGGGTCAAATCAACCTTCTTCTCATCATAGTTTTGAAGTCTGAGAGCATCACTGTTGAAGTGATTGCACTGAGAGGAGACGAAAGGTATGTCTTTGTTTCACAAACTAGCTGGAAGTGAAGCAAATCCATCCCAGAAGGTACACATCCATGTTTTGATACAATTGCTGTGCCCACTCCCAAACACCCCAGGACTGACTGCTGTGTGAACTACCAGGAACATGGTGGAGCCCATGTGCTGTTGCCTATCCGTGGCACCCTGTGAATACATGCTGGGACTCCCAGTATCTGTAGGGACATAATCACAGACCTGGTGACTAGTGATATCAGAATAAATTGTTAGTTCATTGTGAGAAATAACATTCTGTGGTATATAATACAGAGACCAGTATAATGCTATTTGAGAATCAGAGCATAAGCTGGGAGCTGTGTAACTGGAAGAAGCAAAGTGATTGAGCAGATCACCAGACTGGCATGTTAGCTGCTGCTCTGGGGCTGCAGCAAGATGGCTTGCTGGTGGACTGCCTGCTTTTTTCCACGTTATTCTTCTGAGCAAACTTCTATTTAAATGAGATTGAAATTTTAAGCTCAAAGTTTTCCCAGAGGAGATATCTAATGTAAGGCCAGCTGTTCTTTTCAAATGAAATTATTTATTAATTAATTTATTGTCATTAACCACTGGGAGGCACACCTGTAAAATCACTTTAACTGTACAAAAAAATCAGTTTCCCAGTCTCATAGTTTATGTAATCTTGCTGCAGGCAGTTCATTTTGAAGAGAAAAGGATGACAGATTGGAGATTTTGAACACAATTCAGGAAGATTTTTAAAGTTTGTTTCCTCTACTAACGCTCTCTTAAATCACCTTCAGATGGTTTTTCTGTCCCGTACCTGACAGAAATACACATACCATCAAAGGTTTTTGTCTTATGGATACAATATTTTACCTTTCACCGTCAGAGATGGCTGCATATTCCAGGTTGATAGCTTCATGTTGAACCTGACCCTGCCTTTAGCCAAAGGTAATTGCAGTGAAAGGTGCTAAAAAGTTACCCCTCCTCATTACACAGGGACATTACAGTGTTTTTTTTTCTTCGAGGGCAAATGGACTTTCTTCAGCTTTCTGTGTTTCTATGGGCAGAATACTTTTTTGGTTGTGTTTTCCTTCTGTTTGGCCAACTGAGTTAGGGGCTCATTTGCAAAAGCCCACAGAAAACTAGACCATGCATGAATTTACTTCAGCACACTTAGGAAGGCACAGACATGATGGTGTGAAACACTGTGTGAAGGACACTTTTGGGATGCAAAGAACCTACTTCTGTCCCCATCTAAAAAAGACCAGCTTCAAGGCTGGTCTTGAAAGGACCAGTGCTCCCAGAATATCTCAACTGCCTTTTGTGCCTCGGGGCATAATTTTTTTTACAGTGAAACTTGGCATCCTCCAGCCCCATCTCATGTGTAGATCTGACTAAAGAGATTAAGTCAGAAAATTCAACATCAGCCAGATGGAAATGTGCCAGCCTGCTCCTGTGAATGAGAGTTCCCCTCAGCTGCAGTTGTACCAACCATGAGGGAGTCTGGGTATGGGAGATGAGACAGATGAAGAATAAAATGCTGAGAAGCCTCAGCTATGTCAGGAGCAAGTCTTAAACATATTGGCGCTTCTTGTGCATCAGAGCAACTTAGGAAAAAACTGCTCTAAGGTCATTTTGAACATTTTAAGGGTTCTTGCAGCTGTCCTTTAGAGTTCCTTCCTCTATCTGTAGGTTGACCAAATCTCTGCATTGCTACAGCACTATCCTTTTCTTTTTGCCCAAGGCAGCCTTTTTGCTGGATTTTTAAAGTCTTCTGATGCTGATAAGGAAATCTAAAGCTTGAACCATGGCACTGCAAGGCAAGAGTCTAAAACAATTTCTGTAATTAAAACCACAAGCTGTTGGTCATTGACATCACTTTTCAGCTTCCTAAAGGTGAACTATAGAAAAAGATCTAATCAGAAAAAGATTTAAAAATTGATCAAAAGAATTGGATCACCCAGGGTTGCTCAGAGGTGGTAAACCTTTCATAACTCACATAGGGAAAAATGTTGCTTCTGAGCTGAGTGAGGAGGGAGGGTGATGCAAAGGCACTCTTCTGCTATAAGTGTTCTGTGGGTGCTCCGGTACCACGGTAAGTCTGCTGTGGTAACTCTGTGTTATGAAATTATATATTTGAAGGCACATTGAAGCCCTCATTGCCTATCAATTCCTGCTTGACACCTCCGCCAAAAGAAGTGACAATTCCTTTCTTTAAAAACATGATGTGATTTAACGGTTACAGAAAAGAGATTTCAACTCTTGTCCAGCAAATATGACACAACAGATTCCAAGAGTAAGATGTTATCCATAACATTATATGTACAAAAGCAAAAAAACTCCAAACCTTGAGTTTTTCACAAGTTTTTGTATACTGTCAATACTAAATCAAGCATTTCTGTTTCTCTCCTGAAAGGTCAATTTATTTTTTTAACGTGAGCATTGCTCACAGTTCCTCAAAGATCATTTCAGTGGGTCTGACAGAATTGGGCTTAATAAAGCCTGTCAGGCTGTAATATGAATGGCTGAACAGTTCCTTCTCTCCACCATTTATCATATGGTGAGTATGGATTTCCCATAGTACTGAATTAAGTATTTAGGTATTCATAACTTTTAAACATTGTCTTATTTTTATCATTCTTTTGGTGGTTACAAACGATGAATGATAGATGGGATAAAGCCTGTGTTCCTCATTCCTCTCTTGCTCAGGGCAAACCATTAAACCAAGATTTCTCAGAGCAGCTGGTGATGTTGATCACTTCAAGGCATGCAGAGGAGACAGACTTGGTAACTCTGGCTATGCAATCACTGCTCTAGGCACGTCTGCTCTCTGAGCAAGGATCACATCTTTGAAATGAGCTCCTAAAACAGACAGAGAAAAGCTGCTGAAACAATGACACATGTTTTTGATAACATTAATTCCACCCACTCAGCATCAGGACTCTGTAGGCACTAAGAGCTCTTAATAGCCCTGACCAGCCTCACCTGGAGCCTGCATCCACATGTTCAACAGGTGTATGCAGGAGCCCAATTTCAGCTCAGTCCTATGCAAACCTCTCTGCTCTACCCCAAGTACACTACAGCTGTGTCCATCTCCCATCTTCCTCCTGGGTGGACCTTGAATTTATGCTGTAGCTTTGCTTTTGGAATTGTCTTGAACTGTTCTGACTTCCCTTTCAGTTTTTGTCTGGAAAATCATCCTTTGCTGAAACTCTTGCATTCAGAACTCTGGTTTAGAAATGTGGATTTTATCTTGACTGTTATATTCAGGCTCAATAAAGATTCAGGTGCTTGTTTTCAAAGCAATTTCATATGCTCTATGACCTTGTGTATGCAATGTTAAAAGCAAATACAAAGTCACATATATGTACCAGCTTTAGGAATTGTATTAGAATAGACAAGCGACAAAGTATTTTTATGGAAGAATTGTGATACTTAGGGGAAAAAAAAGATATCCACAATTATTTCTGAGATTAAGATTTAGCAGTATTTTTTCTTATATCTAAGGAAGTCCAGTAAAATGCACTTACGTGATGTTGCTGTAATCTGTCATGTAATTTTGCCGAGAGGCAAAGATTCCTCCCAAATCAATTCAAAACTCTGCACAACAAAGAGGAAATATACTAAAATATGCCCCTGTATGTCTTGATACATGAATCAAATGTGTGGCCTGAGGCAGGGAACAGAGGTCAGAGGCCCATGTTGATAGTTTTACTATTAGTATTAGAATTTTAAAGTCACAGAAGGTGATGAGGACTCCATCAAAATCGTATTTCCATTGGGTTCTCGTCAGTGGAGTTTGGGAAGGGAATTTAACAACAGTTTATTCTTGGCTCGGTTACTGGCTTACTGGGTAGCTGTGGTTAATTTGTATGCTTCCTTGCTTTCCCACCCCTGAAATGAAAGGATAATATCAGTGTCCTTTGACAAATGTTTCAATATCTGAAGATGACAAGCACCATATAGGACATCATTTAAATTATGAGATTTCTAGTTAGTGCTTTATTGCTTTTAAGTCTGTTACATGTTTTAAGTCTACTATTCTCTTTGAAGTAAGAGCATGTAGTCTTAATTGGTTGAAAGTTCAGGGTAGTGCGCAACTGAGCTCGACTAATTTGTATTTAGGTGGTAGTAAGAGCAACAAAAATGTGCAATGTTATATGTATTATGATTAGGGATTTGTCTGTGGCTGGTGCAGGAAAGCAGGGAAGTCTTGGGCAAACCTTGATCTGGGGTGGGCATAATTAGTAAATTGATCCATGTCATCTGCAGGAGAGAACAGTGGCTTAGGTGAAATGGGTTTGTATTTGACAGCATATAGAAGTGAATACCATTCAAATACAGTTTTCGGATTGTTGCAGTATCAGAAAGGGAGATATTGATTTTTTTTTTGGATGATATGCTGAATCAGACTACCACTGACCAAAATGTGAATCCATCTCTGAACTGCTAGATCAGCAAATACTGGATTGGGGTAGAAGCTAGCTTTTAAATTGATTTAACATTTCTTTTCTAATAGGTGACAAAGCAGACATAAATATCTTAGCAAATGTTTTTCTATAATTATTTTGCCTGGTACAGTAACATGCATTATTCTGTCCTGAGATTGAAATTGGCTTGCACAATTCACAGAAAGAACTGCTTTTTCCTTTTGAGAGACTGTGGAAGGAAATTTTCAGAAGCAATTTTCCTTAAGCTCTTCAAGGTCTTTCAAAGTTTAAAATTATTATTATTATTATTATTTTTTCCCGATTGAAAAATAGCTCTTTGAAGAGATTTCTCTGTGGATGTGATGGCTGGCCTCTGGAATCACTGTAGAGGCAGTAAGATGCAGTGACAAGATAACTGGATATGTAAGGTTGCTCATCCTCTGGTAGTACGGCAAGTAGCTAAAGTCCTTTGATATAAATGCCAAGGATTTGACAGTGTGTCTTGAAGAAAACCATTGAAGAGGATGATAAAAATGTGAATTAAAAAGAAAGAGATAAACAGTAGATCAGTAGGTTACTTTGTTGTTCTACAGCGCTGTTCTCAACAGAAGGCAATTTTTAATGTTTTTCCCCACCAAAATCACTCTTGGGGAAATCAACATTTTCCTGGTATTTTGAAATAAAGGAAATTATTTCATCATCTGCAAAAGAACTCTGATATGTAGGAATTTGGCTGACAGAACAGGAGAACTTAAATCTACTTGGGAGGCATAGCAAATACAAGCTACTAGTTGGGGACAGATTCTGTCCTTAATTTTATACGTAGGAATATATTGCTCACAATCAAAAATTGCCTTTTCAAAATGTCTTACTGTCCTTTCATATTTCAGAGCTTAATTCACTGTTGGGTTGTCTTCTCCACTTGGGAAAGCATCTTCACAGGAAATTGTTTATGCTGGGTGGAAAGAAATTATAAAACGTTTTTTGGCTTGATGTTAAACCTTATGCTTACAGAGTATTGTCTTTACCTTGAGAAGAACTTGAGCCAAAAAACAATTTCAGATGTTGATTTTTGGTGTTATTATTTTTAAAAAGGTATAATGGGGAGTTCCCTCAGTGTGTGATTTGGCAGCTATTGCCACACAAACAAAATCACAGGTGATTGTCTTTATTAAAGCCAAGCAACTAAAGTGGCAGAACAAATGTAAGAAGGCCATCTGCTTTTGTTGGGATTCTGATGAACTTCCACACTTCGGGAGTACAGTAACAGGTACTGTGTTTTCATAATAGTCACTAGAATGTGGCTAAAAACCTAATAGATTATCAAGCAAAAAGCAACCATCAGTGAGAGTGCTTCAGCTTCTAACCGTAAGTTTGGAATGGGGACTTGCAAGTGTCTAATTCTGCGTTTTAGAGTCAAAATGTCCTTCAGGTTGGTTCCTCTCCACTTGAAACTAATTTTGCTTCTCTTTGTAGGTCCTACCATGCACAGGGCTTTGGTAGTCACTGTGCTTGTCTCAAACGTGGGTGACTTGCCACTGATGTTGAGTAATGGTGCATGTGCTTCCTGGGTAGCAAACATCACTATGTGTGTTGGGGAGATGGGGTCAGAGGCTGGCTGCTATTCTCAGGCAGTGTCAGGAAGATTTTGGAAAGCTGGCAGTGAAATGTGCATATTTCAGTGACTTAGTAAGCCCGTGCTATGTATATGAAAACGATGGACATTTTTTAAGTATTGGAAAAAGATTTTTCAGGGAATGAATTTGGCTTTAAATAAGATGGTTGGTCATATGAACGATGCTTAAACAAGTACTGTTGAAATGAAGCAGTTCTTCTCAGTAGTGTTTGATGGTGCAGTTAAAGGTACCTCCAAGCAGATCTGTTCTAGTACAGTTAATGATAAATGCTGCCAAATGCAGACAGTCTGAAAACAGTGTGCATTCTCTTTCTTGCCAGAGAAAGTAAAATAGTGTCCACACAAAATCAGACCTCTGATCTGCCATACTTGCTCAGCTTCTCAACTGCTAGTTCTGTAAGTCTCTTCATTGAGATGCAGCTCTTTTTGTCTGGAAGTTTCCCTCATATCACACAAGTTTTTGTCAAGTAAACATCTACGTGCTCTAGTATGACTCCTCATAATTGTTTATCCCACTTTGCCTATTAATTTAGTAATTACACTCTTGAGAAACAGGTCAGCAGTACAGGAAGAACTGAGAAGATTGGAAGGACATCCAAGTCCTGATCTCAAAAGGACTAAATCTAATTCAGTCTCTGCATCTGTTTACAATGCCAAATAAACAGCCCTGTACCATGAAAAACCATAGCAAGCCATCAAGGAGCCATTTTTAAAAGATGAATAATGGAGAAATTAGTCTAGAAAGTGGCTTTTTGAAAGCTTTTCAATTGACAAAAGCAGCAAAAATAAATAAATAAATAAATCAAAGGGTAGAAAGAGCAAATTATGTAAGCACTGTTAATCTCAAAGGGTGACTTGTCAGAACGTGAATTGTTTGGGAGATGAACGTGGACAGTGGAAAAGTCAATGTACCATGGCAATGGGGACAAAGTACAGTTCAGGCTGAAGATTCAGAACCCCACTGGGGCAGATAACCTCCAACAGAAGTTTTCTTCAATTAAAAAACTTTTGGTGTACAATGAAGGTGACTTTAAAAACAGCAATCAGAAAAGAAGTTTTGTTCTTAAGGCGCTGATAACTCTCTTATAGGGAGTGTATCTAATGGAGCCAATGTAGTATCAATCACACTTATGGCTGGTGGCAAAATGTCAAGCTGATTCCAGCTTCTGTTCAGGTCATGTGTTTTTGTTTTTTTTTTTCCCCCAAGGAAAAAATCAGATGAATCATTGAGGGATACCTAACAGCATTTGACTTTTCTTCTGGAGTTATACCAAGATTTAGAAATACTTAGAGACTAGAGTGTATGGACCTGCCATTCCACTTACTATGACTTCTCTAGTGGATTTCTGGGGCTTTTTCCAGCAGCAGTCAGATCCTCAGTGACCTTGCCTCTGCAGCACATTTATGCCTGTTTCCAATGAAGGTGAGCGTTACCCTCGCAGAGCAGCAGCTGCCTGTCCTCAGCTACTGCTGCTTTTTCTTGAGCATAATTAAACTGACTGCAGACATAGGGAGAATCAGCCTCTAGAGCCATATTTGCAGCTCTGACTTAATTTGCAAGATAAGAAACGAAATTTATAGAATCATTGCAACACTCTTAGGAAAGATTAAGTAAATCCACGATGCCATAAAGTTGAAGCAAGTTGCACTCTTCCCAAGGGCAGAGAGATTTTTATAATGCCTTCATGTGCACCCTGTAAAATTAGGATGGTGTTGGTAGATATGCTATTTAAAATCTCACTGGTAATTTTATATTAGCTTCAGTACTGCAGATGATTGGTTTAGCACACTGTGATCCTGAACATTTAATAGTGGTGCGGAACACAATTGATTGGAAGAGTTGGTATGGAGCCATGGGAATAAGGAGAGGATTTGATCTGCTGAAGACTTTATTCCCATTTGCCTGTTTCAGAAGAGAAGGTTCAAATTCTCAAACATTAAGGCATGCATGAATGCCAATTCAGAAGGCTGCATGCGGGTTAAAGTAGAGGGACATTAAGGCTGTATGGATAGCATTTTTCTTCCCATGAAGTGTTTTCTGTGCCACTCAGAGATCTCATTGTCTTGATCTGACCATGTCACAGTCAGGACTCTCTTCATTCTTACCAACACCTGCTATGATCTCTGTGGCTTTTCCTACTGGTGAAAAGCTTGCTGCTATTGTCCCTGTCTTGTTGTTGTATGGTTATACTGGGGTTTACTTCAGGGTACATTTGGAGGCATTAAATTTTTCTAGCTAATAAGGTTATCCATAACGCTCTGTCAGCAAGGCATCTCATGTTGTCTTATTATCACTGAATAGTTGCAGCTGGTTGCCTCTTGTTTCAGGCAGTGAGAATGGTATTTCTCTACACCTATATTTGTATTTTGGCATTGTTTCTTACCTGGCCTGGGAGCCCAGTTTGTGTGGATGCTCCCTTAATCTGCAAGGGAAACACTACTGAATGGTGGGGAGGCTCCGTGGAACTTTCAGTGTTGTGTTTAATGCAACAGCCCAGCAATACACTTAACACGCTTGGTCATAAAACAGGGCTGCGTGTGGGGAACCACCAATTCTTTAAGATTTGGTCTATACAACTGTGGAGCAGACTTTAGCACAATACTTAGAGATGGTCTTTGTCCCAGCTGAGCTACTGCTTTAGATCATGAATGTTTTTTTTTTGCATTTATCCTTTCAAATGAGCATGATTGTGTTATGACTGTGCCACGAGCACACAACTGGCAGAGTGGTGAAGGCAAGCCAGTGAAATTTTGCACTGAGAAACTGTGCATATGGGAAAAGTGCCCGAGGGAGCGCTTTGAAACGAATGTCAGTCTCTTAAAGGTTGAAACCAGCCTAACTTCTTAACGGGAATTATTTACCAGGATCAGAAAAGCTACTACAAAAAGGAAACTATGTACAACATGCCTGCTCCTGTACGGTATCTTTTCTTTCCCATGGGCTGTGCATGAAGCATTGGAGCCTAGCTGTAGTTCCATATTCTGCACCTGAGTGCAACACCTGTCCTCCATCAGCTCTGCTTGAGGCCCCTGTGCTCACCAGATCCCAGTGAAGAAACTCCCAGTCCTTGGGCTGTGAGATGGGGCAGCATGCGGGGAGTTTAAGAGTGAGGATGTCTTTCTGTGTGAATTTAAGAACCTTAACTTTGAAGTGAGAGATGCCTATGCAGGTAGAAAATAAAAAAATAATAAAAAAAAAATAAAAATGCTCCATTACTTTTCTCAGCAAAAAGCATGTGACTTAATTGCATGTTTGTAATAATCTGAGTTTGATGATTTTGTAATCCCTTAAAATGCTGTTTGGAAAGCATATTTTGGTGGATTAACTCATTGCATTTCAAATTCGCTGCCGTCTCCCTTAAAGACTATTTTAAACCTGATTTAGTAGATTGTTTGGAATGGCACATATCAATTTTGCAGGGCACAGAGCTGTGAATCCATTACTTTGTTCATTTTGTGTCCCTGTGGATGCTTCCAGGGATTGTTCATGTAATCAGTGCAGCCATTTTACACAGGGAAGATCTTGTAAATTTCATTAGATGTAAGATAAGCTAATCAGCCACCACCTGTGGCTTTTCCTTTGGTAATGCACGGTAAAAGCTAAATGTTCCACTGCTGTGAGTTTTATCTTGGGCACTAAAAATACCTCTGGTAACACTGAAGTAGGACTATTCATCTCAAACTTACACTGTTTACTCCTGCTGCAGAAAAGAAAAATGTCAGTGTCTCATTCTCTGTTAACCTGATCTGCGTATTTGCTGCCTCCCCCATTAACTTTTGAAAGAAGTTAATGAGAGAAAACGTTTTGCTTTCTTTGTTAAGATAAATTCATTCTATGTCTTAAAGCTGCCATCAAAGATTGCTGGATAGTTAATCAAAGCTGAGGCTTAACATTTCAAATCCAGCTGTTTTCAGCAGCAAATGCTTGCAGGTTGCTAAATGCACTTAGCCACGATTAATAAGCCTTAGAGCAATTCTCTTTGACTGGGGAGGGAACAGTTTTCAATTAGCATTTATCTTCTGTTTATCAGTGGCTTTCTGTAGAGTTTTGAGCTAGGATAGTTGTACGGCACTCTCACAAGCTGCCTGGCAGGTAGCTTGCAGCCTGTCAGACACGATGGGTATGCTCTTATCATAGAGGGACAGGGCAGATCTTCTGATGGCGTAAAACCATTATTGATTTGTTGTATTCGCAAAGCTACCTAGCAGTCTATCTACTCTTATTGACACACGTGACTTCTGCCATTTTTTTCAACACAATTTCCAGAAAGATGAACAGCAGAGTAGGGCTTTGATTTTTCTGTAGTGCAGGGATGTTCACTGGAAAACTTGATATCTTTTAGATACTTATCACTTAGTACAGAACAAAACTAACTTTCAGCTTGTTAGCAAGGGAGTACAGGGAGAGATTCAGCATTCTCTCATTTCCAACGTTAGGGAATGCTAAAGCTCAGCTTGGTCACCTTTTATCCGCTTGTTATTTGCTGGGTGATGGGGAGAGCCAAACAAAATAAGGTACAAGTTTTTTCATGTTGTAATAGCTTTATTCTGCTAACCAATTCCTAATGCTCTTGTTCCTGCATAGCTAAAAAGACCATGGTAACATCTCATGAAAACCACAGATAATGGTACAAATCCTTTCTTGCTTTTCCCCAATTATAGTATGAAATATCATGCTGCTCCTCGTTCAGCTGGCAGTGCTTCAGGTTACTGGAGTGAAAAGCCATAAAACAGATCCTTGACAGTGCATGCATATGAATTCAATGGTTTTGAGTGGATTAACCTTCATCCAAGGGGAGAGACAACCTTGTCTTGATTTAGAATGAGTAGTTATGTTGCCAAAGATAGTTAATTGGCTTGGAATGTTCTTCTCTATGTGTACTGTATTGCATTAGCTGCTGTGCTATTCACAGAGAAACTGTCAGGATTTCTGTGACTAATCAGCTTGTGGCCATCCCCGAGATAGATGGGACTCTATCTAAAACCTCAGCATTTATCTCAGCGGATCATGCAATAGAGATGTGCAATAACTGCTTGTGATTTGTTTCCTTTGTGAGGACAGTTATACTCAGAGCACCTGAGCTTTGTTGTTACTGCTCTGACCTTTCTCTGAGGGAGTCTTGCTTTTCAGAAATTGTAGTATTTTGATGATCTGAAATGCTGTAAATGGCAAGAACCCTGCAAAGTCGGGAGATTGTGCTCCTTACTAGTAAACAGACCTTAATGTCTGAAGTACTCCCTTTCATTAACACTGACAGCGTATCTATCAACAATGAAGCATCACAGCTCATCTGTGCACTGTCATCACATGGCAGCTTGAATGCTCGGTGAATTTTATGTGGATTTACAGTTTTTAAAAACCAAAATTACTTTGCTTAGACAGTAGTGCTAAGCAATAACATTTTTCTTTAATTCTGCTTGAAGAAATACATTGAGAAGAGCAGCAATAACTGGGGAATATCTTAGGCTCTGTGGTTAGGAGGTGAGAAGCTGTTACCGAACTTGTAATAGGTGTATTTTCAACAATATCATTTGTTGAAGATCAGTGCCTGGCAAATTGCTATAAAATAATAGAAAAGAGAATAGTATCTATATTACTTTTATTGCTCTGTTCTCGCACTTTGATTTAGATTTTCAGTCTTATTAAAATCCAGAGGGCAAAGTAGCGTGTCTAGAGTATGTTTGCATACTGTTCCACATTACCTTAAAATAAAATAAAGGATCAAGCCTATAATGTGTATATAAAAATTTTATTCACAGCAGTGTGAGGTACTGGTTGCACTTCAGACAAGCTCGCATTACAATTTCCATCCCTTCTGAGCAGCAGCTTACTTGGCAAGAGGAATTTGAAGTTACTGAATAGGTTTTTAACTTGGCTTTCCACCTCCAGACAGATTTAGTAGGACTGAAGGTCTGTTCCTACTGCCTACTGTGAGATGCAGGGAGAAGAAGGAAAAAAAAACTGGGAATTAATGGAAAATCATGGTTTGGTGGGGAGGCCTAAGGTACCCTCAAGGCTTCCTGATACTTATGAGGATCAGCATGTCAGAAACTCCTATTTATGAGACTGTTGATAGAAGATCATTGAGAACAAGGGCATCCCTCAATTTCCTGTGTAACCACAGAAGACTCCCAGTCTGGTTTCCAACTAAGAAGCACACAAATCCTGATTACATGTGGCAGAAAGGCAAAGGATTTCTGGTAGAGCAAAGTCATTTCAAACACTTTAGCAGTGTACTGAAAGCATCTCATGTACTTTTAAACTAGCAAGCTCTGAAAGAAGCAGATGAAATTAGTTCTTAAGTTTTTCTTATACATTCTTCAACATGATTTCCTAAGGATGTCAGGCCAGTATGTGTTAAACGTTTACAATACTGGATTTCTGTATTATGTGTTTCTCCCTTTCCCTGTTAAGTAATTGATGTATGCTTCTCTTTAGTGCCAAAATGTTCAAGTAGCTCTTTCTTCCTGATCTTACTGATCTTCTGTTAATTCTTAGATTCTCCTGCATATTTTTACACATCTTCAATTTTTTTTTTTCTTTTATCTGTGTCTAGCCATTCACACCATCTGCATCACACTATATAGAAGCAGTCTGCCTCAGAGCTGAGCACAGAAAACCAAACGAGCTTCTTCACCGCTCACTTTGCAGCCTTGTGGCAGTGTGCCATGCCCCACAGGGATTTCATTCAGACAGACATCAGCTGACAGCACTGATATTGCACTTGTTGCATGCCAGTAATGGAGTGGTTCTGAGCTGTTTTTTTGCCTTCTCTGGAAAACAGACTGGGATACATCAGAAGAGCTGTTGAGTTACAGAACATCACTCTTCAGTAGTACTTGTGTTGCCAGTAACTCTGTCACAGACCAGAACTGCAGAAAAGCAGTTCTGTGACCACAGTAATATTTCCTCCGTGGGCTGGAGTTGAAGTAAAACTTCAGGCAGTCTGTCTATAGAAGGTCTATTTATGTTAGTGTCCTTGATAGTACTTAATTTTTTTCCCTCATCAGAAGAAAAACAGACTGTAAAAGGATGCGCAGATGGAACTGTCTCACAGCTGGATGTAGGCAGAGCACAGTATTTTAGCAATTCTGGTTGCCCATGCAATCTACGAAACAGCTTCTGCATCCTAGGGCAGGGCTCAGCTGCAGCCACGGTGTCTCCTGTGGGCTGTGGCTGTGCCCAGCTGACGTGCCCTACGGTGGGGCCCAAGGATCTCAGTGTCCTGGCCATGGAAGGACAAGGGTGATTGTGAGGTGATGCAGCTTTGCAGCCTTCTCTGTGCGGATCTGTGAGCCTCTCATCAGCCTTTTCTACTTGGCTGGCCAGAGCGTGCAAACATCTCATGTTCCAAAATGCCATTTTTGTGACAGAACTCATGAAAAAGAGAAGAACTTACTTTGTTCCCTTATCTACTATTTATTTGTTCCAACACAAGCATATATTTTCCCCATTCACTTCTGCTGCTGCCTCATAATCATGATAATCTTTGAAGCCGACTAGATTGCTTGCATGGAAAATTGTACAAATTTCTGCCTGGCTTTGAAATTGGAGGGATAAGGCATTTATGGGAAGAAGTTATTGTTCAAGATTGTTGATGTTGTAGACACACAATTCATTGGCGTAGGGGAACTGTTAGGTCCTGGCTTGAACTGCTGATTGCACACCTGGTGAAGGGCTGTGGCTGCCCAGGGAGCACAGACAAATTGTTTGCAGCTGTGCTCCCCAGCTGACCAGAAGGGGTGGACTCAGAGTAGGACCCCCCTGGGCACATATAAAAGCCAGCCACTGAAGGGAGAGCAGCTCTTGGACCTGGGTGCTTCCTGAGGAGTGCTGTACAGCCAGAGAGCCTCTTTGCCAGCTGGGTGAGTTCAGGTCTTCTTTCTGCGTATGACTTTTGGTCTACCTGTGAATGCTTTACCTGATATTGCTAAGAACCTGTCAGAACCAATTTCACTTCTCTGTGAGCAGAACAACTGGCAATCCCTGTTTTCTGTTAAGCTCTGTGGATTTAACTGAAATTATGAGACATGGCTACGCCCTGAAAGCAATGACTGAAAGAGATAGAAATGAAATCTGGAAATAACCTTCTTGAAAATATCCTTTCCAATTGTACTTTCAGTACCTACGCTTGCTAGTTCAGTTACTGCTGGTGGGATTACGAGATATTGCTAGTAGGAAGCGTGCTGTTTGTTAGGAGGAGAGGACAGCCACAGAGCGTGCTGCAATTCAGGAGTTTTCAGTGCCATCTCAGTACTAGACCCTCCACCTTAGGGGCAGTATGTTGATGGTTGTTCTCTTCTTTCCCTTCCAATTAGGGTTCCCAGGCACTGATCTCTGTTTTGGCATATGTAATATCTGTATCAGTCTGAGTCTTTGTAGAACTTGTGAAGAAGAGAATTGCTCTTGTTAATTTCATATCAAATAAATGGTCTCATGGCTATAGAAACATGAATTTTTCATCAGGAAGGAAAATATGTTGAACTTTGCAAACCATGATAGTTCAATACATGCAACTTCCAGAAATTGTTTTGCCCTGACCCAGATAATAGAATTACCTATTCAATGGTAAATTTAAATAAATAATTTATGTAGACTGGGCAGTGGCAGCCAAACTGCTACTTCTGTCATATGACTTGTCAGATAATTACTTTGAAAACTGTTTAACTAGTTTAAATGCTGAGGGTTTCTGAAAGGATTATACTTAACTGTATGAAGATGCGTTATTCAGTAGGTATTCTGAGAATTTGCCACCCACCTGGCCTACAAAGATTTTTGCAGAGGAGACAAGCTAGTATTCGATGCTTGCTTATCTTTAATCCACGTAGACGTTATATTGGTATTGGAGAACTTGTTTTCATCTATAAAAAGCAACGAATAAACTGTTTCTACTAATTAAGCTCATAATAGAGCAGTGAGGAAGGCATTTTTTTATGGTCATTTTCTACCTGCTTTTCTTACTTACCTGCACCAATAGCTGTGAGATAACCTTTCAGATATTTCTCTTGAACTAACCTACAGTGTGCATGGACCAAGGGATGAGGTACAATACTCTTACTGCCTACCAGACCCCTGATCAGATCACATTTTGGGATGTTTCATCAGGGCTGAGAAGCCCCCACCAAACGTCCTCAAAATAGCTGATAGTGAGTTTGATCCTGAAAGGCATTTTGCTCCCCTGTGCTCAATTCTTTACAAGCTTTTGCTGGGCTTGCTGGTCGCCATGATGGATACAGTCGCAGCCTGGAAGGGGCACAAAGCAAAGGTTTTATTTCTAAAAAGAAGTGGGGCAATCCCCAAGTCAGTGCTTGGACTTTAATTTTCATTTCCTGTTGATAGTAAAAACAGACCTTGGCAATGACTTGAAGTTCAGGCTGTGCACTGAACATCCCATTCCCACTTCACAAAACATCTGATTTTTTTTTTTTTTTTTTTCATTGTTTTAGTGTTTTTTATTCAAATCACAACTTGTGTTTTAGGCCAATTTGCAGCTGAATGCAAGGGCTTCTTAAGTTTGACTCCAAATCTTGGTACAACATTACTGAGCAGTTATCATGCTGTTGTTTATGCTACTGTAAAGCATTCCTTAATATACAAATGACTGGTGAAATCTTATGTAATAAAGGCTTTTTTCAGAACTAGGCATTGCAACAGTGGGTACCAGCAGAGAGAAAACCAAAGGGAAGATCCAGACTTCTCAGGGACATGCTGGGGCTGCCAAAGGTCAGAACATCTTTGCAGTCCTAGGATCACTATATGACATATTCTTCTTTGCTGAAAAAATTGTGGGAAGCAAGATGGAGTTTCTGACATGGCCAAGTTAGTGCTGGGCCTGAGCTATGAGCACTGGAACTGTATACTTAGGCCGAGAGAATGGGATTCAAGGAGGGGGAAAAGGCCACAGAGAATATAGAACTGAGAAGGAAATCTTCAGAAATACTCCCAACTATTAGACATTTAAAAAGTAATGTTTCTTATACATCTGGTAACAGGCATTTGCTTTCCCAGGGAGGCTGAATTTCAACACTTCATATCTGCCTAACCTGATCTTTTGTAATTATCTGATTGTTTTTGATTACTTGAGATTGTCTCGAGGGGCGTGGATACAAATAACCATTAACTTGTGCATTTTGTCACTTGGGAAAGGTAATCTGTTTATCTCTGCAGGCGGAAGAACGTCATTAGATACTGAGACCTAGGCAGCCCTAGAATTATGTCTGTGCCAGAGAAAGGCAGCTTGTTTTGTGCGTTTGGGATTTGTCTGTCTTTTGTATTTATGTGAAGGAAGAACTTTTTTTCTCAGGGAGAAATCAACCATTTCAACACAGCCTTTATTCTTCTCACTCACCCATTTTTATATAAAACAGTGAAATCTTCTTTGCTTGCAATTAAGATTTTTCCGTGACTGATTTGGGGTCAATATGAGCAGCTTTTGCTGCAGTGCTCCCAAGTTAGTGGGGTGTTGCTGTGCCCCACAAATCATTACCAGCCAGATTCACCACATGGACGAAGTTCTCCAGCAAAGCACAGGACAGCCTTTGTTGACTCTGATATCTGATAAATGAGAAGTTTCAGATCTTACCAGTTCAGGTGCAAGTATTTTCCAGGCAGCTCAGGCTGCTGTGCTACACATTTTGTCTTAAAAGCAGGTTGGTTTTCTTTGCTTGTTAAGATTCCTTTAAAGAATCCTCAGCCCTAAGGAAGCTTTGTTTCATGTGTCTTACCTGTGCTAGGAAGCTAAGGTTCCTTGTTGCAGTATTGCTGTTAGTGACTTTGTAATCATTAACAAAATCATTAACAAGATTTTTAATTAGGAACAAAAGTATTGCTTATTTTCCTCTCACAGGCACCAGATATCGCTACAGGTAACATCCTTATTTTCACCACTGTTTTTCTCTTGTTACTTCCTCATTTTACCATTAATGAGAGGGGGTTCAAAGAAATATCTGGAATTACAATGTACAAGACAGCAAACAACCTTGGTCTGAAACTCTCACCATTTGTAATAATTAAGAGAATGATTTGTATGCCTGATTGTAGTTTTGTGTTGTTTTAGTGATTTTTTTTTTTTCAGTCTGAATGTCCCACTGTGAGTGCAGTTCTTATCTGCCTTTTTATTATGACAGAAACTTGCCCCAGATTGATTCTGATGAGAGCAGCTAATTTTTATTGAATTTCTTTTTTTGTGTGTTTTTTTTTTTTCTGTTCACAATTCCTAGCTGTGAAATGGTCCTGCAGTTCATTTGCACTCACCTCCCATGTTTAGATAAGGACATCTTGTGCTCTGTACTCAGCTGCTACTATTTTAGACCTAAGATGGATGATGGGTGCAGGAGAAGAAGGGGGAGGGAAGTAATGGAGAAAGTTGGAACCCAGCAAATAAAACACATGTTAAAAGTAGTTTCATTTCTCAATATTAGCCTTTATTAACAATACTTTTTATAGCTTGGAGTCTTTTGCACAGAAGTCTGGGTTATAGGGAAGCCTGTTACTACAAAATGGGGCTGGAGATCTTACATAGATGTCCAGCCTCTCTGCATGCCCAGGTGTGACAGGCAGCCATGATGGGCGAGTCAGAAACTGGCTGTGTGCTTTCCCATAACATACAGATAGGCATTAATTAGTAATAATGCTACAGCTGACCTCTAAGTCAATTTCTGATATGTATTTTTCTGCTGTACACATTCATTATTGCTTTAATATCTCTTAGCAGTACCTCCACAGTCTAAATGACAGTGGTCATTTATGTTTCTGTTTTGTCTATGCAGGAAAACTGCTGGAAAAGACAGCCTATCATTTTAAAATCAGCATTGTGGGGTTCCTACTGTGTGTATGTGAAGTTACAGCATAAATCCTGTGATGAGGAGCTCAGCTGAAGGCAGGTCCATAGCAAACATCAAAAGCCAAGCAGTCTTTCAAGAAACAGTTGTGGGGAGCATCAAAACACTGTGCTTTGCAGACAGAAATACCTGTTGGCATGCTTTTGAAAAGAAGACTGTTTTTATATTAACGATAAACTAATCCTTTGAATCACCTTTAAGTGTATTTAAAGGTATTTAGTGAAGAGTGCAAACGTGGTATTTAATGACTAATGATGAGATTCAGTGATGTGTTAACACTGCTTTATAAAACTGAAATCTCAATAACAGCAACCATTCTTTTTTAATTCTGTGGTCCAGAACACATACTTTTCATCTACTGGATGTTGCTGAAAGTAAGAGTGTTCTTTATGCAGCCTATTGAAATGTGCTGGAACAGATGTTTCTCCCCTAATTATTTAGTAATTACCCATTTAGTTGCCCAGAGCATTAATAGACTCAGTCTGTTTGACATCAGTCATTCTTTTATAGGGCTGGGAATATCCGAGGGCAGAAGTCTGTGAAATGTTTCTCAGAGGTGCACCATTCCACCTTTTGATCCAGCTGCATTTAAGTAGGTGTCAGTTGTTGCAAGTAATATGTGTAGAGGGATAAAAGTGGATATGGGACTGTCTTGTCAGCCCTTCTTTGTGCATCAAAAAGGCAAATAAACACTTCTGTGCTGCGTGCAGGTTGAATATGTTTTATGCAAAGCCTTCTAAAGATGTGAGTCTGTCTTGAGTTGTGTGATTTGATTTTATTTTTTTTCTCCCTGAGACTTCTGATACTTTGTGAATGATCGGGTAGCATGGTTGAAGATATGAATGAAAGTTTTGCTTAAAGGTTTAAGGATGTCATTGTGAGGAGGATGCGCACACAGAATTAATTATTACGCTTTTTTTAATGAACATCTGTGTGAAAAAAAAATTTGCTTTTGTATTTCTAGAAACAGGAGCCACAAGGATTATATCAGAATAAATATGTGGTTATGGATGTTTTTTTATGCTTTTTAAATGTTTCTCTGAGGTGAGAAAAGATATAGAAGAGCTTCTATTTGAGATGCTGGCAGAGACCTGGATGTCCATTCCAACCTCAGTTATCCTGTGATTGACATTTAAGTGAAATCTCATTACGACCGAAACATTCCCACTGCTCACCAAGGTGTGTTGTCTAACTGCCACTTCATTCTGCAGTTCTGCTGTGACGTAGTTTCTTAAACACTTGAGTATGGAAACGTGCATAACCAGAGAATCATAGAATCGTGGAATGGTTTAGGTTGGAGGGGACCTTAAAGATCACCCAGTTCCACCCCCCCGCCATGGGCTGGCTGCCCCCCACCAGCTCACGCTGCCCAGAGCCCATCCAACCTGGCCTTGGGCACCTCCAGGGATGGGGCACCCACAGCTCTGGCAGCAGTGCCAGGGCCTCCCCAAAGAACTTACAGACTTTCTTCAAGTATGGTAAGAAAGCAAGAGTTCACACTGCAGTGCCAAAGTGCTGTGATCCAGTGCATGCCTGTGTTTTCTTTGTATCTGATGTTCCACAGAGTAATGATGTTTGCGTGATGTACGAGGTAACCCAGTGAGGCAAAGTATTTCCTAAGGGGAGGAAAATATTCTGATGAATGTGGCCTTCAAACCCGTGTAAGGTGTCATCACTACTGGCGCAAACGCTAATTGTGTTTCAACCACAGTTGAGAGTTACTGCACTGGGTGATGGAACATAAGGACATTACTAGCTCCTGAATCCATTTCCTTTTGGGGAAAGGAGCAGGTTGTTTCATTGTTTCTGCTCCCATCCCTCTCTGCTGTGATGTGCGTAGGGCCTGTGCCGCGCATGTACATAAGGCAAGTAGGTGTGGGATGCTGTAGGATACCAGGATAAGCTTATGGGGACTCACTCTGTTTCTTATAAGCTACATGTTACAACCACTTCATTTGTGATTCATTGTCTGCTCCAGCTTGCTTACATCAGTACTGTATTGTCGTCTGGATTTCAGTTTTTTTGCTTTGGATGACGAGGAGAGTCCTGGTCTCAGATGGAGACCATGTAAGACATCACAGTTGCAAAGCAAAGGAGATGTGACTTCAATTTAAGAGAAATAGTAAAGGAAAAAAGAAAAAAAAACAACTACTATTCGACGGTCTAATGCAGATTGCCAGTGCTTTCTCCACTTGCTTCTTAGAAAGCTGACTTAATTCTGTTCCAGTCACTCAGCTAAATGTGAGATAGCTGTCATCTGCATATCCTAATAATGACTCTGTAATGATACTAAGTCTGTTAGTTCACTGTGGGGTTTCCTGGCGGGCAGTATCATGCTACATTAGCAAGCTTCCTATGACTTTAATAAGAAATTACCAAATTGTTTGTTTACAGTGGCTTTCCTCTCATTACTCTGAATAGAATGTGCGGCTTCATCGATCATTTATGGTCCTTCTCAGTCTTAGGCATTCCTATTTAAAACAAAAAACCATACTACGTGAGCCAGAGGGGAGAAGTGCGATTGACATGAGGAAGGAGAGAAAAGAACAGAACTTGTACTAGAGAAAACGAAGATAGAGAAAATGAGAAAAGTATTGGTCTCTTAATGAGCTGGGTAGTACTGAAGCAGATGAGGGACTGCAGATAAAACTGAATAAGTTACTTTACAGCAGTGGAAAGGATGAAGCATGTCAGAAAACTAATATGCCTTGACTCCCTCTGGGTTCAACTTCATACTGCAAAGCAACAGACCTGAACTGGCATAAATTAGTATGAGATGGGAGGTGTCACTGGTTTGAAGCTTTCAGTTCTAATTGCGTGCACTGCTCTGCTTACATCTCTTGGGAGTAAACTTAGTTATAAAATATGTGGTATTTCATAATTAGTTTTTGCAGGAGGAGTAACTCTGGTCTCTGCAGGCTTAACACGTTTGATGATGTAATGGCTGCATTGTCTGCCCCAGCGTTTTCCCTTTGGAATAAGGCATGGCCATTAGAGTTGTCTCTCTGAAGCTTCTGGAAGTCTTCTGCAAAGTGTTGATGGTACGCTCACCTCTTCAGTAATGTGGCTTTGCTAAAGTGCTCTTTGGATGTGGGGAAGGTTCTGAAAACTACCTGCTGCTATCTGGATCGGTTTTCTGGGTGGAATTGTTCCATCCAATCCTTTACTCAAGTGATTTTATGATTAATCCTTTAAGCAAACATATTTGTTATTCTCCTCCAAAGAGACTTTAAAGAAACCCTACTTCAGTTATGATGCTTAGCTCTCAAATAAAAGCACAACTTGTAGGGTTTTTACATGTTATCTAATGTACTAAATAAACAAATGACTGGTAAATCTATAAATATTGCATTTTTCTTTGCTGAATGTCTTCCCTTTCCAACAGCTTTGCTGAAACTTGGGCGCTGTTTCAGTTTGACTCTCGCTTCTCACATACAGATGGAGATATGCTATAAGATATTAAAACCTTCAGGCACCTCACCTTCTTTCCTGATTTAAAGAAATAAAAAAAAAAAAAAACACAAAATCTTTGTAAAATCAAACCAATGGGATAGCCCTATGGTGACTACAGTTCTTATTCAGCCCTGTGGTTATCTGTTCATGTGTATTTATGATAAAAATAGATCTAGACACTTGAGGGGATTTTGCTTTTATTTGCCTGTGCGTGCATGGCATCTGATTCTCATGCCCTAAAGGCTCTTTATGCTACTCCAGTAATATCAGGGGCCTTTAAATATTACTACCTCATTTGAAAGGATCGCCATAAAAAGATTAGAGTGTAAAGGAGAATCAACTTTGTTGCAGTTTTATTGGGAATTAAGCCACAGTAAATTCACGGTGATGTTCTTCTGCTCAAATTGGTGTAGTCATTAAGAAGGGATATTTTTCTATCCTAGAATGGGTTCTTTGCAGCCTCCGTTATATGAACCCAGATCTGTGATGTTCACCATAATGCTGGGCCTATGCAGTGCTCAGAGGAGATGAATTTTCTGGCTGAGAGGGCTCTGAAATAGTGGGATTGCATTCTGGAAGCTCCTTGTGGTGAGTGAAATATTTTTCCACTTAAAAATCTTGCTCGGAAGGTGGCTGTCTCTGGATCTTTCCTCTCTGAAAAATCAGTATGTTTTAGTTTCTTTCTGAAGCCCTTAGTACAGTGTTGAGGATGTTGGGTTTGTTGATAAAGAGTAATGAATAAACTGGTCTGTCATCTCTGCTGTGGCTTAGATTGAGCATTGATGCTGCTCAAAAGTGGTTTGATTCGGAGGCTTACCAGTACACAAGTGCTCTGGCCTGGTAATAATTTTGGTACAGCGTTCTTGGAAAAAATAAAACAGCAAAAGGTCAGTTTCAGGCTGTCTCAGTCGTGATCTCTAGGTTAGATTACCTGCTCCTTGGAAGGAGTGTAGCAGTATGAAAGGCAAAGGAAGAAACAGTTCTGCATAGAAGCTGGGTACCATATTTTTGTTTTGGCATTGAATTTTATGGCTTTGGCAATGAAGTAGCATTTCATTATCACCTGCCATATCGCAGACCCTGAGGGTCTGTTCTTAGTTCTGAGGCGCCGTGTGTTTCTGTCACAGTAAAAGCTATCTTTATATATCACACAAGGAATAATATTCCTAGAAACCACACTTCAAAAAATATAGATCTGTAAGTGTATTGAGAAATCTCATTCTCTGTATTCTTCTACTTCTGTGCGGCAGAATAAAAAATGTAAAAAGAATCCAAATAAATAAAAAAACACAGAAAAAATCCCAAACATGATCTCTCACCTTCTCCTGTATAGTATTACTCATCTTAGTTTTTTTCTGTTGTTGTTTTTCTTCCTAGAGACCAGCATAAGTTGTAAGATCTATTTTTCATTCAAGACTTTTTTTTTTTTTAAATATATATGCATAAAATTCACTTTGTCATTATTCTGGAGAGTAGAGTTATTTAGAATGAAATTTGCCTCTCTTTTAAATCTTAAATGACAGATTGATGCAGGGAGTCCCATGTTATAATTAACCACTGTGACAACAGACATTAGTGTTTTGCCCTTGGGGGTTGGGGTTGTATGTATGTATGTGACTTGGAAACCTCATCTATATCTTTTTTTTTTTTTTTTTTCCCTCTTTCCTATATTCATATACAATTGGAAGATCAGCCCACTGGCAATGAACCAGTATGTGTTTGCCTATCCTTCCCATGAACATTGACTGTTCAGTGGGAAGCAGGGAAGCTAGATTGGATGCATGAATATCAGGCAGCTAAAAATCCATTTTACTTAAGCAAAGTAATCCTTCAGACTGGCCTGCAAAATGTAGCATGAGAAAGAAACTAGATTTACTTCTGTTGGGGTAAAAATTGATACCCCCACAGACTAAGGTTAAATGCTGGATTAAAAACAAAGACATTTTGAGGTGACTATCAGTAGTTTAATGCACCTTTCTGTATCTGGGCTCAAAGTACTTCTGTACATGGTTAGAAATTACGTTTTTCACTGAAAATAGCTATTTATCATCACCTTCAAGGTTCATAATCATTTCTTACTATCCTGATCAATGCTTTTTCCTGGTTATCTTTTTCAGCATTTCTGTATCTCGTGCTGTAGCAGTTTGCCTGCTTCTAGGTTAAGCTTAAACAGCTGCACTCAAAAATTGCAATGATTTTTTGTGTGCATACTGTAATAATTGCAAAAGAATGCAGAACATTAACCTCACATCACCTCTCCCCTTCTTCCTTTGTAAAAGAATAATCCAGAATCCTGAACATAGCACTATTGTTTTTATTTCCCATGTACTTCTTTTGATTAAAGTCAGGCACATTTGACTGAGATACTTCTAAAGGAGCTGAATTTCAGTTTTTTTTTTTTGGTCTCAAACTTGATATAAGCTTTCAGCACTCAGTGCAGTGGATACAGATAGTGAAGGAAAACCAGGCTGCTGAGTGCAGACAATAACTGCTCTTTACTTTTACAGGAATGTTACGTATTTTATCTTTCTGAACGCTCTTCATGCTGATCTTAAGTATCATTCCACTTCTCTGATAGTTGCATTAACACAACTCTAGTAATACCCTGCACATTAAAGCCTCTAATCATCTGAACTTTCATAAATGAATCTAACATTTTGCATGGCTAACACCCAGACCAGTTTGCAAATGTTTTTTTTAATCTATTACATAAAATGTCATTTTTTAAAAAAGTAATAAATGCTTCTCCATCCTTTTCCTATATGCTTTAGAGGCTAGTGTCCTGAACTTTGCACTGACATCGAGGGATTCATTATTGTTTTGATCACGACGCTGACATATCCGTTGTGTGAGAACAGCAGCTTGACCACATGTGTATACACTGTTAAAAAAAAAAGTTAATAATTCAGTGCTAGACAATGATTTCTAGTGCTTTTCCTTCTGCTCTTATCATCTTTCAGAGGGCATTTCAGCGCATGTCTTTCACATTCTCAGTCCTTTATTTTGAAGGAAGGAAATCAGTGATATTCTCCGTTATGGGTGTGCTGAGCTGCCTCTAGCTATAAAACTGCTGCAGCAGAGCTGGGAGCTCTGCAAATCCTTTTTAACATCACTGTTCTTCAACAAGAATCAAAACAACCCTTCTGATTTTGGAGAAATCCCATCTGTGCATTTTGATTTTAAACACAAATGTGCCACGCTTAAACTACTGACTGTCCTCTCAGTTCGGGAGTTTTATTAACAATTGGGAGGAAAAATACTGGCTCTAATTGATCCACTTTGTAATGATGCTTAGCCACTTTGGGAAGAAGATGTTATTGGTTGGACTGTTTATTTACTTAAACTGACAGTAAGATATTCAAAGAGCAGCCAGTGCAATTCCTTCACAATCCATAGTGTTCTGAAGCAGGCATCAGATTTGCTTCTCCATTAACTACTCTTCTGATGTTCTTCAAACCAATGCTTAACTTTATGTACTTCCCTGGCTTTGGGTGCTTTGAAATCGCCTTGTTTTACCAGCCACTTAAATGTCTGTGGTATCAGCATCTTAAAATCATAATACTCACCTTTCGTTACATTCTTTACTCAGTTTATTTGTGGATCTGCAGTACTGCTTGAACAATTTCCTTCTACAGTACTCTGCATCTGCAGATGTCAGTCAGTTCTGGAAGGCTGCACTCATCACGCTTTGTTTGTGCTGAAGGCCTTCATGTTCTTTGTGAGTGCTGTGTCAAAAGATATCCACAAAAAAAATCGGGATGAACATAAATATTCTCTGCAGAAAAATAAAAGTAAATAATACATAAAAATAGAGGTGTAGATGCTTTGAGCTTGATTATCAGGTTTCTGTCTGTGGTAATGTTTGGCTATTTTCTTCTGAAAATTTATTTCCAAAAAGTTCATTATCTAGCACTCAAACTTCCATGGTTATTTCGGGCACTGTTTTCATGTCTTGCAAGGGAATCTCAGACTGCCTTTGGGGCTGGAGGATATAGCACTGCTTCCTTACTTCTCGTAGGACTGCAGGTGCCTCATTGGCTTTCATGGCACCTTGCGATGGGGTGGTGACTGACGTCAGGTTACTGCAGTCCTGCTGTCTACTTAATGCTAATCTAACTCTCTCCATGTTGTGATGCTGAACTTAAAATGTTAATGACTAAGTAGGCAGTAAAAAAAAAAAAAGCATCTGATAATATTTTATAGGGCAAAAAGTTTAAAAGAAATAATAATAGTGTTTATGTTGGACTTGCTTGGGGATATGGATAAGCAACACAACAGCAAGTGCTGCTTTAATGTCATGGTCAACAATTCCAGCTACTTGAACACTTTATTGTATGCTATGTATAACAATATCTACAGCATGAGTGGCTCCCTGTCTGGAAAGGCTTACTGGATAAACAGCAGCCTTTGAAGAGAAACAAAAATGAGTGTGCGTAAAGGATGGGAGGAAGATAACAGATCTCATGAGCTGAAAGTAAAGCATTTGAAATACAATTACGTGAAGAACATTCGTTTTTCCCCTTGTGATTTTGTTTGAATAATGAGGACTGCATTATCTGCAAAGAAATTGGGAAGTAAATAACAGCTACTTTCAAGAAAGACAAGATTTAAAGCATAGTATTTGATTTAAATTATCTCGTTCTGAATTTGAGGTGCCGGGGAAATAAGCTGAAATCTGTTTATGTCAGACGGACCAGATCTCTTGTTTACACAACAGTATAGTTCCAATTAATTTCATGGTAGCTGTTTTGATTTATTCCAGTATGCAGAGCAGCAGTTGCAGAAGTACTGGGCTGCCTCGCTTGCATTCAGTTGCCATTTGTGTGCGTAGGGTTTAGTAAATCATGTTCGTGCACCTCAAATGAGGGAATGGGACTTGCTGTGCGTCCTTAGGATGGGAGAGGGGCCAGGTGGTTGGGGATAGATGCATTTCTCCTTTTCCTCTCTGTTTGAGTCAAAATGTTCTTCCACCAACACGAAGCGCGGTCTAACTGAAGAGCAGTTATCAACTAAGGTGTGGACAGCCCAGGGGCTGCTGTACTGTGCACTCAGACTGGAAATTGCTGTGAGATTGGTTTAATTACATAAAGTATGCTGCTCTGATATACTAGGGTTGTTAAAGACCCGATATTCTCAGAAAAGAGGTTGGTCTTTAAAATCGAATGACTGAAAACAGCAATTCAATTAAAGTTTTAGTACTTCTGGGAAGGATTTTATGATGTAGCCAGAAAGACTGAGTTTACCATACTCTGACAGTTTGCCACCGAGTGCTGGCTGGCTGGGACCGATGCCAGTGCCCCCTGCAGCCCTCACCAGGCAGCTTCAGTGTCTCCTGGATCCCAGCTGCATCCCAGAAACCACACAGCAGGACACCCGTCGTGCTGATCCTATGGGTGCTGCTGGTGAGGGCTCTCCTTTTCTCACCCGTACCTTCTGTGTTTTGTGTGAAAGTGGTTTCTCCTAACCTTATGTGTTCCTCAATTAGATGTTCAAGCCCAGGCAGGCTGCCCTAAGTTGGATGTTTCTTTCAAAAAAAGGGGAAGCATCCTTTTGCAGGTGTCCTGTGAGGTGGCTGACCCCTAGAAGGCAGCTTGCTTTCTTTATTAAAAAAAAAAAAAAAAAAAGTCAGCTCTCAGCTGATGTCTTTCTGCTGCAGAGCAGCTGAGCAACAAATGTCAAGATACTTCCTTGGTATCCTTGACTCTTTGCGTGCTTCCAAGTGATTGCAAACTGACAGTAAGGTACAGATAAAATGGGTCTGCTGGAAGCTTAAAAGTGGTATTTAGCATTTAACGAGCATAAGGTAAGTTCTTTTTTTTTTTTCCCACTCTGAATTGTATGTATTCTATTCACCTCTTCTTCATTTCTAAGAAGGATGACGCTTATAGGGGACCATGAGAGGCTAAAAGGGTTATTTTTAAACTAAAATATTTTTCATCTTCAATCTACTTATTGGATACTCATTCAATACAAGAAACAGATTGACATGCATCAGGTCAGAAAATTCCACCTTTAAAGCCTCGTTGTTCAGTACAACAACAGCTCTTCTGTTTTTTGACTGCAGCACTCAGTGTGGCTTTAAGGACTGGATGTTAGGATATATATATATATTTTTAAATTATTGCCTCTTCTCCATCAGAGGAGGAAAGCTTTCAGCCACTGTCACTGAGGCTGGAGGCAGAATGAGTAACTAAGTTTTTCTGGCAAAATACAACATTCTTAACTTCTAGTAAATTAGAACCTTTCAGCCATTTTCCTTTGTCAATCCAGAATTGTAACATTTTCTCTCTTATCCAAGGAAATGCACCTTATCTTACTGCAATTGAGTACCAATTAATAATCTTTACTAGTCTTGTCCAGCCTTGCCATGGCTGTTTATTCTTGCAGTTGTGACAAATTAGAGTGGGAATTGAAACATTTGAGAATTCCTGGTAGAAATGAGACTGATCAGTTTAGAGATTTTCCCCCACCATTTGCTCCTTTTGTCATTCTCCATCAACCCCTTTGCAGTGTTACACTTGTGTGAAAATGCAAGCTTGCGATCAAATGGGATTTCAGTTTAGAAATATTTGTACCTAGAAATTGTATAGGTCTCAGATTACAATGATTAAAAAGGAAGAATAAAAGGGATCTTTTTGAGGCTGGAATGTCTGGATTGTTCACTGAAATTTCTTGTGCTGAGTAATTACTACAAGATTATGACTAACGATAATCATAAAATCATAGAATCCTTTGAGTTGGAAGGGCCCTTAAAGATCATCTGGTCCAACGGCTTGGTGATGAGCAGGGGCACCTACAGCTGGATCAGGTGCTCAGAGCCACGTCCAGCCTGACTTTGAAAGTCTCCATGGATGGGGTATCCACCACCTATCTGGGCAGCCTGTGACAGTGCCTCATCACCCTCACTGCAGAAGACTTTTTCCTTATTTTCAACCTAAATCTCATCTCTTTAAACTTGAAAGCATTTCTCTTTATCATATCGCACGTACCTTGCTACAGAGTCTGTCCCCTTCCTTCTTACAGGCCCCCCCTTTAGATACTGAAAGGCTGCTCTCAGGTCTCCTGGAGCCTTCTCCTCTCCAGGCTGAAAAGCTCCATCTCTCTCAGCCTGTCCTTGGAGGGAGGTGTTCCATCCCTGGGGCCGTTTTATTGGCCCTCTTCTGCATGCTCTCAAGCAGGTCCATGCAAATTATATGAAAATGGTTTCAAATTTCATTAGCTACTATCTTAAGGTGCTGCCAGTAAAAAATGAAGGCTGAGTCTCTCAACCAGTGATCCTAAACCAACAAATTAAGTATGTAGAATATATAAAACACTGAATTTTCTGTAGGACTCACTGCTGCCTTGTTTGATTCTTCTTGGTGGTGTTCTGGGCTCTGCAATCCTGCTGTCAACTCTGTTAAAATGAACAAGCAAAACTGTGTTGTTTTAACAGCAAAAACCATTAAACATGTTTGTGTTTCTGCGCAAGATATCCAGCAGGACTGGCAAGTATTAGTTGGGCCCAAATTAACTTCAGTCCAGTCTGGCAGATCGTGTAAGCATGAGTGCATGTTGGCGCAGAGCTCTCGATGTAAGGGGCACGCACTGCTGTCCTGCAGTGTCCTCTTTACCAAAGAGGTGCTATCATCGTACTCGTTCCATTGATCTTTTCGTGCTACAAAAAATGCTGAGTATTGCTAGGGGGAGCAAACCATCTGAGCAAGTGGAAACAAAGCACAATCTGTGAATTTGCATTTTATTCCCCTTTGGAAAATCACTTGCTGTACTTTCTCTGAATGCATTTAAAATCTTTTCTTCAAAAATTCTTTTACATAAGTACCTGAGAAGCATTTACTTACTGTAGATGTCTGCTTTCATGATTTTCTGCTCTGATACCTTTCAAAATATTAAGAGTATTCAAAATATCTATTTTTCACTTACCTAGCTCTAGCAGATGTGCTAGTCCTGCTTCGCAAGGAGTTGTGGAGGTTCAGGGAAAGAACAACTTCAGCATTTATCCCCTGAATAGATACAGTGTCCTCTGCTCAGTACGAGTTGATCTCAATTTCTAAAATTACTTTTTAAAAATACTTATCTTTTTGTTGATATCAGCACTATGAGCACGTCTTCATTAATGGTAGTACTGGGGAGATAGTACTTTTGGCTTCCATCAATGGACAGTTCAGCACTCTTAGTGAGTGCATGAAATGGTAAATGGACTCTAGAGAAGCTACTTGTGTTCTTTAGTTCTCTGATTACTCATTAGTCTCTGAATGGATAGAGCAGGCCCTAGAAGTCAGGAGCTACCGTGGTATCTGTCACAGCAGTTAAGTGAGATATACAATAAATGAGTGCACAGAATAGAAAGGTCAGAAAATGCCTTGCACTTGTGACTGCTGGCCACTGAAATACCTTTGAAATTTCAACCTCAGCCTCATTGAAATGCATCTTTTTCCATCAGCCCTTTGCCAAAATAGAAAGTTCCATGGTTGTGCAAATTTACCAGTGGTGCATTTTCAGTGCTGTGAATCCCTCATAGCTGCATCTGGGATGGAGTTCTGTATCCTATGGGGCTCCGGGCACTGAAGTCAGGTGTCAGAATCCTGCGGAAGGAGGGGATTTCTGATGCATCTCTAAAGTTAATAATTTTAAGAAACTGCTCCCATGCGTATAGCTCTTGATGTGTTCTGTGAGTTGTAAAAATAGACTCCAAATTTCTGGAGCTCCACCAAAGCATATGGCGCAGGATCAGTGCTCTCTGTGATCCATGTGTGATCAAAGCAGTATACCTTCTCCTGAGTTGGCCATGGCTCCTTTTGTGCATTGGGCTGGTGAGGGGCTGGCTGTGTACAGACCTGCTCGCCAATCTGAGTGAAATTAAAACTGGGCCGTGACGTGTACTGAGGTGTGCATCTGACAGGCAGCCCACATGAGGCCAAATGTGGAAAAATCGGGTGAGGAGCATTGCAAAAGTGGGTGACCAAGCCCATAGCTTGGATGGATGGATGTCAAAGGGGCACGACTGTGGTGTATGATAATGTTTGGAAAATGTCTAGAAAAAGCAAAGGGAGAGCATTGTCAGAGGAGGAGGCAGAGTGTGAGTGTGAGGAGTAACAGCTCTGTGCAGTT
Organism: Meleagris gallopavo; assembly: GCF_905368555.1. Lineage (NCBI taxonomy): Eukaryota > Metazoa > Chordata > Aves > Galliformes > Phasianidae > Meleagris > Meleagris gallopavo. The sequence continues at coordinate 5,927,010 of NC_139405.1, read as the reverse complement.
ACTCCTAATCTGCAGATTTGGTGAGTGAGTCTTTATCACAGCTAATTTCTTTTCATAGGTAACTGAACGGTAACTTAAATGAGGCCTCACAGTACTCCCGTTAAGACTTTTGGGAGAGAGGGAGACTGGGAGAGTTTTGGCATTATTAGGATTGCTTTTCACATTTAATAAGTATCTGAGGTCCATATAATGAATGCTGCATGGAAAATCTTGCATGGAAAGCAAGCGAGTCTCCTTTCCACTAAGCCTGCTGCCCTTGTAAGAAAAGCAAGTTGACCTGGCTGGCACGTGGACGAGGAATTGTAAGGAAACATCCCTTTTAAGCCTCTTTCCTTCTCAGCTAACATATAACCCACTGCACAGGGGTGCACTTCAGGTATATTTTGCTGGTTAGTCATTGCTGTAGATAAATTTATCCAGAGCTGCATAGGGAGAAGAGGAAGGGGAAGAATTACTTCCATGTAATTCCTGCAGTGTGCTAGGGGTGTGCTGTGTTTTATGATGTAGGTTCAAATCTCTCAGTACTGAAAAGAAAGAAAAGGGAAGGGAAAAAAAAAAAAAAGGATATTTGCAAATCTGAGTGCCTGGCAACTGTTCCTTCCCAACCATCCCTGGTATGGAGCAGGTGATGAGCAGGCTGTGCCTCAGCAGCAACATGCAGCCACCAAACGTTTGTTTGGTTCAGGCTTTCTTCTTGCACTGATGTAACCAAGCTCAGACCAGAAACTCTCATTGAGTTGATGTGGGACTGTTCCCAAGCAAATCCCTTTACCTCCCAGCAGCTCAGCAGTCACACTGCTCTCAGGTCAGAGCTGCTCCTGCCTACCTGGTTCAAAAGCATGCGTGTGTCTGTCTGCTCTCTTCAGAGTAGACATTTCCTATCTGCTAATGCAGATATGTGGCCACAGACAGGCTGAGCTAAGTACACTCATCCCTCCATCCCACGGGGGTGTTACAAAAACCAGGACTGCAACTCAGTCCTTTAGGATTGCTTGTCTTCCTTTCTAGTCTTTAGTGAAATGCTTTTTCCGATGTCTGGGCATCTGCAGAGGACTCTAGTGCAAATCCTTCATATTTCTTCCCAGAGATCACGGTTACTCAGGCACATAATGCCATCCTTAAAGATAATAAAGCCATTTAAAAGCTTCAGAACACACTGACAATTGGTGTGATTCAGAGCTTGCTGTTGTTTTTGACAAGGCTCAAGTTTGGGCTTCCCTTTGCAGAAAAGATTTTCTCTGTGCTTCGGCTCCTGTACAGAGATGGTGTTTATGTGAAGGAGGCAATGACTTCTTATCCCACCCTGAGCTGGAGAGGAGAGGACTATAAGAAGCCTTTCCATTCTCTGTGATGGAAATAGCCTCTGTTATTCTTGCAAGCCACGTTTCTCTGAGGGTCACTGAAAGATTATAAATGTATCATTTGCTGTCATTTGCACAGATATATAACAGCAGCACCCCATCTCTGTGGATGGAGTTAAGCTAATCTTTAGAAAACCAGCTTTTTGAGAAGTTGGAATTATCTCTAGTTAACGTAATTCTTGGTTTCAGAACTGTCACTTCATAGCAGATAACTGCTTGTTTTTTTATTTTTTTTTAAATAATCTATTTAATAAGTCCTTTCTCCTTTTTCCATTTCAAATTGATGACTTTCATTAACTTTCAGTGCATTTTTCCCCTGCTTTTAAACGAATCAGAAGACAGTTACTGTTTTCTCTCTAGACCTGTTAGATGTCAGAGACCACATCTCTGAGCACCTGGTGGAGGTGGAGGTGTCCTTGTTCACTGCAGGGCAGTTGGACTAGATGGCCTTTAAGGATACTTTCCAATTCAAACGATTGTATGATGTATTCCTAGACTCACATTCAATAAAGTACTTTTGTGTGTTTTTAATACAGTAGGCAAAAATATTTGTCTTGTTCTGTGATGTTTTTAATGGCAGGAAAAACTTGCTGCGGAACATTTTCACAAAATGAAAATAATAAAAAAAATCTGATTAGATTTAAACATCTTCCTTTAAATCTCATTTCCAACATTTAGCTTTCGTATAAGCAAAAAGTGATTTAAAAGAAGCAAGAAAGCAGTATTTATCTGAAATATAGATAAATTATTTCTACAGCTTCGTAAGTTAAAACAAGTTCACATGCAAAATTCCTCAAAACTGAATTCCACTGGGACTAATTTTGTTAAAAAGAGATGAACAACTTCCAGTAAATACTATATAATAAAAAGAGAGAGCAGCAGAAGTACTACAACTTTAGGCCTGTGTGTAGTTCCCTTTTTCCAAATAGACTCATCCCATGAGTGTTTCAGGCTCAGCCTTCATAGGTAGGAAGAGACTGGGAGCACCCTAGGTGATAAAAAAAAAATGAGGTCTGTTAGTTGGCATCTAATTTAAAAGGCAATGAAGGATTAGTGTACTGGTGGGGGTTTTCCATGGGCCGTGATGTCTACACACATAGCAGCATGTGCCCTGTGCAGAAAGGGCCAGTGTAGGCACTGGTGAGCATAGGGTGAAGAGGCATCTAGAAGCATTAAATTAACTGGAGAGAGAAGAACACTTAGCTTTACCTAGATGTCATTTGAAATTTCTAAGGTGTTGCAAAAACATCCATTAATCTTTGCATTTACTGAACAGATAAATATTATTGCTATTATGAAGCCAGTGCTGGGTAAGAATCGTGGTACAGTTATTACTTTTGCTATCTCTCTTCCAGATGCAGGACTTATTTTTATTAAGCAGCAGCGGTCTCCATTAACATGAAACTTCATTTTTCATCAGAAAAATTGGGTATTTAAAAACATCCAGTGTCTGTCTGGTATGCTCCCACTGAAGTTCTGCCTGTGCCGCATGCTTAAGAAAATTAACTTGAATGTTTTGTTCTTCGAGTATGAAACTGGAAAAGAAAACAGGAAGAGAAGCAATGAGCTGCATTGCCTGAATAGCTTCAGCAGAGATCGTCAGGATATTTCTCAGAATATTCCTGTAAAAAACCTGTGGCAGATTCGTATTCTTATTTAAGCAGGGCAGAAGAAAATTTAAGCTCCCTGTCCTCATAGCTCCAGGGAAAAATGTCATTATTTTTAGAATAGTTATATTATTTTTTGTTTGGTCTGTCTTAAGGCTTCTGCGAGGAGTGTCCCTCTTGACTCTCAGAGCTGGTAATTACTGTAGAGGGGTCAAAGCAGTCAGGTGAGCTCCTTCCTAATATGAAGGAAAGAGGAGTGTTGTAGGACTAAGACTGGGAGGCTAAACTAGGAAAACTGAAAGTGGATGAAGTTCACTGAAGTGGAAACTTCTATATGCTAAAAACCTGTCCATATTCAGTAAATGCAAGAACTGTGCGATGACTCCTGACTGAGCTTGGCTTTTTAATGACAGTCTGGGCTTTAAAAAAAAAACATGTATTTTTTTAACATCAAATCAGTGCAAACAGAAATCACCTCTACTGCTATATGTATGAGGAAATTCAGATGTCGTTGAATAATGTTTTTGTGAGGCTCACTGTTTTGTGGCAGAGTGCTGTAAACAAGAGTTGGAATTGTTTCTGTTTTCTATTTTTTTTTAATTAAAATTCACCATTAGGAAGATGAGGTACATGAGCTCATGTTGGTGAATGTCCTTTTCCAAAGCAGAAGAGTACAAAGGGTCAATGTTTACCTCAAGCAGCCCTGATACTGGTTACATCTCCAGTCTCCAGAAAGTAGCCCAAGTCTTGGTTGTTTTATCCCTAAATTTAACAAGCATTGTTTGTGACTGGATGTAAAAGTTTGTATTTGTGAAAGTTAAGGCTTATGCAAGAATTGGCAAATACACGACTGCTAATATTTTAGCTGTCGTTATGATGAGGAGGGTGATGTTTGTGTGACGAGGGGATGAATCTTATTCCCATCTGAGTGCATGTCCTAGGCACTCTGCCACAAGCAGTGACTCCTGACCCATGTAGGCAGCTTACAAACCACTAACAACGCATAGATCTCAGTACTCTCTGGAGCCACCTCTTCTCTGACAGCTGGTATTCAACATCCAAGGGAGCTTAAACTATCAAGTTGTATTTATGAAGTAAAAGTGCAGCCTTTTCTTCTGAAGTTACGTCCTCAAGTAATTCTTTGTTTTTCTCTCTTGAGGAGTTTGTTGCACACACTGTATTTTTGGTTTTCTGCTTTGACATCCTGAGATGAAATGCGCATCTCAAAGCAAATCTTTTTTTCTCTCTCTGACAGTCCCAGACAACAAATGTGCAAAGTATCCATCTGTGCTGTGTCACTACGCTTCTACTGCTGAGAGCTCATTTTTTTGTTTGATTTCTGGTTTCTGTGGTTACCATCGAATGGAGAAAAACACATCAGGAACAGGAAGAATAACATACAATAATGTTAGGAAAACTATTAATAGCAGTTGTACAATTGATGCTTTCTGTGCCTTGGAAGTACCCAAAGTATTAGTTTCCTCAGTGCTGAGGTTTATTTTAGAAATTTTCTTTCTTTTCTTGGTGCTTGCAACCTGCTCTGTCATCACTGGGATGTGGGTGCTTGCAACTTTTGTGAAACAAAGCAGGCCTTTTCCCTCCCACAGGCCCCAGGTAGTGTCTCTGTAGGGCCCTTCGACAGCACAGGCCCCATGGGCACCCTCCACAATCAGTTCCACAAGCTCCAGAGTCAGTGAAGAACCCACAAATGTATTTAGTGATCTACACGTTCAATGAGAAACCTAAAACCTGATCAGCTTGCAAGATGCGGTCTTTTTCTAGGGGCAGCCTATCACTTAACATTGGTCTGCAATGCTTTGGGTACAGCATCCTTGGTGCATTTTGATCTTCTGGAGACCAAAATACTTTTGGAAGAACTTTCTTGTAAAATTCTTCCTAAAGTTATGCCACAGAATGCCTGACCCCAGTGCAAATAAATACTGAATGCATCAGAGTCATTGCTCTGCACTCCATTGCTTTCTAGGAGAGAGGGAAAGGATAAGTATCTCACATATCCAAGAAATCTCACAGTTATTCTTAGCTGAAACTTTTCTGCTCCTCCAATGGGGAAATGTCACTGGCACAACTGAGAAGATGCAAACAAAATAATTCCATTTATTTATTTGTTTCAAACTGAAAGAATAGGAGTGCTTTTCCTTATTTAGTTGTAAGCTGACTGTTTAGGCAGTAGGAGAGGTCATGCTGTGGAAGAAGCCCAGAGGATAAGAGAAACCTTCTGTATGAAGGAAAGATAACAAAATGAGATGCTGTCTTTTTTTTACTTTTTTTGTAACATCTTGCAGCATGGCCCTCTACTTAATAAGTTGAGTTTCCAATCTTTTTTAAATCTCATGCAATGCAAGAAAGTGTACCGTTTGGATCATCTTTGCTCAGCTCAAGAAGAATGATTTGGTATGCACTGATCATTACATTATTGACTTACATATATTTTCAGGCTTACTGTGTAAGGTCAAGGAAAACCAGGAGTATAGTGCTAATAATTGAGCTCCAGGTCCTGCTGTAATAACTGTACTTCTGTCATTTGCATGTAATTAACATTTATCATGCTATTTTAAAAGACCACATTAATCATCTCAGAAGACATGGTATTTTTTAAATATCTTTACTATCAACATTTATAAGTAATTATTTTGATATTTGATGTAGATTCTTTTACTAGGCAGATCAATAAGGCAAAAGGCTAGACTTCGGTGATGACCATTTTTCTCCCTCAGCATCTTTACTAAAAGCAGACACCTATGGAACCAACTTGCCACTTGACTGTTGTATTTTTGTCATTTCTTCCTTCAGCCTTCTAATCCAATCAGAAAATAGAACTGCAAATCAGTGGCCATTTGATATGTAATACTAGAGTCAGATTTCAAACCTGACAGTGATGTGGGTTACTACTCTAACATTATAAAAGTGCTCGTTCCACTTTATCTCTGATTGTCTTCTTTCGTATATAGATCTCTAAATTCGGGAAATTACCATCCATCCACATATTTTGGTTCTTTATTGCATAGTTCCATTTCACTTACGCTAATTGCTCTCTTTGCAGTCTTCATTTTTGCTGGCATTTCTTGACCCTTATTCTCCATAAAACTGACAAAATGTTCATAATACTCAACGCCATATGCCATAACTGCAAATACTGAGGTCAGTAGATTTATCTCCCTGTTATCTTCCAGGCATCACAAGACAGCTCAGTGTCCTTTGAGCACTCTTTAGCATTTGCGCAGTCCCACATTTTCACTCATCCAAATGAGATGATAAATCCAACTTAATGCGAAATTTCAGTGAGAAATGTTCCAAGATCTCATTTTTTTTTTCTGATTGCTTTTACTGTACAGCATGCAGAGTAGATGTGGAATTATTCCTTCAAGTCATAGCTTCCATTCATATTTCTTTACATTCATAGTACTGAACTTTTATATAGCACTGCATGAGTTGAGATGACTGCAAATGGGAGTTGAATAGTTTAGGTAAGAAAATATGACTTTTGGTAGTGGGAGCTATGTTGGAAGGGTTCCTTCGAGTAATGAATTTTAGCCAAGTGTTAAAGAGAAGAGAAAGAGAGCATCTGGCCCACTGGTGTCCCATGTGGGACAGTGTTTTGGAGATTCTTTTCATCGCTGATTCTCTCTCTACTTAAATCACAATTCAGTCTGGGGGATTTCTCCTACAACAGTGCTGTTGTAATTGTAGGTTGCTCACTGTGTTGAAAGCATCTACCCAAGTAACATATTTGTGATGTAAAGGAGTGCTAAAATTTCATTTTACAAACAGGGAAACAAAGAACCCACCCACACAGACAGATGGCAACAGATGCAAACCAATAACTGTTCAGTAGTAGCGAAACAGAGGCTGTTGAAAGCTTTCAGATACCAAAAACTTCACAGGAGATGCATCTGTGTTCAGCTAGGGGTTCAACTTTTCCAATAGAAATGCTAGATTCTCAAGAGAAAAGAACTGTGCTTCCAGTAATGAGAAGCTGTGCAAGGTTTACTAAGAAATTGCAGTTAAAGCAATAACAAATGGAGAGTCTGTGATGGATTGCATTTTAATGTTGCCAAAACTTGAGCCAGAAGAGACATACCCACGTGTAGTCACAGGTACCTGAGCAATTTTCTTCAGCCTCACACATCTTTAGTAATGAGTGTTAGGTGTGTGTAGCTGTTTATCTCTTTATTTTACCAATGGGATATTTCAGTGGTGGAGTTTCTGCCTTTTCATATCTGCTTCTGCAAGGCCTATTTTAGGATTCGCTTTTGAAATTTTTTTTTTCATAGAGCAGGGTAGAAGGATGCTTTTCATAGACCTGTCAAAAGGAGAATCTCTCTGAATTAGACATGAAAAGAAAGAAAAATCACTTTCTAGAGTAGCAAATAGCTTCAAAGTTCACAAGAAGAGAATTCTCAGCACACTCAACTGATCAAAATCCAGGTTCAGTACTGTCTGCAGGATTTGCTATACGAGCTCTGTAAACTCAAAGTTAATTAATTTCTAGTTAATTGACGTGCCGAGCAACGTGTTACTGTGGCTACATGGCCACTTCCAGGATAACATGGGTATGTTTACTTCAATGGTGGCACTGTGGATATGCCCAATAATTTTATTATAGCTGTAAGCGTGTATTCGACACTCTATATTCAATCAATTTCTGAAATCTGAATACCTTTTCTTAGCTTGCTTCCTTTCTCATGACTGCAGCAGTGTAAGCTCTAGTGCTATTCCCAGGGAGTGCCTCCGTGTTGCAGTTTGGCATTCATCTACTTAAATGACGGGGTTAATGAGAACGTAATGAGGATGAAAAGTGGAAAGGATTTTCATAACTGCTTTATACGTTGTTGCAAGTGCAAAATAGGAATAAAGATTTATTTTATATTTCTTTTTACCTAATAAAAGTGACACATTTTAAGGACGATAAGTATTTCTGTGAATTTTTTCATTTCTTAGAAAATTATTCTCAAATGCCTTGATGGTAAGCCTTCAGACAGCTCCAACTATTGATCAAATGGCTGAAAGCCAAGAGTTATTTACCGCCCAAGTGTTACTTAGGGCAGAGCAAACAACCGAGGGTATTATCCCAATTATACAGTGATTATTTTGGAGAAAGGATATGCCATTTGAATCCATAAATAATGCACTTCACCATCTTAGCTTTGCAAAGGGGGGCACTTGTGCTGAGTAACTGCAGACTTCTGAGAAATTGCTTTGAGGAGATATTCAAAGATGCCAGCAGGGAGGCAGGCATCTGGTTTCTGGAAGTCAGGTGACAAATGGGTATTGGTTGAGTGTAAACATACCTCATGTTTGGTTATTTCTGCACTGCTGCTTTTTGTTCAGGACTGCCATTGCTGCATGGTATTTCACTGACTCTGGAGCAAAAGAGGAACTTGGACCCACAACTGGTGCTTACCTTTTTTTTGCTTTATATTGATTAATCAAAGCTTGGTTTTGATGAGATGTAGGTAAAAACGAAAGAGAACTTTGTTTGTGTAAATAAGGACAAAGCTTTACTGCAAACTTAGAAATTTCAGAGCTGATGTTCAGATGTGCAGAAGTCCTGACCATCCTCCAGCACCGCTGAAATGGATGGGAGCAGAGTAAAAACCAGTGAGAGATACTTCATTTTTCCAGGACCAGAGATGTACTTATGAAGGCCTGAAAGGATACTTGTACTTTAAATCATTTCAGCTTTTTGCAGATGGGTTTGAGCTGTGTCACACTGAGCATATGAAGGAATACAGGAGAGCAGCAGCTTTGTGCCCTGAAGCACTCTCTTTTTTCAGACACACAGCACAGCTGTAAATCCCAAGGACAGTTTCAGAATAGTCTCCATTGCTGATATCTTGTTTTTAAGATCTCTTTGATGTTCTTAAAGAAATGTTGGTAATTTTTTTTCTAAATTCCTTGTTAGTTGAGGACAGGTTTTCCATTTCTCTCTTTTCAACCTCTCAACTAATATTTCTGCTGCTGGCCTCATTTCACATGGTTGGAAATTACAAAGAAAGTTGAGGAATTATCTGGAAAACAGAAAGAAGTGCTGTGTTGATTTACCATACTCTGCTTGTTCGTTGCTCATGTAACATACAAGCCTGCATAAACTGCATTCACAGGCTGAGTTATTACCTATTTCAACTAAAATATTCATAGAGTATTTCTGAACAGATTCAGAAATCATTCATTATAGATTAAGGTCGTAGTTAGCAGTTTGAATTTATGCTTGGTTTGATGCACAGCACCAAAACTCTGCAGCTTGAGAGAGAGTAAACCCAGATGGTGTGAACGCTCTGCAGGTCGAGGTGTGGCTGGGACATAACCCCCCTGTGGAAATGTCTGACACTATCTTTGCTCTGATCCTGAGCTCTTCCCTCTGGTCAACGGTCCTTGCTGGATGTTCCTCGTAGGGCCAGGTATACATTTCCCAAAACAGTGAAGTCTACTGGGGCAGGAAAGTGAAAAAACAAGTTGGAAAACAACTGATACCAGGAAACAACATATAGTAATAAAAAGCATATCGGACTGCCTACCTCTGTATTCGTAATTAGAAAGATAATATTGACTTATGCAGACCTTCAGTTTGACCTCTTCTCTCTAAATTCAAGTTGTGACCCCTGAGTCTGGAGGCGAGTAGAATAAAATTGTACGTTTGCTGAAAAAAAAAAAATTACTCTCCAAGGAAAGTCTTTTCCTAACTTCATGGAGACAAAATGATTTAAATTTTGGCTGTGCCTGAAAAGGAGTGAATTAACTTTTTCTTCTTTTTTTTTTTTTTACCTAGACAAAATGCCTAGTCTTACCAATCGCATCCTTTTTTGGCAACTATTGACAACTGCTTATTAGAAGGATGTCGATTTTTAAGAGTAAGTGGAACAAACAGTACATGAGGTAGATGAAAGCTGTGCTCTCCTGTATGGACAGACTGGAAAAGACAAGGGAGTACATCCACCCTTAGTGCAGATGATTGAGTTGGCTGCTCAGAGAAAACAAGTGATAGATGTTTTCTGTCCATTTTCCAGCAGAATAGAAGTACTGTAGGGTAATATCTATAAATTTCCCTAATTCCCCAGTTTTTTTTTTCCTATTATTATGATTAATTATCTATTACTTTAAAAACCAAAAAGCTTGTGTGCCTTTGTGCAAGATTCTGCAAGCTATAACCAACCACAAAAGCTTGGATTAGGTACATTTTAGACAGTTATTTCTCCAAAAGAAAATGAAATGTTCCTGATTACTTCTCTTCAGACACAGGTACTTTCAAGTCATAAATAAGGATGAGAAGAAATTAGCTTCAGCTGTGGCATCTGTAGCACTTCTAAGCAGGTGATCATTCCTGAGACCATGAAAGATCTCTGTTATCTATATTATCATTCCAACTGGGAGTGAGTGAGAGAAGCATTGATTAGTAATGAGAGAGATATGCCCAGCATTTGAATCCCATGCATAGGCTGCAGTTACTTGCTTTTACCCTCTGCTTGTGGACCACTTCATACATGCTTGAAGTTATAGATCAAACAAACTGGTTCTCCTCGTGCTGGGAAAGCACTACAGAAATGTATGAGGAATGGGGCGGGTTTAGAGAGAAGCTGAAGATTGTAGCATGAATGTTAGTTTTCAAATGGTAAACACCAGTGTAAACTGTTTTATTCATTTGCTACTGGATGATAAAATCAACATTAAGAAATAGTGAGGCACCTGAGACAACTGTAAAAGTGGATGAAAGGCATAAATGTAAGCTCTGTATGAGGATTCACTAACCAACCTTGAAGTGAATGTCTTTTACTAGATTTTATAAATGCTTTTTTTTTTTTCTTCCTATTATTGCTTTGACTGTGATTAGCAAGGGCAGTAAAATACAAGACGTTTAATTAAAGTGTGTTCCCATGAGATAACCAGCTTTCTTACTTTCATTTTGTGTAGTGTGGAAAAAACCACCTGTGCTCACTTAGTCATATTCAGTTGACATGTATTACCAAATTGCTGCTTACTGCTTTCAACAGAACTTGGTCCCTGGTGACCAACACATCCATTCGTGTGTTTCCAAATTCAGATCTACAAAAATCCCTAGATGTAGATAGTATTATCCATTATACTAATGATTCAACCTGATGGAGAGATGTTCACCTTCTCTGATCTGTCTCTTTGCACGCTTTCATGAAGTCCTGCTGTATTTGTAAGGTTATAAGTTGTGACTAGAGTTCAGCTTTACATCTTGTCTCTCAAACTCATCTTGATTCCTTTCCTTTAGCAGAATACAAATAAGTTAATTGCTCATTTGACTTGTTTCTTACAGAAAACCTGCTTGCCAGTGTGATCTATCACTTTGTTATCCTGTGATGACCTGACAAGAGAATTAGAGCTAGACCTTTCTCATGCATTTATACTTAATTAGAAATAGCCATTAGCAAGTTCAGGGCTCTCAATTTATGTGTTTCCTGCTCGTGTTTATTTTTTCTTGTGATTGGTTTCCTATAACTCATATATTAACCAGTAATGATAGAGTAATTGATTGTGAAGTTGTAAGTAGGTGGTTGGAGCTGGTGAGTGCTTTTGGCTCAATGAAGTAAGAGCAGGGCTTCTGATAACTGAGAAACACCACGTAATGCCAAATTTTTATGTGTTTACTCATACTAATTACACACTTTTGTTTTGGTTCTTCAAATGGCCTTAATGGACCCTAATAAGTATCTTGGAATAACCTGTTTTTCCTGAATGCCAATTAGAGTGTCAGCATCCTACCCCCCAGATTTGCCCTTTCTGAGAAGTTCATTAAAATCAATTCTCATAAATTTTAGAGTAGTGCATTTTTATTTCAGAAAATGCTAAGTATCACAAAGAGGTAAGTTGCTGTTAGTTACTCAATCAGATGAGCCTAGATACCCATCAAAAAACAATTAGTACTCACTTTAAAATAGTGTGATAATGAATTGCATTAATTGTTAATGTTCACTTTCAGTGTCATTACAGAACACATCCTAAATTCTTCCCCATAGGAAAACCAATTGACAGAAAAGTAATGCAAGACTGAGTGCAATTGTTTGTAATGGCTCAAGCTCTGTTGCTTACTTGTGAGAGTGATTTTGGTCATGCTTTCACCTGCTGGTTTTTGCTCACAAACCACACTAATATCTGTTTCCAGGACCTGATAACATAGATCTTTCCATTATAAACCAGGTTGGAATGGCTGGAATCCACTAAAACAAAACAAACGATGTTAAAAATGTTACCTGTTTCTGCTAGAGGTCTAAATTTTCTAAGGGAAATAATAGGTGAATGTTAAGCAACTTCTTTAAAACAGTTTAGGCTCATCAAAATTTTTTGCAGGGGTGTGAGATGGATCCCTCTATTTGTCTGCCTGTTTGAATTTATGCTGGTTGTCAAAATAAGAAGCCTGGGAAAACCAGTGAGTTGTGAATATGAGAGGCAGCTCCTCCAGGCTTCTCTGCAAAAAAGGTGAGTCATTTGGGAAGGGAAATGGGTAAGGAAAAGTCTGAATGACATTTGGAAAAGGAAGGGGGAGTGGAGAAATGACGCACTGTATGAAGAAAAATAAAAACAAAAGGTGAAAAGGTTGAGGTTCCAAGAGAAAAATAAGTGCTGTGGAACTCTTGAAACAGCCAACAGACAGATACCCTTAGGGCAAGGATTTTTGTCCCTTTGATAAGATGGCAGAGAGCAGTACAAAGTAAGAAAATAAAGTCTCTCTCTTTCCTGTGGAGGAAATACAAGGTAAATTCACCTGCTAGTGAATGCCATCTGGCTTTATGAGAGGGAGAGATCAGGCAAATGCAGAAAACTGCCATAAAACAGCAAGTCTGCAGGTTACTCAGGAGGGTTGGCCCTCACATTCCCTCATACTGAAGCTGGTCCATTTGCCAGGACAGAATTAAATCTTTACAGAGCAGGCCAATCTAATCTTTCTTTTATTTAGTTGTTTATTATCATTTATTGGCTTTTATTAACACACACAAAACCACCCCGTCTGCAAGCCAGTTGACCCTGAAGCCTCAGCAGTCAGCACCACAGCAAGGCACAGTGGCTCACTGTTGGTGGTTAATGCAGTCATACTGGTGCCTCTTTGCTTGTTATGGTTGAAATGCTGATTTGCAGCCTGCCCAAGGAGTTACAGATGGGGACACCAGCTACCCGATCCCTGAAATGCCAAAGTCTTGCTGCATGTCGCAACAGCAGATGCTGGCATGGGTTCTACCTTACTACAGGAGTCTCTTCAGAGCAGGCATTCTGCAGACAGATATCTGCTCCAAAGAGAAAATTATGGGTAAGCGCATTTGAAAATCCCTTTGGTCTCTTGAAGATGCTTTATGCCACCTGAAAGCCTTCCGCATTCTTGATCTGTATCATTATCAGTGCTTATTAGGTTAAAGTTAAAATAGGGAATGAATTAGCTGAAAAAAAATGAGGCGTGATCAACAGGTAATGCACTAGCAAACTGTTGACCTTGTAAATACACAGAAGTAACTCGTGTAAAGGCATTCCTGCTTAATTTTGGAATAAGGATGCTTGGGAGACAGTCAAATGAGAGAGTTTCAGCAATAAACTGTGATCAGGTTTCAGGCAGCTAACCAGACATTATAACGGCTTTAACAAAGTTATAAGTAACACTGCAATTCTGCACCGTCAACACTGTTAATTAACAAAGAGGAGGTCAGTCGGAGCTGCAGGTGTTCAGCATTACTTGAGGTGTGGCTTTGGTGCAGCTTTGGAACAAACAGTCTGAATTCATCCAAGGTCTTGCTCTTTTTTGAGCACGAAAAGCCATGTCTTATCTTGCCAAAAGGCAAAGTTTTGCTGCTTAAAGATGCCAGGCACACATAACATACAAGATACTTTGCTATTTGTAGTGAGCACAAACATGAGTGGACTGGAGCTGATCAGTATTCAGGTGCTGGCCTGCTAGAAAACTGTTTTCTACTTGAACCTAGTGTTGTGGAGCTTCAATATGACAAGTTCCTGCTGCTTTTGCAGTCTGAACTCAGCATGAGTATGTACATATGCCTACACTGAAACCGACTAGAGAGATATTAACTCCTGGTTAGTACTAACTGCACCTCAGTTTGACATCTAGACAGATTTTTACACTTCTTCATAAATGTAAGGCCTTTTCTTATGAGGTACAAGTGAGAGCACTAGGGCATGCTTTCAAAATTTAAAAGTTCCAGTTCTTCAGCTAAGAGAAAGAAAATGGTGTACAAATAATACCATTTCCTTACCTTGGCTTCATGAGGAACAACACAATAGAAAAGTGATAGCATTATTTTTCAGTAATGGATGCTAATATCTCATTTTTTCTAAGGACTAGTGGCCATTCAGGTATTCTACAGAAAGGTGAGCAGCACTGGTGAAGGAGCTTTTTGGAGCAATGAATGCTTAACTCTTTCATGAACAGAGCAATGGGCTTAATGCTTCTCTCACCTTTGCTTGTTCAAAGCGTATCCCAGTCATGAGGACCTACCATTTCCTTTGCAATCTCAGCCCGAGGAGATCTAATTATTATAGATATCATGAGATCTAATTATAGATTTAGCTTGTATGTTACCCAGAGATGCTGTCAGTCCAAGTCTTTGGTGTACTTGTGTATTTTTACTGAAAAGAAAGTTTTCAAAGGCTGTTAATTTTTCAGCTGGCACAAGAAAAGCATGTTTGTGCCCATCAGAAGGGTCAGCCTTACAGGAGGACATCTATTGAAAAAAGAGTTGGCTCTTTTTGAAACAGAGTTCAAAGGCAGTTTTATGAGGGTGAAGTGATGAAAGGAAGAGGCTGTAGTCTCCCTACCTCACTAGCACAACACTTTACTGGGACCATGACTGCAGTATGCACCTGTATATGCCAACATCACTTTTAGAGGTGATCTGAATGGTTGGTGCTATACTCTGAAGTGGGAGACAGGCCGCATTTACATTACAGCATCCGCATTACAGAGAAGTCAGAATATATCAATGCAAATTGCCTGGAAACACCTTCAAGCTCTCAAGATGTGCTATTACCTGTTTCGATATTTTTGACACCTTTCTTTGGTGATAGTGAGGTATAATTCCACCAAGAATCACTGGAGGGTGACAAAGGTATCACAAAGTGCCTGCTCTCATAGTTTCAGCCAGCCGCTGCTCTTTGTGATATTCAGAATAACAGGCTGTTGCCCAGTGAGCCCTTTTTGCCCTTATTTGCACTCGTGGCCGAAGCACGCACGGCCTGGCTCTCTCGAGAACATCAATAATACTTTGCCTATTGACAGCAGCTGAGGACAGGAGCAGAACAAAGTATGAAGCATGTTCATTAAAGCACCGGACATGGAGTGGTGGGTAGATAAGCAATGCAATTCACTTTGCAAATTTCAGAGAATGACTCCCCCAGCAAGCTAGTGCCCACGCTGAAGCTGGAGCTATAGGATGAAACTATCCATTGTACACTGCATGTGAGAAATACAGGTTTTATAAATCAGATCTCTCCTATGAGATGACTCGGTGGCCCTGTTCCTGAGGGTTTTCCTCCAGAAGGACCCATGAGGAAGATCTCCACTTTAACTAACAAGTCCTAACAACATTGAGGCTGCAGTTCTACACTCAGGATTCGTGGTAAGAAATTCACTTAGAAATAAGAAATTGCATATTCATTTCATTTCTCATTATGAAAAAGGTTTCAATTGGCTTTATTCCCTCTACTCCCTTGGATGATGGCAGCAACTGAAAACGTTCTGCCTTAGAAGTGTCATATTCCAGCAGATAGGATGGTACTGCCAAATAATTATCAAAAAGGAGCCTTTGGCATGGATAAGGACACTTTGCTGCACCACTAGCAAGACAGACTCATGTGCCTTCAGGTCTGCTTTTGGTACCTCTTGCCACAGCTTTTGACCATGTTTCACAGAATGTAGCTATGAATTTATCAGCAAAGCATCCCTCTGACAGTGCATCTGGCACCAGCAGGTTGATCCGAGCCTGTTCAATTCACAGAAAGGGAAATGAAAATGCTGAAAAGCTGATTTGCCAGGAAAAAAAAAAAAAAAAAAAAAAAAGGAGCCTCAGCATGGGAAGGAGGTCTGGGGAAACTGGTGCTGTGTGTGCCAGAGCTGAAACACGAGCTATAATAAAAGGCAGCTCACTGAATGGTCAGAGTTACAGCAGCTGTTTCCTTGTGATTGCTGCTTCACATCTAATTAGTCCTCCACAAGTTTTAAGACCATTCTCAGCTATGATGAGCATATATTTGAGAGGGATAAAGGAAACGTGATTTGCTTTTGCAGGACCTGAGGTGCCCTGCAGGCTGCACTAAAATCACTGGGAGCTGTGAGCAATCACCATCCTTTGAGAAGTCTGAAATTGAGCATTCAGGGAGTAAATTAAGGACAGAGATCTCTGAGCCCAGCTAGGCCATGGGAAGGCTGATCTGGGGAGAGTCTTCTGTCATGCATGTTGTGAACTGAATTATTAAATTTTTGTGCTGGAGAGACTTTGTTCTTAAGGTTGGCAAAGACGGAATGTATTTCCCTGCTTTTTTATTTTTGATTCTCTTCTACCCAAGCTTGCAAAATAAGATTCCTTGATCAGTTACTGGTGAACAAGATATTCTCTTCATTATAAAGTTTGTTCTCTGTAGGAGTTTATTGGTCTTTCTTCAAATGCTTGGAAATTATTTCTGGGCACAAGCGAAGGATGGAGAAAGAAGAGCTTTGACGTGAGGCGGCGGCTGTTCCCTGCACTTCTCAGGAGGGAGGTGTGCTAATGTGTTCTCAGCAGGACAGCCAGGAACAGGAGAGCATAGTTCCTTCTGTAACTTCAGAGCTGTGCTGCTGCAAACCTATGATTGAGGGTCAGTGTTGTCCTCAGCATTGGCCGTTAAACAGATACCTATGTAATAAGTGCAAAGGTAGAGTAAGTGAGACCATCCCCTCGTTCTGTTTCAGCGTATGGCTACTTTCATTTTGAGGGGATATCTGTGCAGCTGTCTGCTTAGGTTATTCTAATGCCCCTCTGCCTTTCAAGTGCATTAAAAAGCACTGTGGGAAAAAGAAGAGGTACCTGGAAAGTGTTGAGGACAGACTGTGAGCACGGAGTTTCCAACAGAAACAGCTAGGAAGAGAAAATTGTGACTAAATCTAGGCTGTGCTTTGGAGGAGGGCTATGTGGGTTGTTTCACGAGGATCTACTAACCAGGCAGCAGTGCCTTTTTTCTTTTCTCCCCTTTCATACTTAGTGTTAGGAGCAGGCAATCCAGGAAGACTTAATACCCATCCTATTCTGCTTTCTCTCCTGAGAAAAGTGACCCCATGTGTAAGAAGCATTTTGTACACAAAAAATGGTGGTTGTCTTCTTAAGGGGAAGAAAGCAAAAGAGAGTGATCCTTTATGCTAAGTCCTGTCCTCCAAGCTGTATTCAGTTGGACCTGAGGAAAGCTGATAAACAGTATCAAAAGTGGACTGTGGTTGTAGCTCAGATGGATCCATCTGTTTCTCAGCAATTATTAGCCTTTGTACTAATTTTCAAGAATTTTGCTGTCTAGGAGATATGAGACTGAAAATGACTCCTGCAACATTAATTCATTTATTGAACAGTTCCATACTTTGCTTGACACTGAGGGTATTAAAATGAGAGCTCCGCGATGGAAAATTGCAGATGGCTTGCAAGGAAGATACAAGAGTGAAGGTGAAGTTCAGTTTTAAATAATGCTGCCTTTTCTTGATCCTTACTTTGATCAGGTAGCTTTGACAAACTGAGCAAAGCAACTTAATCCATTGGGCTCAAAAAGCTTGAAGTTTTTCTCCTATAAGCTGTTGCAAAATAGCTCTAGGTATTTCTAAATAGCTTATTGAAGATGGTATTTGATGATGCACGAAGACAGATTTTTGTGCTGTCTTACAAAGGTACCTGCCTTTGTCTTCTGTTACAGCCTTAAGGGAGGCTGTAAGACTTCAAAAGCTCTGGGATTTTTCTGTGAATTATCCCTAGACTTCAGCTTTCAGCTTTGGAAATCCAGTTATCCCATCAGACCTGCTGACTTAGCACAAAAATCCTCCTAAATGTGGCAAATTCTTTGTTGAAATCAATAAGTATTTTGTCTTAGAAGATGCTAACAGAGCCTGTCCTGACAGCTCCTCTGGATTTCATCTCTGTACTTTTTACCCCTGTAAAAGCAAAATAGAACAGAAATTTATTCCTATGTAGTTTTCAGTAGTTGGTATATTGAGTGATGCCTGACTTTTCCACTGCCCTGTTTTAAAATGACAAATGCAATCTGTTTATACCGTGTATCTTTACAGAAGTCAGTTCAGCATAATTTACCATATTTAGTGAAAAGCAGACATGAAAAGACAGCTGCTAATAACTGCCTCCTTCTAGAAACAACAGCCAGAGATTCTGATCCTTCTCATCTGAAGTGGCTGGATGTTGATCCAGCGTTCACTAAGATTCAACCAATTCACAAGGAAAAAGAAAGCTGATGTATTGTGTTATTCACTGCCTTTCAGATCTCCAGACATACTTAAATAAAACAAGCAGACAAAAACAAACAAACAAAAAAACCCAGATATCAGTCTTTATTATTATTATTATTCACCACTTGCAAATGCTTAATATCTGTGTCTGGGGAATGGGACCTGCAGCAGTGAATAAGATTTGACAGTCAGTCTAACAGAGTCTTCTGTTTGACAGAGGTTTACAGAGTATAGAAATGACTGGGGGGGATGCAGATCTCTAGGAGGTACTGGAATAGAGGGAGGAAAAGGCATAAGAAAGACTTCAGACGCCCAAAGCAAGCCATTTGGAGCCCCCTTTGAATGCCTGGAAATGAATTTCCCAAAGCTGTAATTTTAAACCTTATGACTGCATCGTGCATCCTTTGCAAGACACGTTTTAATGCATCCAAACAAAGTGGAAAGTTTTAATTCTTTCTGCACCTGCTTATTAAAATATGAAAGGCTGGTTCACGTAAGTGTTCTGAAAAAATACCAGCTTACCTCATTACGGGCGACTAAGCTGTACTCAGACTGTTTTTAGTGCTACTTTCCAATCATATCCAGTTTTCCTACCGGGCCCTTTTTGCAAGGGCAGCTATTTCAGATGTGACAGTCCCTTTTGTTGGCACAGAATGGATGTGTGTGAGATGTGTTACGTGTACTGAACAGTGACAGTAATTTTGCCGACAACGGAGAAGTGAAAGCTTCAAAGAAAACACTAGTGACAAATGTGCTAGAAATACAAAATACCAGCTGGCTGGCCCTCCCTGGAGGCAAACCTTTTATTTAAATTAAAAGGTTTTTCTCTTTAGATGGTCTGTCTATCTATCTGTCATAAATTGATAGGATATATAAATGACCTGAATTTATTTCGCAGAAGATAATCGCCCTGGAATTTAATCTCCTAAATCTTCCTGACACTTTACTCTTCTTCTGTTTTTAGGCAGGTTCTATGTCTCCCAAGCAAAGCAGTGCTTTCCCTCACACAAGCAGTCACCTATTAGCTGCCACAGAGGGAAAATACCTGCATACACAGGGAGGTAAGAGGAGAAAGAAATACAGCAGACAGGCAACGGGGCTTGGGAAACAGTACCTGTGGACTCTCTCTAGCACACTGTTCACAGTGAATTGAGAAACATCTCTATGGCTTTCGTTTGATGTTTGGGGAGGCGTGTCAGTGTAGTGTCAGCCCCAGGGGTTGACCTGATGCTCTTGGAGGACTTAGGGTGATTTGATAAATAGTGTGAACAGCTGAGGATCTAAGCACACTGGGCGATGTGCCATCATGGACCTGTGCAGGATTTGCACCATGAGGCAGTTTCTTACACAGTATTATTTTGCTATGCTAAGTTAATGCATTTTGCCTCTAAGTGACCCCCCCAAATTTGTGTGTAATGGATATTTTGCTAGGATTGTTTTTGACCTTTTTAGATTCAGTAAGAGTTTGGTTTTCAGGTTCAGTATATATATTTTCTTCAGCCCTCAAATTCTCTGTACAAGAGTCCTAGAACCATTTCATTTGTTATCTTATGTTTGATTGCACTTAGAAAAATATTTGGTGGCGGGTAGGGTTTGACATTCCACATTGCTCAGATATTGTGTAAAAGGTTTGAGAATGCAGCAGAATTCACAGCATTGCTCGGTTTTGAGCATCTGCAAGTGTACTTTCCTTATTTTTTTCAGAGGAACAATTATGCTGCTCTGAAGCTTGACAATCTGGATCCTTTCTGAAATGCTTCAGTTGGTGAAGCTGGATGATGAAATCCCAAAATCTGGCTCAAAACATGCTGTCATTTTAGTTTTGTTTTTTAAAGCAAGCAAAGTCAGTGGGATTGGTTCAGTAAAGCACTGTTGTTTCAAAGTTGTAGGTAGGATATCAACGTTTTGGAAAGTTTTAAAAAAATGCTTATGTTTATTGGTGCTGATAGATGCATAATTTTTCTTACCGTCTGTAATATCGTAAGCCTTGTCTGTTTGCAGATGCTTAAATCATTTTGCATTCCAGTGCAAAAGCATTTTTGAACCTCTAGCCTGAAGAGTCAATGAAAGTTGCAGGGATACCTAGTCCTACCTGTTTATGAAAAATGAAATTCTTGAAAAACATGATTCCTGTAATTCTTTTAAAAACTTGGTGCCAATTGCACGTTTCCTTCTAAATTGTTAAAGTCTCTGTGTAAATTTCTGCTTTTCTGTGGGAAAAATGCAGGAGTAGAATTCTGCATTTTGCCAGATCCTGCTGGGAAACAGCCGTGTGTGTACTTTGCACATCTGTCAGAGCAGGTTGCTGAGATCTCCAGACCTCAGGACTGTCCCAGTTGATTTAGCTTTGGGACATTTTTGTAAGCAACAGTGTCATAAGTCTATTTGATAGCAGTGGGCATTTATTCTTCTGCAAATGTATCTTGACCTCCATTTACCACTGTTAAAAATCATTGCTTTTACAGCTTCTGGGCTAGCTTAGAGCAGTTCTTTGCAGGGCAGCTGACGTGAAGATTTAGATATGTGAGATGTTTATGAATGTGATGCACTGAAGGGATCCAGGAATCTTTACAGCTCGGGCAGCATCTGCTGCCTTTCTCATGCCAGCAAAGACATGAGGACTGAGAAAGAAAACAAACAAATGGGGACTCAGGGGAGGAGATAAAGAATTTTTATGGGAAGTCCTCTCTCTCTCTCTCTCTCTCTCTCTCTCTGCTATTCCTTAGCAAAGAAATGGTAGAGAGGAATATTTTCATCCCGTATGTGACGAGGTGTACACAGTAACTGCTAATTCTGCTTATAGTTCTTATCTCATTTCTTAGTAGCTCTACCAGGAGCTGCTGTGCATGCAGGCAGTGAGCTATCAATTTTCTGCTGCAGGACAAGAAGAGCAGAAGAATAAATTTCATTTTGTGCAAGCCCATTAGTCAGCTGTTAGTGGATTTTCTCTCCTGACTACCTGCAGTGTAGCCTTTGACTTCTTTTTGTTTGTTTTTTCCTGTTTTTTCCATAGTGATCAGTAACAGTTTCCAGTTCGCCATACTGCTGGGAAGCAACTCCCAGCCCAGGGTAACAAGATGCTATTGCTTGTTTCTCAGCCTCACCAGGGGATCTGTGCTGAAATTGAAGGATTTGTTTTCATCATACTAGTGTGCACTCAAAAAGTTCAGCTTCTCCACCAGAGTGCAAAGGGACCACTGTCCGTCTGACCTCCTTTCTGTCATTTTTGAGAGCATTCAGTTTTCTGATACCACTTTAAGAAAAAATAAAAATAAATCCAAACTCGGACTGATTTTTCCTCGAATTTCTAGTTTTTAGAAGGATTCACTGTTGATTTAAAATGATCACCATTGCTTTTATTGAGTGTAGAGAAAGCTTCCTGCCTCCAAAGGTTTTAACAGCCAAGGCAAACTGAGTTGAAAGCAGAGTGACATGTGTAGAGCGCACGCCATGCAAGATGAGGGCCCAGCACACAGTCCCTGCTTTCTTCCTTTCTATTGGAGGGATTTTAGTCCAGCAGCAAGATCCATCATTGGCTCATTATGATATGTTTGTTCCCCCAAATACCGTTCCTCTAAAAGGCAATTAACAAGTTGTGTTTGTGGATTAGCTTCCTAATGGGAACGATGAGATGTTTGTATCGAGAGCAATTCTGCTGCTGCTTTATTTTTAGCAGGCCTCTGAGTTCCTGACTAATGAAATACATCATCTGTCATACTCTGAATTTATTTTTACTGCGAGGAACATTGGTGCTGAAAAGACACCAATCCTGCACTTCTGATGGTCTATTAGCACATAGTCCACAGTGTTTACCTTCTAGATCATAATGTACCTCTGTGAAAAAGGCTCAGATAGCACCATCCCTGTGCCCAGCAGTACTTCTCCCAGCTTGGAGGAAAAATATCCTCAGGTGATACTGCATGTTACGGATCAGCTGGAATGAGCAGTGGTTAAGGTAGGGGAGTGCAAGGGAAGCTCATCTTTAAGAAACAGAAATACCTAGTTGAAACTGGCAGCTGTAATCTGGTGGTACTGGCCAAATGAAAACAGCCTTACTCAGAGATCAGTTCAGCTAACACAGCTGCAACCAGCAAAATAGCAGAGAGCTACTCTGCATGGGAGGGAGAGGGAGGAGCAAATTAGTCTTGGATGTCAGTAATTAACAGCCGGCAGGCAGAGGGGCATTTTGTCAGCCCAGCGGTGGGAGGCTCTTTATTACAGATAAAATCTCAGCATGATCCGGGCAGGGACACCTGCCTCTTGTCTTGGTGGAAGTGAGGAAGTCTGCTCCCGTTTTGCATTGATCAGTGTGCTGCAATAGGTAAATAGTGTGTTCATTCCTCATTTTCAGAAAATACATCCTTCGTATAGAAGTTCTGAGAAATATACCTTGGACCTCTAGCATGAGTTTATTAGGGAAATAGTACCTTTAGTACTGGGCTAGGAGTAAGATGAAAATTCTTATCACACACACATGGGAAATTTGCTTCTTAGCTTTGAAACAGATTTTGAATGCTAGAATTTTGCTTTCTAGAGCAATAATTCTTTTGAGATCTTTTCCACATGTGCAAGACTAATGTGGTTGAAATTACCCAGGTTTTGCTTTTGCCTGATGTGATATTACAGATGATAAGCTGATCAGAGTATGATTCTACCAGTTAACTGAAAGCTGCTGGGCAAAACTGTTGTGCTGAATCTTTGGCAAGTTTCAGAAGGGCAAATGTGATATTGTCAGACCATCACCCAGTACAGCTGCAGTCACCCAACAGGCCAAAAGCGAAATCCTGATCTTGGGCATCTCAGGTACCTGCTTTTTCTAAAGCAAGCCTTTCCTCCTCGTAAGTCATGTCCCTGGCCCTAAAAACTCTCTTTGTTATCAGTTGCCTCTGTTTGAACCACATGAGGCCCTTTTTCAGGCAGGAGTCGATTGCAAGCTAGGCAGACCTCAGTTCTCACCAGCTTACTGTATTTCTGCAAGGCAATTTTCTCTTGGTTGGTATTATGCTAAATGTACTTACAGCAAAATGTACCTTCCTGCTTGGTAGAAAGAAGGATCAAAAACATGTAGGTGCCTTTTCAAGTCTCGCCTCATTGCTCTGCCTTACTTTTATGCTTGGAAAATCCCATCATTTTCAGGACAGATTTACATCCTTGAAAGCACGTTTAAGCACAAGGCTATATATCTCCAGTGATATATCTCATGAAAGAAAGTGATTTGGATGTAATATCATGGATGAATTCACCTTCTGTCATCTCTTTATGAGCACATTACTTGCTGTTTCATAATTACGGAACAAAAACATTCAGCAGGCATTGTTCCTCACTGTTAACTAGCAAAACTATTTATTGTGTGCTCCAACATGCCACTGGTTTTTTAGCCTTCACCACTGGAAGGAAATGGCACGGGGTTGGGCACAATGGTCCAGGAGCAAAGCCCCACTATACCAGTTCCTTGTGTTTGAAGCTGCAGATGCAGCCAACTGCTGGTTGGGTATAGGAAGGGTCACCAAGGCTGCCAACTACTCCTGCCTGCTGTTTTCCCTGGGGGCAGCTCTGTCCTTTATCTGCACAAGTTGCTCCTCAAGAAATATTCGTCCATCAAAATGTTCTCCCTTACCGATTTGGTTACAAAATCTATTTGCATTTATGATTGCTGAAAGGGCATGGAAGGTCTGTACCTGAATGAGGGGATGGGATGAATCTCCCTTCAGGTTCTTCGTAAGCGTGATGATTTCATTACTCTTGACTTTTTTTTTTTTAACTCATGCTCCAGAAAAAGTTCTTTATATGTGCCTTCTTGCTTTTTTCTACTTTCATTTCTAAAAGGGCAAGCTAGTTCATCTATTCAGAATGAAATACAAGGATAAACTGCACACCCTTTTCACGTAGCACTGATGAAGTTAAGCTTAATTGAATTCAAAGCAATGATCAGAAACCACTGAATGTTTCTGGGCATTTTAAAGTTTTCTTTTTGGTTTTGGAATAGAATCTACTTGGTCTACTTTGTAACAGTATGCCACTGTAATTGGCTTGAGTTAGCGGCCAAGATTTTCTGTGCTTCTGGGAATATAAAACTGAAGAAAATATTGTTCATTTGGACGTTCGTTATGTGCCTTGTTATTGTACATTAGGCATTTTTATCTTTAAAATAATGGCTCAGGTATTATCAGCCACAAGATTCCCACTTCTCAGTGTAGTTCACAGAGTGGGATATAACTGACCTTTCAGGATAGCACTGCTCGGGGGACACCTCGCAGCAGAAGGAATTTCTATTCTGTTGATATCACAAAAAACCTACACCTTTTCATTTTCAGACAGTATTTCAGTAGTCACAAGGCAGTGAAGACTAATGAAACGGTCTTTAATCAAACCAGAACTGATGGGAGTGGCAAAGGTTCCATAGAGGAGCCAAGGAGGGCATTTTAACGTATAATCTCTGTATAGCAGTTTTTGCTATCGACGTAACTCAGAGCCAAGCACTGGATACTCTACGTAAAGAGGAAGCTATGGGACGTGGAGTGGGGAGGGAAGGAAAGAGCTGTTGAAAAAATTTAAGGATACTTTTGTATTTTCTTCAAGACTGCAGACCCGCCTCAAAACAAAATAGACTGTATAGACAGCATGAAATCTGCAATGATGACAAATCAGGCCAGGTGTGAATCAAAGAATGGCTTAAGTTGGAAGGGACCTTGAAGATTGTCTTGTTTCAACCCCCTTGCTGTGAGCTGGCTGCCTCCCACCAGCTGCCCAGGGTCCCATCCAACCTGGTCTTGGGTACCTCCAAGGATGGGGCACACACAGCTTCTCTGGGCTGCCTGTTCCAGGGTCTCACCACCCTCTTAGTGATGAATTTCTATCTAACATCTAATCTAAATCTCCCATGTTTTATAAGACAGTATTGGAGACAAACCATCCCATCTGAGGCTGCCCAGTGTGTCAGCTGCACCCACAGAAAAACGTGAGTAGGCAATGATTAGCCATGCCCTAATGCTTCTGCTGCCACAGGTGAGAAGGAAAGGGACTCTGAGCAAACAGATCAAACTCAGAGGAGAAGATAGGATGGAAGGAAACAGCTGGAATTTGAGGAATGAGGGATGTAGGATTTGGTTTGGCTTAGTTGCAGTTGCAGCAGCAATCCATTGTAGTAGAAGATGGTTTATTTACTATTTTTTGTTAATGTAAACTCTTTGAGAGCCAGAAGATACATTTTTAATCCACCATGGTATTAAAATACTCTTTGTAGTATTGTCCAGCACATGCCAGAAATGAGCACTGCTTCTTGCCAACTTGAGCCAGTTCAGTGGTAGTGGAGGAGCTGCTAACATGGTCAAAAGACCGCCCTGATGCCCATCTCTTCCTTTTACATTTGTTCTCCTAAAGCAGTATGAGAAATTGGCATACAAGAAGGCAGCTTGGATGATTCTGTCTTCAGGCCACGGCCGTGGTATGCGCAGCATGTGTCACTTCTCAAGTACTTAAGCATATAGTGCTGTAGGAAAAGTCACAGACTACACGAATGATCTTTAGTGTGTAAGGATCAGGGCAATCTGTGCAGTGAGGTCAGATACAGTAGCATTGAGGGCAAGCTACTTGAGTCAGGTAGATAAAAGGTTCCTTTAATTAAGGGATCTGCCAGAGGCAAAATACTGCTTTTAAGCTTTTGACATTCTTCTTATTTGGCTAAAGAATATTGGCTGTTTGTCAATTCTCTCTTCTTCTCTTATTTATATAATTCATAGCGCTAACCCCAGATAAGTTTTCCCTTCTCTCTCTGCCTCCCTCAGTTCAAGGGATGCTTAACAAGAACAGACACTGCAAAAGCAGTGTGCTAGGGCAACACAGCCACCCCCACTGCAAAAGTGACTTCTGTCATTCAGAAGGGAGATGCTACCATCATTAGATAAGTGGGTATGTCAGGCTGAGGTACTCCCTAAGCATTGCACAGAAGTGAAATTCAGTGGAAACATCCTGTATGAGTTATAGTCTTTTGTAAGTTTGATGGGACTCCTGGTTTTGTACAACTTATTTTGTAAATTGCTCAACTTTGTGGCCATGACTTTGGTGTGGGGAATTATTTTTGTTGATGTGAACAACGCTTGTAAAGACTGTGTATGATAAATGTTGATGAATATATCTTCTAATAATCAAAAAGCTGCTTTTTTTCCAACATCCAGAGCACCCTGCTCTGTATGTCTGCAAGGAGCTGCCGCTTCTAAGCAGAGGCCTTGTATGACTCCGAAGGTTTCCTGAGCTCAAGCAGTTATTGATGCCAGCTGGAGCTCTGGAGAGGCATTTCTCTGAGTTAGCCTGGCCAAATACAAATAAGTCACAAGCCTGTCTCCCAAGCCCAGCTTTAATGCAGCCTCTGCAAATCACTAGCCTCTCACCACTGGGGCACAGCTTGCTTGTCTCTAGCACAGGGCTCAGCTCACGGCCTTTTACTGCTGAGTTTCTGCCATCAGTCTATGTCTCTAAAAGCAACTGCAGAAGCAAGCCAGTGTCCCTAGGGCACCATCAGCTTTGTTACCATGAGCAGCCTCACCTGGGGCTCACCCACATCTGCTGGCTCTAATTAAGATCAGCCCTGGGCATCTAGAACTTTCTTAGAGCTGTTGGGCTGCTGCTTCTCTAGATGTGTCTCATATATGGACCTCAGCCCAGCCGATGAAGTAAGTCTCTTTTCTTTAAGCTTGTCTCTGTCCTGTAGGTGGTATCTCTGGCTGATGTGGTTTTGTCTGTGGTCCTCTCTCCTCAGTGCTTGGCCCCTGACCTGCTGTATTGCATTACCTGGCTTACCTAGCTTTCATCAAAGCATTTTGGCACAGAGGTTGTCTTACTAGTAGTAACTCACCTGTTTTAGCAATAAAATGTTGTGAACAATATTGAATCTAGTAGGGGGGAAATATCCTTTTTCTGATAACTCATCCATACCTTGTAGGCACTAAACAAGGTGCATCAAAGAGGATTGCATACATGGGCTGTTGCTGAACTGTGAGCTGTTATCTTTTAGTAACGTCCCACTGTAATGCACAGTGCGTGTTACAATCCCCTCAACTGGGTAAGCTCATTGTTGTGCAGCAGTTCAGCTTCAGCAGCACAGAGTTTTAGTGCTAGTTCACTGATAAGCCCTAATTAGTCACATTTCATTGAAAGAATCCGCTTTAGCTTTAATTAATGGAAATAGGACGGCCTGTACTGTTTCAAGAGGTGCCTTTATGAGTATGGTGTGTACAGGACAGTGAGGGAGCATTGATGGTTTCTTTTGTGATGAGGGGTGTGTGTGTGTTTTCATGTGATAGCTGAGTCCTGTCGGCCCATCAGCAACATAGAGACTTTGGTCCCAACCCAGAGCTAAGGTGAAGGTTTTCGTTCACTTTTGCAGGTCACTTTGGATAAATGCACGGCATATAATTAACAGTTAAAGCCTAGGGATCTGAAAGTACTGATCTGTGATGCTAGCAGAAATGAATCAATGGGAGGCATTTACAAAGCTAAAACTCATAGTGGCAAAGATAGAAAAAGAAGCAATGCAACGTGAGGAAGAAAAGTTGTTTGTTTTTTTTTTTTTCCCTTGGGCTCTTGTGTGCTGAATTATTTCTAATGCAAAGTTTTTGGTGTTTTTTCTTGATCCTGGTTTGTAACTACAGATGTGAAGAATTGCTTCTTTTCTCCAGTGTGTCTGGCAGGAGTCTGATTCCTGAGCATCAAAGGTCTGTGGTTGACCACTGTGGTCAGAGCACATGCAGAGCAGGGTTGGAATGCTGTAGTAATTAACTATGAGTTAATCATACTTACTGCAGCTCTGTTGTTAGAAGGTTCTCAAGCAATAGCTAAATTCAACAAAACTAAAAAGTACCAGATTTTAGCTGATATATTGCTAATGCAGTTTGGATGAGAGACAGTCTAACCAGCACACAGTGAATGTTGTGGAAGTTGTGTTCAGTTGAAAGTAGAACTAAATGCAGGTCTTTGCTTACAAATGCTTCATAAGGCGTGAATGCAATCAGGGTCAGACCTCTGCAGAGGCCACAGAAACTAAAAGGAACAGCGGTGTTGGGAGAAAAGAATTCTGATATCTGGCAGCTGACTAATATCAAGTGACATCTGTTAAGTGAAAGAGTTGCACCCTTGGCTGGTGCTGGCCAGCCACACAGCTGCAGAACTAATTCTGCAAGCTGCTGTGCCACAGTGGGGCTGGTGTCCAGAAGCATTAAAGCAAAGAACACAAATCTGGTCAGACAACATCACTGAAGTGTCATGAAACATGAATAAGGCTGCTGCGGCCCTGCATGTGCCCAGAAGTGCTCATTGAGGAATGTTCGAGCAGCTGCTCTCAACCCTTACTTCAGTGTGGGGTCAGTCACAGCACTGCTTCTTGTTATACATGTGCCTGCCTGTCTAATGGGTGGCTTTGGAGTGTTAATAATTTGCTCCCCGCTATGCTCTTTCTAAGGAATAATGCACTGCAAAGCTTCCTACTGACTTCTTGCCAGTGGAAGAAATAGGCTGTACTTAGGGTGATTTAATACACCAAGCTTTGGAAGCCATTAGTGTCTGCAGCCCTGTTGCAACAGCACTGGCCAACACATTCCATCAGTGTCCTGCAGCAACTCCCAAACAAGCGAGCGAACCTACTTCTGTCTGCTTATCCAGAACTGAGAGTTTGTGGCTGTTTATATTCCTGTAATCGTGAGGCAGACGCTAAAGAGACTTTACAAAGGGAGATAGAGAAGAGTGAAACCAAGTGCTTTCTGTTGCTCTTGTTTCCGTCAGATAATTGATGAAACAAAAGGGCTAAGAAACACATCTCAAAGGCATTCTGAAATCAAAGTGCAAATCACTTGTGCAGATGCACAAGAGAGCAGCAGCATGGGTGTTCCATGGGTGGACATCTGCTGTTAAGCACTCCCTGGCTGGCTGAACTTGTGGCTGATGCTGAGATCCCAGTGCTGCTGTAAGAGCTAGAGATAGGAATGGCACGCCGAGATGCAGATATCTGCACGGAAATAAGGGTGTATATGAGAAGTTGTACTGCTCTGCCATGTGTCACCCAAGAAGGCTGCTCCAAAGGGCTTTCACTACTTCTCTTCATGACCTGCTCCTCTCAATGAGCTATTGTTGCAATTGCTAAAGATTTCCTGTTATAATTCTCTAATTGCATCTTATTAAATGGTTCAGCCAAACTTCAAGTATTTGGGATGAAATTCACAGTGTGGAACTCTACTATGAGCTAAAAATTAGATTAAAAAAAAAATGAAATTCTAAGTCATTTGAAGCAATTTTTTTTTTTTTTAATTAAACTTTTTTATTTCCTTTGGCCTTACACAGACTGGAGAGACTACAAAGAATACAGGTGCTCGCTTGCTGAAGGGCCTCAGCTTTCTGTTGAGACAGCTAAGAAAGCTCACGGTGTCCTTTAACACTTCAAGATCTATTAATGAAAAAGAGCGAATTAAGGCTGAGAAGTATTCAGTTCAATTTAGCTTTTCCTCCATGTATAGAATTAAAGCAATAATGAATCGTAATGCAATTATGAATGCTATGGCTTCTGGGTACCTGGTTTGTGACACTGTTAATCACATTGGAGATGGAGAGCACTCGGCTGCGATCCAGGTCAATTTGTTACACAAGGCAGAGATGGAAGTCGTTATTCTTCTGGTGTCTCAGGTGGTTATATCTCCTTCGTCAAATGATGAAGAGTGGGATTGTTAATATGAACTCACAGATTTTTGAAACAAAAGTTATCGTTGTTTTTTTTGCACCTCAGCTGTGAAGCCTGCAGATTTATTTCTAAAATCTTAATGATATTTAATATTCCCTAGTATCTTCTTGGCTCCGTTCCCTCAGTAGTTTGGCCAGCGAACCAAATCTGTTGCCTGCAGTCTTGTCAGAAGCTTATATTAAGACAGCAGAGGCCAGTAATGTATTTCAATATGATACAGTGCTATCAGTGTTGCAGATCTTAATACCGGAATTCAGCAAATAAGGTCTGTAATTCTAATCCAGGCGCTGCAGGATCACATTGCTTTTGTGGAGAGGTGACTAATGGTAGTGAAAGCAATTAATTATGAAATGGAATTATGAAGCAAATGAATTTCCAAGTGAATTAGATCACAGTTCTTTGGGCTTCTTAGTGAACCACAACCTTAATGAATAGTGTCAATGGATCTCACAGACAAAAGAAGCAGACAGAAGGCTTTTAGATGTATCACATCTCAGAGCAGAATTGGATATAAATGATTCTTATTAGCTATGTATTTAGTGAATGGCACCTTTTCTTCTGCTGTTGTCTTTCTGTTATGCTGTGATACCAAACCTACTTTGTGTTTCTAAAGGAAAGTAGAAAAAGTATGATAGCAATACTTTGTCTGAAAATATCTCAAGCAAAGATCTTAGTAATCATGCATCAGTATTTTCACGTCCATTGCATAGCAAGGCATAGTATCTCAGGTAGCCCTGAACTTGGAGCTTTGCGCTAGTTTTTTTGCTGTCATAACACCATGGCACTTGTAGTAAACTCTTATGCTCAAGTGATCCCTTGTGAGACACGCAGCCTGTTGTCCAGGTGGAGATTTGGGCAGTGGAGCGCAGGCCAAAATATGAGGTTGTGAAGTGTAATAGGAAAGGCTGAGTAATGTCAACCTCAAACTAAAGTGAGGGGCAGTATGAAGTGTAACTAGACTTGATTAGAAGGAAAGACAAAGTAATAGGTATTAACCTCAGAGTTCACGCTTTTTTATTTTGCAAATTTGGAAATAGACAAAAGTGAGGTCCTTTCATATGAGGTGGTCAGATGTTCTTTGATAGGAAGTATTTCACCTGAGCTGCTTAGAAGTGAATTTCAGTGAATTATTTTGTGCAGCAGCTCATGAAATATTCACACTGACTGACAAAAGAGCTTTCTCTGACATATTGGCTAATGGCTAAAAGACTCAGCAACAATGATAAATTGTTGCTCAGACCTGAGCTGAACCAAGGCATCTCTAGTGACATGCTGTGGAAAGTGGTAATAGCTGGTCTCCTTTCTAATACCTTTCCTAGAGAGAGGGGTGAAACTGCTGGGGATCCTACCACTTCAAAGGGAAAAGCTCATTCAGAAGGAGGGGAAAACAGGCAGAAATAAGATTAACTTCACCCTAGGAAGGGAACTCACACCCTGCAGAGGAGGTGGGTGGAAACAAAGATGAGGAGTGAGAGCTGGGAAGGTGTAGAAGGGAACTGGAGACCCTGAGGAGCAAATCTGGTTCTTTTTTGTAAACATAGAAAAAAAAGTAAATCACATACAGGGGAAAAAAAAAAAACAAACATTGCAGCAGACAAAAGAGGTGTGAGAGGAAACAGAGGACTTTCAGCAGTGGTCTTGTGAATGGATCACAAAGTTGTTGTGAGTCCCTATCTGCAGCACTCTCCCTGCAACAACACAAATGGTTTCTGACCATTTAATTACCAGGAAAATGTTGACAGGGTGAAGGATTTTATGTGAAAAGGAAAAATTACTAGGAGAGGGTTGGAAAGGTAGGGGAAAATGACCAGAAGTGAAGGCCTGGGGAAAAAGAGAGGGAGGCAAATGCAAAAACCTAGATCAGGCCACCAGATCTGGGTCCACTCTGGATAGGAACATCCTCCTTAAACACAATCATTATTTTCTTTACTGTGGATGTACTGAAGGGGATCTGGGGCAGCTGTGGGGCTTGGAATCAGAGTATGAATGGCCTGGCTTGGGAGCCCAACAATTGTGCTGCATGGTCATTCCAAGCTCCATGGGGGGCAAGAATCCTGGCAACAATGGCACTGGGAGCAGTACAGGCTTCCTGTCTTTAGGACACAAGGTGTTTGTGCTCCATGAACACACCTCAACAAATTGTGTTGGCTTCATTGCAGGATCTGGACATGATGGACCTTGGGAGTCCCTTCCAACTCAGGATATTCTGATTGCTGAACTGCTACTTACAGCTTTTCGCAACCTTCCTGCTTGTTCTTCTTCACTGCCCCTGTTTGAAAGTGTCTTGAAGATGAAATTATGTCCTGAAGGAATTCTGGTATGTTTTTTCCCCCCAACAGTTCATCATTCTTATCTGCTGTATTCATTGTCAAGAAGCAGGTGTTATTTATTATACGTATACTGAGTAATTTAAACCACTTTTTTTTTTCCTGGAAGTTTTGTTATTTACTAGCTCCTGCCAAGTCGTGTCTTTTTACTGTTCTAGAAGTTTGACTTCATGTCCCTTTTTACTATCATCCAGATGTATTGTTTTTATTTTTCCCCACAGAAATTTTTCCTGAATTCCTTTCTCAATGTTTACTTGACTACAAGGATACAATTCCACTGATTAGCCCATTTTAAGTGCCTACTTCTGTACTGAGAGAAGGCAGAACGTTCTACTTTCTTTCCCTCCACTGTTGGGTAACAAAGGAACCAAAGACCAGACACGAGTTGTTTGATGCATGTCCTCTTGTAATGACACACCTGTACAATTAATGAATATGCTGATGTTATGGTATAGCAGTGTACAGTTAACAAATATACAGATGTTAAGGTATAACAGAGAGCTTGGCTATGATGTTATTACACCAAAGCAGGAAACAGAAATGATAGGTATACTCACCTCTAACCTGGGCTCGCAAGGGAAACTCCAGTAGGGTGGATCTCCAGATGAGATCCTTCCCCACTGGCAGTCAGCTCTTAATGGATCCAAGCTCCACCCCTTCCAGCAGCACAGGTGAATTGCCTTCACCTGTGCTCCCGTGGCTGACTCATTGCTTGCCTCAGGTGATTAATCAGAGGTTCAGGCCGTGATTCAGCAGCCCCATACACACATCCATCCAGATGTTATTCATCAAAGTGAACACATCCATCATATGAGCTGTATGTCAAGCCAGGCAATAAGCTTCTTGTATTTCATGTGAATGTGGGAGTTTCCTTGTCCCTGTTATGGGGTTGCTGCCTGTCTTTCCTAGAGAGGACACAGAGATCAGATTATTCAGACACCCGTTTCACACTTGCCAATTAGTATTGGTTGCCCCTCACTGCTCTAAACCCCCAGTGCTCACGCATCATGTCCCAGTCTGATGCTTATCTCAGTTACAGATGTGAGGATATTGCTGACTCCTGGTGAACTTATCAGCTCTTTTATTACCATCAATTCTTTCCTGTAGAACTGTCATCTACCTAATTTCTTCTAATCTCGTGCTTAGATAGATTGTTATTATAAATTAAATGTAGGGTTTCTGTTTCCCTTTCTACACTTCAGTTCACTCCTGTGTCTTTTTAAGTGTTCTGAATTTTGTCCTAAATAGTCCTAGGAAAGCAAGTCCAAATTTGCATTCTAAACGATCTTTGTGGAGATTCACCATCACAAGAAAATCCAATTGAGTCATTGTTAAGGAAAAATGGAGAACCCAACAAGGAAGGCTAAGAAACACCCCAGCTAACCTAATTAACCAGGGATTGTGCTTGATGAAATGACATTTCATCAACAGTGATATAGGTAGAAAACAAGAGGTAGCAATAAAAAAAAGTGCATGGTCACAGGAAAAAGAAATCAAAGCTACAGTCATCCACATTGTCAGATATCATCTGAAGTGAAGGAAACAGAAATACAGGCTCAGTTAATAATGGAATCTATACCTGGAATGAATCAAGATATGAAAGCATCAGGAAGGAATGACATGTCTGAGAAATCTATGTATCTTGGCTTTGTTAGTGAAGTTTGGAGTCATGGTAACACCTTTGTGCTTTGCAAGGGTGTGCTTGCAGTGGCTATTCTAAGTACAATGTGTTCAACTATCTCAGTAAGCAGGCACTGGGGTAAAATTACAACTCTTCTGATATGTGTTTATTGACAGCAGTTGAGATGTGAATTTTGCTATTGTAAGAGGTTTGAGTCTTAGGCCGTGTAGTAGAGAGTTTGCTTCTAAATGAAAAGACTGTATTGAGAATATTGTTAATTTTTTCTAACCACAAAAACAGATGTGGATAACGTCATCATGTCTGCTGGACCACTGATATTGTTGAAATTTCACTGCACAAAGTCAGTGTGTCATATAATATTTCTGTCAGTGTATCTTTCTATTTTCTAAGCAGATGGTGCAATCTGCCCTTTTTCTTTAGCTGAAAAATGACAGAGGAAAATTTCTGGCTTCTCGAATCATACAAACTCCCCACTGATATCTATGTGAAAAAAGGAAGAGCTGAGTGAGGTGTTTACTGGCTTGCAATTTCTAATTTATGAGACTAAAGGCTGTTTATTGTTGGCAGTATTTATTGCTTGTTTTCAGTCAGTTTAATTTGTTGTGATTTGGGGTTTGTTTGTGCTTGGACAGGAATTGTTATATTAGTCATAGTAACTGGAGAGGAAGAAACAAATGAATGTTTCATGGAAAGGCTATGAAGCAATTTCTTCTGTAGAAGAGCTGCCTGAGGCTCATGATATGCCCTCGAGGACAAGCTTCTGATCTACCCTTCATTGCACCTTTTGTTTTTCTATTCTCTTTTCCCCATCTGTGAAGATGTGAGCAGCTCCAAAAAAAAAAAAAATCATTACCTTCATTTCACCTGAGACAGCAAAGTACCAAAATTATATTACTTGGAAAATAAAGATATCAATAGAGGGAGGTGCTTGTGATACTAAAGACACACTTCTAGAGAGGGCATACTTAAAAACAGGTATGGTTTTCTTTTAGTAGAAAGCAACAAGAAGCATTTTCTCAAAGAGGGGAAAAAAGTAAATGCTGGAGTGACTTGTGCATAAATCCTGGAGCAGAACAGAGTGGCAACCAGGGCTGCTTACCAGGTAGGACCAAGCAGACTCAAGTGCGTGTTGTCCTGCAGTTTATAGGGACTGAAAAACAGACAGAGGTCCTTTTGGGATTTACATTATCTTCAGCATTGCAAATCTCCTGCAGTACCAAAGAACCATTTCTTCTCCTGCCCACTCTGAGACACGATTTCTCTCCCTTTTGCAAGGGTATGTGGAAAGGTGGGAGCACCCCTGCTTCTTTAAGGCTGTTCAATGACAGTCCTTGTAAGTTTAAAGGGAATGCTAAGCAATAGGGAAATCAACTAACACAGCAACATAAACTGGATAGACTTGTGATGAAGGGTGCAGTAGCTAAGATTAAAACTTTTAATTCCAGTGTTCGTGCTAAAACTACAGGTGTAGCTTTCAGGAGGTTCAGCCTTGACTTTGTAACTGATAGGGAAGCAAGATGAATAGCAGGGATGTGGAGTACTTGAGTGGGAACTGTCAAGCTATGCAAAATATATATATATACACACAGTTTCAGTCTCCTTGACTTAGAAGCACTTAAATCTAAGTATGTTATCATGAACAGCACTAGCCATAAAAGGGTGTTGGTGATCAAAGATGCCTTGCGGGTGCTTGTGCCATCAATAACGCCGTCTATCTGTAGGAATTAGTATGTATTTACATGTGGAGTGACTCGGTCTCACCCTCTGATTTGATTGAGCCCTGCTTCTGAAATGGCTAATAAATCAAGAGGAAGGGGAATACAATCTGCTGGTGTGGATGTGCTGCTCATTTCAAGTGCATCAGGCTGTGGCCTCAGCAGAGGCGCAAAGACTGCGATTACCTGAAACACTGTGCTGCTTTGTGCATGCTGGGTAGGGCAGGGGGAATAGTGGAACTTGGCAATTGCTGCCATGGATCGAATGCAGAACAGTTCTACCCTTCCTAAGGGAAGATTCCACGTGTTGGTGTATAAATACTATTTTAGGTGCACAAATAGATCTAGGACAAAGAGAAATATCCTAGTTTACGTTCTGGTGGAGAACAGAACATCTAATTCTTTCTAAAAGCAGAGGTAGCTTTGCACATACAGATTGTCCTTTTCCTAGCTCTCAGTCTTAAGGACCTGGGTGCTAGAATAAATGCTGGTGTTAGCCAAACCACTCCATGCTAGCATTGTACTTACACTTTTACTTTAGATGACTGTAATAGAAAATAGCTCTGCAGGTTGCTTTTTTAATATTTCCTCACAATTAAAAATAGAAAAGTTTTAAAAAGAGCAAAAATTGGGAAGGAGTACCTGCAGTTTTTCCTGCTGAGGAGCTGGACGGAGCAGGATAAGCCTACGCCTGTTGCCCATGCTGCAGTGGCCCAAAATGTTCAGCAGGAGTGTAGCCCTGTGCAGTGCTCACACGGTAGCCCTGTGCAATGCTCACACGGCTGGTTTCTTCCAAAAACCAGGGCTACAAGCAGCTACGCTGCTATTGCCAAAATACAATGCCTGCTTTGTTTTATTTTACCCCTTGATGGGTAAAATATGATTGCATTCTGCTGAACCCAAGGGAGCAAACTGGGACGGTGTGTCTGAAATCTGTGTGTATGTTCAGGCACATTTTTCCATCTTGCAGCTAGACTCATTTACAGTATATGACATTACCTTGGAGCTCGCTGGACATAAATTGACAGTTAAGCATAGCTGTGGGCTACTGCTTTTGGTGCACAGTTGCAGTAAATAATTTAGAGTAATTTCTTTAGCTATTCTGTTATGTTGGTTTTTTAACATTTGTAAACCATTTAAAATGAAAAGACATACCGGGGAGTTTGTTATGAACGTGCCTCAAGATGCCATTTAGAATAATTGTGGTGCTTCAGCCCTGCACAAACCTTTCACAGCGAGAAGATAAATGCACTTTATTAAACAGGAAGCATTCACAATGAAAGTCAACATTTAAATGACTGCAGGAAACAAAATAAAAATCACTTCTTTTGAAATTCACTACTGTTGGTGGAAACAGAGCCTTCACTGCAGCTCAGTTTTGCCTGAAGCATTGGATACTGAACTCAAGAGTTAACAATAGATGAAATTTACAGTTAAAAAAAAATAATACTAATGCTAATAGATAGATGATGGTAGCCATATCTTTATATACATATATTATGACAAGAAGTCATTTTTTGTATAAAATGGCTTGTAAATGTGAAAGCAGTTGTAAATACTGGGAGCAAAAAGCAGAATTTGGCAAATGAGTTTGCTGGGAATACTGGGAATTACAGCACTGCTGTGGAGGTGACAAGAACAAGATTGATCAAGCAAGCACAGCAAAAATACATGTGGAAAGTTGTGAAGAAAAGCAGTGAGTCCAGCTTGAGCCAGGAGGAGGTTGAGCTAGAAGTCAGAGAAAGCAAAAGATAGTGTCAGAACAGAAATTGTGCGATGTTCGAGCAAAGAGCAGATGGGTGAGGTGGAAGGGGATGTGCTAAATATAAGCGATGACAAAAGGATAAATTGGTACAGACACCTTAAGACAGCTGGGAATATGTAACTTGGGCACAGTCTGTACGGATGTGAAGCCAGAGCTGGAAGACAAGGGAAATGCAGATAGCAAGTGACATGTAGCGTTCCCTTTCCCAGTTTGCAAGGACAGCGGGTACAGCAGTGACAGCCAGGGCCAGGAGTCAGCGACAGGAGCAGCGTTGGCATCTGCAGCTTGGCCAGATCCTTCCCCTGGCAGGTACAACTGATGGTGGCCACTCCAGTGGTGTGGACTCCAACAGGAGAAGGCTTATACCATGTGCCTGAGTGCTATCAGACTACTGAAAGGTTCCTCTGTCCCATTATCTCCTGAGCAGATGGCATTGTAACAACCACTACGTAGAATCATAGAATACATTCAGTTGGAAGGGACATCAAAGCCCTCCCAACCCCTGCCATGGGCTGGCTGCCCCTCACCAGCTCAGGCTGCCCAGGCCCCATCTGACCTGGCCCTGGGCACCTCCAGGGATGGGGCACCCACAGCTCTCTGGGCAGCAGTGCCAGGGCTTCACCACCCTTTGAGTGAAGAATTACCTCCTAGCATCTAACCTAAATCTCCCCACTTCTAGTTTAAAGCAGTTCTCTCTTGTCCTCCTGCTATCTGATCATGTAAAAAGTCGCTTTGAGACAATGAATGTGAAGTAAATTATTACTGTTTTGCTTTTGTCAGATAGTAGGTTCTTCTCAATCCCAGTGTAGTTTAGGGTGCAATCACTTTCTGTGTTTCAGACAGGCTGTTTGCAGCACAAGCCTAAGATAAAAACCTCTCCCTGAAAAAAAAACTCGGTGTTCAGGCTGACTCAGTGCAAGAGGCCATCAAATAATGCTGCGTTGAGCACCAAGTGACATTTTTCTTGCTTTGAAAAGCAAAGGCCACGATGTCTGGAGCAATACTCTGTGTGACAGTGCCCCAAAGTCGAGCATGTTTGCTTTGGTTCAAGGGTGGCAAGAGGCAAGGTCTCCTGGGGCAGTGTGGCTCTTCCAAAACAAGCCTCCCCTTGCCAGAGACCTCGGCATTGCTGCCCTGTTCTGGTATCATCTGTGCTGTTTATTTATTTCAGGCTGCACAATCCTGACATTTTGGCTTTCTTAAGCCACGCCGCTCCCGAGTACTGAGGACCTCAGTCTTGTTCTTGCTCAGTATCACTGCTTGTGTCTCTTGCATTAATTTGGGAGGATGCTGGTCCTTCACCAGCTGCAAAATGCTTTAAATTGACCCCAGGATCTATTTGCATAATGATCCGATCCATTTAGTGCTAAAATCAGAAGCAGTCTCCTTGGAAGTTAATAGCCCATTTGGGCTCTTTGTGCACCTTGTTAACTTCATGAAGGCACACAGCAGAAGACGTTCTGTGTTTGTGTTTGTAGTCTCAAGCTGCATAATTTGTTGTGACACAAGTGCTTTCTGTTGTAACATATCGGCTGTTTTCTGCATTCTGGGAGATTGATGATTAGCAAGTATTCACAGAGCAACTTGTGTTTTAGTCTAATCAGGGAAACAAGTAATTATTTTTCTCAAGAGTGTAGCAGTGATTTGAGTGTTTTCACAGTGTGACAGGCACCTTGATAAACCCAATTAGTGAAATACTTGTATTCTAGTATTCTACATTCTTCACATTTCTGACCTTTTTTTTCTTTTTTTTTTTCTTCCCAAAGACACCATTTTTGCGTTTTTGTCTCTCTGGGGATTCTTAACAAAGAAGGAAAACTGTGGTTCTACTGCTGGGAGGATTTTTCCTGATCCTGGGGGAATCCATTCTGGAAGCTTGATCCAAAGGATAGCTGCCTCCAATTACCACTCTGCACATTGCTGTGGGTGTTTGGTTACAATCAAGACTGGAGGTTTGATGACAGCCAAAAGTACCAGCAAGGAAACCTCAGATGGTTCAGGCTAAAGCATGCACGGGTTCAGGATAACCTGGATTTAAGTCAGCAGAACACTTACAGGGCTAATTAGGACCGTGACCTTGAAAAGACATTTTCCAGTACTGTTCACTTAGGTTGAAGCTAGAGACAGAGGAAGGTATGCACTTCTCATTATGAGTGCTACTCCTAAGTTTTCCAAAAGTGCCAAGTACAGTGGCTTTGAAAAGTATTTTAGAGAGCTGACAAAGTGTTTAAAGCAGATGATTCATAACAGGCTGTACTAAAACAAACAAAAAAAACCTCAAAACAATCGGAGTGGTCATTAATTTGTGAGATGAGTAGGCAGCACTCACCAAGCAAGTGGTGCACTGCCTGTTTCCCAGCCTGCCTCCAAACATCTGCACACCTCACAAGCAAGAGTAGTGTGATGCTCCCAAAGTGACCCTCTGCTCTGCACTGCAGAAGAATGATGGTGATGTTACAGGCTGGAATGGAGTAGCAGAAGGTGAGTTAATGGAAGGTGAAATCCCATGCTTAAAACTACTTCTGCTGTGCTTTCTTTGTGAGGCCCTGCAAACCCATGGGGTGGTCTTTCTCTTTTCATTCCTCTGCCTGTATGCTTGGCTGAATCCCAGTGACTGAGCTGGAAGAAAGACCTTAGAATTTGCTGGGGTGGAGGAGAATCCAGAGAGCCTGGGAGACACCTGATGTCCTCAGGCACTGATGTACCCTCTCTAATACCCACAAACGAGTCAAGCAAGGCTCATCTTTCCCTCAAGTTCTGAAATAGCCATGGGAGCCCTTCATGGCAAGATGCCCATGGCAGGAACCAGTCAGAACCTCCTTCTCCCTGATGGCAATCAAGGAAGCGATGAACAGGAGACTTTCCAAATGTCTTTATAACAAGGAAAACTTGGGATTTATGGTGATAACTAATGTTTTCTGCAATATGCGTCAACCTGATTAATTTCTTTCTAAATTTATAGCTTGCATGTCCTTTAATCTATCTTGTGCCATAGCAACAATAACAAGCTGATTGCTGTACCATTTCAATCAGCATCAGTGGCAGTGAACAGATGTATCACTGCCTCAACAATAGCGTAGGTTTTTTTGTTTTTGAAAAAACGTTACTTAGGCCTTTTACTCCAGTCACAGACATTATCTTTTTGTTTTCTGAACTTCTGGTGAAGGAGAGCTAACAAAGTGCTATATAACGCTTTGTGTTTAATGGAACTTGTGGTAAAAAGGATTGAAAAGCAATACAAGCAGAAAGGGAAATAATCTTGTTTTCAGCTCTCATTCCTTGATTTGTCCTTCTACATCCATTACTATGCTATAACATATCCTCTTTCATTTTCAATGAAAAGAAATCAGGCAAACAGAAGAAAACATCACCCATGCGCCTGGTGTTTTCTTGTTGCACTTTGTTTACTTGTGTTTTCAACTTTTTTTTGGTTAGATCAGTTTTGTTGCAGTCAGTGAGTTCTCAGTTTCCTGTTCCCCAGACACATCCCCCTGGTTTATTTCTCCCTATCTGGGTTTCAGTTTGTTGCTAGACTGCCCTTGACAGATCTGTGAGGCTGAGTGGTTGTCGAGAAAGACAGTGCAAGTTTCCAAAATTGCTTTTTGAATTAGAAGCTGCCTGGTCTGCTTTCATGAAGATACACTGAGGACATGATCCTGTAGAAATCAGCCTGGCTCAGTACCTTTCATTATGTAGTTGCTATCAATGAATTCAAGTATTATATCTAGTTTTATTAAGCTCCAGAATTCCAGGGCGGGATTTTTAGCCATTCTTCGCTGAATATTCAAGGGAAAAAAAAGAAAAATCTTTGGTGTGTGTATAAGATCTACTTTTCTCAGTGCTTTGAGTGTGTAGTGCTTAGTTTCAGGTCTATTACTCAGCTCCAAACTAGATATTGCTGAGAAAAAGCATCTGCCATGAACTCTGTGAGGCAAGCAGACACCTCCCTGCAAGGGAGCCATTAGGAGAAAATCACTGTTTGCCAGGGGTCAGACCATGGTTTCCTTAGCAGAATAAAGGAAGAACAGCTGCTCTGGCCCATGGTAGGGAGGGGACTGCTGTGCACACTGTGGTGCTGCCTGGCCTCCATCCCATCCTTTTCTTGGTCCTTGGGGGCAGGAGGAACTTGCTGCATCTGAATGTTAGTTTAACCCAGAGAATAAGTGATTTTATTAGCTGTAAGGA
This sequence comes from Meleagris gallopavo, assembly GCF_905368555.1. Lineage (NCBI taxonomy): Eukaryota > Metazoa > Chordata > Aves > Galliformes > Phasianidae > Meleagris > Meleagris gallopavo. The sequence continues at coordinate 5,885,232 of NC_139405.1, read as the reverse complement.
CCAGAGATAGCTTTTTCGATTTACCCATGCTGGAATACGTGTGACTTGTTGTCCTGCTTCTCTTCCTCTATGAAGGTGGCTGAAGGCATCACCTGCCTGCATGCGAGGCTGTCACCAAGCCACTCCCAAGGACAAGGGCAGGAGAGCAGTGGGGCCTCCGTTGTCCCACTCTCCTCTTCCACTTGTTGGGGGCTCCTGGCCCTTTGTGTCGAGCTGGACATCCCATCACCATTGCTTCTGAGACACAACTAGCTTTGCGTCTTCATCTCCATGAGCAGTACTTCCCAAACTGCCAGGCTGGCATGGCCAGACATCTGCCATGCACCACCCTACCACTGAGATTCCCCCTTTGGACCCTTTTCCAGGCTCTTCTTATTGCCCTTCCCTAGTTCTGCTGTTTCATTCATTCAAGTTGTAGTCTTCATTTCCCCAGAGATCTCCTCGCACTCCTGCTTTCATTGTTCTGTCTGTTGCAGAAATGCAGATTATCGTCTCAAGGGCTCAAGTGGAGTCCAAATTCACTCTGAACTTCATTTCCTCAGGTTTGTTTGTTTGTTTCTTTTCATAAGAAACCAACCAAACACTCTATCAGAAAACTCATCTTCCTACTCAGTTTCTTCTGGGTGAAAGGAAAGGCCATGTGGTTTATCAACCACACCACGTCTTTTATCTTCCCTTGTATTACAAATTCTCTGAGGAAAAAATTGTCTTTGTTTTCTCTCTTCTGTATTGTAAAATATTGGCCCCATCAAAATTAGTTATTGATTGCAATGTTTTTCCCTAGAAAAGGCAATGACAGAAACTTTAAGCTTGCATTGAAAAATTGGGGTTAAAAAATGAAGTTTCTGGGAGACGTTCTGAAAGATAAGACGTGTTCAGATGAGTTAGTTTTTGTTCTACAGTACCAAGAAAATGGACGTAATATTTTACTTAACATCTTCTGAATCCTAACAAACCTATTTCTATAAGGAGAAAAGAGATACTTCTAATTTTTGTCAGTTTTTGGATGAAAACATACAGACATATCAGTGTACCTCCAAAAAATTCTGTCCTCCCAAATCAACCATATTATATTCAGTAATGATGTAGAGGGATGGGGGATTTGAGATAAATTGTAGGTAGTGGTCTACCTACCTTTTTTTTTTTTTTTTTTCCCCAGAAAGGAAAAAAAAAAAGGTCTAGAGCAACTGTTATCTTCCAGAGATCTCATGCTTTTAATGATCCATTGTCCCTTTGCTTCTTTGTGCGCTGTTCAGAAAAAGAAACAAGCGAACAAAAGCAAGTGGCTAGATTAAGACTAAAGTAGAAAAAGAAAAATAAATAAATAAAACCCAAACCCAGAGTATTTACCCAGTTTTCATCTTTGATCTTTTATTTTACTCTTTTACAATGGTGTGCTTTTTCTTTTTTTTTTTTTTTCTGAGCGATGGCCAAAATGACAGGAAAAAAAACGTAGCTTGGCTTCTTAGAGCTTGTCTAACACTGCAATTTCAAGCTTAATGTAGCTATGGACTTGCTAGGCAAAGCAGGCCAAAAAAGTAAAGCTGGTTTTATTTTTGTTTATGATTGCCATGGAGAATTGTTGGTGTTCTTTTCCTTGATTCCTTGTGGTATGCCCAGCTCTCAGTAATCCCTGGCCTGACTTCACAGGGACAGCTCAGCGGAGGATCTGTCCCCAGTGTCTGTTAACTTCATGGTGTTGACGTGAGCTTGTTGTTGTGTGTCCTGAGCAGTGCAGCATGTACACAGCTTCACAGCTGCACGTTCATCTTCATCAGAGGCTGCCCCAACCTCGGCGATGTTGGGTCTCCTTGACCAGAAGCAGCACGTTTCGTTCAGCACATCTACTGTTGCAAGAAGGACGAAGTCCATCTTGTTTCAGAGCAAATTCTCTGTAGGAATCACGTGTTACTTCTGTCAGATGCTGGTGCTTTTGGCACAGGATCTCAAACCCACAGCCTGTTCCTGCTGTTAGACTACAGCCCTCTGGTGGTACATGACCACTGCTTAACCACGGAGCCGAAACAGCCCTGGGCCCTGGGTGCTCTTTCTGGTGCTGCCTGCAGGGATAGCAATATCCCTGCTCTCTAAGTTCATACATGAAACATGGCACAGCTATTTTGTAAATTCCCTTAGAGACAGCTGCCCTGATCTGGGGGTCAGGCAGAACAGCATCTGAACAAACCTCCTGTTTTTGACAACAGTAGTATTCAGTGTTATGTGGTCCACTGGGCTAGGCATGGTGCCCTTTGCTTCACTCAGACAGGGTAAAAATAAACTGTACTGCAGTGTGCTGGACATCATCCACTAGAGATCAATTTCTAAAGCAAATAGGAAGACTACACATAAGGGTGCTTACAAGTGGGAGTGTGTGGCACTTACAGGATTGGGAGAGGTCTCAGAAGTCGCTGTCAGGGCCCTGGGGACACTAAGGGGTCCTCTTGTTTGTGTCCCCCTGGAAATTAGCAGCAAGCTCTCATCATTCCTATGGCTGGAGGAATGAAACCTCTCGCAGCCCTGAGTGTTGTTTGCTTAGCCTGATCTGTAAGTGCTTCAGTGACAGATTTTGCAGCCTTTTATTCTGGTGCTTCATTATTCATCCTGCTAGACCACTTTCCACATAACTCGTTTGTATCTTAAATTACACAGTTTAAACCCATTATTTCTTGTTCTATTCACTATGGATGTGGAAAAGAAACCTTTTTTTTTTTTTTTTCCTATATAATGGACTCTTTCTTATTTGAAGTTACATCCCTTTGAGTCTTCCTTAAAGCTAATCAGCCTCAATTCATCTCGTCTCTCTCATTAGTCATGTTCATGTTCACGGAGAAGATGTGCCCTGAATGCCTTGCACCACCGCTCTTTTCAGCCATGCGATGTGACGCGGCCTTTTGAGCATCAATTCTCTGCATGAAGAATAACCTCAATTCTCAGCATGAAAAATAATCTCAATTTCTGCCTAATGAGACCTTGCCATGAAATGCGCATTTGGAATTTCATTAGCATGCACTGCTCTGAAGTTTCATTCTGGACTAAAGGAACAGGATACTTTGGGCTATTAGTGTCAGGCTCTGAATAAAACAAAGCAACTTCAAAGGACAGCAAGAGAGAACAGAGTGTAAAGCCCTACCAGTGTCTGGGATCAGTTCATGGCAGCTAAGTAGGTAGACCAACGAGCTGTCATGGTCTTACTGAGAAAATAGCAGGAAGAGGTTTTGTTTGGATGGTTGTGTTGTGTTTTGTGTGTTTGGTTTAAATTGGTTTGATTTAGCATGAGAAACTTGTGTTGGCGGAGCTGAACAGTGAGGAGCACATGCAGGTTGGTGGCACTGGTAAAATATGCTGATGTTGTACATAAGGGTTATAGCCAATTTAGACTGCGAGGGAGTTCATGGCAGTACAAGCAATTAAAGAGGAAGCAAAGCACTCACTGCATCAGGGCTTTATTGAGCTGTGCAGCAGTAGGTAAACACTTGTTCTGGGGCGATAATGATGTATCATAGAGCACATTTACAATGCAAAGAGCCAGCCTTCAGATTTTGTTCTCGCAGGAACAAGGCGCGTACACTGGGAACAAAGAAGGAAAGATAGGAAACGTTTCTTATTGTTACTTTTTATTGATATTGTGGGCAATGGGTAAAAAAGATTCTCTCTATATAAGTGATTTTTTGCTACATGCACACTGATAAAAATCTAGGAAGCTTCCAAGCAGCAGTTTGTCAGACATTTCATTAATGTGTTTATTGATAATCTTTTGGTCTTTGAGCCATCACTTAAGGATCTCTTTGTATGAAATTCACCTTGGTGGTCCATTAGATGAGCCAAATAATTCAGTGCATAGCAGGAGTAGATTGATTTTTCCATATTGCTTTTGACATTCTTGGTTTGAAAAGAAACAGGGTAACATCTGCAGTCTCGGCCAAGCTGTTTTTGTCTTTCAGGTTGTATCACTCTGGTTTGCTGCATTGGACCAACTGTGAGCTCTCTGGAGGCCAGAATGTCTCCTCATGCTCCCTCACCAAAAGTCAGAGCCTCTGTCAGAGGAAGCCATGAGCACAACACATGAGCCATGCATACTTGCTTTGCCCACAGTAAAGCAATGTCTGTAGCAAGCCAGCAGAGAAACAACCCAAGGTGAGACTTTACTGAGTCAGGAATCCCACTTGGAGAAATGCAGCCTGTAGCAGAACATGACATTTTTGTGTCTATTGCCTAGAGAGTTAAGGTTCATGTTTAGTGTAGAGTCAGTGCTGCTCCCAGCCTCAGGAGGCATGGGAGTGTTCTCTCAAAGGCTATTTCTGTTCTGATAGGATACCTAAGGGACGTGGTTTAGTGCTAAGGGACAAGGTTTAGTGAGGAGATGCTGGTGGTAGGTGGACGGTTGGCTGGGATGATCTCAGGGGTCTTTTCCAGCCTTGGTAATTCTATGATTCTAAAGCTTAAAAATCTCTTGCCATAAAAACATAGTGCCTACAGTCCAGCAGAATCTGCTTTCTGATCTCTTCTGGAAGACTAACTCTGTAAAAACATCAGCAGCTGCTGCATTGTTTGGCTGGGCTGGCTTGTCTCGCCACAGAGCTGCAAATATTTGCGTGTTGGTGCTGTGTGGAAGGCTTGCTTTCTGTACAACATGAAGATCCCAAATATATATTTATATATATATATAAATATGTATATATATATATATAAAAAACTATCTGTTTTGTTGTTTAACTATTTCAGAGGCTGTGTACAGAGCTCAATGATGTGTGCACAAACCCTATTTTGATTTTCTGAAAGATCACTTGATCTTCCCCTATTTGCATTTCCAAATAATCTGAAGCAGAATGGGAAAGATGAGGAAAACCTCTAATGGGCTTTTTATTCCTCTAGGTACGGATTTGATTACACAGCTGATGAATTTCAGAATCACCTGAGCACCCAGCATCTTTCTTCTCTGCGCCTGCTGTCATTAAGGCCACTCTCTATTAAGGTCACTCTCTATTAAGGTTTCAAGATATATGATCTAAATATCCATACTAGATGTGTCCGTTAAAAAGTGAAAAAGTGACTTAAATGTAAATGAATTATTAACAGAGATGTCAATATTGGACTGTCTTGGTGTTGGGCTTCTTGGCTGTGTGAGTGCTTCTGGAGGAAGAAAAAACTGTGTACGAAGAGGTAAAGACTTCAGAAGAAAAAGTTACAGGAAGTACATCTATCTCTATTAGAGAAACTAAAGCCTCTCTGGGAATGGTGGCATGTGAGGGGGGTTAAAGGGATGAAAGGAAGGATGGTGATTCCCCATGAGGTAACTTGATGTCTGCCATGCCACGAAGGGACATGGCACTTAGCTACTCCTCAGTTGGACTACCAACTCTTTAAAGTATGCCTGTGATCCTCCTGCTTTCATGCCTCTTATGCTTGGTAAACTTAACGCACAGGAAAGGCTGATGTGATGAAGTATGAGGTGAGAACCAAATAGCCAAATTTTGTAGTTGGAGCAGGAGCCATGCTGACCTTTTTATAAACCATAATGTAATCCCAAACAACTGCAAAACTGCCAAATAACAAAAATCAAGCTGTTCCATCCACTCGGACCAAAATCCTGGCTCAGCAGGAGGCCTGTACACAGTGCCTGGAGACAACAACAAAGGACAAAGCTCTCCCCTGCAACACAGCCAGGACAGGCTTTGAACTCAGCCTCTGAAACTGCAAAGCGCTCATTTTGTTGTCCATGGATAATCCACCAGGCAAAAGCTGGACACTGCTGTCTTTTATTCTGCCTATGCAATTGCAACGCTCTAAAAGAAAGCTCTTCTGAACTGCTGACGCCTGGACGGGCAGCCCCAAGGCGGGGCCATTGGGATTTATTTAGTTCACTGCTGCAGATGATGCCTTTAGTGCCACAAACCGCCCTGGAGACAAGTCCTAATCATCTGGGGGGTGATTATGGTCAATTCTTCCTCCCCAAACCCCCCAGACACAAATCAGATCCAAACTGGAGAGACAGGCAGGCACGGAAGAGGGGACACCGGCACCGCACAGCCCCCCCGAAGCCATGTACAGGAGCAGCTTCCTCCGCGAGGTTCGCAAGGAGAAGTACGAGCGTTCGGACGCCTACGATGAGCTGCGGGGCTCCCCCGAATTTGACAGCTTGGCCCAAGCCCAAGGCCTGGAGAACCTGCAGGAACTCAACGAGCGCTTCGCCAGCTACATCAACAGGGCGCGCGTGCTGGAGCAGCGCAACACCATCCTGCGCAAGCAGCTGGAGACCTTCCAGCGCATGGATGAGCTGGTGGGCTTGGACGAAGCCTTCGCCGGGCAGATCGAGTTCAACCGCCAACGAATGCGGGAGCTGGCGTCCGACCGGGCCAAGCTGGAGCGGGAGGAGAAGGATGCGCAGCGCATGCTTGATGAGTACCGCAACAAGTAAGGCTGGAGGAGGGAGGGAGGAGGTAGTATTGCTTCTGTAGTTGTGTCCTAAGGGTAGGTTTGGTCGCTGGCTGCTTCTCTTGCATGGTGATGTCTCTCCTCGTGTTTCAGACTTGTAGCCAGGGATGGCATGCAGTGTGTAGGGAGCACCAGCTCTGCTCTTCATGCTGTCCCTGCTACCAGGGGGGCAGTGTTCCTTCACCATGGCACACGCTGTCATTTCTTAGCTTTAGCAGTGCTGTGCTCTGAGCTGCCAACAGGGAAAAGACCAATTAGAAAACCATCCTGGCACAAAATGAGGCATGTGTCTGAATGGCAGAGAGTTACAAGACTCCAAACACTTCCTGAAACGTTTAGGACATCTCTAAGAAACTCTTATTATTTACAGGTGTTGTAAATCACCTGGACCAGCCTCTATGGATGCAGGATGAAAAAAGAGAAAATAATTATTTTTCTTGGTATGTGAGAGGGATTTGCTTAGTTAACTTCCTTTTTTTTCCTCGCGTCCCAATATTTCTGGCACATGCTACTTAACCAATACCTGTCAGAAAATTTTCCTCAAACTTCATTTCTCTTTAGCTTCATTGGTACTTTAAATAAGAGCAGGAGAATTACGGGCTGAAGCATGGAAGTGCCTCCAGACACACGTACTCCCTTCTCTTCAGCAGCGGCCAGTTTCGGCCATGTTGCCTAATTACTTCTACAACAAGACCTGGTGAATGTTGCTGATAAAAGGACTGACAATGGAAGAGAAGGGAAAATTTGGCAGCAGTATACAAGCTGAAGTGAAACTTTTCACTTTCCCACCAAAAGGTGAGAGAGGAACACCATGTAAGCTACTCTGGGTTAGAAACACTTCTTACTGACAAGGATAGGAAGGAGGCAAGTGAAGTATTTTCAAGAAATGGTCTTGATAAAAACACAGCTGCTCCCAGGCAGTGCTCACTGAAGTCACCAAAAACATTTTTAAGAAGGAAGGGGATGAATCAGCTGGAGCAGCACTGTCTTGCTGCTGCAGAAATATATGAGTCACTTGAGATTTCATCCCTTTTCACCACCACAGACTTTGGTCTGACCTTAGCCAAATCACATAATTTTTCAATTTGTTCCTCTATGGATTTCCCTCTCCTCTGGACTAGCAAGTATAAGATTGTTGTATTTCCCTTCAGTTTCTACAATTGTTTGGGTTTGTTTGGGTTTTCTTTGCACAGTTGGGAAGAGCCAGAAAGCAGGTGTGAGGCAATTGGCAACGTGACCATCTGCATCTTGATGCCGTGGTTTGATGATCCATCGCTCCCAGCAGCCATAACCACCCTAACAAGTGCTCATCCTGCCCTCCCGAGCCCAGCATGCTGCTCTGCAGTGCTGCCACAGCTATTCATGGGGCAAAAAATGAGCCAGTCAAAATAAATAAATATCAGTAGCTCCAACCCAGTACCAGCGAGCTGCCACACAAAGAGCTTGTGGGAACTGTGGCACAAATAAATTCCCAACCCTCATCTCTGTTTCTCATCTGCAACAACAAAGGACAACCCATGAAGGTGCACTGAGGCTTAATGCTGGAAGTGGTCAGAAATTCATGACTCCCTGGCTGTGAGTCAATGAGTAATGAGTGCCAGATTAGGCAGTTCTGTATTCCAATAAGCGTGAGCAGGAAATTCAACTAAGAGCCAATGGTGTAATTTAGCTGTCAACTTTGATACTTTTTTGTATGTTTTAATTAAGCAGTGTCTATGAGATTTTGACTAAACTCAGTGCCAGCTACATATTAGTTAAAAATATGTGCAAAATGGACAGAAATACCTTTTGATAGATTCCTGCATCCAACTTTATGCTTTGTGGGTTAGTGACCTGTACAGCTCCCCATCAGCAGGATCTGACACAGCATCACTTGCTTTTTGTTAGCGGTGTTTTGCATAGGCTGTGAATGAGTGTGAAGAATGCAAGGCTCTGGAGGTCATAAATACTCATAGAAAGCACTGTACTTTTAGAAAATGAGGTTTAGGACCTGGTACAGTGGTAGTTAGTGATTTCTCAGAAAAATTAGTTGGTGTCTCATCACACAGCCCTGGGATGTTCACTCAGCATCAGTAATCAGAAGTGAAAAAGAAACTCTGGGATAATCAAAGGCAATCTGGTCAAAAAGCAGCCACTGCCCTTCCATTGCAATGGCCTTCTATATCTGTAGCTTTGAAATTTGAACTTCTGTTGGTTTGGATGTAGCCAAGGGACATGATTTAGCAGAGGCTTGTTAGAGTAATACGGTTAGGTTGTGGTTGGACTCGATGATCTTTGAGGTCTTTTTCAACCTGAGCAATTCTAAGGTGAATTTGGGCTTTGTTTATCCCCTTTTGGAAGCTGTTGTATTTGACTTGCAGAACAGGTGTGAAAGCTTTTCAACGACTGGTTGGATTTAAAAAAAGGTCAGTGCCCTAGCACTGTGCATCCTGAGTGCTCACCCTATTTGCAGCTCACAGCCATCCTGACACTTGTGCTTTCTGCTCCTCAAATATGGAGTGATAACCATCTGTGCTATGTTGGGGCTGTGCCACGTGCCTGCAGCCAGAAGTCAAAGCTCCTGCTTTGCAGTGCTCCAGCACTCCTACCTGCCTGTGCTTTCAGTCAGCAGAAGAACAGCGTAGGGGTTTCTTGATTCGTTTTGGAACATAAAGCACTGACTTCTGGTGTGCTAGGATTGATAACATCTCTTAGAGAGTAATCATAGAATCATATCATAGAATCATAGAATGCCCTGGGTTGAAAAGGACCACAATGATCATCTGGTTTCAACCCCCTGCTATGTGCAGGGTCGCCAACCAGCAGACCAGGCTGCCCAGAGCCACATCCAGCCTGGCCTTGAATGCCTCCAGGGATGGGGCATCCACAGCCTCCTTGGGCAACCTGTTCTAGTGTGTCTGTGCTTTTCACTAAGACAAAGAGTTTTAGCTCTCACAACACATTCTTTTTACTCACATTCATCATTAGGGAAATAGATTTATAATACATACAGTACACTCTGCAACCACTTTGTCTGTAAAATTAGAGGTATGCGAACCACTGCAAAGTATATCCTAGGTTTAAATTTATTTTTAAACCCTCTGTAGGCACGTCCATAGCTTTTCACTTCAATGTGAATAGTTCAGATTGTGCCAGGGGAGAATTTGTTCCCTTGAAGTTAGAAAAAAGCACAGTGAGGAACTGTTTGGATGCGACTCATAAAAGGGCTAATTATGCTAATTTTTATAGAGCATCGTTATTACAGCAGCGGTACATCTGTTTGTGGGAAAGGACTGTATTTCTCTCTCTGCAATATCTGGAAAGATGCTGAAGCCCAGATTTTAGCACCGTTGGCTGAGCAGAATTAATTAATTTCAGGAATTAAAAGTCTTGCTAATCGATCATTCCATTTAAAATTCATTCAGTGCTAATTTTGTGGGTTTTGCATGCTGTGTGATTCCCTGGAAGTCACCAGACATAGAAATGGGCACTTGATTCTCTTACCTGCACTGTTATGCCCAGACAAGCTGACACCCAATGGGGCTGCAGTATAGAAACTACACCGATGAGGGGAAATGAAGGCAGGTAACACAGCACCAGAGCTGGGAACCTCTGAGCTGATGATGCCTGATGAGCACTGGCAAAGCTGTCTTCAAGCCTTGTCAGCAGAGGTTGTCTCTGCACTGCTGCCACTACTCTGGCCATAGTTTTATCCTGCAGGTGGTCCTGTCTGCCTCCACGCACTCCTCAGAGTGCTGAAATCTTGCACTTTAGCAGCTTTGTAATAACGCAGGTAGCAATCTGTTCACAAATCAGCAGAGCAGAGCCCACACAGGGCTCGTCCCAGCCTTCAGGGCATGAAATACAATCCTTATTAGCTTGTCTGTCATCCTCATAGGACTGGCATTTTGCAGTTTGTGCTCTCTTTGGTGCTCAAATGACTGTTGTTTCTGTTGAGAAAAGGCTGGTGAGATGCCTCAGGGAAACTTATACCTAGTAGAAAAGTTTTGTCTTGTCTTGTGATGTGCTGAGAAGCTTCCTGTATTGCTGGAAGAAACTCAGTAGGGCTCAACAGAGAGGCATCATTCCCATATATCTCTGTATATTAAAGGCATGGACTTGACACCGAATTGAGTCTCTGGCCGTTGAACCTCACTAGGATGTATTGTGAATGTTTTCTCTGTGGAGAGAAGGCAGCCCTTGCGTTGCATCAGAGACAAAGTGTGCATGAGAGAGGCCTTCCTTGCCACATCTTTCAGGAGCTGGCAGCAGAAGATGGGAAAAGTTGTCTGCAGCATTGCTTTCCAGCAGAGAATGAAGCCCAGAGTCAGGCTTCCTTCCTGCATAGCCATTGGTCACACAGGGCTGATGCCTGTAGCTGTGCAAGGGCTCAAGAAGCTCAATAAATATCTGTAAGTATTCCAGGAGGGAGCTACTAACCTCAGGAACATGAGCTAATGGGATCCTTTACAGCTCTGTTCTGCTGTGTTTGAACCTGGCAACCACCTCCACTCCATTTATTTTCTTCTGTGCAAAAAAAACAATTAATAATGCTTTTTCTAAACAGAGTCCAAAAACATTTGTTAAATCTGTAAAGCTATTTGACTGGATGAGGAGAATTTTTTTTGTTCATTTAAACGAGCAGATGAGTCTTATGGCTCTTAAGGGCAAGGAAAGGTCAACTAGCAGCTATCTAAGAAATGCAGACCTCTTTAAACATGTCCTGCTAATTGCTTGAACTTGGACACCAGGTTGGAAGTGTAAGAGCATGCAGCTTATTAGCCACTAGCATACATTTCAGCAGCACAGAGGCTTGCATGTTGCATCATGAGATCTCTGAAGCATTTCTAAGAGGTCCTTCACCCTTTTGCACTGAGCTTATGGAGTGCATTAAGATCCCTTAAAAGCAATCCTCATTCAGAGAATAATAATAGAATACTAACAGTTATCCACAGCTCATGGCTGACAGGTGGATTTCTGTGTATGTGACACAGCAGAGATTTGGGTTATTTGAGAAGCAAGGAAAATGCAGCTGAGCATTTTAGTCATTGGAAGAATTTTTGAGTGAGGACCTCACAGCTAGCTAGGTTAGAAAAGACCTGAATGGCGCTGGGGCTGAGATTTAGACCCTGACACTGTTGGAATTTTGCATATTATTAGGAGTGCAAATCCATCTTTATATTGTAGCCATGCATTTGATTTTCCCAAGCTGGCACAATCTGCTTTATTCTTGCCCAGTTGCCAGAAAATGTCAAGTGTCCACAAAATATTTATAAGATAGAAAATTTGTTGGGGGTGTCTTAATGAATAAATAGCAGAAACAAATGCAGTCTTGCTTTTGAAGTTGAATATTCTTGGTTGTACCCTTGGAAGTGAAACTTGTGTTACTGCAGTTTGGCAAAATGACATTGTTTTAGTTTTGTTAGAAAATGGCAGCTCAGCAGAGGAGGCCCAGCTATTTCATAACATCACAGAATCGTTGGAGTTGGAAGGGACCCTTAAAGGCCATCCAGTCCAACCCTCAGCAATGAACGGGGGCAATGATTATTCACACACTATACATCCATTGTTCACTCTGTATAGAAATATGCACATTATGCACTCACTGAATTTTTATAAATGCACAAGAGTTGTTGGCTAAATGCAGTCCATACTAAGACTGATAACTAAACTAATGTATGAATTGATATTGAAGAGGACATAACACTTAATCCATCAATGCATTCAAATAGAAAATCATTATTCTTATGCAATCAATGTACAGAATTGCAACTTTTGTTTCATGTTTCTGTTATTTTTGTTGAACAACACCAGTTAGAACAGAAAATCAAGTACAATGTAATTAAATGCTAATGTTTCTAATTAAATGTTAATGATTCTATGAAATGCTAATGTGCCAGCGTAGCAAATACTCATGTAGTAGTCACTGATGAGAGGTGGTCACTGTAGCCCAACATCAATCCATTATGCTTTTATTGTAAATAATCTAATTCTTGGGCTTCCTGTGACAACATGATAGCAAGTATGTGGCTTTCTGTTGCCTGTTTCTCTATAAGCCAGATACAAGAAGTTAGTCAGTTCTGGAATTATTCTCAGCAGCTGGGGAAAAAAAAAAAAAAGAAAAAAAAATGTAATATTAATGCATAAATAAATCTTCAGGGACTTCTCAAGGTTCATATTTTGCATTAGTGTGAAACATATATTGTGCATGATAGTGCAGTTAAAAATTGTAGAAGGATGGGCTGCTGAACTTGATATCCTTTGTTCTACTTGCAGGTACCGAAATGAACGTGAATATCAGCAGAAGCTAAAAGAGACCCTTGAACGCCTGAATAAGGTAAACCTGGGAAAATGGAAAAGCAAATGTCTTTGTTTTTCCCTTTGATTTTTTGACTGCTTAGGAGCCTTTGAGAATTCTTACTGGTGCCTCGCTGCTTTTTATCTGAAATTTTATCTGAATTTGTTTAAAGCATCAGTGTCAGCAGAATGGAAAGTTCCACATGAGCATAGTCAGAAGGAAGGTCTGGGTAAAGATCCAGCAAAGTGGGAAAGAAAGAAAGAACTTTTCATTGCCATTTTTTCTTCCATTTCTAGTTTTAAAGTATCTTCTACCCAAGAGATCTCTTGTACACCCTGTTTATACGTATATATATTTGCTTTGCGCTGGCTGTTAACCTGTCAGAGCCAGCCAACCTCTCCCTGGTGGGTTGGGGCACGGATAGACACAGAAAAGGCTGACACTACCCACCCAGCATGGCCCTACATCCTTGTTCTGTACATGGAAAAGGAGAAAACAGTATTGCTGTCCAGAGCCCATAGTCACCATATCCAGCTGCCATCATGCTGCACTGATCTAAGGACCAGTGCAAGGTTTTATTCTAGCTGTCATATGACTACTTCACAGAAAATCTCTTGAACACAGGAGGCTCTATCCAAGTTTCCCTTTTATTTAAGATTGTATGTCATTTTAAAGTTATTTCTAGTGCTTTAGAAATAGGAAAAGGAGCATCATAGTGGCATGCATATGGATATTCAAAGCAAGGATGTAGTGTTAATAAAGCCAGAAGGTGTTAAGGCAAGTAGGCTGAGGCAGAGCCAGGATTATAACTCTCATTTTCTTTTGAGGTCTTAATTAGCATTGTGGTCTTAATGACAATTACCTTCTTGATAAGTATTGGTAAAGAATTTTTCTAGTCTGGCTCTTGCATTTATGTTCTTTCCCACTGCTTACAGACAATAATCTTAATATAGGGCTAAATATGTGTTTGCAATGATGCTGGTGTCTCATTTTGTTGAGTTTGTTCAGGCCAAGGATCACTGGTGTTTAAGAATCCCCCAGTGGCTTATTTAGTGCCTATTTCTAAAGATGTAGTTCAAAACAGGTGCTCTATTCTGCATGGTGGAAGATTTCAGATCGGGAATGATGTTCTGGAAATGTTATAGAGCCTGTAATAAAACAGAAAGATGTTGAATTATAGGGAAAAAATGTCTTAGAGGAATACTTCAGCCAAATGCTTACATGGCTAATCTAACTAGATGGGAGGGCATGGAAAGCCTGATTCTGGTTTTGCAGCACATGCTGTCCGCAGCCCATAGCCTCAGCTGTCCTCAGGACTTCATGAATTTTTCAGTAAGACCAGGGACTTGGAGGATCTACTGTCTAGTACACCTTTAGAGCATCACCAGATGGCCCCTGCATTCGTTTTGGGACCTACTGTTGAAATTTGTGTTGATTCTTCTGCATTCAGTGTGATTTTGCAAATTCATGTTTAGGTGCATTTAGTAGTTCCGTTCAGAAGACAACTCCTCTCTGAATTTGAGTCTACACACAGGGCCAGGAGGAGCCCATTTGTTAGTCTTATGGAGAGTGAAGATCATACAGCCCATGATAAGACTGGAGAAAATATGTTTGTTAACTAAGTACATTCGGGTTTCTAAACAAAAAGAAGGCACAAAAGATCATGATTTGTTCCTTTCCTAGTGCAACATGAGAAATGGTTACACAGAGCTGCTGTTTCCTGAACAAATCTCAAAGGAATATTAATAATAATAATAATAAATGGTCAGAGGAAAGATAAAAGTTTACTAACATATTTAGGAAGTTTCCAGACCAGGTCTGTGGGACAGCCCAATTCATTCTCCTTTGGCTAATAGCTTTCACCTGAGTGCCTGAGTGAAGGAAGCTGTAGTATATCTTTCCCCAGGTCTGTTTCTCACAGCTTACCCTTCATCTTCTGCAGTGAGAAACAACTGCTGGTGGTTTTTTTTCTTCCCCAAGATAAATGGGAGGAGATGTTTCGTGTGAGCACAGTCACAATGACATGTTCTTTATATATATTAAGAAAATGTGTGTTAGCTTTATCCGTCTCCAATGAACTGTAGACCTCCTGCATCAATGCTGTTTTCCAAAGTGCTAGCAGAGCTCTCATGCACCCTGTGAACTCTTAAAAACATTGGTGGACGTCAATATTTTGTAAGGCATAGCTGGAGCTGCTGGATCCATCTTCATTATTTCTCTCAGCAGATTTGTGGCTGAAGAAAAGAGGATTGACGGACCGCTCCGGGCACAGCCAGTGTGATCTTGAGCTGCAGGGTGTTTTTAACCCAGACTACAGCTAGGCAGCTCCTTGCTTGCAGCAGCTCCTTGCTTTGGGGCAGCAAACAGTGAAGAGAACACGGTTGACTGTATGCGTAGTGCCCAAGATATAGCCTAGAAATGTGCACAAGCAGATGTAAGTGTTTGCCTTTTCAGATAGAAGGAGAATCAGTTTGGAAATCAGCAAACAGTGGCTCTGGTGATGCTTCTTTATCTCTTGGACCAACTTTCTAGAATCATCACCTAAGGCAAAATGGCTTTTGCTTGGAAGTGGAGTGAATAGCAAATACTGTAAAGTTCAGGAACAGATCTGTAGGCACTGTATTGTTTTATTACAAGGCATTGTCAATGAAACAAGTCTGTTTGAAAGAAGGAGAAAAAGGGAAAAATTTTTCCCCTTTAAAGGAATGTTTGGAAAGCTGAACACTGCTTTTGCTTACTACTTGCAGAAATATGTGCTTACCTAAGGACTGAGGGGCTTTTATGGCTGCCCACAAGCCTCCTAACGTCACCATTGTTGCACTGATCTTCTACTCAATGAGATGGCAGCAGATGCAGAAAAGCAGGGTGCAGTCATGATGACTGGCGAACGTGCTGGTGTGGGTGAGCTGCTTCCTCACAAAGCAGAGAGATGGCTCTGGAGCAGAGTGTGTCCATGGGCAGCCTCCCAGTGCGTCAGCAAGCCTGGCTGGGAGGCTCGGTGGCATAATGAAACAGCAGCATCCGCACATTTTTGGAATAGTGCGTGCTGTGCATGTTAAAAAAGAACAATTCCCTTCTACCAGTCACATGCTGTGCCCGTAGATTTTAGCATTTTATCTTCAACCCGTGATCTGCTCACTGAGACAGAATTACACAGTAATGGCATGTCCATCATTTCAAAGGGGCACCTTTTGGTCTTGTTATTTTAGCAACAAGAGTAAAAAAATCTCTTGCTCTTAAAAAGCAACATGAGGGGTGACACTGGCTCAACTCTCCTCCTCTTTAAGCTTTTCCTTTTCTAAAAAAGTTGGAAGTTGGGGAAGAAATGCATACCCTCATGTTTTGTACGATGGCTTGATGCTCAGTGGGGATTTTTCAGCTATAGTAGTCAGCATTTATATCCACCACTTTTCAGTCCAATGAACTATGCAGTCGGAGTCCTGTGAAGTATGGCAAAGTTTTCTGAGAAACAAAAATTGAGAAACATCAGCTTTGGGACTACCACGAGTGACACTGATGGTGAAATTCAGGTTTCTTGGTCTGATCTTATCTTTAGTGCCAAGGATGAGTTTGAGACTTTGACATATAAATAACAGAAAGTTCTGCAGCAGACCAACTTTTTGGTCTTGCTCATCTGTCATTTTTAGTTCCAGAAGTGGCTCCAAGTCTGACAAATATTTGTGATATATGAAATAACACCAAAAGGAGAAGTGGAAATAGTTTGGACCAGTCTGTTTGTTTTCAAGGGGACTTTTCACTGAGAATATTAAAAATGACTCAAGATGCCCCATCATAAGCACTAGAGAAATCAATGCCTTACTCTGTTGATGTCATCTCTTTAAGATTCATGCCCCACTGCAGTCTTTTAGTATCACCGACCAGTATTTCACTGCTTCTATTACTAGGATTTCAGCATTCATAAAGCATACAGTAAGCATATTTTGACACTGCCTGTGCTAAATTGTGCCATAAATTATATTTATGCAGAAAAGCAGTATATACAATGGGAGAACACGATGTATAAAGTGCTTATTGTTCATTGCTTTCAAAATATTTTTATTTCTCCCAGTAGACTTTAGTTCTCCATACACCAGTGAAGCGATTCACGTGGTGGATCAGTGGCACTCCAGCCCTATGTACTGACTGCATGTTCATGTCTCTCTGTGCATTGTAGGAAGCGGATGAAGCCTTGCTGTGCAACCTGGAGCTGCAGATCGAGTCCCAGTTCCTGCAGGATGACATTAATGCCACAAAAGACAGATATAAGAAGGTAACTGGCTGGATTTGCCATCTTTTTTAGAGCTTTCTTCTAGAGACACGTGTGAAGCTTTATCCTTCTCCATGGTTTGTTCCAGTGGCCAATAAAAGGAAATCCAGTTTGTGTTTTAGTGTGTAATTTATATGTAGTCGGTGATCACAACAGCAATAATTGGATGGCTGAAGGCATTTGAACTGACTTACTCAGAATCCAATATCTACAGCAGTAGCAATGTTTTGAATTTCTTGACCTGTTACCATGATGTGGGTCCTTTCCAGCTGAGGATATTCTATTATGATTCTGCGCAACAAGCTGATCAGGCTGTCTTACATTTCATGCTAGGAAGCTGTTGGGTTTGTGAAAGGGAGGATCCTGATTTTCTGAGCTAGAGCATTCTGGTTAGCCAGTGGACATTATCCTGTGGCTGTATGATTAAGTTGCTGCCAACTCTAATACATGCATTCCCCTTCTCCTTGGGAGGGCAGTAGGATCTTGCAGCAGGCCAGAGTCTCATCTTTGCCACTTTTGAAAGAGGAAGCTTCTCTTTTTAGACCACATTCGAAGAGATTATTTGATCCTCATTTTGAAAATGTACTGTAAAACTAGAAGTCACGTCACCTTTAATTAAGACTGTGTAGTGCATTGTATCCTAGACACTTACCTGTAATACCCCAAGCACAGTAAAACTCTAAGGACACAAACAGTTTAAACCAAGCCTAAAATTAATTGGCAAAAACAGGTCTTAACATGATCTGGACGTCCATGTATTGGAATAAATAAATATCTAGGAGTAAGACTCAGAGTAGAGCATTACAGGCAGCTATGATATTTTCTGACAAAAATATTTTTTGCTTTGCCACAGAACCTCATGGAAATCCAGACCTACGTCAACATTTTACAGCAGATCATCCAGACAACCCCTCGCGTGTCCCCTATAACTACTGGCATCCCTGAGGTAAGTGTTGCTGTTGGTAAATGCATGCTGCAGGGTCTGTACTAAGTGAAAAATAATCCATGTTGATTCTTAAAGTATACAGATCTCCCAGCTAGTTAGATGAAAACTGCAACAAATGTGGTTAAGTACTGAATATTGATTATGAGAAAAAACCTAATTGTAGCTTTGGGAAACTGGAGTGAACAAGAGAAGGGACAGTGTGTTACAGGTGCATGTCAGCATGGGTATTAACTGCAAAAATGGGTAGATCAAAGGTGGTGGAAGTAGTTGTGCTTCCAGTGTGAGCTGGAGCTGGCAGGATGTATGCATATATCCAGAGAGAGTAGATCTTGTTGTGATGAGGCATGATGTGAGTAACTGTAGATAAATAGCTACAAACAGGATGAAAACTTGGTAATTCACACCAATCTGAGTAGCTGCCTGAAGGACGTTTATTAGAAGAAGACACAAGCAGTCTACTTTCAGCACAAGCTGTGCTTTTACAGCACTGCTGTATCACAGCTTTTATTTTTTGTCATGCCGGAAGGGTTTTCTTGAGGTTCAGTACCCAACTTTTCATTCGTCTGTTGTCATTTTCTGTTTGTGTTTATGGTTTATTTTCAGTGGTAACTTTATTTAATAGAAACATACATTCCTGCACACGTTGTTTTCTTCCAACCAGGAAAAGCTTGTAGCAGAAAGGAGGATCCCTGTTCTTCAGAGCCAGCTGGAGGAATACAAGAGCATCCTCTGCCAGCTACAGGCTCAAAAATACAAGCTTCAGACAGAGGTACTGCTATTGTTAGACATAAATGCAACCATGACTCTATGGTTTCTTTGGGCTCATGTTAAAAACTGAAAGATGAAAGAGGAGAGGACAGAGGGGACAGGAGATGGAACAGCAGAAGGAGGCTATAGTGAACAGAAACCAGTCATGTAGAGTTGCATACGGCACGTCTGTGAAGTGGAATGTTTTCTTTGTAGATAGATAGGACTGGAGAATGATCACCACATCCTCTCCAGGTGCAGCTTCTTTTGGGCCTCAAGATGTCAGTTCTCTGTATATGTGAGAGAGGATGACTGTATTGGCATAAAATAGCTTTTGGTGGGATTTTGAACTCCTTTTGACAGCCACAGCAGCATCTGAGTGTAGTTTTTCTCACCATGTTACTCAGGGACAGCGATACCCCTGATCTTTTCCTCAGACTCTTTCTCAAGTCTGATGCTTTGGTGGAAAGGACAGATGGGCTCAGGGAAGGGCAAGAATCAATAGAGTAACAAGTGAGACTGTAAGTCCATGATTTGAGGAGAAAATCAGCCATCTCCTGGCACCTGAAGAAGCATGCTGTGTGGAAAACTAATCATACTGCTTTCAGAATCAAATCTTCATATCTCATTACATCTTAATTGATTCATTCTCAGGCCTTAAGATTAAGAGTTAAATAACTTTATGTGTGGAAGTTGATGATACTGTTGCTTGTGACAGTGAAGGCTGGATCTGATGGCTGAATTGTCACTGAGGTCCTTTGCTTTCCAGTTTCTGAACATGACAACTGTGTTGCAGTGAGTTTATCAGTTCCACCTTCTCAGCACTGAACCTGTACACTCATCAGTGCTCTTACCACAGTGTAACTGAATCATTGCTAAGGGACTTAGATCCTAAATTTATTCTCTTAAAAGGTTTCTGGAAATCCTGCCTGTAAAATGCAGAAATCATTCAATTATTAAAGAACCCATTAACCAGTTGTAGGCCCATCACGTTTTTGTGAATACATCTCTTTAATAAAAGATGCTTGCAAAGGGAAAAAATCCCAAGTGATAGATGAACTATAACAACAAGCCAAAGAGCAGATGAAAGTGAGAACAGATTTGGTGAAACAGCCCACATGTTTAGTTCCATCCCTTGCTTTGGAAGGGCCTCATCGCCACCTCCTGGTTAGTGTACGTTTCAGAGACTGGCACTTCAGACTTACTGCACAGATGTTACTTTTGTTTGCC
Organism: Meleagris gallopavo; assembly: GCF_905368555.1. Lineage (NCBI taxonomy): Eukaryota > Metazoa > Chordata > Aves > Galliformes > Phasianidae > Meleagris > Meleagris gallopavo. The sequence continues at coordinate 5,865,333 of NC_139405.1, read as the reverse complement.
TCTGTGTGTCAGCAGCGCAGCTCAACAGATCATGTCTTGCCTTGCATCCCCTTTGAAATACCTATCAGGTAGTGATACCCAATAATTCAGAGCTGATTCTGTTACTCACCATCTTTGTTTGCCAGACAACTATGCTGGAGCAGGCGATAAAAAATACCCAGGAGAGTTATGACGATGAAATTCAGCTTTACAACGAGCAGATTGAGAACCTCAGGAAGGGGATAGAAGAAGCAGAGAGGACCTTGGAGAAGTACACGACTGACTGCCGCCAGCTGGTGATCTACCAGCAGTCCCTGGAGAATGAGCTGGAGCGCTACAAGCGAATCATTGAGAACGAGGACAGCCGGTAAGGCCGGGTTCCTGCACTCTGTTGGAGAGCCCAGGGGTCTCTCTTACCACGTTTGAAAAAAAGCAAACAAAAACCTGTAGTATTTTCAAGGGCATTTGATCTATCTATGGTCATTTCACATCTTTCATTGGTATTTTTCCAACAACAGTCTACATAGATGCAAAACCTGCTCACGTCCCTACCAAAGAAGGGGTCAGAGCCATTCTGTGCTTCTCCTTTCAGTGCGCAGAGGTCAGAACCACGTGGAAGCCAACTGAATGCCCTCTCTGCTGCCTGTGTGCAGTCAACCTTGCTGAGCATTCTGGGCAGGCTCATGGGGCCATGGGCGGGAAGAGCAAACGTCCTGCAAAGCAAATTTCTCCTCCACAGCAAATCCATAGTGGGGGGGGGGTGGGGAGGGAACAGAGTGCAAGAAATGTGCAAAGCTTTGGATTGTGTTGAGGTCTACTGAGGAGCTCTGGTACCCTCTAGTGTCAACCGTCTGCCTCTCCAGAGGCTGACTTTCTGCATCTCATGTTGGACAGCACGTTCTGATGAGGGGTATCCACTAGGGTCATTTTCTGCACTGAAAGCCATGTCTTGGCCGTCTCCCCTGACTGCGGGAGGAGCTGCAGCCCAAGGCTAGGCACAGAGATACCCATCGGAATGTCTTCACATCCTCCCAACAGGCGGAAATAGTCTCTCAAATTCTGGCAGAGCAGACTGGTAAGGCTACAGCTGTGGTGATTTCATATAAGCCAGCCTCTGATTGTTTTATTGTTTTGTTTTAATTTTTAACCCTTAATACAACCAACTCCACAAATATTTTCCAAAAAAGACTGCTCAGTTTTCCTCTTGCCCTTCTGAAGTCAGGCATTAGCAGGTAACGTCTAAACGTTACCAAACTTCATATTTTATTGTCCAGCATTTACAAAATGATGATGTCATTTGACAATCTCTGACACGTTCAGAGAGATTGTGCTGTTCAGGAAAGATTTGTCAGTCCTTCATTCTTTGAAAAATCATATCTATTTCAGTTACCTCAAAGAGAAAAATCCCTACTGCACAGAGACCTCCCAGAGGTTTGGCTGTAGGAGAGTGTAGGTGATACCATTGCAGCCATTATTTTTTCCTTTGATACAAAGTTACTCTCATACTATAGAGGTTAAATCATGTCTATGAACATATCTTGGATACCAGATGCTAAGGCAAAGGATAGCATTTTTTCTCTGAGACACTCAACCAACTCCAGGGTAAACAGAAAAAAGCTGCCTTGTTGCAGAGGGTCACTGAGACAACTGATTGCAAAAGCTGCATGTGCAGTTTTGCATCTCCCTCACAGAACTGTACTGGGGACTGTTGTATAAGTTGGTTTCAGTTGAAGCAAATTTTATGGTCCAAGACTTCTCCCATGCACTGACAAGCTCAGAAACCACGGGAGCTGACTAACCTTGTGGCTTCTGATTTCTTTGCCAAAGAGGAGCTCAGCATGGGAGCAGCTCTTTATCAATAGCTTAAATACTTCTAATTTTTCGGTACTTAGAGACTTGCTAAGGCTTTTTTCCTCTCCCATGACAGAAGAAGCCACTCTTAAATGATATAAAAGGAAAAACAAACCTGTGCCTGTTGATTTGTGGCTGTCTGCTTTCTCATTTGCATCATATTGCCCCTTCTTCTGAAGCAGGGCTCCTTGTCCCAAGCACTGCTGGAGGCTGAAGTATAGCAGCTCTTGTAGAGGCACTGCTTTGGGTAGGCATAGATGGACAGTTTGCCATTCAAATCTTTCCTTCAAGGTGTTACGATAAATTACAACTTCATGCTGCAGTTCTTTACTATCCGTGTACATCCCAGCTGTTGTGGAGGCTCTGTAGCTGTGTTGCTCTCACCACTCTCTTTATAACTCCTCACCACAGAGAAATACATTCTTCCTTCAGTCTCCATGTTTAATTTTGCACAATTTCACTGTGGAAATGAGGGGGAGAGGTCTGACTGTTGCACGTCTTCTCCGGCAGGTTAAACTCTGCTATAGCAGGAACGCCAGTCACACTCTTCACGCAGATCTATAGACCTGTCCAGCCTCAAGCTTCGAGGGGAAGAGGTAAACCTGCGACATGTCTTCCTGTGTCTGTCATGAGCAGCATCACTGTAATTTAAGCCGTTTTTCCATTTGTCTTTCATACGAACATCAGCTGTGACAGCCTGACTCAAGGCTTGCTAGCTAAGTGAATGCAGCAATTTCAGCTTTCCTCAGCAGGCTTTGAGACAAAGCTGTGCAAGGCCAAAACCCAAACCAGCTGATTTCTTTGCTTATTTTTGGAATTTTCTACTTAGGCCAATCAACAGAACTCAGTCAAAAGTCACCTAAAACTACTGAAGGGCTGGAGTTTGTTTTGCTGTCCCACAGACAGCATCAGCAGACTGGCAGAGAACACTTTTTGGTCCTGTTTATGGGCCATAGCAGGTTAAGAAGACTGGAAAGATCTCCAAGTCCCACCCCAACCCGTCCCCTCCATGCTCTCTAACCACATCCCTCAGTGTCACGTCTCCACAGTTCTTGACATGGTTACTTCCAAATAAGGTGTTTCTACAGTGTTACAGAATTGCCTGTTTGAATTAGGATGCTTGTAAACCTTGTGACAAGCAACAGGACCAAATAGAAAGGACACACTTTACAAGAAGAGAATTTACAGGTGTAATTTTTGTAACTGTTCTGTGAAAGGTAGCTGTTCTAATGGAAAAGGATCCATAAAGAATGAGGCCATACTCTCAGGTTATAGATGTGGCTATCTCAGATGCAAAATGACTGCTTGGCCAAGGGGGCCCCAGCAAAAGAAGAGGCTGTCTAATGTGCTAGTAGGAGGTGTGCTCACATTTGCTGCTGCGTTCAGCTTCTACCTGAGGCAGTGAGAGTTAGAGATGGCTCCAGCATTTGCAGCAGCTGTGTTCAGGACTGTCTGTTGTTTGCTTTGTTTTTGTTCTCCCTAGATATCACACAGGCTATGCAAGAGATTGCCAGTGTAAAGCCCAGACAAAAAGCGCTGACAAAGAAACTTTCCAGGAAAAAGGAGATCCTGTCTAAAGACATAACCGATGGGCTCTCGCCTGAAAAAATGTATGAAAGAACTGTGGAAGTTTTTGACCAAGATCAGCTGGAATTTAGACATGAAGGTTCAGTCACATGTGAACCTGGGCAGGAGGAATTAGAACTTGTTGAAAAAGAAGCAGTCCCAGAAGATGTACCCGATGGAGCCCAGATAAGTAAAGCCTTTGATAAATTGTGTAACATTGTGAGGGAGAAAATCAGAGTTCACAAGAGACCAGAGGCTAAAGCTGATTCCCACCCCAAAGGGCGTTATGTGCTGGTAACAGGGGAGGAAAGCTATGAAGAACCTTGCTTCTCGTCCATCCCAGCTGGGGGAGGAATCACAGTTTCTACCAGCAATGGGAAGGTAACGATTGGTGGTGATGTGGAGCCCATACCGGAGCTGCCTGAACCTACTGAACCATCAGAAAAAGAGAAAAGGGACATCTGTGAAAGGAGGGACGAGATTGAAACCCAAGATAAACTGAAAGAGGAGGAGAAAGAAGACCTGTTTGAATGGGGCAAAATAAGGGGGAAAATTGAGCAAGTCACAAAGTATCCAGACATCTCGGAGCCTGAGGCAGTTCCTTCCCCGGGTCTGATAAGCCCAGCTGAGCCAGGAGTACTTCAAGAGATAGAGCATGACCGAGAAGATAAACAGGGCCTCCTGTTCCGGGAAGCAGGCTTGCCTGGCTCCGTGAGCTACGAGAAGGTGGAGGTGGTGGAGTCCATCGAGAAGTTTTCAGATGACAGAATTCAGACATATGAAGAGACAGCTATGATTGTGGAGACCATGATAGAGAAGACAAGCAAGAAGAAACCGGGTGACAAAGGCTCTTAAATGACAAGCAGTCAACTTGTCTGGCATAGTTATTAAATGATGTAATTTTTTTTTCCTGATCGAATGATACAATAGTGAGATTTTTGCTGTTTGGTATGGAACAGATTGATACTTTGATGGCAAAATTCTGTCTGATGTAGGCTCGCCTGTGTTGTAACGAATGTGAGACTGCTCCAGGACAAGGAGTAATGGGCAGATTCTATGCAATTTATTTTCACAATAAGGACAAGTTGAAATCAATCATCATTACAGAGCTGCCTGGCTTTCCAAAGTATCCAGGGCAGATTTGCCAGTGCGTATTCCTCTACTTCTCCTATAGCTGCCACAGGATTCCCCATCTCTCAGACAGCTGCAAATGTTAACTTGTGACACCCATTTCATTTAATAAAAGCTTTGCCTTCTACAGAAAGTACCCACTGTGGGTGTGTGTTGCCTTTACTGTTGAATAACAGACTGCATTGCTAAAAGTTAATCGATAGATGTGCAGGAGTCTTTCCAAAGGAGGAGCTGGAAATCGAGTTCTCTAACCCACTCCAAATCTCTCTCACTTTGCTGTCTTTAACTAGAGGTAATTTTGGCAGAACACTCTTTTTGGATATGAAGACAAACCTGCTGTGCTTGAAATGAACTCCTACTGCACATCTACTCAGAATAAAAATTGAAGTTCCACCAAAATAAAGCAGGGGAAAACCCTTCTAAAATACTTTAAAGGTGTTATTTTTTCCTTCATCAGTATAACTGAGGCATTTATGAGTGCAAACAAGCTTTTGAGCAGACTGCAGGCAATTCAAAAGACTCTTTGTTTTGTTTGTTTCATTTTTTCTTGTTGCTTATTTCCTTGGATTGTAGCATTGTACAGAGTTTGATGCTGCCACAATATCCTGTTGCATCCCGGTCACTTGGAGTGCCATAGAGCTCCATGGGAACAAGGGCTGTTTGTCCATGTGCCTGGAGAAGCACGAAGCAGCACTCCTGCATCAGCTTCTTACAGCTTCCAGAAATCCTTGACTCAGGAAAAAGAAAAGAAAAAAAAAAAAGGAGAAAAGAAAAAGCAAAAGAAACCTTTGTGCATGTGCTAATGTAGAGCACTATCTGAAATAAGGCCTGAATTCTGTTATGCTCTTTGAGCTGTCAGCCACAACCATGGCAGCAGACGATGGGCAGATCCTCATATTTCTCTAAACATATAGAGAAAAAAACACTAGGAAGTTATTGTTCATAATGACAATGATGCAATGTGTAGTAAATCTCACCATTTATGGATTATCCACTGCTTTAAATGCAGACTCTTAAACACTAATGCTGAGGCGTAGCAGTGAAATATGTGTGAGCATTTATTCAGGAAAGCCTGGGATAAGACACAGGTTACTGCAGACACATCGTCACCTCAGTGATAAGAAGAACTAGATGAGGAGATTTCCAGCTGTCTTCTACTGCTGCAGGAATGGTAAGAAATTACAGCTGTGGTTATTTTAAAACCACACATATGCTGCACTGTGGGGCTATGTGTGCTTAAAACCTACCCAGAAAATACGGGTAGGAGGTAGAGGGAAATAGGATTTTTTGTGGATCGAAGTGCTCCAAAGAGCAGAGAAAAATACTGCTGTGGTAGATCCTATTATTTCCTCAGGGGCAAAACTGCCACTGTGTATGAAAAAGTGCAAAAATGTCAGTGTCTTCCTTCTTGAGCATCCCCTTCCCCACTGATAGCAGCAGTTCAGCAATCACACATCTGCAGAGCTTCCCTTGGAGCCACTGGGTTTGAGCCATGTAAGCAATGCCCAATGCTCTTTCCAGCCTGCATCCTTGATCTTCTCTATCCCATCCTGCCACAAAGTTAACACCAAGCCTGCTGCTCTTCTCTTGTTCCTGTCCACTCTTGTAGAATCATGTTTGTTTTTTCAGTAACCAAGATGGGATGTAAGTTTCCTCATCAGTATGAGATGCAGGAGGTTAGGAAGTCACCTCACTGACAGCACAGTGCCTCCCATGTGCCGTCAGATAAGCACTGATGATAGGACCTGCCAATTTACAACAGCTCTTTATTTCACTTGGATTATAAAACCTCATCATGGGGCTGTGGTTAAACAGTATTCACCTGTTTCAAGAGTGTCAATTTCCCCCTTATTATAAACGCTAACAAATTAACTTTATTTCCCATCAGCAAGATCATAAAAACTTATTCTAACTCGACATATTTTTCAGTGATTCCCCTGATGCAAAAATTCTGAAGAATCTGAAGTAGATCTCTATATTGTACATACAGGTAGCTGTAGATGTACCCATAGCAAAACCCACCATTTCTGTTTATCACTCATTATTGTGATCTTTCACTTAATATAGTATGTCAACATTAGGAAAATACAATCAATCATAGCATTTTGCTGTTAAATAAGTTATTTAATGATTGAACGGAACTGCAAAATTACACAAATGCAATGGAAAGGGATGCACACATTCATTTAAGATTTCCATGTGGACTTTTCTTATTCCACATTCCAGAAGTCCATGAATGTCTTCCAGTTTTATCTGTTTCTTTGAACAGGTAATAAGGTGTGTGTATGTGTTATACATTACATACCATGTGTATTCTTTAGGTATTTATAAGAAAATATATGTAACATACTCTGAGTATACATGTTGTATGTAATATAAAGGGGTACCACAGGGATGTTCTATGCACCTAGACTTATAGGAGAATGCATAAATACATATATATGTGGTAAATTCTTCCCTCTGATATGCATATGATGCTCTTTCTGGTGCCTTCCCTGAACACCTCCTGCTGTCAGTGTGGGCCCTTCAATTCCAAACAGACATGAACAAGTCTGTCCCCAAGCCTTCTGAGTTATGCCTCACAGTCATGGTTTGAAGCAGGCCTGTCTTGTCCTTGGCTTAATTCTTAAATCTGCAGGTTAGATACGGCTGACACTGTAATATATCTGAAGGAATAACCAAGAGTGCATTAAAAACAGAAACCACACAGGGGCTGGTTCTTGTCCTTCTGACACCTGTGTTATCCAGCTATGACCCTGCCGTCTCTGCATGTAGTGCAGAACCTCTGAACAGCACGAGGCTGCTTGTCTGGGGTTTACAACGTAATTCACGAAGACTGTGAGTAGGTTTAGCTCTTTATTTTGCATTTGTATTTGGAAAGGAAAGAACAGGCCTGATGGAAGGATAGAAGATGGATATTCACTTGAAGTAACAAGAAATTATACATTCTTAATTGAAACGTACACACCATATAACCTTTGGGTTACATTTTTAATTTATTAGATAAATACTTGCTTACTATGTTTCTGCCACTGCACACCTGATTAACCAGGAAAATTCTCAGTAAAACAATTTAGATGAATGCTCTGTATATTAAAAATACGTAATAAAACTCTGAAACCAGTCCCTCCTAAAACAGTGGATGTCTAAGCAGTGGATCTTGAATCCTTCAGACATCTTAAGCACCTGCTTTACATCAGTACTTCAGTAGGCCTGCTGCTGAGTGCAGTACTTGCAGAATCAAGACCTTTCATTTCTCAAAGGTTCAGTATGGGCTCTCACACCTGAGAACCTGTAGTGGTTGCTACCTTGAGTCCACACAGAGGGGAGCGTGATGTGGCAACAGCCAGAGCAGACCCCAAGGCAGGTGAGACAGACTTATGTGTGAAAGCTGAAGGTGGGACAGACACCAAAAGCAAGAATTACTGACAAATCTTCCCAAATGCACTATATTTTATTTTCCGAAGAAGGCCAACGTTGCATTACACATAAATTACATAGGCATATTTTTTCTCCTTAAATATATTTGTATAACACAAAAATAACAAATCTCTATTTTTAAAAGTGAAATTTGAATTAAAATGGTTTGGGGACTCAAGCTGCGTTTTTCATATTTCCCACAGCAATTTGCTGACAGCCAGACTGAAAACCCCAGAAAACAGGGGTCTGAGATTGGAAATGCTGACACGGCTGCATCTTCTGCTGCTGTAGTATAGAGCATTAAGTATAGAGGTGGACAGATGCACTTTGGCACACAGGTTGCAAGAAACCCTACAGATCATTCCCTACGTACTCATACCACTGTAAGATGGTAAGCTGATCTAAATTGCCAACATTAAAAAAAAAACACCCTGAAATTTGTGCTTCTAGAATGCCCTGACTGTTTGCAATGCACTTCCCTTTATCACCTGGCCCTAGCATTGCCTTGCCTTCCCAATCACATGCCTGTTGCAGAACCATTCTGTGGCTGAAGTGCTACCATATATATTGTCTAAGTGTATATACTAAAGAAAACTCTAAAACCGGTTTTTTAATTTGGACTGAAAATTTTTCATCTCTAGATCATCTTTTTTTCTAGGGTCTAGTGCTATTTTGGCTGAACTCAGTGGGGAAAGTCCCACAGAAGCCCATGATTCAAAAAGAGCTGTTAGACATTCAAAGACATCTCCAGCCAACCTCTCTGTAAATTCCCTCTTTCACAATAATTTTTTAAAATGCACCCATTATCATCAACAGCCAATATTAAAATTCACTTTTTTTTTTTTTTTAAATACAAACAACAGTTACCACAAAAATATGAAGGGAATAGCTATAAGCATGTTTACAGGTATTACCTATTTGTATGACACAAAAGAAAAATCATTTACAGTCACAAACTGTACATAGTATTTGGTGGGGGACAATATATTTGTGGTTTAGAGTAAAAAAATGATTGCTTTGGTGGTGATTAAAATAATTATTGACAATATATAAGACTTTAAAATCAAGAAAGTGGTAATTTGGCTACAGAGACGATCATTGTTATATGTCTAACACAGAGGCTTGGATAGTAGAAAGGTGAACAGAAGGATCTGGGAAAGGAAAGACACTGTCATGCAGAACAGCTCTAGTTCTTGCTCAGTATACTCTTCAGGCTTCTCTCCACTGCTTCATCTAATTCTTCTTCCAGCTCTTCCTTCTTGGACATGGCCAGTTTGGACTGATAATCTTTTACTATTTGGTCTATGTATGGTGCGCTCTGGGTCCCGTGCAGCATCAGTGTCCACTCCTTCAGCACACCCCGCTGCGGCACACCGCCAATAAACCCAATCTCTAGAACCCAGGTGCCTCGGGGGTCTTCTCCCCAAGTGTGTGTGGTCATGAAAGGCCATTTGTCAAAACCCACCTTGGAGTCATCATCCCTTGGACGTCGGCTCAGTAGGATGGACTTCGTTCCCATTGGCGAGGTCATGTTGATGTTGAGGTCTCCTCGCCGAGTTGAATTCACAGTTATAACTGCTTGGACGTGTTCAAGGTAACGGACAAAATTCTCCTTCCCCTCACAAGCATCAGTTGTAAGTGTGAGGACCAACTTACCACTTGGTGGTATCTTTCTGCAGGTCAAAAGATAATTACGCAAATTAAAAGGATATTTACAGCATGATGGCTTATTCTAAAACCATTTTTTATTGGTGCCCTAGAGAAAAACCTGCCCTGTTTGCCTTATTAACATATAGAAAGATAAGGAAGTAATAGCTGCAAACCTAACCAGAAATAAAACATTCTCTTTTTAGAAAATGATAGTAAAACCCTAATTAGAAAATACATTATGAAATGCACACCTACACAAGGAGAGAAAGAATACTATTAAGAAGTGCATAACTGCTATTTAAGAAACGTTAACATTTACTTAATAGCTGACTCTACTTCTCACTGCTATTATTGGGTATTTGCATAATAATGTGTGTTTTCAGTTAACGAGCCATGAGTAGTGTCAGCCACCTCAAAAGACAGCAGCAAACCACTCTGGAGCCACTTGCACAAAAATTCAATGCAGCAATATTCAAGTCTGCATCCTTGCTGTGATTCAGAAACGAATGCAGATATTGAACCTCATTTCAGCTCACTTGAAAAGTATGCTTCCAAGAAAATTGCTGGCCTCGAGCTGATCCCTTCCTGAACAGGAGTGTTCAGGAAGGAAGCACACTTGTTTGCTGAGCTGCCAAACATGCATGCACTCACAGTGCTGTTGCACCCCACACAGCTGAGGAAGCATTAACATTGGCCCTGTGCAAAGCAGGTTGCACATAGCAACCTTCCCAGCACTCGCAGTTCTGCTCAGGACCTAGGTTTTGCAGTGAAATAAGGAAGTGTGTCCCTTTCAAGGGGCACTGACCACATTGTGTAAGTGGAATGCCTTCTCTTGAAAAGAAATGTGAGTGTAAATCCAACCTTTCCCTTTGCTACTGAAATAGTGCAGTCTTCAGAGAGCAGTGAAAGCGTTTCATTCAAGCATTTCCTGACTTCCAGGAAATCTCTTCTTCCTGAGACAAGCTTTAAGTATTGTTCAGCACATCACTAATATCAGCTCAGGCCTGTCTCTGTCCTCCTCTCCTAGCGGGTTGATGTCTTGGGACTACTTGCAGAGTAAAAACACATTCATGCCCAGATCCTCAAGGCATTCAAACACTTACTTTAAACGGACTAAAGATGTAGCATTCTGAATTTGCAGGATGTGCTACTGCAGAAGCTGGTATAACATAAATATTATATAGCTAAAGTATTTGAACACTTCAGTCTGATTCCCTTGAGATGCATTTTGTGTCCCTCAGCACAAGGAAAACGCGCTATATAGCAGCTGGAGGTGAAAGACATCATCTCACAGTTGCTATCTGCTTGAAATTTCTCTGCATGGGAAGCATCAGCCTCAAAGCAATCTGACTTCTTATCATCTGATACTGACTTACAATGCTTTGCCATGCTTATATCTCTGGCAGTGAATGAGGGAGGACCTCACAGTGTGAGTCTTCTCTATCAGCACCAAAATACGGTGTCCTGTTTCTGCTAATGGGTAATGCTGCTGTGGTACACACCCCTGTGCCATCACTATCTATCTAAGTATATAGGGAAAACAGATATACAAATCTATGCATATATAGACATATGGAATACATATAGCAAATATTGCTGCTGCATGATCAAACTGGAAAAACAAGTGGAAGTGCAGTAGAAATTTCATTATCAAATACAAACCCATCTGGACGATGGAAGCAAACTCAGTCTTTGCTTGGAAGAGCTATCTACTAGGGAAGCATATTGGATTAATTTCTTCTTATGACAGAATAATGACGCTTTCAAAAATGGCACTGAAATGTCAAATTACAAGTGTTTCAAGACATAAATTGGCCATCATTAGGTCAATTTTTCAATAATTGAATTGAATGATAGCTGTTGTAGTCAAGTAGTATTAATTCACTTGTTGACTCATTCACTTTAGCACGCAAAGGTAATCAGAAAATAATTTGACAACCTAGCCTGCAATTAGTGACTTGAAGAACAAGCCAAACACAATTAAATGCTGTAACATTCAAACTGAATGTCTGGTACCTATAGATGACTGTTTCTTCTGGAGATAAATTTGCCTGCTAAAATAGGTCAGCAGGACTTGGCTGAGAAGTATTTCATGCAGCAGCAATTTGGGCAATTTATGGGGCCAGACTCCCAGGTTTTCACTCATGCACAAGCTCTTTATTCACACAAACTTTAGTGCAAACATACCTGTAAGCACTTACAAGAAATGGATGTTGCTATTGACACTACTGGTGTTTATTATGTGTTCATTATGTTTCTCTGCTTATTGAGTTCTTTGTAAGGTATTTGCCTGCCTGTGATCTCTTCAATGACTGAAGAAACAAAACACATATACTGGACTTACTCAGGTTCCTGTATTGACCCCCCAACGCAGTGGAATCTCTCGGGAACGGTCTTCCAGTCTTTTGCCATCTTAACCATTGCTCCTGCATCTAGGACACCATAGCCAAACAAATGATTGAATTCCAGCCCGACACCATTCCTACGCCACCGATGAACTTCGTCATGAAGCTGGTTCCTTTTGGAGGTGAGAACTGTCAGATGCTGCATGTCTCTCCAGGTCAGGTCCGAGCTGTGGAAAAGTAATAGGGAAAACAAACAGTACGGTCTTTTCCCACAGATATTAAATAAAATAATGTAAGTCCTTTGCTGAAATTTGCTTCTGTGAATCTCACAGAAATTGAATCTACACACATACCAGTAAAAAGCTTCTGTTGATTTCAAGGGAGCAAGAATAGTTTCTGAAAGCAACTGCTTTCAAATAGACATTAACTATCTACTATCTACTGGGAATAAAATGAGTAGGATAATATACCAGATCCTGAAAAGAATGAAAAAAAAAAAAAAAGATTATGGACAAATCTGTGAAACCCTCGTCTTAGATCTCACTCTCTTTTCCTTGCCTGCTCCACTTGCTTTTTCCATGGACCTCCCAAGGTTCATCCAGAGCAGCTCTGCTCAGATAGAGCTGGTGAGCTCTATCTATTAATCCAGTCAAGGTCTCAGTCACTTCAGCAGACTGTAAATGTGGATATATGGGCTGTGGGTGGCTGCACGTTTGCAGTGTGAGCTACAGTAGAGCTTTATCACCCATGATCTGCTAGCACAGATGGATGCAGTAAAGGAACATTTGTCTAGATTTTGTGATCATTTTTCATCATCAGCTCTTGTCCTCCTAGCTTTGCAGTGATTATGACAACAGGAAGGGCACTTATAAGTTATTATTCTGGAAGATTTAGAACTGATGTTCTAATTCTACATAACTGAAGCTATTCCATTTGTTTTATGATGAACTCTTTCAACATTATAATATATCTGATTCAAATCATCAACCCAAAAGGATCTATTTTTCAGCTTTCTGTGACCTAAGTAATGCATGCATGGATGCTGAATGTACACCAGAATAACTAATTGCTTTCATTTTTACAAGGTGACATGAGATTCAGAACACCAAAGATCACTTGCAAAACTTTTTAAAATGGAACTTCCCATCTCACAGGTTAGCTTGTTTTTAGAGACATGTCAGATGTACACGAGCTGAGAGACATACTGCAGACAAGAGCAGCCAGCATGGAAAATTGCTAGCCATTCCTGTGAAGGCAAGTGTTACTCATCCAGGGAAATTCTGCACAATACAACAGAAGTTTATGACAGCCAGACTGGAAGGAGACACTGACAGTTCTTTCTTTCTTTCCTTCTCAGCAAAGGCTAGAGAACCAGCTGCAGACCAAGGGGAATTAGTCTAATTTCTACTCACAACAGTTTGACAAGATTTATTACCTACTTCATGGGCAGCCCAAATAAAGAGTAATGATCATTATTACTGAGAAATTAGGACTGTAGTCCAAGTTAAACATGTAGTGGTCAGAAAATTCATTAAATCTTTATTTGTATGGCCATATTAATTTATTACATTGTGGCTGTCCCACTGAACAAATCTGATAGTGGAAGGATTGATCATCCAAAGTTAAGATACTTGGCGTGTTTGTTTGACACACATAAAATCTGAAAAATGAGAACTGGTCCAAGCTGTGCTCTGAGCACAATAATCACTGCTCCACTGACGATATAAATTTTGTCTCCTCTGCTAAATCTTCATTCTTCTACATACTGTCAAAGAGAACTGTGTACACAGTGTTCAGCTCATGCTGAAGCAACTGAAGCTGCATAGCTGAGCAAATGCTTTTTCACTTCATAAAACAGTTCAACACAAAGGGAAAAGATGGTGTAGATTATTGTAAGGAAAACTTTTCCTAGTCATTAGAAAAGAAGATAATGAGGCAAGATACACTAGAGGTATCTCCAATGTTATAAATAGCACGAAGAAGGTAAACAGACACTGGATATTTGTTCTTCCACATAACACAGCAATTATATAGCACAAAAGCAGATTACCAGCCATGGGATAAGGAAGGACAAAAGAAGCATTCCACACCACTGCCAACAAATATTATTACTGTGGAATTGATTGACACTGGGTGATGCAGATGCCAAATCACTGACAAGATTAAAAAGAGTCAGACAAATTTGAGGAAGAGAACTCTGCCTGTGGCTGTTAAAAGGGATAGGCTGACTGTTCCCTCCCCAAACAACTGATTGCCCAAGCTGCTTACGTGAAAGATCACTCTTAATCCTGCTTGTTACTCGCTCCCCTATGTATTTTTCACTGTGAACATTTGTGGGACAAGATGAACTCCCATCTGATACTACAGATACATTATTTTGCTTTTGTAAGCTGGATGCTCCCTACTAAATACGTGGAGAAATGAAGTAACCTCTCCCTCAAATAGTGCTGGGAAGACAAACTCCTGGATGTACAGGACACACAGAGAGCAAATTAATCAAAATGTATCTGCCTGTGGCTTTGGCAAGACCATAGGTCGCCCTGTAAGTCCCCAGCCATGTCTTTATTGTATCCAGCAGCGCATCAGCTGCTCATCCAGCTTAATCCAGCAGCTGTGTTCATACGATGAACATTAAACAAACCCCAGGCCCACTCCTCTGCAGAGCTCACAAGGAATGTCTTAACAGCATACTTAGCCTCCAGGGCCAAGGCGAACACTCCTGCTGCTTCAGGGGCAGCTGCAGACGTTCCTGAGTGACGCAGGGTGCAGTTGCCATACAAGTCTGTTGTAGCCTGCAATGATATTAGATTTAATTAATGAAATGACTTATTCCATTTTCCTTGCAGCTGCAGATGTAGAAAAATACAGAGAGTAGAGTTTTGCTCTTCAGAGTAATTGTGTATTTGTTCCCAGGATCTGTCTTCTTTAGAATTGTGTATGACTTTAAAAGTATTGGGGGACATAGTTACAGAAGGTAGAAATGCAAGAATAAGTTATGATGTAGGAAAACAATCTCAAACTTATACAGATATCACTTTATTTCCTATAAGCAGAGTTTAACCAAAGGCCTTAAATTTCTTTATGGTTGTCATGAGGGTTGGAAACTAGAATTCTTAATTATACTGAGATTTCTAAGATTTATACAACTCCAAAGCCAAGACTGGCTGCAGTCTTCCATGCAGACCTAAGGAAAACTTTAGAAGTGTAGTTTATGGTGATTATTACAAAGGTATCACTTCAGCTGATACCAGCACAATGCTGACACCAAGACAGAAACCAGTATTTTTCCATCTGCTATTGCACACAGGCATTTAGGATGCTATCTAAAATGAATAAAGTCTTTGGATCTTGAGATAGAGTTAAGGAAAATATATAATGGCTTTTGGGAAGGGCAGACCTTGAGTTACTATACCACAGTTTTCCCCTCTGTGAATCAGACTGGCTAGTCTTGAGGTGCTGCAGAGCAGTATCAGTACAGTGGAAGGGAATCCCAGCTAGACTCAAACATAAATCACATATTTTCCACTAGAAAGTGAAGGACTTGAGTATGGTGCTCCACACTGCTCTCAATACTTGACTGTATCTTTGAGGGTAATCTGAACATCCACATTTCCTCTACAGGCAACTGAATGTCTGTCTGCCCTGTGCAGCTCCTAGTACAGCAGAAATCTGATTCGTGACTGCTCTGCCAGAACAATTAAGGATGATTTCAGATGTCAATCCCTTTTATTTAGCTTTAAACAGAAGCCTTTTGTCAAACTGTCCTCTGGAAAGAGGGCAACTGAACTTCTAAATCTGGTTTCTGATAAAGGAAAGCCCGAAATATATGAATCTCTAAGATAGGGAAGATCATTGCTGTTCTCAATGTTAATTCCACATCTCCTCAGCTGACAGCCTTGGCACAATCACATGCTGCAGATGAGAAAATATCCATCTCAACAAAGGACCATCTGGAGCTCCAAAGCAGTCAGAGTTGTAATGGGCCGTGGGAGTGCAAAAAGACAGCAGCAACACCACAATAATATCTGGACTCACCACACCAGCCTCTGGATTTCTCTTCCTCCCATTACTGAATGTGGAGGCTAGGGTTGAAGAGCAGCTTTCATCATACAGAGCTGTCCGTCCATCATTTATTGCAGAATTGATGGAGATTGTCCACATACTTGATGCATAACCATCACAGTTGCAGTCATCGTAGCTGCCCCCATCTCCAGATGCCCAGACGTAGATGCTTCCTTTTCCTCCCCGGCCCTGTAAAAAGGGAAAGTTGGCCCTCCTGGGTTAAACTGCAAATAGAAAACAGCACCTATGCTCAACAGCACACGTAGTTGTGAAACTAAATGTCTCTAAAGGAGAAAACTGATCCAAACAAAATATACATCAGCTGTAAGTTGAAATAAAATGGGCTTCTGCAGATTATTAAAATTGGTTAATTGGCAGCCATAGCCAACTGTGCAACTTCATGCACACAGAGCGTTTCCATTTATCTCCTGTTTTGCTTGATGCCCTGAAGGCTTGTGTGAAGTGCCATATGCTGAGACATTTTATAGATTCATTAGTGCTTATGTCAAGGTCTAAATGCTGTAACGAAGGTGTTCTTTTAAAAGCAGTATAGGTCATCTCAGACACTGGCTTTGTAAGATCTAATTAGGTTTGGACAAGGACTACAAACTCTGTAAAGCCGGCACCTTTTTCCTCTCAATAGATTTTCTCTGTAAGTATCACTGACACAGAGTTTTTTTGTTGTTGTTTTTTTTTTTCTGGCAAATCAGCTTCTATGACCAAGCAGAAAATAAGAAATTAAATGAATTATCTACAGAAAGATGGTCTACCAAAACCACTGCAAAGTCCAGAGATTAATGGGAGATACTGAAGCTATGACCTTCCTGTTAAGAAATTTGTATCCTCTCTCCCACTTCCAGGTAAGCAAGGAGTGGGAAAGTATCAGCTCCACTCTGTCTTCTCATGCCATCCTAAGACTGGAAGAAGGTAAGACCTCAGAGCCTTGATACTTGGAGGAAGATCAGTGCCACTGAAACCAAGCACAGATCTCTCACTGATTCCAGCACAACCAAAATTTCTGTGTTTAGCCTAATGGAATCCAGTGTTTACTTCCAGCAGCATCACAAGGGTGCAAGGCCTCAATTTAGCATATTGTTTGTGTGCACTGGGTAGAAGATGAGAAAAAATATCTTCTGGTCTTTTCATTGTCCAGCAAAAAATGGAGATTAAAGCATATGCAAACAAAGCAACTTGCAATGGTATTTTAATAGGAACCTTTTCTGTAAAGAATTTAAATCAAATCTGAGCTCCCAGCAGTAGCTTCTATTTTTCATCATACCTCACTGAACAGAGCAACCTCATTATTTCAAGCATCTTAGAAAGTTGCATTATAATCCATTGAATTGCACAGCAGGTCTGCTGCCACTGGGGTATGTAACACCTCAGGACAGAGATTTTCATAATTAAGATGATGACTATGAAATAAGCATACTGAAATCAGTCTGAGAACTCCTACCAAGATCTGAGATCAATCATTTTAGTTTTAAAGGAAGAGGATGCTGTTGCAAAAATACATAAAATCAAAATAATGAGCTTGTGCTCAGACTGCTGCTACCTGGGCTTTGGACTCAATTCCCAGACTACATCACAAGCTTGCTGTCCTGCCCACACGCACCATCACACCACCGTGTCACCATCTGTGCCTTTTGGATACCCTCAATGACAGCTAGAGCACCCGCCCATCCCCAGAAGACACACTGCTGGTGCCAGGAACAGGATGTTTGGCATGTCTGGGACTGATCTTAAAACAAGCCTTTCCTTCTAGCCATTTTGAAGGGAGTTGAAACGCTTAATTTTCATATGACAAATTCAGGAAAGCAGTCTGGTGCCAGGCAGTTAGCCTCCTCAGCATTCATACAGCGTCGGGAAGCAGACTTTGCCCTGCATGGCAAATGGCTCCGTGCTGCCAAAAGTGGGAATTGCTGCAAAGCAGCACAGCCCACAGATGGGATTTGTGGAGGATGGCAGAAAACAGGTGTAGCAGATTGCTGGTGGGGTCAGGTGGCATCCACAACTGAATTGAAATTTGGAGTTGGGTTCGTGGGTGTAGTAAGCCTGCCAAGTGCTGCTGGGGGCAGGTATTATGGCATCACTGTCTATTTGGAGAACAATCAAAGGATATCACTTCTATGAGAGTTGCATCCACAAGTGTGGTGTAATGGTGTTTTATGCTGGTTTGTTTGTTTGTTTGTTTTCAATTACCTTTTAATACTCCAATTTCTATTGCATTTCCCTTTCAGCCAGGACTGGAAAGAGGCAATTACTACTGGAATAAGCTGATAGCAGCCCAAGTGCAATATCTGCAATGATTCTTAGGGTGTGTTTGCACAGGCAAACTGCTCATTGACTGTCCTCAGGCATTACTCCAAGTACCATGCAGAAATGTATGGCTTCAAAGGAAGTGAATTTTCAATTCCCTGGATGGTATTTGTGTAAACCAGACAAATCTCACTGGGGTCAACCAAGCATCATACTTAAAGCCAACTGAAAGCTTCTATTTACATCTCAACTTTCTATGAACCTCAACGATTTCAGTGGTATCACTCAGGTTAGGCTGCTGTAAATTTAGGACAAAAACAAGATTGGACAAGATGCTAGTAATAGGCACTAAAAACACCAGAGAGAGCCTGAAGGAAGATTCAGAAATAAGAGGGAAGACTGCAAGACAAGAAGGTACATTTTAAAGAGTATCTTTTCTCCAGAATCCTGTTGAAATCTGTTCATTTCCCCCAAAAGCAATACAGAGCTTGTCACTCACACTTCTGAGCCATCTGAAGCCATAACTCGCATTCACAGCTGAAAATGGATCTCAGTGCATTGAGGAGCAGCCTAAAGAATCTCACCTCTCAAATCACACCAGTCAGAATGAAATCCTGAGCAAGGCTGTATGCTCAGAAAGTCACAGACAGCTACTGAGAAGTTTTCTTGGCAGAAACAGCAGGTTTTCTATTTCCAGTGCTCTTCGTGAGATGTTGTGCTATTGGCAAAAAATATCCCAGAGAAGCTTTATTATCCATTATCTCAATTTCTAAAGACCATAATCCCAGGAAAATACCTTTACTGAACAACCTTGCAAAAGTGAGCAGGCAGGGAACTGCAGGCTAATCCATTTTATGTAACTTAAGGTACACCTTGAACTCTTTTTCACTTTTGTATGTGTTCATGCATCATGCTTGCTGGGCTAGTGCCTAAGCCAGTATTCCTCTCAGCTTTCATTCCTGGATCACACTTTCAGATAGAAACTGGTGGTATTGGCAAATAAATCTCCTTCAGCTTCCCCTGGCCCTTCTTGTAAAGGCTGTCAGGTATTCATGTAACAGCTGAGCCCCTAACACAGCTCGGCCTCTGCTTTAGTTCCTGTAATTTGCTTATTCCAGCCCAGCCATCATCGTTGCTAAAGGTGGATGGAAGGAACATGACAGTCTTTACAGCCTGTCTCTGGTACAGACTCTCTAGCTTTGCACTTTTTTTTTTTTTTTTTTTTTTTGCATGACATGATAGTAATTCTGCATTTCTTCTGAAGAAAAAAAAGAAGTGTCTCACAGCACTTTCCGTATAGTTTAATAGCAATCTTTGTGCCTCTTATGATAAGATATGAGCTGTTCTTCCAGGAAAGGCAAAAGAATTCTACAGCTTTTTCAAGTCTTTGCCATTGGTCTTAGCAACTTTTGCATAGGACTTGGCCAGTTACCATTTCTTATTATTTTCCACTTATCTTCCTCCTTAAAGAGTGCTTGTTTCTCCTTCAACAGCATCATTAGAGCTTTTGGCACTGAATTATTTGGAAGCCCTTACATATTTTGTAATTAAGAATTGCATCCTTCAATAACATTTGCTAATTATCCTGCAAACTGTGCTTTGTAGCCCCGGGCATGGCGTGTCCAGAACACAATGCTCTGCTTGGAGGAGCTTTGCAGCACTGGAAATTTCCATCACATTCCCCAGCTGGGGAACCCCAAGGCAAGGAAGGATGTAGAAGAGCTGCAGCACCATTTGCCTGCTGTTGGGACCTTGTGGATGCATTGAGCTGGGCTCTCCAGCCATTGAGGAGCTCTCCCCACCTCTGCCTTGTGCAAGTAGTCCAGCTATGTGGCTTAAGCCAGCTGGAATTAGCAAGACCTTGGCATCACCAAGCTGTTGCTATTTTGATTTTTGCACTGCCTGGGTTTTCTGGAGCCTGCCAGTGTTCTCCTCCATCCCTGACTTGCTGCCAGCTAGCAGCCCATTGAGCCCTTGTTGACTTTGGTAGCTGGCTGATTGGTTCCTCCTAGCAGATTTCTAAAGCAATTTAGGTCAAGTCATAATCACCCAAGTACATGAGACTTCGTTGTATGAGGTTCTCAAAGAACTGAGCCCTGTAATTGTCAAACCCTAACAAAATGCTTTATATAACTTACTCCAGTCTTTATTAGGTCACAGAAGAATACTGAACTCCCATCCAACAGCCCCCAATTAACTGTGCAATTGTTAATACTTCCTTTCACTAAAAATAGTGCTTGAGCTATTTTCTATGCCTAAATTATTGTTGAAATTAGATAGGCTTCTGTTAGCCAAGAGAAATGAGTGGAAAAATACAGTTTTGGTGAAGAGAAGTAGCATTAGCTTTCAATTAGGGTTCAGCTCAGCAGGAAGGGGGCTTGGAAAATGCCAAGAGAAAAGCTTCTATTTAAAAATAAAATAATTCCGCCTGCTCAAAATCAAACATTTCTTCTTTCCCTTCAACTTAAATTTGATCCATTTTACAAAAGCAAGAACTTGATGATCAGTACAAAATAAGCAAAATCCACCAATTGAAATGCTCTGGCTCAGCTTAAACTAGCAATTCCTTTTTGTTGGATCCTCAGCTGCACATCACAAGTGATAACACATTACTATAGCCCAACAATTCTGCAGATACAATTCTGATACTGGTAACATCTGTAAAAAAATTAATCCCGTTGCTCCATGCTGGTCCAAGCTACTGCAGTACAGCAGTTTCCTACTCGTTATGTGAGAGTCATCTGAATCTTTGTGAAGGGCAATATTTAACGTTGTTGCAGGACCAGGTGGATCACAAGCCTTACAACAGCCAAGGTCTTCAGCTGACCAAGGCATGCCCGAAGCAGCAGATATCACAACAGAAACTAATGAGATTTGGGATTTACACTTGCCCTGTCCTCAGATACGTGTATTCATTCCCTGAGCTGTGGCAGGAAAGCAGATGCTCATAGACTGATCTCCAAATCTGGATCTTATTCATGGTGATGGGGCATGTATCCCATCACTACGTTAGAAAAGGTGCTCATGCTGTTTTACCGAGGCCTGAAAGGTATCCCACTCCAGCCAAATGGGTAAACATCAGAAAAGCTAACATACAATATACTCATGTGGGATTGTAATTTGGTTTGATTTTAGCTTAAATACATAAGACAAGACTTGTAATTGCAATGCATTTTCTAGACACAATAGCAATATGATAGTAAAGGGCTCCAGAGTTACAAAGAAGCTTGTAAGGCTTCCTTAGAAATGAAGTAATCAGAAAGCAATCTCATAAAATAATTTCCCTATCCTCACTTGACTACTGAGCCAACAAAACAATGTTAGATGTAGTTGCATATACATTAATGATGTGCCAATCTCAGCATATTTCAAACAGCAAGAATGCAATGCGCTTGGCCTTGGATGGAGGCAAATGAGAAATATTTCATTTTCCATGCTATCCTTTCTTCTTCTATTGTTGAGCTCAATTACAGAGCCATGATGAGACTTTAAATTCTTAATATTGCTCCCTTGGCAATTTGCACTTGTATAGCATTTTCTTAGGAAGAACCATGTTATGGAAGCAACATTTTCACCAACACAGGCACGAATGGATCATGTCTTATATATCCTGGATGAGCTGGCAAAGTCTCAAGAAATTAATTCAGTCCGTGAGCAACTCCTTGCAACTCACTAATACAAAAGCCTGTATCATAAAAAATGCAATAGATAGAGACTAGCTTAGCTTGATTACTCCTTTTTTTTTTTTTTTTTTAATATCTGCCTTAAATTCCAATTGCTGAAGCTGGAAATATTGAACTCATAAAACAGCAAGTAAGAAATGTTTACTGGATATTGCATTAAAGATGGGTTATATCCATAAAGCGTGGGTGGAATAGTTCTTGAGCTAGTTACTTTTTTCTTATCTTACAGTTTAAGATGTCTGATGATATAATACAGATTGAAAAGTACCAGTGATTAAAATGTACATAACTAAGAGAGTTGTGCTACCACTGGGAAACCATCTGTCCCTCCAAGTTGTATAGCCCCCAAAACAGGTAAGCACAGGTCACACAAGGGATACATAAATCACACAGCATTGCTCTGTCCAGACATATGTTTTACAGAACGCTACTACGGGCTCACACCCCTTCTCTGAAATGAAAGTTCCTCTCAGCCATGATACAGCTGTTACTCAACACTGGGCTGTTTATTCCCAAATCTACCATCGCAGTCTCTGGCCCTGCTCTGCATTTTAGTTTGTAGCTCTGCACCTGGAATAACAACCCTCTATAGCTCACTGAAGAAATATATCTGTAAACATGCAATACATTAGGGGCAATGCAACTGAGCATATAAGAAGCCTGGTTGGTACAGGGGTAAGGTATTTCAGGACATCCAGAACAATGTTAGGTCAGTGACTTACTGAGGCTATAAAGAAATATAACCCTTTTCTCCGTATATGCCATAATATGCTGCTGTCCACACATGATGCCTAGAAGCCAGACAGTAACATTTCATTAAATTAATCCATTACAGCTCCTGGCAACTGTGTTTAAAGAGGGAGCAACAGAGCACATTCACCAGACAAAACAGCATTTGTCTCTTAGCCCATTGCAGGCTATCCTAATCTCGGCCATCTATCAGCGCTCCTGGTTAACTGGAGAGGTCCCAGAGGATTGGAGGCTTGCTGATGTGACTCCCATCTTCAAGAAGGGCCGTAAGGAGGATCCGGGGAACTACAGGCCTGTTAGCCTGACCTTGATACTGGGGAAAGTAATGGAGCAAATCATCTCGGGTGAGATTGCATGGCACGTGCGTGGTGTCCAGCGGATCAGGCCCAGCCAGCACGGGTTCACGAAGGGCAGGTCGTGCTTGACCAACCTCAACTCCTTCTATGACTGGGTGACCAGTCTGGTGGATGAGGGAAGGGCTGTTGATGTAGTCTACCTAGACTTCAGCAAAGCCTTTGACACGGTCTCTCACAGGCTTCCTCTGGGGAAACTGGCTGCCCATGGTCTGGACAGGTATACACTTCTTTGGATAAGGAACTGGCTAGAGGGCCATGCCCAATGGGTAGTGGTTAATGGAGTTAAGTCCAGCTGACAACCCGTTAAAAGTGGTGTCCCCCAGGGGTCGGTACTGGGGCCCATCTTGTTTAATATATTTACTGACGACTTAGATGAGGGGATTGAGTGCACCCTCAGTAAATTTGCAGATGACACCAAGTTGGGAGGTGGTGTGGATCTGCCTGAGGGTAGGGAGGCCCTACAGAGGGATCTAGATAAGCTGTATCACTGGGCTGAGATGAATGGGATGAGGTTCAACAAGGCCAAGTGTCGGGTCCTGCACTTTGGCCGCAATAACCCCAAGCAGCGTTACAGGCTTGGGGATGAGTGGTTAGATGATTGTGAAGAAGAAAGAGACCTGGGAGTGTTGGTTAATGTTCGGCTGAACATGAGCCAACAGTCTGCCCGGGTGGCCAAAAGGGCCAACAGCATCCTGGCCTGCATTAGAAATAGTGTGGCCAGCAGGAGCAGGGAGGTGATCATCCCCCTCTACTCAGCACTGGTGAGGCCGCACCTCGAGTGTTGTGTTCAGTTCTGGGCCCCTCACTACAGGAAAGACATTGAGGCCCTGGAGTGTGTCTAGAGAAGGGCAATGAAACTGGTGAGGGGTCTAGAGCACAAGTCTTATGAGGAGCGGCTGAGGGAGCTGGGATTGTTTAGTCTGGAGAAGAGGAGGCTCAGGGGAGACGTCATTGCACTCTACAACTTCCTGAAGGGAGGCTGTGGTGAGGAGGGGTTTGGCCTCTTCTCCCAGGCAACGAACAGGACCCGGGGAAATGGCCACATGTTGTACCAGAGAAGGTTTAGGTTAGACACGAGGAAAAACTTTTTCTCTCAAAGAGTGGTCAGGCACTGGAATGGCTGCCCAGGGAGGTTGTGGAGTCACTGTCCCTGGAAGTGTTCAAGAGGCGTCTGGATGAGGAGCTGCGAGATATGGTTTAGTAGCTTGTGGTAGCAGTGGTAGTGAGAAGACGGTTGGACTAGATGATCTTATAGGTCATTTCCAACCTTGTGATTCTGTGATTCTATGATTCTAATGAATATCTGATTCAGTCACAGTCTAGCACAGTTGCCTGTCACAGTGAGCAGCCAGCATCAGATGCCTTGCAGCTCAGGGATGTTTGTGTACAAAACTAGTTCAACCTCTACCCTCAAGTGCCTGCTAATTCAGCAGGGAGCTCATACATCTTTGCAATGCAACTGCCACTATTGAGTGACCCGGTCACACTGCTGACTACTGCCCCTAAACAGAAGTCCTGAGATAAGACAGTGAAAAGCAGATTGTATGAAAAGTGAGTGGAATTGTGGCCTAGCAACAAAAAACAGCCAACTATTTTCTGATTACATGTATTACACTTGGTTATGAATGCATGGCTTCAAACCACACATCCAGACACACAAACTAGAAGTGTTATCATCACGTTACAGTTGTCAGGCAAGTGCTTACAACAGGCATCCCAGCAGGTTTGGAAGAAGGATGCCAAAGGACAAGACACCAGAATGGAGTCTGGGTAAGGATGAAACTCACGTCTCTCCTTGAGATAAGTTCCCAAGTATGGCAGCAACAAGGCAAACGTTACCAGTGTTTGTCAGTTCAGCTAACTGCATATTCCCTTTAAGAATTTAATCTCATTCCCAATTTCTTCTTAGTTTATTGCCTTAGAGGCAAGAATATTAATCTTGCTCTGTGCAGGAGATCTTCTATTTCCTTCCAGGATATTTGAAAGTATTGCTTTTAGTTCAACAACACATTTTTATTCTTAGCATGTTGCTTCCTCCCTGCCAATATTTCAGCTTCATCACTAATTTATGAACCATCAGTCTGGTGAGAATCAGCCCTAGACTGAGAAAAAGAGTTCCTGCATTTATTTGTCTCAGTCTGTAAGATATGCTACTTTTCTCTTTAATAGGAAGCGTTGTTTTAAAAAATATATATATTTTGAAAAGTGAGGTTTACATTCGTACACTCAGAGAATTTGGTGCGTAGATTGGAGACCTAAGACAGGTAGAATGGTATTATATCAAAAGCTTGTTAATCTTCCCTTACATGCAGGGAAGCCTGTAGTGGGTTTTTCAAAGCACCATGGAGAGTTCCCAGCATCCACAGAAATGATGAAATGCCTCTGGGAAATCTGGCTCTCCATGAAAAGAAATCAGAACAAATTATATCCCCAAACCTTTCTGTGACAGGAAATGTAATGAACATAATTAGGGTAGATAAAGCTATGGCCACAATGCAAAGGGAGTTATCTAGAGGGGAGCTATCTCTTCTTTCGTGCATGTATTGCCAGGAGATATCTAGGATACTGCTACTATAAAATTAAATGTAATTGTTCCTAGACAACAGTATCTTTCTTAGGTACAATCCAATACTATCCCTTCTGCCCCCCAATTCCACAGTGGTTGTTTGACAGAGCTGCTTTCCTAATTTGGGCTCTTCTGTTCATTTCATGCCTTCTGATACAGTATGAGAGCTATCTTTCCCAGAGGGCAACCCACCAGCACTCTTCTCTCTCCTTAGTAAGCAGCCTAAGGGATCTAGGAGATCCCAGATCCCTTCTGACCCTCATACTTCATAAGAAGTAAATTACTTCTTAATGAGACTAACAACACATTTAAGGGGAGGGCATTAAAAAAGTTAGGTGACCAGACAATACAACAGAGGAGAAAAATCTCTTATCCCTTTCTAAGCATTTAGAAAGGTGTAATGTCAGCATAACTCCACAAAATAGAGTACATGGGGATACAACAGCAAGTTAATTGAAAGCTCTTTTAAATATTAACATGGGAAAAACAAAACAAATGAAACAAATAAAGAAAAACAACAACTCAACACAACAAACCCTCCAAAGCAAAACCTGCTTCTCCTGGAAGTGTTAAATGCCTTTTAGATTATTTTGCATTACCTTTCCTGTGTTACTTGTGCTTTTTCTGTTATTTCTTGACTAGTTTTGCATGGAAGTAGAACAACAAAAAATTGGAATGGGAGATTATCTCTGCTCCATCCAACATTAATGGAAGAAAAATCAAGTATCCAATAACACATCAGGGTGCTGCTAAAAATACAGCTGTGCTACACACTGAAGGATTCTCCCCAAAACAGAAGTATCTAAGGGGATCAGGAAAGTCTTTATGAGGATGCTTGGGAGATCCTGGGATGTGTGCTGTCATAGACTTGTACACATTCAGTCTCATGAGGCGGTCTCTGACTCTTACAGTGGAATGGAATTTGCTCACCTGATCCCCATGTTTCCAAATTTGTGTGTGAGAGCATGAAGATATCCATAATTCATCTATTGTAAGTAAAACATTAGAGACTCCAGTTTTGAGAAAGCTTTGGATGCTTTACCATGTATCACAGCAATAGATTTAATTCCCATGCCACAAAACATGGTAAACTGATTGTTCAGAGAGGTGGTGATGAAGAATGGGTGAACTGGCGCAAGTAAGAGTAAGAAAGAATTTGGATGGAAAACGAGCAGTTGCAGAGCTCCTACACAAAACCACCCCAGCTGTTCTGAGCAACCAATTTCTAATCATCTCATTATGGAAACCCATCTAGAGTCAACAGGAGGAGTAGCCTTATTCCCTGCAGTACCAGGAGTAACTGTGGTCGGCACACCTGCATGACACCAAAGGGGAGATGGAACCACATAATGTTTGTTTTGAACCAGATTGTTTTCTTTCTGAGCTGTGGTACACATTTTACCTGAATTTATTAATAAAGTACAGTTTTACAGATTACAGGATGATACTGAGTGTATTTGAAAGAAGTGAAAGGATAGAAATAAAACAAGGAGGGTCCTGGTACTGGAGACTATTACTCCACAGATAGCAGCTGTACAATTACAGCTGTAATAAAGACCATGCAAGTGACTTAAAGACACAATAAATTCGAAATGACAATTAAACTGGCAGCACATCAAAAAAGACAATGTGACATCGGTAGTATAGCTAGCATCTTTTAAGTTGGGGAACATTTACAGGGCTCTGGAGCCAGGATGACTTTTCAATTTTGACTGTGATGGCATATAAAAAGCCTATGTAAGCTGAACAGAGAGAAAAACAGCTCTATGCAAGTGAGCACAGTATCCTGGGACAACATGATGAAAAAAAGAAAGCCAAGATATTGCAGAGAGAACATCAATGGGACCCACTGAAAGCTGAGACAATTTACATAACTGCAGTGTGTTCTGCAGCACCTATCACACATGCTTAAGCTCCTGGTGATACTGCAAGTGTGTACATATCCCCCTGTCCCAATACCTCAATTATTTAATAGGATGGTTACCTTGTTCACACCGTCTGCCATCGCTTGTAGTGTTAGCTCTCTAGGTCCATCCACAGTCTTGCCATTATCAGTTGGTCCCCAGCTGGCACTGTAGATATCTATGACCTGAGGCATATGACTGATAGAGGAAGCCTCAATAATGTCTGTCATAAATGGCTGGTCAAGCATCCGAATACCTGTGGATTTAATCAGCATAAACATGATATCACCTAGCAGAAGAGTAAACATGATATCACCTAGCAGTACCCGAGTAACTCCCCCAGACCCATTGGCAGTTTTGGTCACTCAGCAGTTCTGCACCCACCATACACTTTGCATCAGGGTGTGCTTACCTCCCAGCAGGATGCAAGCATGTAAACACCCAGCCATAGCAAAGTGGTGTGGCCCAGAAAGAAAAAACTTCACTGCTTTCTAAGTATATAGCATCATTCATCTGCTATGTGAAAACACTTCAAAAACATTCCTGTTAAGCAATCTCAGCATTTTATAATAATGAAATATTACAAGTATGTAGATCATACTTTTTATATAGGAATTGCATCAGAGTTTCAGTGATACGATTCAAGGATGTGTCAACTTTATAAACCTCAGAGTACTGTCCCAAAGCAAGGCAGAATGTAGGACAGAGGCAGTCCAAGCCCTTGCATCTATCATACTCCCCCATGCAGGACAACGGTGCTGACAGCCATCCTCTGGGCCTTTGGATGAGACCTGAGCAGCCAGGGACGCATTCCAGATCTCATTATGGCCTTGAATTGAAGTTTGGTGTTTTTCCAAACAGCTTCAGGACAGAGATGTCAGGCAGAAGTCAGCACCACAGAGCCAAGCAGTGTGAATGGCAGTAGGAGTTTGGTTTGGAAGCCAGTGCTTTCACTGTATGCAATACAAAATCCACGTGCCAAACAAGGCTGGAAAGAGTGGTATTTGGAAAACTGACCCAAGATGGATATTCCTGACCTGCTAATTTAGGCTAGAAACTACAAAGTGAATCTCAGTGACTGAGAAAACGCTTGACGTGCTCGTAAAATGTAGCTCTGCACTGAAACCACAGAATTAATGACTAATCCTAGGGAAATGAGGGACAACAGGCAGAGTCGAGCCATTCTGGTTTGACTCTAGGGGAAAAAAAAAAAAAAAGAAAAAAAAAAAAGAGGTAAAAGAAACAAAGCACACAATTCCCCAGATCCTTGCTTACCAACTTCTAATCCAATCTGCAAACACACTTTTGAATCATGTCAGATGCGGACTACCAGCTCCTATTAATTTTCCACTGACCACACGGTGGTGCTGCAGGAGCACACTGTCCTCATACACGAAAGCAACATTCCCCCACATCACTGGGGATCTTGCTACAGAGCAGGCAAATCTGAAAGGCTGTTTGTCTTCAGAAAAGGCCTTCAGCTTTCAATCTTTAAACAACCAGTTTGATGCAATAGATTTTACTACAAATAAATGTGAGGTGCTGCTAAATTCCCACGCCTTAATTCACAGTCCTCTAAAAGTGATAGCCAGAATGTACATTCCATGAAACGTTGCATCCTTGGAAGACACATCATCATTACTGGTGGAGAAAGGCAAGCACCAGACCTCCAGTTACTAATTCCTAAGTGACACTTATGGGGGTAACTGCTTAGCACATATAGCTTGGTGTCCTGGAAGTTCTGCTTTGGAATGTGCAGGTGACAGGCAAAATGTGGCCTTCCCCTGACTCCTCTGTGTCAGCAGTGAGCCAGGCCAAGCAGAGGAAGCAACGGGTGCATTTATGATGGAGTATGCACTGGGGAATGAAATGTAATTCCTAAGCACCCATCTCCACTTGCTACTCCCTCCCTAACATTGTGGAGCAACTGTACAGTGAGGAAAATGGATTTCTTTAGGATGAAACTCAACTGACATACCCTGTTCAAGAGCTCAGCTCCAATCTCTGTACTCTGTACTCAGTCCATCAGGGCAGAAAAAAAGCTACCTCAGAGTAAAAATATCCAGTACACCTGAGGAGAGAATGTTAAGTGCTAAGTGCCAGCCAGTCCGCTCTGGGCATCTGTTCTTACCACTCCACATCCTTTATTAGAGGGGAGGAAAACAA
This sequence comes from Meleagris gallopavo, assembly GCF_905368555.1. Lineage (NCBI taxonomy): Eukaryota > Metazoa > Chordata > Aves > Galliformes > Phasianidae > Meleagris > Meleagris gallopavo. Next base: position 5,835,645 of record NC_139405.1, on the reverse strand, counting down.
CAACTGCAGAGATTTACAGCACTGCAGGGCCTGCACTGTGAAAGCCTAAAGCATACAAGCAGCATGGGATTTGCCTTTTCAAGTACAGGTTCCAAGTGCAGCAGGAATTTGCACCTTCTCTCCTGAAAAATAAGATTTGCCACAAACGATTGTGTCACGACGCAGGAAAGGAGCACTGAAAATGATAATACAGAGGTTAGCAAAATGAGGAATTGCATTCCTTTGCAATGTCATTGAAGAAGCTACATAGGGCCCTCAGTGAAGGCAGCAGAGACTCTCCACAGCTAGTGCGAGAAGTAATAAACACATGGCCCAGTGCCAGCCTGCAGTCCTGGGCTGGGCTATGCTCCCTGTCCCTGCAGAGCAGTACTGCATGAAGCACAGTGCCGTCAGGACTGCTCGGATTGGTACTGTACCTGCCACCTTGGAGTTGTAGGCGACTCCCACACCGCAGATGTTGTTGTTGGCAGCTGCAGACACCTCTCCTGCACATCGGGTCCCGTGGCTGCAGAGGGGAAATCAGAGACACCACGTTAACCTCAGCTAACGCAGCGGTCACTCTGCACACGCTGAATAAAGGAGCATCACCCTGGTCATTGCCTTTGCCTCATTGCAGTCAGGGCCCAGCCCTTCAGAGGAAAGCCCACGGCAAACTTGAATGCTGCACTAGGATACTTGGATGAGTTCATTCCATCCTGAAGCAGCAAATAATCAGTTTCCCCTCTGCAGAGTGAATGATGCTTGCTCTGAGGTTAACACAGAGACCTGTGCTTCATTTAGCTGTGAAGTTATTCAGCCCATTCCAACTCTGGCTGTCAAGCAGCTTCTGCCTTGTGACCAGCTACTAGACAGCAGAACCATTCCTGGAAACAACAGTGTAAAACTAAGATCAGCACCAATCCCTGCATTTTTGCAACCAGGCCATGTAACACCTATTACTTTGAGCCCCTTGAATACATTTTTCTCCTCAAACATCTATCAGATACGTATCACTGCCCACAAAGAATGCTATGGAAAGAGGTGGTGCAGTGTCAAGCTGGAGTAGCAGAAGAGAACCACAAGGACCAGCACATTCCCTGGCAGCAGAGCTGTGGCCAAGGGCATCCATCCCTTCCAGTGCCCAGCTGCCAGAAGAGCCACAAGCTGGCACGGAGCTGCAGCTTCAGTGCTCAGATAGCCTGCAGTCAGCTTGAATGTGAGATGCTTCTGCTCTGACACCGAGGTCCACGCTCAGCCTGATGTGCAGCATTTCAAGAACACTCAGTGTCTCTGAAGTGCTTTACAGCTCTTAGAACAGACCCTGCTGCTGCAGGTGGCTGCGAGGCAGGCTTACAACAAGGCAGATCACATTTTCCTTCCTCTTAATTCACCACAGAAATTAAACCGCAGAGAAGATAGAGAAGGGCAATATAATCTCATTTTAAAACAAATAGCAGATACAGCAGAGAGACAAGTGAAACCTATGCTGCTGTCAGTTTGGTTTCCTTTGAGATGCGTCGATACCAATCTTTTCCACCACTCACATCCATCCACGCCGCCTTCCAGCTGGCATTGCTCCTACAGCATGCTAAGGACTCGTGCAATTAGCAGTGCTGTCTTCTAGAGGCTGTGTCCCAGACAAACCATCCCCAGGGGCAGCAGGATTGTTTTGTTTTAATCATCTTTTTTCTCCCTCTGTCCTTTTTAAGCACCCCTGGCAAAGGTGAGTCTAAAATTAATCAAGGGGCGAGAAGGAACACATTCTTTTTATCGCCTCACTCAGAAGAGGGTATTTTTCAAGGTAGCCTCCAGAAAGAAAACAACTGCTCTCAAATGCTCAAAGTGCTGTGATCACGAAAGATCGCAGGCAAGTTCCTTTTAAAAAGGGAGCAGAGAGGTGAGTGGTGAGGACTTCTTCAGCTGCTGGAGAGATTTCTTTCAACAACCAAGCAGGTTTTCCCTCGTGCCCTTGTTCAAGGACCTGTGAGGAAACACACCGTTGCTAGGCATTCGTTATCTGGTGGCCTGTGGGACAGCTACAAGCCACAAAGTGGAATAAACGGCTTTGGTAAAAAACTGCCTTGACTGAGGCTGGGTGCAAAAAAAGTTAAATAATATGGGTGGCACCGTCAGGTGGACTCTGTCTCGCAGAGAGAAAAAATAGGAGGACTGTTGGAAGGTCCTCTCCCCTTTCTCCCCTCCACACTGGCCCAAATGATGGAGGCTGCAAGCAGCCCTGCTCCAGCAGCTCGGGGTTCAGGTAATGTGCTGCTGAATGGAGGGGAAAAAATAAGTCACACGTGAGCTACCGCAAATGCATTTGGTTGAATTATTAATGGCAAATAGCAGACTTTTCTAATTTAAGCCTATTTGCTGTTCATGTATCATTGATAAATCCATTGCGGTTTCTACGAAGTGACCTGTCTCATGGGCACAGATCACAGCTTCCTTCTCTAATGTTCATCTCTTTGCTGCATTCCAGTCTTTAAAACGAGGGGATAAAACATATTCGAGAAAATATTTTCACCTACGAATGAGATACATCAAAGGCAAAGTGGATATTAGCACATTGAGCAGCTTTTTTAATGAACACAGTATAAATGCAAACATTTTATGTGAACATGTGTGAAAAATTATGGTGGACTGGAAAACAGCTTTGCCTATCTGAACTAGTTATCAAAATTTGACTCCTTCATTTTGGAAACCATTTCTATTTCTGAAGCCCACTGCCAATCCTATTGCACGTTTCTTCTATTTAGATGTTTTCGAGCAGAGGTGTCCCCAGTTTTCAGGGGAAGTTGTTTTTTTCCTGCTTTGAAATACATCAGCAAACAGCAAAAGACAGAATTCTGCCTTCCTGATGCAAGGTGTCTGCAGGAAGGGCTATGCTGAGCTGCAGGCTCAACAGTGGGGATGAGCAGCCTGTACCAACCACCTCAGGTGCTTGCAGTGAGCAGCAGTCAAATATGCAGAGCTCAAAGGAACATTTTTGTAGGGCAAATGCTGTCGCCTTTTCATCTGCATGATGCTCGCAGCCTCTGAGCACTGTGAGAGCATTGCATAGAGGGGGACCTACTTGTGGAAGGAGCCACTCCACCTGCATGTGAATGTGCAAAGAACCTGCAATAATGCTGCGGCTCTTGCTTCCCTTACAGGGTAATGCTGCAGACAGAACGAGCTGCTGGATATAAGAATTCTCAATTAGTGCATTGTTTGCAGTGTATTGATTGGAAAAAAAAAAATGAAGAAGAGGGGAGCAGGTGTTTTTGCTCTGTTAATGAGCACTGTCTGGAAACCAAAGGAAGACTCAGTGGGGTTCTGTTAGAATACATAATAAATAAAGGCCCTCCTTTTTTTTTTTTTTTTTTTAACCTCTGAAGATTTCCAAGACAGGGAGTATTGGAGAATATGGATTTCCAAGACAGAACGACAGCAAATTCTCATCCGAGAGAATATACTGAATAAGAAGCTATAGCAGTGGAAATATTTTTATCCCAACAGAAAGCTGCGATCTCAGTGCTCTGAGATGGAGAGCCTTGTGCATGCCCACAACACAAAAAGAGGGCTGTACAGAAAGACCAAGCTACCCCTGACTCCCACAGGTACCTCTGCACCACGCAACATGCTACCTGCCATATCCCAAACGTTATGTAGGAGTAGGTGTTAAAATCACTGTCAGTTCCTAAAGCGGGCTCTAAAAAAGCACTCTGAGTTCTGGGGGGCTGCCTCTGCTTTTGGGAACTGGGCTTGGTTCAGGTTTGTGCACTCGGCATTCCCCACCCCAATATGGTGACCTCCATCATCTCCAAGCCATGGGTCTAAGCACAGTAAAGCAGACAGTGCAGTAAGGATGGGAATAAGTAACTCTGGTGCCCAACCATCTGTGTGCCTCTGCCCTAACAGCAGCCCAACTGCCTGCCTGCCTGCAGCTTCCTGCCCACAGCACCGAGTTGTCCCCCTCTAAAACCCACTCTGCTTGATTTCACAGAGAGTCAGTAGCTCTCAATAAAGGCCAGAGTGCCTCCAGCAACCTTACAAAGAACAAAGTAGAATCTGTGCCTATAAGCAGAGCAGCTGGAATTAATGAAATACTCCATGCAAAAACCTCTTCCTTTTTTTCTTAAAGACTAATGACACTTTGCACATGCAGCTGGCAGCTCACAAAAGCCCCTTGGTTCATCTTTCTAAAAAACAGTCTTCTGGTTCTTATTCTTGAATTGCTTACACAGAAACATATTCTTTATGGAAAAAGGGATATTATCCTATTTTGAGACTGATCTCCTGCATGCATAAAATTCAGTGGGTGATACAGAACTTACTGCAAACTGAGCAAAATGGAGTCTTTATTGTAGATTGTTTTGAATGGTTTTCTTGTGTAACTGTAGTCTATCCAGAAGCACCTGTGCAGTTACACACATGCATGGACTGTCACAGGCAGGCAGTTGTAAGCACCAGGTAATAATAATTCAGGAGTCAGGAGTTATGACAATAGCTTATGGGCAGCCACATCAGCATAATTAACAATATAGTATAGAAATATGCAGAGAAAAACATAGCTACAACTACTCCTGAACAACTGGGTACAAGTCGAGGAGTTCTTGGATTGTGCTGGCAAGAAATGGCTGCTTTACTGATGTGTTGCTCTGTGATTTACCTTGCAAGGCAGAAAATCACCTGTCCCACCAAAGAGAACTCATGGCTCATGACAAAGAAGGTATTATTTTTCTGGAAAAATTAATCAAGAAGAAATTCAGCAAAACAATTGCTACTTTTCCCCTCCTGACAATCTCTCTTCCAGCTGGAGCATCAAAGCAGAATGCCATTCTCAATATTTACACATCAGGGTGCAGATAACCATGCTTCTTACTCTCAATTCTTCCCTTGCGAGCCCAAATTCAGCCAGAAGCCCTGAGGCCAGGGGCCCTGCCACATCCAGGATGCTCAAGGCTTCCCTAAGAGAATTCAGGAGGTACCTCTGCCTCCGGTGCTACCTTGCTGAACACGTGAGGACTGTAAACTGTGCCCTACTATAAAATATTTGATAGCAGCACAACTGGTGTTAATGGGGCTTGGCAGAGCACACATAGTTTTATGAAGTTCTACACTGAAAATGACACAATCAACCATTACCCACTAAAGCTAAATTTAATTTTCCTCTGTGCCGCTCCACAACTAAGTGATATCCTTCTTCTACAAAGATCCTTCTCTTAAATAAAGCAAGAAAGGCAGCAGACCTTCACAAATTAGAGTCTTTCTCTGACTTTCCATTCACTAATTGGATTCACGCTAATTTAAAAGTGTCAGATGTCCTTTCCTGAAGTAAAGGAGAAATATCATTGGCATCTCAGTTTGGCTGAAAAATAGCCAGTCTCTGAAAGATGTAATTGGGGACATGGTAGCTCCTAAATTTATTTGATCCAAGAAGCCTGTGTCTGAGGTGGAAGCACAGCTGCCCCAAATCTTTCTTGTGCTACCTGACTGAAGTAACACTGATTTCTTCAAAAATAGAAGCCAACAAAGCAAAAAGAAAAAAGACCCACACATCCAAAACTCAGAGGCCATTCATGTAGCTGTACTGAGAGATGAAAACTACAGAAAATAGGCCTAAAGTATTTCTGTAAGTACTATGATTGAGCCCTGATACTGCTATGAGTTTCCAAATCCTCACTGCTGCTGCTATATAAACTCTGATGACATCAATTATATTTATATCTAGAAGACCTTTGCAAACTTCCTTGGAAATACTCTGAAACAAGTTTTACAAATCTAAGCCAAGACCTATCCGAGATCCTGGGGAATGTGGCTGAAGAGCTAAAGAAGGAAAAGTGAGTATTGGGCAATCATGATGTGTTAGGACAAACTAAGCAACAAACACAACTGTGCTATGGTTCCAGGTTTAAAACACAACAGAGCAGGTTCCCAGCTAGTGTACAAGGACTTCAATTCCTAGCCTGAAATGCTACTCCAGCACAGTCCTTAAATCGTGTTGAAAAGGCAGATGATTCAGAACTTATATAAGACTTAATTGTTTTTAAGCTGGTCATTCTACACCATGCTGCTTTTCAGCCTCCTTAGTTTACAATCAAGAGAAAATATCATTTCTTCCCACTCCAAAGCCTTTTTCTGTCAGGCTCCAATCTGCATAAAATTCCTTCCTCCAGCTTACTCTCTTAAAAATTAAACAGCAGTCATACAGCATTGGATGCAGTAGATGGGAAAACCATTAGAATTGTATTAAACTTACAGAGCTAGCTTATTATATTGTCATAGGATAGATGACAGAAAATTCTGTGTGGCTATCACCCATAAAAGCAATTTAAATATATACTCTTGTGAAGTGGCACCTTCATTTGAATACTACAATGAACCATTTTTAAACCATCTATGAAATGACATTAGAGATTATCTAAAAAATGAAGTCAGAAGTAACATACAATTTTATAAACTGTAGTGACACTGAAGCTACCATTTTGGCCAGCACAGAATCTAGCAGAAAATATGCATTGCACAAATCTTAGCAAATACTTTTAATTTCCTGTGCAAACAGAAGTGAACAGCAAGCCACTCGAAACCCACTTACCTGTTGAACCAGTCATCTGTATAGCGGGGGTAGGGATAGGGATCATTACTGCTGAAATCGTAGCTAGCTTGGGCATTCTGCAAAACACAAAGTTCAGTGAACATGCAGGAAAGCAGACGTGCTAGGTAAAGCAGGACACACATACCCAATATTAGGTATTGGGTTCTTTTTTCTCCCCTGGAAAAGAAAAATGTCATTCCTTCTCTGTGAAATTCTGGTTATGTTTCAGCAAACACCATTTTGGACACTCAACACCACTCCCAAAAGTGCTTTATAAGAGGATTTAGGTCCTGTTTCAGTTTAATTTGATCACCTTGCCAACATTTTCACGAGCTATTAGGCTACGTAGTGCGGCAGGACAAAAATTAAACAACGTTTTCCAATCAGTATTAGAAATGACCACACTCTCAGGGTCCTCCTTCTAACTAAGAAAAACACATTTCTAAACCATTTCAATGGCTATGAAATTTTTCTCAGAATTCTAATGTGAAAACTGCATTAATGTTCAGGACACGTGTCAAAATTCTCTTAGCATATTTTCTTGATCCTTCAGTTGTTTGAACAGTTTCATAAACGTGGCTGTTGGACCCTTCTGAGAATGCCATCCTAGCCTCTCCTTTTTACACAATCTAAATCAGTCATGACTTTGCCCCATCAGCAGAGCTGAGGACACTCAGCAACTTTTTGATGCTATATTTGAGAAGCAACTGGAGAGTTTCAGAAAGTCAAGTGCATCTTCTTTCTTCTCTCTCAATGAAAAGAAATAAATTAAGGGTGACTGAAAATTAAGCTTTTAAAAATATTTAGAAGCTTCCTCCCAACTGTATGATCACAGAGTTTATATTTTAATAAACACCATACACAAGGAGTAGAATTATGTTAATTCTTAATTAATGTACTTACATTCTTTTTAAGATTTGGCTGAGCATGCTATTGAAGATAATTTGAGACTCGTGTCTGAATAGTTTTGCTCCTAAAAACATTCCTTTTCAGCAAATTCTCAGCTTCAGGGGTGCAGGAATAGGCAGTCCATTGGTAGCACCAAAGTGTTTGGATTTTAGATTCAAAATCCCTAGCTCCCAAAAACTCTTGTGCCAGAATGAAACAGAGACAACACTGTCCTTGACTCTTGGAGGATAAAATGAAGTATCTTTCTGGTTACTGTCCAATGAGTTTTTGGGTCATCATCCCAGAGAGCTTGGTTCGCTATATTCAATATGGACAATAAATATTCTGCAGTATTTGAATGGAGTCCAGGCTTGCAGAATGCCAGCCACGTGGTTCAGTGCTGTTCTCCAGCTCAGATATAGCCAAATACCTTTACAAGCATCTTTATTGATCTCTCAGTATCTCTAAACTAAGGCCCTGATTTTCAGCCTTAAGATGCCTGCTAATAATTTCAGCTGTAGCCACAGGTTCTCAGTGCTTCTGAGCCTCTGTGCCCAGGTGCATGTTTAATTTACCTCTTTTAATTATCACAACTGCTTATACAGCACTTTGAATGGCATGGATCAGTACGAGCAAAGAGTAAATAGAATATGACTTTTCAGCTGGGGAGAAAGGGGAACTTGACAGTTGCCTATAAATCACAAATAGCACGGAGAAGGTGGACAGGGAGTTATTTACTACTTCTCATAATGCAAGAACTAGCAGGAATCCACAGAAATTACCAGAGGGGAGATTTAGAAGCAGCAGAAAACAGCAAGAAGTGCTTTTCCACAGAGCATGTAGTGAGTTACAAAATTCATTGGCCCCCAGCAATACAGAGGTCAAAAGCCTGAAGAAAAAGAGGTTAGACAAATTAATAGAAAATGAATCTGGAAGGGGCATTAGATGCTGTGCTTCCTCCTTCTCCAGTAGTCCAGAAAACTGCAAACACTGGAAGCCAGGAGGCCACAACCATGTAGGCATCTCACGGCCTCTGGCCTGGTGACTGTGGTGCTCCTCCAGCACCCACTCCTGGCTGGCTGTTGCTGGAGACTCCTTCTGCTATTGCAGGAATTTCATGAGTAACACAAACTGTTCTGTGAGATGTGGCAACTCACACAAGAGATGGATGATGTACCACAACTAGGGTCCTGTGTGACAAAAGCTCTGGGCAGCCTGGTCTGGTGGTTGGTGACCCTGCACACAGAAGGGGGTTGAAACGTGATGATCATTGTGGTCCTTTTCAACCCAGGCCTTCTTTTTTTCTATGAAAAAGCTTGTGGCACAAATATCCTATCTCAGTGAAACAGAGGAGGTTTGGATTCTGCAGTGTTCAGGGGAGTTGCAACAAGGATTTGCATAAGGGGCCAGGTCTCATCCCACACATGGCACTAAGAAGAAATGAGTATTAGTAAAAACAAATGAGCTTGTCAACAGATGATCCAGTCCTGCTCTTTATTAACAAGCGCAGTATCTACTCCTAGCAGGACAAGGTGGAAAAATGCATCTTATGGTGAAGTTAAAATAGAAATGATGATTCTCTGAGCAATTTAATTAGAAGACAAAATCTACTCTGTCAGTCTAGACTTGGAAACCTTTGCAGATAAATGAATTCCAATCACAAATTAAATAAACTTTCTTATATTGCTGCCTTGGACTAGACGTGGCCTGGAAACAATGCAGACTGCAGATAACTAAGCTTAGTTCCAGTGATTTCAGATCTTTTTCACACAGATATGTGCTAACTGGGTACTAAATGTAATTCAACCTATTGCCAATTCCTTACTCAGTTAGAACTTCTGGTTTCACTCTGGTTTCACTTCATTGTATGGATGAGAATTTAAACTCAGTTGTGAGTCAGCTCAGGTTTTTTCCTCATCTGGAAGGAACGCAGTCGTACTGACATGGGCTCTAAGTTGACAGGAGGGCTGCTGAGGCTGATTTTTCAGGAAAACATGAGACATTCAAGCTCATCATGAAAGCTGTCAACCACTCTGTTAATTTCCTTGTGCAGAGAATTATAGATGGAAAAGTCCTTCTAGCTGTGCAGGCATACCTCTTGTGTCTAGAATGGTGATGGGAAAATGGATTCCACAAATGATTCAGCCCACTCTGCAGCAGACTGAAGCTCTGCTCTATGCCCCATGTAACCAACAGTCAGACTATAGAAAGGTTGCTTTATGCAGGCTACAAACCACATCGCACAACGCTCTTCCAAATCTTCCAGTTTTTACTCACTTGATTTTGGGTGGCTGCACTCGGAGGAAAAAAGATATCTAATTTAGCAGGAACCATCGACAAAGTGCAAAATTAAGAAGAATTCTTGGAAAGAAAACAACTGCTGACTGCAAGATTTATCTTCATTAAGGTCTTTGGAAAAAGACAGCAAGTTTCATCTTCATAAGCAAACATTCTGCCCACGCTACGAAAGCTGTGGAACTGGTAATGAAACAGCACTGAGTACAAATGGACTGCTTCAAGTTCCTAATTTAAAGATCAAATTCTCAAATATCTAAGCTAGAACATATTTTTTTTTTCCTTCCCTGCTCCCCCCAACCCCTACAGCACTGGATCAAAAAAGGAATGGCTTCAGTTGGTAGCCGAAATGAATCATCTTGTGTTTTGGGAAGTGGAACACTAAAATCTGTGACCTGCCGTTCTCATCCACAGGCTGGTCCTTCCAGCAGGCAGCAAGAGGCTGTTTATCACTAACTCAGGAATGAGGTGGCAATGAAAACCAGTGCACATGAAGATCTGCAGCAGCACAGTGAAATAAAAATATATTGCCTTTCAACTCATGTGATTTGGTTTTCCAATTTTAATGTCCTACCAATAGGTATTTCTCTTAGACTTGATTTGTCTGTCTGATATTTGGTTGTCAGTATCTGAGGTAGTCGCCCAGTCTTTTTCGACCATCAGTGGAATGATCAGACTCAGGAAGCAACTCAGTGCCGTCAGTTTTAGGCTGGAGTCTAGACCAGGACGAGTCCTGAAGCATGGCTTTACAACAAGATCAATCCTACCCCCTGTGTTCAATCAATACCAGTCCCTTGTTGTGGAAAGATTTGAACCTGACGTTCATCACCATCAGTACATAATTACATATAAGTAATTTCTACTGTATAACAGAGAATGGCTGTTTTGCTATGAAAGAGAACAATTATCTTGAATTTTAAGGCATATATCTACTTTTGCTATCTAGCTTTCTGCATCTTTATCCCAAATAAGATGCTAACAAAAAATGATGATGAGATTCTTTCAATCATTTACTAAGTAAGAGTTTATATACCAGGATTCAAATGGATGACTTTTACCTGGGTATAAAATTCAGCTGTCCTTAAAAACAAGCCTTGCCTACCCAAGAATTGCCCTGTACTTTTAAAAATATACGCAGTACCATCTTCTCTGTAAAACATTCATTCTGTATAATACAACAATAACAGTAAATCAATTGTCCCATGTGTTGCTCAGATCTGTAATAAAATTATGTACCTTGAGTAATGCAGCAAGCCCATAAATTTTTATATAGCTTTACAAGCCTCTAAAGAGTAATTCACACATAATTCTCTTTTCCTATGCTTACATGAAATTTGCCTATGCTTACATGAAAGTCCATGAAACAAACAATTAAAGACAAACGTCTACTGGCCACAATCTGATTCTATTAATGATGTTAAAGCACTGATGTATTAAGCCCAGAGATTTAAAACAAAAGGAACATTTTTAACACAACTGGCATTTGTCTTACCCTCTTCAAGAAACTGCAATTCCTTGTAGATCTGAGACAGTGAGATACTAAAAAGAGGGATACTCTAAAGAGGGAGCAAACCCCTGAGCTTAAATTACAACATACAAGCTCTTTGAGAAACTGTACTAAAATAACACTGCATGTCATATGGTGGGAAATGAAATTCAGTTTTGTAGACTCAAGCCTAAGAAAATAGAAACTCTTGCTATGAGGCAAAGAAAAGGAGGCAACATGATATTTTGCCTAGGAGGAATGCCATAAAGCTTAGAGATCACTAATGAAAGAGTCACAGCTGCTGAGTCAGTAGTCATACAGTAACCATCTTCCATAGGAACCATGCTGTTCTAGATCTTGGTTGGATTTTTTGTTTTGTTCAGAAGTGGGAATGAAAAAAAAATCTGCAAATTCTTAAGTAGCTCTGCTTTTCTGTGAGCTAATTTACATGTCCATACTTTTATCGAGCAAATCCAGAGCTGAATTCAGGACCTTGTCAACACCGAGAATACATCCACAAACGGGTTGTGTTCGAGTATATTAACCATAAAAAGTGAATTTGCTGTCAGAGAGTACTTTCATCTCCCTCCAGAGACATAAGCTTTTTACCCAGTTCTTACAGGTAGATTATAAAAGAAGGAATACTCAGTCATACCTTGAATAATTTATAAGACAGCAGTGCACTTTTCTACCATCCTCCTTTTCAAAGCAGTCACAGAAAAATAAATACAAATCTCATTTGAAACAGATGGAGAAGCATGCAAGGTCCTGAATACTACCCAAGGTGCCCATAAACCATCCTCGCATTCCAGATTCAGGTATTCATTAGAGGCTCTGCTTGTCCCAAAAGTGAGCAAGTATGTAGCACACCACAATGGTGATTTCACAACACAAAGCAAACCTCCTGCACAGAGCAGATGAGTGGAATAAAACACCAGAAAATAAGTAATACAAGTAAAAAGGTGTGAAAGATTACTGAAGTAGGGATCTTTGAAGCCATTACTTCATGAGAAGCTAACATCATTGCATTGTTCTTGATCAGTTTGCCCTGTCTGTACAGCAAAGTGTGGGTTGTCTCGCAATATTTGCTGGTTTGTTGAAATGAAGAAGATTTGGGAGGAAGCTCTGATGTGGGGGAAATGGTGAATGACCCACTTTGTCCCCTCAAGTAACTGGTCTTGCCCTTCAGCAGCCTGTTAGCTGTTAAGGAAACCACTTTCCAGCTTCCTGGATCTATTAAGAGGCCAAGAAGTCTTCCTTTAACTGGACAGATTTGTAGTTACAACTGAAAAATCTCTTACCTCAATTCTCTTAACACTCAAGAATTTAGGTTTAGGTAAAATACTAGGTAAATTACAGCCAAAAGAGTAAAAACTGACTATTATCAACATTTGGCTAATGCTCATTTTATAAGAGTAAAGGCATTTGAGGTAACAGATGTTACCATTTCTACTAATCCAGTTGTCAAAATTTATAGGAAGACATGTTTACTGTGTCACCTGCGATATTGCTTCTTATTTTGCAAAACAGAAAACCTGACACATCCTAGGTTTTAAAAACCAAACCAAACCAAACAAAAAAAAACCAAAACAACAAAGCAAACAAACAAACAAAAAAAGCCCCATGCAACTGAGAAAGAGACGGGGCTTGTGTTAACATTTATATCTATCTGTGGTTAAGTAGTATTATTTTTAAAATAACAGTTATGATGAAAAATAGCTTAACAAGATACCTTAAACTGCATTCTTTAGATTAGACAGATTTCCCTCATCAAGTAACTGATCAGCTTCTCTTCATCTCAGTTGGCAGTACCCCTTATTTATCACTTATCTTATTTTTTACTAATTTCTTTTCTGCAGATCAAAAAAAAACAAATGAATCAGAAAACCCAGATGAGTTACAGTGCCAGCTGGCACTTTTCGGCTTGCAATCATCCTCAAAGTAAAGCCTGCAGCTAAAATTAACTCATTAACTGTTTCACATGGGGATAAAGCACCTATGTAGTAAGTAAAGCAGTGAGACAGATCAATCTAAGGACAACAAAGTTTTTCAGTCTTCAAATAATAGAAGAAATAATCCATTCAATTCTTAGCTATCAAGACTGCTGAGTGTTTTCCCAGTACAGTAAACCAAATGGAAGGCCAGATGCATTCAGCTACATGCCGTCTAGCTCACTGTGGTTGCTTTTTGCTGTTCCTTGGCTCAGAGGTATACAGTCAAACAAGACAAAAAATAAAAGAAAAAAGAAAAATAATCACAGAATCTTAGAGAAAAATTAAGTTGAACTTTTTTTTTCGTAATTTTTAAGAGTGGAGCACATTTTTTATTCTTCCTCCACACTTTTCAGGATGATGTGGAAGAAAACTGAAGTGCACCAAAGCTGTTAATTACTTAGAATGAGAGCTCCTCAAAGCAAGTTAATTTAGAAAAAATGAGACATTTCTACTCAACCAAGCATTGCTTAAATTTCAGAGCGGATGCCAAAAAATCTCTGAGATATGCCTCTAACTTACTGAAGAGTCACTGAATATTCACAAGTAGGCAGGTTACTGAAGAAGATTAATACATCAATTACAGGTAATGAGTTCCAGGGCAAGTGGCAAATTTAAAGCTACAAGTCTTCAGCTTATGAAGTGAACTCCTTGATTTCTTTAACTCAGGGCGAGAGTATTTGCAAAGAAAAAACATGGTTTCTGAGTAGCCAGAACAAGAGAAGCCCTTGGACCATTTCATGATGTTAGCAAATATAAAGAGCAAAATGAATTTTACTGAAAAACACTATGAACACATACTTGGTACACCAATATCATGTTGGGTGCTAAGCTGCAGTAAAGGTTGTGTTTGCAGAGCTGTGATAGCAGCCAGCACTTTCAGCCTCTGTCAGGGCTGAGCTGGAAGGACAGGGAGCTAAGCTCTCTCTCACTCCTCTCAATGGGCTCAATTCAAAGCCTACCAAAACCTGCCACAGGCTTTCCTACCATAATATCACAGGCAGGATTTGGATCACATTCAACACAAAGGCCTCATTCTTAATGCCACGTGGTGGATAAGGAACATGTTTTTCCAAGAGTGGAAGAAAATCTGTAGCTCAGCTTTTGCAGTATTCAGCAGTAACTCAAGAACAGTTCTGAAGCATGACATAGGGCAAAGAGAAGCTGCTTGTGCTGGCAGAGCAAACTCTGCCCTGCAGTTGCATGGGAACATGTCCCTCCATAACCAGAGGCACTGCAGTCAGAGTCAGTAAAAACTGATCAGTTATCAGCAATGCTTCCAGCAAAGTGCACGAATACTGGACATACGGTTGTAATAGCATTCATAAAACAAAACTAGCAGGCTATTGAAACTGGGCACTTAAAACCAGTTACACTAGTTGTGCTTGTAAAAGACAGGGAAAGTGCAGCTTTGGAGAAGATGGAAATCAAGTGGCTTAGATGGTTTGGTGAGTTAGCGACGACAGACTTAGTTGATGGTGTTTGTAGAGAGGAAGAGGAGGACTGGGAGAGCTACCCTTGTTACACAAGAGCACTGAAAGTAAGAATGGGCAAGACAGTAAAGTGGATGGTTTCTCCTTGTTCTGAAAGGTTTCTCAGCTGACAAGAGAAGAACCAACTGTTAACGAGCACTGAAGCAGTTTCACCTAAATTGCATGAGTATGGATGATGACAGACACAAAAAGATGACATTGTAGGTGGATCAAAAGGAGGTGAACAGTTCAGAGAAGAACTCAGAAAACATAATGCAAGCCATTATGTACATTTATTTCATCACAGAAGCAAATAGAAGCTGATTTACATGCCTTGGAGTTACAAGGTCTTGAAGATCTACTCTTATTCCAATTGCATGCTGACCTCATTAGCATAATTTGAGTGCATTGCAAGAGAGTATTCCTGTCACTAAAATCTGTCAAGTCATGCTGGGTTCCCAGGGACCTTAATGGACTAGTTTATATGCTTTTCCATTAATTAAAAATAATGTCTTTGTTTATTCTATGTGAGAGACAGGGAAACCATTGAACAGCTAAATCCAAAATTTCAGGGAGATAAGGTGAGATTGCAGAACAATCTCATGTAAGTCTACGTGTACTATATACTGTGCTGCCGTTTATGCTTTCAAACAGTACATGATCATTCCAGACTCTTCTCTTAAATTATTCTGTTTGATTAACAGCTGATGTTTTCACAGCAATTTATTGGATGCATAAATTTAAGAAATGTCCTAGACATCATTAGCTGACAATGAGAGATTCACAATTACATCAGTCAGACATGGTATCGCTTTTGACTAATTTTTCAACTAAGTGCCTCTCACTGAATTAAAGTGATTTTGTTTCTCCCAGTAAGTGAATTGTTAAAACATGCACTAGCATTGAAACTATAAAGTCCTTAAACACAGCACAGATTTTTGTACTCTCCTTTGTACATATTCAAAGAGAGGCCTTTAATAAAATGCAGACCACAGCCTGACTGCAGGACATTGCCAAAGATCTTCCATTTCAAAGTTTAAGAGTAAAGAGTAGGGGGAATGTGTGACTGAGTTATGCATTAGCACACCCATTTAACTTTCACACAACATCTACACAGAATGGGAAGTAGCAGAAGCTTCATCAAATACAAGCTCTTGTCCTGCAGTGAGAGACGTTATCCTGGTTGGTCCTGTTTCCACAGCTTTTGGGATCCTTATTTGCTCTGCTGAAGCTATGAAGCCTGTCTCTTGTGATGATTAAAAAAAGCAGTACGCAGTAAAATAAATCCTATAAACCTGTTGTTCGTACAGTCTGCCAAATTTCTGATTGCTCTGGACTTAATGGAAGGGCTACTGGTGACTTCAATGACACCAACATTTTATCAGACACTGTGCACTGCTATTTTGTTCCCCTGTAAGAAATGCTCATTATTCTTATTGCTTCTGTTGGGAGTGCAACAGAAAGTACATTATTTTTAAATCAAAGCAATGTGGAATTGGGCAGACATTCAAAAATATCTTAACAACCTACATACCACACTAGTTCATCTACCAAGAGAAGAATTGTTATATACAGAACACATGCATGCATACAGCAATGTTAAACAATGCAAAGCAAGTAGCTGCATCAAAATGAAGTGCCAAAACAGAAAAAAATGAACTAATTTCAAATGAACCAAAATAACTTCCAGGCACAGTGAAGGAGAGGTGTTTAAATACTGGAGTCCATTTGCATCTTTCTCTACTGTATTTAGGCTAGCATTAGTTTGCACAAGATAGCAGGTTTTTTGTGTCTTGCTCTTCTCTCCTGGATGCTTACCGAAGGGGCTCCACCAAAATCTCCCTTTTGCATGCCATTATTTGTCATTTGCACGTCTACTAATAAACAGAGGGTTTGAGTCCTTTTTGCCAAGTCCATTCTTGGCACCTATCAATTTTTTACAAAGCTTTTTGAGGGATAAGCATTCTCTACAAACGCCATCTAATTTAGACTTCTCTGCTAAGACCTTAAGTAGACAAAACGTAACTACAACATGAAGTTTAATGAAGTTCCATTTCAATGCTGAATGATATTCAGGGATTTCAACATCAGCAGTGTCTTAAACAGTTATTTTAACTGCTCATCCTATTTTCACAAAAAATAGGAACTTCCAAATGCAAAAATTGCAAAAATATGCTTGCCTTTTTTTTTTTTTTTTTTTCCCAATTAAAAATGTGTTATTTTCTCTTTGGGGAATTAGAAGCTCCTTACTTAATTTTACTGGACTTTGGTTTAATGTTACATGGCACGCACTGCCTCCAGGAAAATCTGCATTTGAACCTGTCCTCCTAAGCAGACCATACACTAGAGTGGTATTTTGTTGCTGCTGATTTAATTCAGAAAGTTCCAGCAGACAAATATTTAAAGTTGAATCGATACAAAATAGAAATATATTACTTGTATTATCCCATGGACACTTACAGTTTATAAAATGCTCATCTTTGCTGGCAAAAGATATTTTTTTATTCTATTGCAACATTTCTGGCCGGTTCCAAAAGCTAAACAGTCTCCAGAAAAGAATGTGATATACAACCAAAACAGAACAATATCAGATCCCTTCTTAGCAAACAGTGAGAACTGATATCTTTCCTCTACTTGCCTTATCTAAATAAAAGAAGAAAGTCATTTCAAAAAAACTTTCTTGGAGAACCCAGGAGAGAGGCACAAGCCAATTTTGAAAGTGCCTGTCAGATGAAAAAATGTCCTTATCTGCTTTTCCACCTCTGCACATTTCTCATTTCAAGCCCTAGTTTACTTTCCCTGAATGATGCCTTAAGTGAAAACTAATACCACAGCTTAATGATTAAAGTGATTAGCCACCTTACACTTTCTCGGTGTGCGGTTGATTAATTAAATACATGGATTACAGGGAAAAAATAACTGCTGTGGATAATGTGTGGTCCTTAGCTTGCAAAATGAGTATCTTTGGCACCACGTCACGTTGCTTGCACATGAAGCATGCATTTAACATGACAAATATCCTTTTCAGGTGGTTATAGTACAGCAGAAAGCTGAAAACTTTTTGCAGCATTTATTGTTTGGAAATAATCTCAGGTAAGTGCAGCTACCATACATCAATCATTCTGATTCTGGAAGAATTGTACTTTGAGGATATTATACAGCCAGCATAGATTAGTTGGCCTGAAGAGGTCCACATCCACAGAACAGTGCCAACTTCAGTTGTGTAGATGGTGCTGAACACAGAGCACTTGGAAAGAGCCAAGTATTTGGAGTCTAGTTCTCCCACAATGGACTTTGGCAAATGCATTATCATAACATCTTTTGATATGAGAAATCCTGTTTTCAGCTATAAAAACAGCTGTGTGTGACACAAGCTGTCTCTTGCTAAGGCAGTTGTGCCTCCTTCACGAGTTACTGCCTCCTCTTCAGCAAAAGCCTCTTTCTATGGCTCATGGCCACACTTAATGATCCGGAGGAGAAATAGTTTTAAATTCTTTCAGCTCTTCCATTTTTAATTGAGTTGAAAGCTATAAGGTTTTGATAACATATTTGGTTACAAAACATTCTTATTTTTCATGAAGTAAGAAGACACTGATGTCTCCCTTACATAGCACTGTGGCTTCTCTCTCCCAACAACAGTGACTATTTTAAGTAGCTACAAGATAGAGAACTGTGCAATCATCTTAAGTAAACTGCACCACATGAGCTCCAGTGTAACATGTACCTGTAAAAGCAGCTGCTGCTGGGAGCTGGGGAGGAGGAAAGGACTGTTGGAGGGGCTTCATTACGTATTACATGACATTAAGCATTTTCTGTACTTGGTAAACTCAGGCCTTCCAAGTATGCAAAGCACCCCTTTTGCCTGGCTGATCTTATCAGAGGAGGCCTCAGCTCTTTTTCAGCTTTCCATATGTTCAGAGAAAAAAAACAGATTGCACAGAACAGAGATGAGTCCAGAAGCTGATCCTGCACAGAGTAACAGAAAAAAACCTGCCAAGTCTGACACGGAGATCTTCATTCCCTTCCCCGTAAATTCTAAGTCATGCCAATGAAACCTCAGCATCTTGCATGTCCTTAACGATCATCTTCCAAACACTGAAACCAGCTTCCTAGCTGCTAGAAGTCATCTGAGCAACATAAACAGCTGACAGAAGGCCATCAGTTTCTGTTGCTAAGGCATCAGCCAGACTGCATCCTTCTAGCCTGGCTAAAGAGAGGTTTCATTTTCTCTCTCAACAATTTCTTGATGAAAATTCTGCCACAATCTACTTCAAGAACATCCATCAAAGTGTGCAGAGTGAATTTGCAAAGTGTTAGAAGAAGGATGCAATTAATCCCAGATTTTGGTGGATAATTTTTAATTGATATGCTAGCATTTATTTTGGAAAATCTATTAGCAAAATACCCAACCCCAAAGCAACACATTTAAAAAAAAAAAAAAAAAAAGAGAGAAACCAAGCAATCTAAAATCCAATTAGCGATGTATTGAACTATCTGAAACAGTTTGTTCTTTATCTTTTGATATGGTAATGTTACTTCAACATTGCAATTAAAAATAGGTACTAGCAATAATGACCAGGGTGTAGAGTTTGCCCATAAAATACCTTTGATGTATTAGCAATAAAGCTTTATTGACATTAAGCGCATAGTGTATGCAGTATGCACTCAATAAACCTTTGAAATGCAGTAGGAGCTGCAACTGTGCAGCTGTGACAGGCTCTTTTGAAGTTCTCTCTGTAAGAACCTGATCTCCTCAAGCTAACTCAAATCACTCACTGATGCCAGGCAGGGATGAGCATGACTCTGATATGTTTTGGCTTTAAGATCCCTCTGGATTCCCTAAGCTGACATTAACAGCAGTGTGGGAATTCTGGGAGCTTTTCAAGATTTTCAGACAGTTTCCTCCAAGTTTTTGTCTTAGAAGGGCAAAGTTTTTTTTCACTTATAAGTGAATTCTGTTTGACTCAGGCATTACATCGGTTGGGATTTCAGTGAAGTAGATCAGCAGGGTCAGAGTAGCAAGGTTCAACAGCT
Source organism: Meleagris gallopavo (assembly GCF_905368555.1). Classification (NCBI taxonomy): domain Eukaryota; kingdom Metazoa; phylum Chordata; class Aves; order Galliformes; family Phasianidae; genus Meleagris; species Meleagris gallopavo. Next base: position 5,815,920 of record NC_139405.1, on the reverse strand, counting down.
GTCAATGGAGCCCTGTCAACTTACAAAATCTCATCACTAGGCTGAGGAATTTTAGGGGAGATGCTGACGATTTACAGTGCTACATCATCACTGGCATACAGCCTCCCTTTGCATGCAGGGGAGGCTAAGAAAAAAGATCCTTTATGCCATGGCTAACTTTACTGCAGATACCACAGTATATAATTTATTGCCTGTACTATTTATTTCTTTTCTGGCTGTAAAAATTATTCAGCAATGCGTATGTTCCTCTAGTAAACAATGGAAATTGCAGATCATAGCAGAAAACATTTCCCTGCTTCTCTGCTTATAATTATCCTAAAAGTATTCTGTGTGCCTCTTGGCAGGACAGGGGGACCTGCTAGCACAACTGCTGGTGACAAGACCCCAAAAGTTGAGAGAGAGAGAGAGAGATTGCTTTGCATCTTGAGTTGTAGTCAGTCGGAGAGAGAAGACAGGCAAGTCCAGAGGGAAGAAAAAACAGGAAGTCATGTTATCTGAACATATTATATTACTATCCATCACTAAGAATGGCTGCATGATTCCCATTTTACAGGTATTAATACCTTTTAAAAAGTTCTCTGCTCAGTCACTTGTTCTACCATAACAGATGTTAGACATGCCCTCTCCCTTACTCCCTCCTTCCTTTTTTTATTTTATATATATATATATTTTTTAGAAAAGCTTTTAGCTTCAAGCAGAGTTCAGGCATTGAAACCAGCAATTTTTTAGTCCTGGTCTGAGTGCCTTGGTGGGACTCTGATTTTGTTCACCACTGCTAATCAGGGATAAATCCACTTACACGAGATGATCAGCTCCCTGCTGCTGTAAATGGGATAATGCAGCTACACTGACCTTCACCAGCAGACACGAGCCAAGTATGAGAGTTACAGAATACAAACTCATGTGAGGGAGAGATCAGTTCGTATTTCTGCTCATGGCACACAGATCTGCTTGCTCCCTTAGGCTTTTCTTTAAAAGAATGTTTTAAAGTTTGTACTGCACAACCCCCGCTGCTGCTGTTCTCCTCTTTTACTAGACACATCTAATATGCAGCCCTTGTTACTCTCCTCTTTCTCACTCAGATGCTGTATCTCAGAGAAGTCAGTCCTGAAAATTGCTGGCTTTGTAAGCACAGTCTGAGTTGAAAGAAAAGCACGGAGTGCATTAGGCTTCAGCTTTTTAATTATCAGTTCATAAAGAAGGGTTCTCTTTGTGGGGAAAAAAATAATTTCCTGAAGGCTGAACCTCTGCAGGGTTTCCAAGGCATGGAGGAAAATATCGATCCTTTGACAATGAATCTCTGCATTCACAGTGCAGAATGGAAAATTCCGGCTTTGCAATAACCCCCAAAACCCTGAGGACTGCAGTGGTGAGTGGGGTACTGGGAGAGCAGTCCATCCAGATTGTGAGAAAGCATGCTTCTTTTCATACGTATAGGAAGGCTGTCGGGAAGGAATAAAGGTTCATAATTCTCTTGGCCAGTTAAAAGGGCATTTGGGGTTTGGTTGGAGTGAGCTGGATACAAATGGAGAATGTATTTCATTCACATAGAAAGACTAGATGTTACCTATTTGAATTCTGAGGTTTCTTGGGCTGTTGTAGGAAAAGCAATGAAATATTTAACTCTGGGAAATGTGAAATATATTTTGAACAAAATTACTGAAACAATACATTTTTCCTCATTCCCCCTTCCCATTTTTGTGGCTGCAGCGTCAATTCTGCACCCCAATTTGGGACAAAACCACCTTTGACATATCAGACTTTCTAAAAGAAAAGACATCCAAGACATAAATCAATCCTAATTAGAAAGTTTCATATGCATAAGAATAATCTTTTAGACTAACACAGGCATGTCCAACCCATGACCCACACAGCACACATGGCCCAGCCCATCCTGCAGCCTCCTCCTGCCCCACTGAGTGACCTGGCCCAGCCCACCCCTGGGCTAAAACCAGGGCACAGGGAGGGTTGCTGTGCAGTGCTGGCAAATGGCAAGTAACTCTTTGCATTGTGTTATACTGGCTAAACACAGTCCTGTGAACAGCAAAAAAAAAAAAAAAAAAAAAAAAAAAAGCAGCCGTACTTACTGTTTTAATAAAGGAATTTGAGAATAGTTTTCAAGATTTCAAAAAAAAAAAAAAATCATCAATTTTTTGTTGTATTTGAGATTCCATTTTCAGTTGACACAAATAGATTTACCTGAGACCTTTCAAATGCAATGTTTCAAGTTGCAATCAGATATTCAACTCAAAAATCTGATTACGTCTCTATACCAGACTTCTCTAAAATATATCTTAGCGGAGAGAAATACTGCTCCGTTCACAATTTGCCTTATTCCTGTCACTGCTTTTTGGCAGTATGTACATCTGTGGACAACAGTTCTTCAGGATGAAACACACAAAGAGTAAAATGTCATCAAAAATCTCTGACAAACACCTGAGAGCTCACTGAGAACTGCAACCACTGCCACTGAACCAGCCTGATGCGTCTGTCATAAAGACGGGGTCACATATCACACTGGTTTATGGTTTTGTTGCTCTCTTTTGTTATAATAAAAAACATTTAAAAATAAAATGTTTTGTTTTTTATAAACAGTAGCTATATTATATATTTTATATGTGGCTAAAGACAATTCCTCTTCACTCAGTGCAGCCCAAGCAAGCCAAAAGGTTGAACACACATAGACTATGTGATACTCAAAAAGTGATATTGTCTGAGTGCCCTGCAAGACAAGGATAGACCACATGTCATTGAAATTAAGGAAAAAAAAATACAAAATGGTTTGTTTTTCTTTTAGAGAGCTCTTTCTGATCCTCACTGTATCTAAGTGCTAAACCTCCGTTAAGCTGGTCAAGCAAAATAAAACAGCAATTCAAAACATAAAAGCCAACTGAAACCATACAATCAAGCTAAGGTTTTGTACTTGAAAAATGCTAACGTGCTGAAAGCATCACCTTTGAGAAACTTTCTAATTGTTCCCAGTTTTTCAAGAAAATGAACAGATATTGCCATGATATGCAGGCATTTATGCACTTGAGAAACAAACTTTTAATTTCCTAAATATAAACAGTGCAGCCTAAAAGAAAGCTGTCCCAAAGTGCAAATGCCATGAAATGCTAAACATGTAGAGGAACTGTGCAAGGGTGACTGCAATTGCTGAAGAGAATTAAAAATCCATTCCTAAGAGACTGACTTCATTGCCTTTCCAGCTCTAAACCAATCTTTCCTCCAGGTTGGATTTAAGTTCTTGTCTTTAGTTCATGCCCAAATTACTACCTACTGGGAAAAAATGCCCTTGTGGCCTCTAAAGATGCAGCAGAAGCTATCAGAGCAGGGTCTCCTAGGATTCAGAGGCATGTGCAGCCTTGCAGAGAGAGGAGGAGAGGTAAAGCAGGGGTGAACTGAGCCCTGCAATCGCTGTGCTGTGCTTCAGTGAGTGAGGAGATGGAAAATTTAGCAGCGGGAGCAGGACTTGACCTTGCCCTTCAGCAGCCACCTCTCAGACACAGCTACTACAGCCATCCCTGCGAGGAGGTGCCAGCATCTCTCCCTGCTTACCTTGCATATAATGCGCTAATTTATCAGCACTTTTCCTGGCAGCATCCTCTGGCATATTCAGCCCCCGTTTTCAGATTTCTATATTAAAAGCATTGGGTTTGTAACTACTATAAGTCTGTGATCTTTCAGATAGAGTTTCTGCTGCTCCATAATGGTTATTTGTCAGACCAACCCCCTGTTCCTCAGCCTTCTCCTCTATGCCTGGCTATTGACCTGCCCTGTCCAAGCCAGGCCTAACTTAGCACTGGCCATGTAACTGCTGTTCATCCCTCAACAGTCTGATTACTGCTTCACAACCAGATCATTCTGTGTTTAAACAGAACCACTGCTACACAGAATTTTTAAGATTCTCTCTTCAAGATCAATTTCTTCACAAGTCTTCCACGCCTACCACTAAAATATTTGTTTTCTCCTTTCCCATTCAGCTTTTCTTCTCCTGTTTCAGCCCAATAGTTTTGTCTATCTCCAGCTCCACTGTTTTCCGACTTCTAGCATGATATCTTCATTGTCATGACATTCTCTACTCTATTTTCCATTAGATACTAAAATACTCACTATTGCCACTCTAAAAAGAACACATCTTGCTAAGCCTGACGAGAATTTACCCATCAGACAGAAAACATTTTTAGAATTGAAAGACAAAACACAGTATTACTAAAAATCTATTTTTAGTTTCTGGGCATGATCCTAGGTTCACTGCTAACAACAGAAATGTTCCTACTTTGCATTAGACCAGATACAGGTACATAGTTGTATCTTGTTTATTCAAAACACGATTATTTTAGAAACAGAATATTCTCTTGTGCTTTGTTCATGCCTCTGCTGCAAAAGCAAATAAGTGAGCAAAAAGCAAATTCTGGCCTTAGATTGTATGCTAAAAACATACACGCTGAGAACAATTCCTGTGATGACAAAGGCTATCTTTTAATAACATTTTTAATTCATACAAACTTATTGAAACACTTACTGAGTTATTCCTCATGGGTGAGGGTTTTGCAGTTAGGGCAGAAGGTTTAATTAGCTGCTGTCGAGTTATTAAGCCAGTTCATAACAAGTGAAACAGGTTATCTTGCACCTCTCCAGTCAGCTATTTCCCAAATCCTTCGCCCAAAGTCTCTACCCATATATTCTCCTCCAGAGGTGCTTAGCTATTTACTACAAGAAACAGGTTTTCATCCTGTGTGTTGCCTATTATTTTCCAAGTTGTAACTAATATATAAAAGTAATTGCCCTATTCTTTCTAATTTTTGAGCCGTTCTTTCTGAATGGGTCATTTAACCCAAATTTCCAGTTGCTTTTGTTCTTTTCATTTAACTGCAGTTGAAAACCAAACCACATTGCTCAGCTGAAGAAGCCTGGTTTATTGAAAGAAAGCTGCTGACTGCAGTAAAGGAGCAAGACCTAAAGCTGAGACTCTGCAACTCATCAGGCAAAGAACCACAGCTTTTTACCCTCACTGCCTTAAACACAGTGTGAAAGCAGCACACCACCAAGGCAGCCTGAGGATGCTGGGAGCCCTTGTAGACACCTGGGGACACGAGTGCTAGTGACCATGAGGGGCTGGGAAGAGTCTGGAAGAATTAAGAAAGATTAAAAGCTGCAAGTCTAAAAGTAAACCTGAGGTATGTATGAGGAGCAATCAGTTGACACTGTGTGTGCTGGTAATACGCAATCTGCCCTGTGCATGCTTTGGAGCACCAGACCAAATCACCTGTTATAAAGGAATTAAGCTGTTCCTGGAGGTTTCAAAAGCTAATACGTGCTTGAGCCATGGTGAACAATAGCAGCCTTGCAACACCCCACAGCTCCATGGCCTTCCAAGTGACAGGTGTGTTCTGCATCTTAATAACACAGGATTTAGAGCCAATTCCCAGGTTACTCATTTCTGTCCCAAATCCAATACTGCAAACTGCAGCTTATTTAATGTGCGCCAGCACTGTCATTCCTTTATAAAAAGCCTTGTCAACCTTTTCATTCCTTGCATAGGCAGCCCCATTTTTAGTCTGCTTATTTCAATATGAAATGTATCATCACTAAGATCAGTGGTTCAGCTGTACTGTTAGCCTCTTCACTGCTTACAGTTTTGTAACAAAGAAGGGCAATAACAATAGGAAAATTCACATTTTACAGAAAAGGTCAGCATGTACTTACATAATTAGAGGCAAGATCAGGATGCAGATAATCAATTCCTGCAATAAAATAATGAGAGAAAACAAACTGAAGGTTAAGAGTTTCAAAAATATTTTCTAATCATCACACAAAACAAAAAACTAAGCTCCCTTGCAGCTGTAGGTAAACAATCATGGTGAATAATGCCATTGATTGAAATGAAATTTCAGTTTTTATGTATTGATTTATAAACTGGGACATCGCTTCTGATGCAGCCCCACCTAAAGTTGTCAATCATTTGTGCCAAAATTCAAGTGCAAGTTGAGAAAGTGAGCTTGGTGATGACATTTATTGGCCTGTTTTGTCAATTACATCATATTTGTTTGCTAAGACTAGCTTAAATCATAATGTATCTATGTACAAAGAGCTGCCACGTACAGCGAAGTGTACCAAGTCTGTGAACATCAGCAAACACTACATCGGTAGAGCGCACAAAAATGGAATTTTTAACCACTGACAATAGTAATCTAAGTAGAGAGAAAATGTGGATTAGACTGTTCAAGCAGATATCTGAGCATAGGTTGCAGTCTGAGATCTGGGCTTCATGAGGTACAATATCGAGACACTTAGATTCTGAGCATTCCCATACTTCAAAAAGCTGACACAAAACAGAAATCCCAAACAAGCTAAATGTTCACTGGAGCTCATCTGGTTTGTGCTTAACACTACAGGCACTGAAAATGCCAGAAGGAACTCTCAGATCCCTGGAATGCTAAGCAAACCAGACACTTAGGTAGCAGGTGAGAAGAAAACAAGAATGCCATATCCAAAGGATCAAGGAGATGCACAGAAAATAGTAACCCTGATATTTTACAAAGCATGAGTTTAAATGGAGGCTCCACACCTCAGCAGTTTGCTAAACCTGGAACAAGGCAGTGGTGCGGAATATGCTCACGCAAGAATTATTTCCAAAGCTGATAAATGCACAAATCCCCATGGATGGAACAACAGAAGCGGCAGATCTACACTCAGATGAAATAAATTAACCTGTTAGATATTCAGTTAAAGCGTACAAAGAAATGGCCACCGATTTCATGCTTTGCTTTGAACATTACCGTGCCCTATGCCTCCAACCTGCATTTTGCTATGTGCTTAATTATATCTGCAAGTATAATGGCATATTATTATGATTTTCCTGATGAAAATATTACCTTCCATTATGTAGGATCCTTAGCATTAGATTTGCAAGAAGGGATCCTTGCATCTGTGGAGGCCCTTGGTGATTCAAAAGGGATATGGGCAACAGAGGACTCAGTGAAGAATCGTTTCATGCAGGAGCTCTATTCCATACTTACTAGAACTGAATATAGAATAAATTACTCCTGTCTCTAAAAGTTACATCTGATGGGCTAACACTTCTCGACAGCTTTCTTTGACTTTAAGCTTAATCAGTTTGTTGTCAACCCCATGTCCTAATCACATCTAGTCACTCTGAAAGCAAATTCCTGCCTCTGTGGGAACAGTAAAAATGTGATTTTTCATGACATCAATATCTGTATGTCTGAATCTACTGTCTCATTTCCATGAAATCTTTGCCTTAGGAATGAGCAAACTAAAAACAGAAATGGATGAGGACCCATGTCAGCTAATCCCAGAAAACATATGGATGCAGTCTCTTTATTTATTTTTAATATTATTCAGCCATCTTAAAAGCAAAATATTCAACATCTAGCCCTAAGAGCTGCTGCGACTTCGCTACACCTGTTATGTTCATCTTCCTTGAACTTAGCCTCAAATTAGTAATATATTTAATATACAGGTCTTTATTGACATTCAGCATGAAAGTGTTTAATTATTTCAGCTGTAGAAGTATGACTTTGAGAATAATGCAACCCAGAAAATGTTTTTGTAAGTACTTTTTGCGAGGCAATTAAGTCCTCCAGTCAGTACCTACAGAAGTCAAGGGGAGTCTTTCCTTTGGTTTTATGGTCATTATAATGTGCCCTCGAAGATTGCTGTTTGATAATTGCATACCACTATGACTGCTTTGGATATCTGTGCTTCTCTGTCCCTACTGGACATGTATTTTCCCCGAAGACTGGTAGTCTCAGCACTATAAGCAATCCATTATTACTTTTTAATCTTTTTTTGACTTTGATTGCATGGAAAAAGCTACTTAAAAATATTAAAGTAGCAGGCAGTCCTCACTTACCATCATCCATAATTCCTATGGTAACTCCTTTCCCCGTGTATCCCAGCTCCCATGCCTCAGCTACGTTAAGATCAAGTCCAGGCGTCCCATCTGCTTGACCAGTGTTAATCTAATAGATCAGTGAAGAAGAACAGCTCTTTTTACCTCGCAGACACACTTCCACAGACACCGATTCCGTCTTTATGTCTTTGCATGCATCTTTGATATAGAAAATAAATCCCATCTGCTTTGGAGTATTAGTCTCTCTGTAAGCATATCTACTGCCTTAAGTTTAAAAAAAAGAGTTACCATGGTAAATTCACTTCTTTGTGGTTTATAAGATTTGGTTGAACTCTGAATCTTTTCAACCCAAGGAATATTTTTCTCCTCAAGTGTATCAGTGCAGTTAAGCTATTAAAAGTTGCACCAGTAGATACTACAGAGGACTTCTCTATGGGCAGGTAACCGTAACAGTATTTACTGAAAGCAGGGAGCTACTGAAATTCAGTCCCTCTGGTTTTAATATCAGAAATTACTTTTTGGATTAAAAAGTTAGGCCTGCTTTGAGCAGAAAGGATAACTAGTTGGACTTTATGGGTCTCTGTGTGGGTCTGACTCCTCAGGGCAATCCCATGCCTTCAGACAGAAGTTGTGCTTACCAATCTCATTCACAAATTTCTCAAGTTCCATGTTGGAACGAATATGAATTTTGCTATTCCAGATGCAGAACTATTCAACTTTATGCCAGATACCATTTCTCATTTCAAAATGCACTTCTGTGCACTTAATAATCTAAATTCTAAACGTATAGCTTGATTTTTAAAAATGGTTACTGTCATCACTGTGATATTTTGATTGATTGAAGTACAACAATGAAGTGAATCAATCCACATTTTAGTTCATCATTTCACCATGGGTGAAGTCTCAGACATGCTTACACACTCTCATTCATCTGGCAACTCTTATCTTGGGAAAAAAAAAACAACGACATATCTGATAGATTCACAAAGCATAGGAAATGCTTTAGAAGGAAAGAGATTGAGACATACTATTCATAAACAAAAAGAGTCAACTTAAGTGAACAAGATGGTACCATATTTACAAAATTCTACATATGTCACAGTGTTAAAATTGAGGAAAATTACTTTATCAAAGTTTTAATAGAAAGACATCTTTCTTAGTTACTTTCATGCAAAAAAAATATATATTCTTTCAAGACTAAAAACTTCTCCCTGTAAAATATGACACATTAAAAATGAAACAATTCAGTAAAATATTAATTTATTTTGACATTGGCTTAAAGCCAAAATTCTGCTTTTGACTGAAGAAAATCAATTAAGCAGTATTCAGATTTACAAAAGAAAAGAAAAACCTCAATTTTTTTTCTAGCAAGTATACTAGAACTTTTTGTTGTAATTCTATAACTGTTTTGCCTGGCAACAGCTCAATCAAAGACATGATTCATATGCAGTTTTAGGGGTCACATCAGCACACCAGGAATGCCCCAGGACACCAGTACAGTTCTCTTTCAAGCCTGTTGAGAATCTTTCCATTGACTGAAATGAAATCTAGCTCCTGAAATTTGCTGGGTCTTCCCAGCATAAAAGAGGCTCAGTTAAAAACAACACAACAGAGCCTTGGATTCATTCCCAAATTCTTATAAGATAATTGGAAAGAACTCTTGCAAGACACTGTACCAGCACAAAGTAATTTGAATGCCAATTACTTAGTTACGCTTACTGTGATTTTCTTTCAGAACTTACCAAGTACCACTGCTTTGTAAATAAAGGATCATTCATGTTGATGTCAATGTCATTGATGTCTCTATATCCTCGCTTTCTTCTGCTGAAGCCTTCCTGCTGCACAGCCTTCTTGACCTGGAAGGATTAATTTTTACATCTTTAGCTGAACGTTCTTCACCATAAAGATGTTTTTGGCTTTGTTTCCTTTCTCTCCAGGAGAGATAAGGGTTCTGAAATCACAGGGGAAGATGGCTATGGAGAAAAGAGACACTCAAAAGTGCCCTACCTGGAGGAATGCATTTTAGATAATAGAGGATTTGTGCAAGAAAGAGACCCTACTCTGACATCATTGACACGGACCTTTCTTGCCATACTTTTCTTTCTCCTAGCCATCACAATCAAAACATCATTATTAGATGATAAAATTATGTAACTAATTCCCAGTATGAATATTCCAAGCTGCATTTGATAAAATGAGGCCTCAGTCACACTTTTTTCCAGACTTTCCTCTAGGGCATTTTCAGAGTATTAGATAGATGGGAGATTAGATTTGCTGGGAGAAAAGGATCTGGTGCTATGTGTTCTCATTGTACTCCTGAAGTTCTTGGAAACACAGCTTACAGACAGATGCACTTTCAGGGATTATCTTTGTTATTAATAAGTGATAAATAAATGCATTGGCAAGAAAAGCTAGACAGCAAAATGGCCACTAAATGGACCAAGCTGGCTGAAGTGTAAGCTGTGAGAATACTGGCTGTGCAAAACAAGCTGCAATCGTTTGAGATCCTTTTCTTTATAAACAAACAAAAAACCCCACTAAAATATGTTCCTATGCACTATAAAAAACAAGAAAAGTGAGACACACAAGAATCTTTGGAGGCAGAAACTACAAGTGTCAGATCATAATCATCTTATTTGCAAAAATGTAAGAGGACACCACGGAATGGTTCTAATCATCACTATCATACGTGATAACATTCAACCTAACATATAGAACCAAGATTGCATAATAGTCCAAATATTTCATTTTTATACATATATATATATATTCACCCCTCTTAATCAAAGAGGAAAGCTTAAAACGATACATTGAGTAAACTTTGAGATGCAGAAACGAGGTAGAGAAACTAACATTTTCTTAGGCATTTTCTTTAAAAGAAAACAACACTACCACCACAATGCCAAAACAACCCATGGTTATTAAGGAAACCTTATAACTTAAGTAGCCATTTCTACAAGTGTGGCTTTGGCATTTCTGATTAAGAAGATGCATACCCTGATGTGTCACAGTAACTCACGTAGTGTCAGACAGAATTCAACAGAGGAGAAATTCCTCCAAAGGCCAAATTAGACCTTAGAAGAGTTGAGTCATTCTTGGAGGTGTCCTTCCATCTCCGTTAATTAAAGCAGGAGCCTCAAAGGACAGGGCTCAGCGAGATGCCTGTGACCAAGATGAAACAGGGATCCAACTGACTGGTGCTAAAAGCTATTTTCCTCACAGCTACATTGCCTCATTATAACCTTGAGAGCTTAATGCCAGTTCATAGTGAGCAGGGTGAGGCATATGTGACGCACTCAGAAAGAGGATACCAGAAAGAACTGATCTGTGCTGAAGAAGCAGTATCAGTGTTTCTAAAAACTTACTTTCATGAATTCCAATTCCTTAATTAGAGGTGCAAAATGATAAAATATTGAACTGGTAGGTGCTTTCATTTATATACGTTTCTATTACTTGTTCATGTTCATTAAAACCAAAGCAGATGGAAAAGAACGTGAAAAACTAATGCAAAATAAGCTGAAAAGAAGACAGTGACTAAGTAGGAGCCATACCAGGTGTACTTTGGGTACAGGTGGCCAGGTATCCATATAAAGAAAGGTGTAAGCACACTGTTTGATACCTCTAAGATAAGTCTCAGTGATGCCATGGAGACAACAGAGCAATCACCTGTCATTATGCCTGACTCTGTTACCACCCCTGCCTCCATGCTTGCAATTGCAAACCCCGAGCTGTCACCACATGAAATAATTATGAACAGAAGCCAACTCTCAGTTAGAGGGATGCCAGAAAGAAAGATTCATGCATTTATGTGCCCACGCAAGCTTGCTGGCTCTGCAGGACCTGCTGCATTAAGGCACTGAATTAGGATTTAGTACAAAAAGAATTCCACTAATTAAAAAGCAATGTTTTGGAGCCCTGGCTTTTCTTTAGGACAAGCTGAAGAAAGTGAGGAGCAATTTGCAGAAATGGCACAGGCTGACTTCACTCTTCAGGATCACCTCATTTCTCTGATTTGTTATATCAGTACAATAAAATATAATTTGTATCTTTTATTATATTACATTACACAATATTGTAATTCCCCAAGAGGTGGAAATATATGTGAAAAGGATGTATAACCTTCTCTGAACTAAAACCACTCTTAACAGGCTGAGTATTTACATGGACATAAGGCACGCGAGATATTGCCATTCAAAGAGTAACTATTTCAGAATGTCTGAGGTCTCCTAAACCCTACAGAAACAAGGCTTTTCTCATTAAGCTCAGTAATGATATCAACTTGCAGAGTCACATTCAAAACAGACTAGGCTTTCTTGCCATGAAATGAGTTGAAAGGTTTGGGTAAAGCCTTGGCACCTTCCTCATCACAGAAGCTACAAAATGCCTCATTCAGGTGCCTTGTGTAAGAATTTTCCCTGCACAAGAAGAACGAACTTGCCTGATGAAAATGCTATCCTAAGATCAGAAAACGTCCATATATTCCAGAAAAAAAAAAATCCCAGGTGGAGTAAATTTATCCTTGATGTAATTCCAATGATTTCAGCAGAGAACTGCCACTTAGCAGATAGTTGATGGGAGTGAAACCTTGTCCTCCTGCCAATAGGGTACATCTACCAGAAAAATAGTACTTTTCCTCAGCTGTAAACTTGTCCTTGACCTACTCCTGAAGAGGATCCACATCTTATTTTGCTTCTATCTGAAGGATTTCTTCTTACAGGCTTCCCAATGATATCTGTAACATAAATGCATTAAGTATCTTGCTGCAGGTAGTAAGTTTTAAAAATGCATACAAGAGAGAACTTGGGATCACATTTTTGCATGTAGAAAGGTAGAAAATCACTGAAGAACATTCTGATCTTATAATAGACGTAGTACAAAATAAAAATACCGTATTTTTTTCATGTTCAGACTTGGAATCCAGCCAGCAAAGAAATCCGTAATGCATCCTCATGCCGTCTTCTAAATACTTATTTCTCTAACTGAAGCAGGAAAAGCAGTCTTTGTAAGACAGACTTTTGGTAATAGCATCTCTGAAGGCTTTGAGCCTGTTAAGCACGACACTTATTAGAAATTAGTGAAGAAACAAAACTTCCTTTCAAAATGAGCCTGTTTTTCACTGTCTCAAATTTAGGCTTGTCAGCAATAATAGCTTTTATTTATTTCGTTCTTAATATATTTATTTCTTCTTCATTATGATAGAGAGTTAAGAAGTGAGCGTGTATTTTATTAGCATGTGGCTAGATCATGCAAAAGTTACTAGGTGTGCTATTATCAGAAAAAGAAGGTCATGTATCAAAGAAGGTACAGTCCATGGATGATGGGAAAGAGGTTCAGGTATTGATTTTTAATATACTTGTACTTATGCATGGTGCATAAAGCCACTTGGATGATAATAAAACTGCAGGATACTGATGCAGAACAAATTAACAAAATAATCGATTGTCTGCAATACTGCTCCGGGAAGGCCAGCAACCACAGCACTCTAACTATGCTCTATGCTCCTACGAATGCCAAGACAATCAGCTCCTCGTTTTGAAGAAACAGGGTTAATTATACTGTTGAGTTCCTGCAGTTAAATGACTCCATTATACTGAGCATAAATGACAGATTTACTAAATTATACCAGTGGGTATAAAAAGTGGAACAGTACACACAACCCCCAACCTCAAGAATCAAGAACATGACAACAGGAGAATTCAGGCCAAATTCCAGTGGAAAAAGACAGTTCTAGGGATGACATCTAGTAAGCATGACTTGCATGGCTTTAAAAAAAAACACAGTAGTAAGATGATCAACCCAAAGAAGCGGTGAATCTTTTCTCTCTAAAGACTGAGTTCAAAGTAGGTCTGCTGCTGAAGGTGAAGAAGGAAGTTGAAAGCCAGTTGCCCACATTTTTTAAGAAGTCAAGTCGATGGTTAGTCTTAAGCCCTACAAACTGTGCAGAGGAACAGCCTCCCGTGAAGGTGGCTTGGAAGAGCATGTCCACATATCTGAAGGCATCAACCAGCAAACCATCTCCGTCTACTGGAGAGTCGTCCTGACTGCTGCTATTAAACGCAAATTGTGGCAACAAAAGATAGAGACAGAGAAGTTCAAGTGAGTCTGTGAGATCCTCACACCTGATAGCCTTCAAAAAAGGAATGAAAATGGGATATAAAACACCTACAGCACCTTGTCAGGGTCTTAGCCACAAATGGCATCCTCTCTCTGATGCCAGTCCCCAACAGGCGTCTATTTTTCATCTCTGATTTCTAAGTAAACACAGATGAAAAGATTTCATTTTACTATCCACTCCATCCATGTAAAGAGAGGGAAATACTGATTCCATTCACAGAGTTTACTCTCATCATCCACATTGTCCAGCAGCAGCTTGCTGGGAAGAAGCTCAGGAATGTCTGAAGAATATCCATTTCACATTCTTCTACGTTTTTCCTAAAGCCCCAAAGTAATGAAGTTAAGTGAGACTTTCCACTGCGAAGTAAAAAGAGTAACTTTGACCATCCTCACTAGAGAAAAGAGAGTACAGACCTAGTGTTACTTGAACTGCAGCTGAAGTCAGATGAATCAAACAAAACCAAAGGACTTTTAAATGTTAGAAAGGGCTTCCCTGGGAGTGTATGTGACTAAGCATTGCTCCCAGATTACGGGTGTGTTACCCATTCTCAATCAACCATTCTTTCAAGGACTTGGCTCCCTGACAAATAGGGAAAATTCTCAGAAGCAGAGAGCCTGTCACCATACGACACGTCACTTTTCAAACTAATGGTTGATTCTCCTGTTAGCAATGGGAAGTTGAGCTCTGACATACAGTTACAGGAGCTGGACGTGGCTGAAGGCACACCAGAGGACAAGGCGGCAGTACCAGGGCTCCAATACAGAGACAGGACTTCAGCCATTCTCAGCTTAGAAAACCCAGCCTTTTTTTTTTTTTCAAATTACACTCACACCTGGCAATGAAAATGCCTGCAAATTATTAAGAGAAAAGTGCAGAGCACCAATAGCAAAATGCTCCTGCTGCTATTTCCAGGTCAATACATATTCCTCTAAACGTAAATACCCAAAATATCAGTCAAACACTAAAACTAGATGTTTGAAAACAAATCTTCAGCAATCTTTTCCTATCTTCTACATCCTCACAAGGAGGGATGTTCCCCCCAGCATTTTAAATAGCTGCCCCCAGTCCATGAAAAAAACTATTTCCTCTCAGTAATAACAAGAGATTGGTCCCCAAGCATAGCTAGTTAATGTAGCCATTTTTTCTTTCCAATATAGCTGCTTCTCTTCTACCAAATTATCAATCTCTCTTCTCAAACTTATCCCGAAGAAAAGAGGGACCATCTCCAGCTAATTACAGCTTGTATGAGTGCCTCCAGAAGTACTATCAGCAATCAAGTTTGTGAAAGTCAAGAGCAGGTAACTGGAAGGAAAGTACTGCCTGATTTAAGAACTGCTCCACCTGGCACAGAAATTCACTTAAGCTGGCAGCTGGGTTCTTCCCCCATTCTACCGGTTCTTCCCTATATTCATTTATGATTCATATATGATTCAATTTATGGTTGGATTCCTGACATCTGCTGTTAATAACCTGAGGTTACTAAGGTTACCTAAGGGTAGGAGGTTTTGTCCACATGCAGAAAATAGATGTCATTTATTTTGATATTTTGATTTTAAATCTTCTGAGCCTATTTTGAAGCCCAGAAAGAGTAAGAAGGGATATCAGGGAGCTTGGGTGCGTCACTAATCACCCAGTATTTACTAACTAAATGACAACTACTCCCTCTCAAGCAAGCAAATTACTTCAAAGATTCTCATGAGTCTCTCCATATGTAGGAACAAATCCCTCTTGGTAACCATTGGTGTCTCTGGTTTGTTATTCATGTAAAAGGCTCCAAGTGCCTTCTCTACCTTCACCAGTCAATGGGGAGTTTTCTGTACAAGGATTCTTTTCTCCAGCTATCCTGTCCCACCTTGGTTGGTGCAATCAGAACAGCTACAACAAAGATACAGCAGCTGTTGAAGGACAAAGTATCAAACAAAGTTTATCAGCACAATTATACCTGCAATTTTGAAGCAAAAGACACAGGAATGAAATCGTTGTTGATTTGAATGATTTCATGAAAGTAAAAATCTATCTTCTTCCATTAAAATTCTTGTATTACTGCTTTGTTTCATAAATTTAATAATGTCTATTCGATGACTAGCATAGAAGCACGAGAATTGCTTCGACTTCTAGCAAACATTACATTCACTACAAAATGGGTCCATATTTCATTGTTCTTGTTCTCTATTTGTATATCTTGCTTCCTTAAAAAAAAAAAAAGGTTACTAGCTGAAATAGCGTCACTGAATATCAAGGTGCTGCTGATTTTTCTTGCTTATTAAACTTGGATGTTCTGTACCAGCCATAGTTTTCCATTTTCTCTAATAAGCCCCACATGACTGCTCAAACATTTCTAACTTTATGTAGACCATCAGCAGATTTCAAGCCTTCTGGACACTGAGACTGCCTCCAGCCATCCCTCTTGAGACATCATCTCAGTTTTCCCTGGCTTCAGCTTGTGCCTTTTAAACTTTTGTCTCCACTCTCTGGACACGATATTGAAAAAATGTCATGCTCCCAGTAAAATAAAACAAGGGTAAAATATTACCACTGTTGAACTCTTTGAAGAAAGGCTGTTTCTTGCAGAGCCTTGCTGTGCCTTGCACAGTAAAATGTAGCATAGCTGGGGCTGGTCTTTAACTTCTCGCTGAAAAATCATAACACCAAAGGTATGGCCATTTAGGAAACTGCCACAGAAGTTCAGCATCCATCAGACAACAGTAAGACATGAAAGTAAACAGCCTTGGCTCAAAGGTTCCACTCAGGCAATCAACCTTTTTTGACAGAAACATAATGTAAAGGACTCACGTACCAACCAAGTTCATGTTAAAAAAAATAAAGTAATGCCAGAACTGACTTGCTTCTGCTTTACTTTGTGACCTTTCATTTTCCCGATACTAGTTCAGTGCTTGGTAAATAAGGAGCTTTCAAAAATAAAAGAAAGGGAAAAGAAATCAATATTTTTGTCCATTTAGCAGGTCTCTCACAGTTCAGTGACATTCAGGAAGCAGTGAGTAAAGAGACAAGGAATCAATGTGTAAGAGGAGGCTTCGGATCATATTCAACCTGCTCAACTAAGAAATCAATAGTGCTCCTCTAGATTCTACTTTGAAATGCAAGTGAATTGTTTAGGCTGCAATGTAAAATGAATGCTGAGTATAGAAGGCCCACGAAGGAAAATGCTGATTTGGTAAAACTGAAATTTTCATAGGATTGTGCCTTCTTAGATGGCGATTTTTTCTCAGAGTAGAATTTATGAAGGAAGAGTGAGACAGAGAAAAAGCCCTGAATATCAAGATATCCAGTGTGCAGCTTTCAAGAGCAAGCAAACTGATTCACATCTCTGCTCTCTCTTCAGCTTGGCATGAGGGTCACATCAAGAACTGCACTATCACAGATGCTGACTATTCTTGGAATGCTGTCCTTATTTCCATTTTTTTCAGTGCTTAAAAAAAAAACACAACAAAATCAGAGCAGAAGCATTTCTGAAATCCTAAGGTGTTTCCAAAGGAATGAAAAACAGCTTGTTATACTACCCGGAGAAGGTGCCATTACACTTTATGGTGTATTTTGAACAACATCTCTTTGCAAGACAGCAGGACAGCTATCCCAGTTACAAAATCAAGATCGCTGTGAGAATGAAATTCCCTGGAGATGGGATGCAACTGCATGTGTGAGTCTCACCAGTGGGTCAGAGTGCAAACCACAGGGACATTTTATCAGCAGCATGTGGGCATCTTTTTCTACTTTGCTGTCTCAGCATTTACATCAAGACATGCAAATCAATCAAAGGAACCACATCTCTGTGCAGGTGTAAACAACAGCATGTCTGGTGACAAAGAATTAGGCCCCATGCATGTAGGGCACTTTATTGACTGCACACTCTCCCTTATTAGCTGCCAGATTAGGGGCTGCAAGTAGCAGCTCCCTCTTCCCTTACAACCCTTGGCCAATTACTGAAAATAAACCTTTCTAAAAACATCATGTTTGAAAAAAGACACCTTGTTCCTCCTCCTCAGCAGTAAAATATCTTTCAGGGAGTTATTCTCTTTTATTACTAAGGCCACCAGCTGATACAGGAGACCCAAAGTACATTTAAGTTATATTTGCACTCTCTGTGGCATAAAATGGTTGTAATTTAAATGGGAATCAGGTATAGCTCATTTTTAAGACTGCAGACCATCTGGCATTGAGAGTGGCTTTTGGATACGATTATGCAGTACAAAGAAGAGTGGATCTTCTAATTTAATAATTCTCTCTCTGCCATCATTTCATCATTTATTGCTTTGGTCTGTTTCTTAAAATCCTGGGCACTCCTCCATCAAAGGTCTTTTCTTCCTGCTCCACAATAGTTCATTGGTCCTACACAGACAGAAGTACTACAGAGCCCACCTCTATATCACTTCTTTTTTGAAGATTCTATTAATATGGTTGCTGCTCCCACACAAGCAATGAATATGCTATCTGATCCATCCCAAGGGAAGAGAACTCCTCCAAGGCTAAAGATTTCTCTAATTCTGTTGATTTTAAGTTCATTTACTTCATGAAACAAGTCTCCAGATATGTGGGGACAGTGAGAAAATATCATTGGAGAAAAACCTGTTCAGTTTGGTTCATATGGGAAGACTCAACTGTCAGGTAAAATTACTCCCGTTGCTGAAGTATACCCTTGACCCATCCTGAGGGAGAAGACACTTCTTGTAAATATGTGAATTTCTGTCGTAATGCCCAAACACGTTTCCAGTCATAAAGCATCATTTGTAGCAGCTCTACTTCTAATGTCATGCATTTTCTTTCTAAAGATGCCAAGTTGCTTTACAGACATTAAGTGTACTCCACATGGAGCCCTGCCATACACCTGGGTAGGTATACATCTTTTCTTATGGAAATCAAGCCAGAAGAAAATGAGACCTTAAAGCAAGTCAGTAGCACATATTGAAAACAGATCCTCCTTATCTCCAAACTGATACCTAGATCTGCACTTAAACTCTGGCTTCTGACCCGTATCATAATTCAATATTTCCGCTTCATTCTCCGCAGCCCACTTCCCACTCAAATTGTACCTAGCAGCTCATCATCTGCCTTGAAACATCTGCCTGGAAAAATACAGTACACACTTCTGTCACGAAATTACTGGCATGGATTACCCCTTTCTCACGTCAGCAGTAAACATGCCATATTGTCACACTTGTTGAAGAATTACATGTTGCTCTGTGCTTTATGTAATCGTTTTACTTTCTACTACAAATCTTTTCTAAATGGATTGTGATCAAGTTAAAAAATACACATTTTGGTATAGCTACCCCCAGAGCCCACTGACCGTATTCAGTGTGGTAACAGCGCTGAGAGCTGTTTGCAGTTCTCTCATGCTGTGGGGCTTAGAGAAGTTAACTTCAGATTCCTCTGATGCTCATGGCCCTTCCAAGTAGATTGGCCCTGCTGCACCCAGTGGTGGTGAAAAGTTGTCATACAAAAGCATCACCATAATCTCAGCTAAAGAGCAGCTTCCCAGAGTAAAAACTGCCTCATGGCATTAGGAGTAAAGAAAGGTTAACAATGTCAGTGCTGTTTTCCTGTGCACTGCACATGAACCAGGCCAGTATCAATTTGCTTTAAGTCTGGATTAAAAATAACTTAAAACTAGTTGTGGCTCCTCAAAATCTGGAGCCATGAGATGAAAATGGAGAAAAGGTTGGTTCAACCGTGTAGAATACAGGAGTTTTCAATCCCGAGTTCAAAAAGGGCACAAAGACATCGAGGCCCTAGAACATGTTCAAAGAAGGGTAACAAAGCCATGAAAGATCTGGAGACCAAGTCTTATGGTAAGCATCTGAGGGAACTGAGGCTGTTCATTCTGGAGAAGTGAAGGCTCAGGGGAGAGCTCATCACTCTCTATGGTGACCTAAAAGGAAGTCGCAGTGAGGTGGGGGTCTTCCTCTGTTCCCAGATCACTAACAACAGGATGAGAGTTAGTGACCTTAAGTTGCCCCAGGCGAGGTTCAGATTGGATATTAGGAATAATTTCTTCTCAGAAAGAATGGTGAGGTATTGAAACAGGCTGCCCAGGGAGGTGGTGGAGTCACCATCCCCACTGGACCACAACAACAGCTTGGTAGCAATGATTGCTGCCCAGCCAGGTGGGAAGGACATTTGCAGAAAACCCTTTTAACCTTAATAAAAAAAAACAAAGCTTATTTTTACAAAGGTGCCTTCCTAGAGTGATACAGCACAGCTGCCAAAAAAAAAAAAAAAAAAAAAAGCCTAATTTTGTTCTAATATTTCAAACCTGCAATACTTCAAGGTTCACAAGAGCAGTAGCGATATATTGGTGAGTCTTTCTTGTCCATTTTTAACACCTTCAGAGATCTGCTGCTATCTCAATGGTGATGAGATATACAATCACAGAACACTGCTCTTCCTGAAGTGCTGCCTGGTGGGAATTAGATAGGCTGCACAATGTCTCCTCTCAGTAAACATCATATTTAGAAACCAGAGACAAAACAGAAGCCAATCTTATGACAGAGGGAGGCCACAATTACGTTGCTGCTCGTAGTCATGTATCTGCTCTTGCAGCCAGCAGCAGAGTGGCTGTGTACAGCACAGCTACCTCTTTATTGCGTTACCATAAATACTCTGGACAGAAAAGACGGAGGATTTTGCTCCCTTGCATTCCTTTCCCAGCCCACTGGGAAGTAACTGGAAATTGCACTGATGGGGCTGTACACTGTAAAGGTTGCAAATGCACTTCCTCAGCTCCTAGATTCAGAGGCTGATGGATCCCTGTCACAAAGCACGTTAATAAAATCAGCAGAGGTTTGTGCATCGCTGCTGCACAGTATCAGGTTAGCAGTGTATAGCTGCCAGTGCCAGGCCATCTGCCACAACAGAAGCACCGAAACAGAAGGGTTTCCACAGAACAATTTCTGTATCAAGAGGAAAGATAGGAAAACCTGGGAAATAAGGGATTGGTTTGCAGAAGGAAAAGAAAAACCATGCCCTCTAATTCTAGCTTTTACCCAAACAGGTTTTTAACTTGATACTTTCAAAGGACTAACCTTGATGGTTGTCATGACACTCTGTATGTCAGAATCCTTTATTTTAATCCTTGAATGTTTTCCTTCAGTTTCCATCAGGGAGCTTGCAGAGAGTGCAGCTGCTTAGCTCCCTGGTGTCTGGTGCTGTGGAAGGGAGCACAACCAAAGCAGGCAGATCTCAATTAGGAGGCATTTCCCATTTCTTTCCAGAATCTTTCTGCCATAGATCTTTACAGAGATAGGGCACAAAAATGTTCCCTATGTGTTTTCTTGAAAAGCCTATAGCTGAGAAGCTTTTTACATACGTGTCCACGATCTCCAGCAGCCTGTCCTACTGGCTGCTGCTCAGGCCTCTTTGCAAAGCACATCTACACAGTTAAAATCATTTTCAAGTATCTTAGAACCAAAAGAGTTCTGGTTAGACTTCACAGGATCAGGACATTCAGCTGGTTCAGGTATGTCACAGGTGCCCCTGCTTATCTATTGCCTGCAGCACTGAAAAGTAGACCCCAAAGATTACAGAATCATTATTAATTGTACTTGCATGTGCACTACTGCGGATTTTGGTGCCAGTATTTTCCCTTGTTCCCCCTGGACCATAGATCAGGCTGGTTTAAATGAAGTGCTAAAGTGATCATCCTGCTCCAAAATCTTTGAACTGCTTCCGTATTTTTTTGACCAGGGACAAGGGAGTATCTTTGCAATTTAGTTATTAGCATAAAATAATTAGGCTTTGGAGTATGTTTTCCTCCCACAGCATACACATAATTTGCATTGATATTTATAGGAACCTGTCCATTGAAAAGAGGCTGGACCCCAAGGAACCAAGAGAATCTAAACTCTAAATACACTTCTTCCTATCACCACAGATTTCCATAGAGTCCTGTAAACTACTACCCTCATTACATAATTCTTACTCTTCCTATTTGCTCAGGCTTCACACAGCAGGCAATCAGAAAATGAGCATGCAAATTCTGCAGAGATTGCTCTTTGCGTCCAAACTTTGAGACCCACTTCATATTACAATTCCACACAATAAAAAATGAACGCAAAAGCCTCCTTGATGAAATTACATTTCTTTGATATAAAAAGTAATGAATCTCTAGTTAATGCCAACAGCGCCTGCTGCATGCACCTTTATGGATTCTTCCTAGTTCCAAATAGCCAACATTAACCTGTGGCGTGGCAAGCACTGAAGAAGCAATTTGAGAGTAACAGTACCTCAAGGAGAAATGAAAGGCAGTTTTGGGGAAATAAGCTACCAGAGCAGAATGATCTTCTTTGTGACAGACTGAACAGACACTTCCATATCCCAGAGTCTTAAAGAAATGTAAAACATCCAGTGCTAACATACAGAATCATAGACTATATAAGATGTTGTCAACACAATGGTACCAGACATAATGTCCTTGCCTTTAGAAGAGAGGTGAGCTGTACCTATAAATGACCGTAACAAAGTGAAAATGGTCAGTGAAGCACTGCCAAAGACACAGTGAGACTTAAGGATTTAAATTGCCAAAGACTTGGCTTAAAACACCATTTTATGAGTCTGATGGTAACAACAGTAGCCTGCAAAACAGGGAACACAACAAAAAATAGAAGAAAATAAGAATACTGCAAAGGACTGAATAATTAAGATCGCTTCCTTTTTATCAAGGGTTTAATTTAACCCAGTTTAAGTTATTCCCTCTTATTTTACCTCTCCTCGTGCCACCCCTGGTCTAAACAGCTGATGAGATCAGAGAAATGATCTAGCCTGGAATCATTTTCTTTGCCTGGTATATTTAAAATGCAATCAGATTCTTTCCCCAACAACAGCTGTTCCTTCAAGAGGTGGGAACAGTTCAGAGGAACAAGCAGTGAGGACAGAGAAGGCAGGAATATCTAAAAACATCAGGTGAAACCGCTGTAGTAGAAGAACAGTGTGTATTTGTTATTAGCTTCTTGGCTGACATTCAGTTCTCCAGAAGTGTGAAGACCCAGGCTCCATCTCTTCTTGCCCAAGGGTAAATACAGACTCACTCCATTCATTTCAGTGAATTTCAGCTTTTTCACTGCTGCGAATTGGAGTAATGTTTACCTCTTACATTTAATGCCATTCTCCTGAGCCTCTCTCCAGTTGAACTCAGGTTCACTCGTGCTGGGCTGAACTCGTGAGGACAAATTATGATTCTGTGCTTCAAGGGAGCATGTCTATTTCCAAAGAAGTAGACAGATCAGAAAAGAACTCACTGGTAAAGAAAAGTTGCTGAAGTATTGAGGGGGAATGAGAGAGCAGAGTGCTGAGAGCAGCGTGCAGAGCCTGGTGAATTGGTACACACAGCACTGCAAGCAGCAGTAGCACTGGATGAAGCCTGGATGCTTCCTTGTATAGGTGCACTGCTGTTGTACAAATGAACCCCCAGTACCCAGGAGGTGGCTTTGCAAGTAGCTCCTCTCCAGCATGTCCCTCTGGGAGGCTGTGGGCTCAGCGTGTCTGTGCACACTCACACACAAGCACTGAGAAAAGTCCAGTTTGATCCCCTCTTGAGGCATGTGTTGTTCCTGTGCTTCTCCTCTCTCCTGTTTAAGCCAGGTACCTTCTTCCTCTGCAGATCCCGGTAGGTGTAGAAAACTCCAGAGCAATTTCTCTTCTTGTCACAACTCACAGCACAGGAAACTGAGGTAGGAAGGAGGCAGAAGCTCTTCATACCTTACACAAGTGTGTAATGGAGTCATAGAATCATAGAATGGCTTGGGTTGGAAGTTGTGATTTGATCAGGGATGAAGGAAGCAGATGGCTATTTTGTTTGTCTCTTCTTGACATCTGCTACATACACAGAGTCCTGGAAAGCTACAGTCCTGTCCACTAAAGTAACTGTTACCTGAAGTTCTTGTGGAAAATATGCCAAAGAAGAAAAAATTCCTTTTCTGCTGCCAACCTTTGGGACCAAAAATAAAAGTAGAACTGAGATAAACCCCTTGCCTATTCCTTTCATTTTATGGCTCCCCCTCTCTCCAACTCAGAAAGTGATATAAAAAAAAAGCACAAATCTGCAGGAAATCATTCATCAAAATCACTAGTCAGAGCAGGTAAATGGCTGCTGTTTTAATCGGACAAAACACAGTAAAAGAGGTTTCAAATTACCTCCTAAAGGAGATGAAAACTATTTATCATTTCATTGCACAGCTCCATCTAAGAGCAATATGCTCAGTGGAGACAGAACATCGGCCTGGAAACAGTGCTGTACTTTGAAAATGCCTTGTCCTAGCATTACACTGATGCTCCTGGCAGTTGGGGCCAGATTTCTCCTTGCAGAGACTCAAGAGAGCTCGGAATTCCACAAGCAAGTATTATAATAATACCTGTGCTACACCTACACAACCCTAATTGCTGAGACACTGCTGATACATCTCCCTGAAAAACCACTCTTCCCTGCTGATCAACACACATCCGGGGAGCCTCAAATTGGTCTGAGAACCAGGGCTTGGGGACTAGGTTTTACATTCTGAGAAATGCTGCACCTACATATTACATATGGATAAATTGTAGCATGTTCAGTCATACAAATTGTGCATAATCTTTAATTAAAAAAAAAGACAAAACAATTACTTATTGTACAACAAAGAAAGAAATAAGGAAAATGCTGTTCAGGTTAGAATCTCCTGAGCACAAAGACCTCTTACTCAACACTCCATTAATGCTAGAGAAGTAAATGTTCTTTCTCCATCTGTTGCTGCTACTCAGGATGAAGAGGCACAGCCCTGGGAAAAGCTGCAGTGAGCCATAGGGAAGCAAGGGCAGGAGCAGAGGCAGGACCACTAGTGCCATAATATACCCAGGGACAAATGCCTCCATGCAATTCTGTTATTATTTTACGCTTAGATAGCCTCTAGCACAGTAATTTCCCTTGAGCCTCCAGATCATGCATGTGGAAACACTAAATGACAACAGTAATTACAGTTTAAGGTTACTGTCGTTTGTCTAAGTCTTCTGGGCTTCAGAGGATCTGCACTAATCTCTTGTTTTTATTTTCTCCCCTCTGTTCTCATCTCAGTTTCCTCATTGCCCAGGTACTGTTAAAACCACTGAATACCA
Source organism: Meleagris gallopavo (assembly GCF_905368555.1). Classification (NCBI taxonomy): domain Eukaryota; kingdom Metazoa; phylum Chordata; class Aves; order Galliformes; family Phasianidae; genus Meleagris; species Meleagris gallopavo. The sequence continues at coordinate 5,790,829 of NC_139405.1, read as the reverse complement.
GAAATGGCCATAATCCAATTTCTTGTTGTTTTTTTCCCCCTTCTTTCATCAGATTGGGCATCTGGAACTTACTCCTATTTTCACTCTTCTCTGCTATATAACCTTTTGGAAACTTTAAAATTCCCTCTGTTTATTGCCAGCATTTTTAAAGGCAATACAGGCATACTCCACATTTGAAACATGTTTTGAAATACATAGTTAAAGATAATTCATTACACACTGTAGAATATCACAAGATATTTCAGATGGTCAAACAGATCAGTGGAGTGGGAGATCTGCAAGTATTAAAATCACCAAATCAGTCCTCTCCTCATTGTTATTTATTTATTTTTAGGCAGATAGAGAGTATTTGAAAAGACTTATTGGACTTCCTGGTTTAGTCTGAAATATTCACTGCTTCAGGTCAGGAAGGTAATTCAGCTTGCACATACTCCTTAAGCACCATGCTAATACAAAAAGCACAATGGGAGAATATATCTGGCAAGTAACATTGCCAGCTGTCCTCACTGGGAGATGTCCTTTCCCTATGCAAAAACACTCAGCACCCCAAATCAATGGTGTGACTTGTAGACTTCATTTGGTTCACTCTCCTTAAAGCAATGTTCATCTTCACACCTTCCAATCTCAATCTGGAATTTGCATTTCTTTCACATACTCAAATTTTCTCCTGTATTTATGCTGACATGTAAAAGCAGAAACATCTCATAACTAAACTCCAAATTGCACAGAGACTTTCACATGCCACCTCTGCAGTTAAACAAAACACATCTTTCCTTCCTATGGCAAGCTGCTCCATGCAGAAAAGGTTTCCTCTATAGATGGAGGTGAGCTGTCCATTTCTATAAGCAGAAGACAACTGTAATCCAGAACAATAATCAGACGCTTGTTTCAGAGACTCTCCCTTACTATCCACTTGACTTCACATTAAATGTTACTTTTCCCATCACCACGGATAATCGGACCTATGGGTGTCTGGAAATAAGATGTTTTATTTTGAAGGAAATAATGAAGCTGATGAAAATCATCAAAAGTGATTGTGAAACAAAATCATACAAATGTTCCAATTGGAAATGTTGAAACAAAACCTAAACTTTTTATTTTTGTTTTTTAATACATGAAAACATTTGGTTCAATAAATTGCCTCAAATTATTATTTCAAGAATGAAAGTTTGGGTCCTCTTTCTATTACTTTTTCTATCTGTCACTATTTCTATCAGAAATAAAACATTAAAAGCTTCAAAATATTTTTTTTTCCTTTAGGAAAATAATTATAATTTTGGTTCACTGCTTGCCCTACAGGAAACAAATTACAAGCCTTTCTTATAACATGCCTCATACAATTTAGGAAAAGATCCTTGAGATTTACAAGATATGAATACAGGTAGGTCTAGAAATGAAGAAAAGAAAAAAAGGAGGAAACATGGAGGTTTCCCTTTCTCTTTTCAGAAAATACATAGCCCAAACAGAAACTCTCTTATAGCAGTCAAGGGAATTATTCCAAGAAAACTCACGTTGCAAAAGAAATAAAATGGATTCCAATGAAGATTTTCTCAGGATAGCATCACTGTCCATAAAAGAAAATAAAGAAAGCAGTGTTCAATTATGGTAGCATCCACTGCCCTAGGAGAATAAGAAATGTACTCCAAACTGTTGCAGATCATTTCTTGCCCCTACAGTATCAGATCCATGAAACGTGAGGGCCTGGCTACTACAAGAAGAGTTCAGCCTGTTTTGAGCTGAAGAAAACAGCCATAATAACAGTACTTATAAAAGGTATCTCACATTTTTAAGATGCCCAACATACACTGAGTAGAACATAGCTTCAGCACGCAGAGGGGCTGGGATAGCAGCTGCCAGTTGGAGCTCCAGGAGAAAACGCTCCCAGGCACAGCAACCACAACTTGGGTAGAACCAAAGGCAGGATAACAGCAGCCCAATGATCCAGGAGCAGCACAGAGGAAAGCTGGCCGGGCACCAAGGAAATCAGTGGAATAACACACAAGATGGGATCGAGACAGAGCTTGTCATATTTGCTAGATGACAAAGCCAACTTAGACAGGAACAAATGCGATAAATCACTCTGCCTCAGCTTTCAAGACAAAACAAGGCATCTTCTAGCCACAGTGGCTTCTCTTACTTTTCTTTTTGATAATTTTTGATAAGGATGCAACCAACGCATCTGGACTTTATCCAAAGAAAAAAAGAGAGAGTATGCAGGCTGGACAAGGAAGAAGAGAACCAGCTATTAATGTTCAGAGGAGCACTGCAGTGTTACATAAGCCAGAGCCAAGCAGTAATCAGCTTAGTGATATTGCTGAAAGACCAGGAGCATAAAAGAAACAATTACATCTGGCAATTCTGGATCTTCTGTGAAGACTTCAAGTTTGCAAGTCTCGTGGACCCATTACTGCATATTCCTCAGTATGAAAGAATAATGGTTGGAATCAATGAAGATTAAATGAACGGAGACAGACTATTTACAAGATATTAAGCCTGTATGCAAAATAAGTGTATTTCTCTCAGCACTCAGACAGTAGATGTGTATCAATGCAGAACATGAAGCAGCATCTTGATAAAAAACATGTCCATTCGGATGTTGTTTCATATAGCATAAGCAAAGTTGCAATACTGAGCAGAGTCCGTTTGTGACAGCATAGAGCTGATATTATGCAACTAAGGGAATAAATTTCATCTGGAGATGGTAACAGTATTTATTAGTCCTTCCACGATGTTTTATTCTACCCAATCTTGTTCTGCCTCACAGGATGGAAGTTTAGAAGGTCAGGAAGCATTATTCAACTCCATCACCCCCACGACACGTGTATTTGCATTCTAATTACTGCTGGCTATTCTCAGATGTTAGAGGCACCATTTTACTGAGAAGCCATGTTCTAATGCAGCATCAAATCGTTGCTGCAGAAAATTCTCCAGAAACAATTTCAATTCAAGCCTTTATTTCATCTCCATTCTATCTCCAAATACTGCAATCAGCTTTCCCTGACCTTTATAAACTCCTTTTTGTATTCACGGAACACATCACGCATACAGGCAGTGATTTCACAGATGTATTTGTAAGTCCTTGGTGGCTCCTGGGCTATTGAGTTTGTGGCAAAATAAATTAATATTATGCTTGGGATACTGCACACACACGTTCAAGATCTGGAAACACGGTATGCTTGTAGCAGTAGTGTTTTGGAACAGATTGCAAAAAACCAAGAGGCTGAAATACTGTTCACAAAGGAAATACTCATCAAATTTTAAACAACAGTAAAGCATATTAAATGGCATGAGCGGATGCACTACCAAATACTTCATGAAATAACTTATGCCACTGCATCTTGTAGCTCAAGTCTCATAATAGAGGTGGTGGGTTTTGTTGTTGTTGTTGTTGTTTTTTGTTTTGCTTTTTATTACTATTGTTTTCTAACTGTCACAGCCCTGTGATGCAAGTCCTAGCATACTAATATACCCTAGAAAACCATAACAAGCCAAAAAGTGTTCCAACCTCATGTTGCTTTTGATTTAACAGTACATCCTTGGCTATACTGCCTTGTATTTATTGCCAGTGTCTTGTAAAGTAAATGGTTCTTCACATCAAAAACCCAAGTGCTTTAACAGCTCACTTTCTGAAGTCAAGAAAGAATCAAAATGAACTGTTCAAAATCCACTCTGTTCCATTCTAACCTTACCATGGTGTAGTCTAAAATACGTGGCCATCCTATACAGTCAATGGTACAATAATTTCAATTAACTTTATGGACTTCCCAATGCATATGCCAACTAGTGCATTTCCAATCTTTTACAAGGGTTTAACTCAAATATAACTTTCCATGCACCAGTATACCTGATTTATTTTTTTTTTTTACTTAGGGATTTGCTTAAAGAAAATAGATACTGAAATGCCTTGCCTGTTTCCAGGGAAGTTCTTTTAGCACAGAACAAATTCATCTTTAAACCAAGAATGTATAAGTGAACAATACAGCAGTTTTCTAAACTTAAGGTAAAGCTAACACTGAAGATGGGTTTGAATGTAGCAGGCTGTGTCCTGCCATAACTCAAACACTGGAACAGGTTGCCCAAGAAGGTTGTGGATGCCCCATCCCTGGAGGCATTCAAGCCAGGCTGGATGTGGCTCTGGGCAGCCTGGTCTGCTGGTTGGTGACCCTGCACATTGCAGGGGGATGGAACTAGATGATCATTGTGGTCCTTTTCAACCCAGGTCATTCTGTGATTCTATGATTCTATGAACTTGGAAGGGAGAGAGCATGCTTTTGCACCCCTACAGTTTCTGCCTTCATCCCACCAGCACAGGGCATATATTCTCACCATGGCCACTGCTTGCATGGTACTATTAAATAGAGCACATCAAAGAGCAAATTGCACAGGTAAATAACAGAAGTAATGCCTGCTCTGCAACCCAGACTGTTCTCAAGACAGGAAACAAGAGGTAGACAGAAATTGCAGAAGAAGGCTGGAGCAAAAGGCTGCTGTTGAGTTCTGTTGTCTTGACAATAAAGCAGACATGTAAACTAATGCCAACTCAGCAATTTACAGGCAGCAGAGCAGAGGCTGAATGAGGTCAGCTGTCTCAACAGTTATTCACAAAATTACTGTACTTTCACATAGCCACAAATATTTTTGGGGAATAAACTCCACCTACTGCCCTACCCTGACCTTATCCCAAGCATCACTTTGAGCCATGAAAATGACGTGACCGGAAGCAATGCAATGCTGCAGCCCATGATGGGTGCTGCCCAGCCTTCCCTCAAACGACATCCCCAGGATGGCACTGCATTGCTGCATTTATCTTCAGAAAACTCCACGTGGATCCGCATAACGCATTGTCTTCACAGTCAATTACCTTGCAGCACATCCATTTATATGTTTTCTAATGTTCTAGCTTACCCTGTAATTTTAGTTACATAGCATTTCCATAAAAACCACATACATTTGACTTCAATGTCATTTTGATAGCCTGTTATTTTATTATGTGGAGCTAATGGTCCTTTTATAGACAATGTAGCTATACAAGATTTCCAGCATTCTTAAATGCTGATATTGCTGGATTGCTTTTTGCTTCTTCCCCAGTTGTATTTCTAGTCACAAAGTAACAGATCAATTCAGCCTAGCTTTTACATTCTGCTGGATATAACAGCATTTTCTCCACTAGCAAATTGCTCAAAATACTTGATTTTCTACGCTCTGTAGTGCTGTGATATTTTACTTCACAGTACAATACGCAGTCTAAGTAAACAAGCCAGCAACACAGCACATAACATCAGGAAATCAAGCTTGGAAACTAAGAAATCCTTCAGCACCTGCTCAGCATGTTTCCTTCAACCTAAGCAACAGATTAAGCACCTGAGTAACTCGAGGCCTCATTATTTTTATATCAGAGTTCTTTTTTATTCTTATTATAGAAGCTGACTCCTATGCAATAGCTCTGATACCTCAATTAAAAGAGCAGCTACGTGCTTTGAAGCTGGAGGCACTGTCGGTCAGCTATGCCAAACAGCTGGGCAGGGCTTTCTGCTGTCCGTTTTCACCAACCTCTCCTTGGCCATGTACAGAGCTTACAAAGGCAGGGACAGCTAGAGATAGGATCCCCTCAGAGGCAGTTCTCAAAAAGCAATCACAGGGACCTGTGGAAACCCTTCCTCACAAACACTGGGTAAAGTGCAAGACATCTCACTCCACAAACAAATAAGACAGTGACCCACTCCTGGAAGATACTATTTTCTACACAATATACTTTTTTTTTAGGATGATTTATAACACAAATGTCTCCAGTTCTTGTTCGGTGATCAAACTAGCAATGCAGTTTTAACAAATAGTGTGCAGGTTTGAGAGTGGTTGATTTTGTTTCAGTATTGGAAAGACGACATATCCTCTAATGAGTTTTCCTTGGCTGTTCAATATTTATTACAGGTACTTAAACAGAGCTTTTATTACTTAATGTTCCATTTCCTTCCAAAAGGATAACACCAGTATTTGTGTAATACTGCCCAACAATCTCATAAAACTGATGGCTACTCCAAACTTTTCTCAGGTGTAATCCTACCAGCATGCCAACCTAGGCATATTGTGTATTAGGGCAAAACTCCAAACAGCCTTCACTGGGAATTCTATCATCTCTACCAGCAGCAGCACAGATTTAAATAAGAGTTGAAAACATAAGTAGCTTTTTATCCTATCATTTTCTCCTGTCTATCCTCATGCACTCACCCATACCTCCTCATGTGTCTGGGAGACTTGATGTCCTCCTCCACAGCTTTGAGATGGGGGCAGTGTTTCTTGGGACTAAATTCACTTTATATAATGCTTCTCTGCGGAGAAGTTGAAAGTTTTGGACAGATCTGGTGTCACTGTTTGGTGAAGTGCAAGGAAATTAATCCTTGTGAGGGCAAAGAGTAAGCAGCAGGAGCGCTGAGTGCACAGGGTAAGTGCTGACCCTTTCTATGGGATGGATTTTAGTATGACTGCTTCTCTGCTTCTGGGAGTGAGCCAGCTTTCTTCTCAGAAAGACAAAGCTCGGGAAACCTCCTGAGCTTTCATCAGAAGCTTAGCAGGGAAAGAAAATGACCATCACTGGACTGGAAGTTAGGAAATCAAGATGTGGGGCATGGAGCAAGACTGAAGATGTCAAATTTTGCCATTTTCATAGAAATAACAAAAATACGCCTGTTGCTATGTTTCAGGAACAAAGCTGCCTGTCACCAGTACAGAAGGTTAAACCTTCATCAGCAGTTACAGAGATCTGACCAAACCCACAAGGAAAGATACAGACCAATGGCTCCTGGCCCCTGAGGTCCCAGGTCACCTTGCTCTACATTGGCTGGAGAACTTGGGAAAAACGGCTTCTTCTGATCTCACTGGGAATGGTTTTACTTCTACAAAGGAGTAGATCTGCTGGCAAAGGGAGTAGGATAAAAAGCTCCCTCTTTAACTTATCTCAAGCCTCTCATTAAAGCTGCCAGAAAGGCAGAAAATTGGCTTACAGTGGCTACACAGCCACTGCTGAGCACTGCTGCCTGCTAAGCAGCAGTGGCTCTCCCAAGCTGCCAGCCCTCTTTCTCCCAGTCCAAGGTGACTGGGTGAAGGCACTTCTGCCTTCACACAGCAAGCAATGGGATAGCAAGGGAGCTAGGGGCTCAGACCACACGTCCATGCATGTTGAAAACCAAAGAAGAAGGGAAAGTAAGTTAAAAGATGGCAAGATGATGAGAGAACTGACAAAGGTTGATGAGGTTGGCAAAGGTAAAGCCCAGGGCAGCACCCAAAGTTACTGTCATTGCACCTGAGGCAAGGGTCCAATCAAAAGTCGGTCACATTAAGGGGCATGAGAGGTATCTGAGGTGAGGAAGAGTAGGGACGATAGTGATTTGCTTTGTTAACAGCTTAGATCTTCTGCATTTGTAGCCTCCTTTTCTTCCTTGTCTCATGACAGAACTGGTAGCTCTGGGTGTCTAGGGGTGACATCTTGAAGCTGTGCACCTGCCCTCCCCAGACTGCTGTACCACCACACACATCAGAGTTCCCCCTTCTAATCCTTTTCAGAAAACTTAACAATTGCCATCACTGAGATGTTTATAACCAAAGAACTCATCATCTAAGTGTCAAACTCACTCTCTTGTGGAAGTGGAAGATTCTCTTTTCACCTCCTCCCCGCTCCACACACATGTATTTATTCCCCTAACACCAACACAGATGCACTCACATATAGATATCAGTAAGTGGCTCTGCTCTGTATATTAAAGCCTCTTTCTGGACTGGAATTAATCTTGGCAGCTGTCTGACAAAAGAAACTGTGTGGGAGGAAAATGGTTTTATCTAAAACTTGAAAGAAAGCAAAATAATCTTAGAACAAACTGTGTTTCAACTCTTGCTCCTTCAGTGAAGATTATTTACTAACAGAAAATATCCAACAACAGCAAAAATACAAAATTATAGCTTTAAAAGGTAACTAAGGACTGTGTATTTTTTCTTTTCATTTATTTTTGTGGTCACTTTTCAAATCATGTATTAATAATCCATCTAAGGCTCTCTATAGGAGCCAACAATCCAAATCTGTTTTGAAAATTAAAATGAAGGAAATCCCATGGCTTTCTCTTAGCTGTGGTGAAAGCCATGGGAAGAAAAAGGGCTCTTGCTTCAGCCTGTCCCAGTCATTCTGTCCTCACGTTCATATCAGTATGATATGTCTGGTCCCATCCTACTCTGGTTCCTCCTGGGCTTTATGTCACTCCTGGCCATTATCCCCTGCTGTCACCCTGCTGTTTCTACTTCCCAGTTGCCCATGACTGCAGATCATTGCAAGGACCATCCCACTGCTTGAAGCCTTCAAAGAACAGCAGGTCCTTAAGTGAAGTTTCCCAAAGCAAACCAATATTAATGGCTAATCTTTTGGTCTGACAAATTAAAGCTGAAACCATTAATAAATAAAGGCAGATGAAAATGCAATTTCTCATGGTGAGTACTGGTTATCTTTCTGCTATGCCTTATGTCATTAAAAGCTCAGTTTTAACATGGAAAAATATTAAAGGTCTTTTGTTTGTTTGTTTTTTCAAAATCTATTTGGCCTCAACAGTACATAAGGAAAATAACAAAATACAGGTGTACCTGGAAATTATGGAAATTTGCAACTGATTACAAAAGAGGGGTTTCCAAACCTCTCCTAGAAGGTACTCTGTATGTCAGAGACTCTACTTTCAAGAACAAAACAGCCTTCATTTGAAATAGTTCAGCTCACTCTGGCGTTTGCCATTCTGAGAGTGAGAATCCCTGAGAGGAAACCAAAGGCACAGTGCTTTCATGAACCTGCATTTTTCCCTTAAACAGTTCAACAGCACAACACATGACACTATTATACGTGCCTTCACCTGCTGCCAGTACTGCTTCAGGCCTCAGTGATACTGTTCTATAAAATTATGTCAAATTAATCATATTTGAGGCTGTTCCTCCAAATAAATATTGGATCTCTTCTAGGAAGTTATCTTAATAACATTCCACTCCTGCCCTCTGGAAAGCAATGACTTTTATCACAGAACGGCTCTGTATGCTTAGCATATCTCCAAATTACTTTGGTAAAAACATACAGTAAATTTTATGCATAAAAGCTTTTTGAAGCATTTTAAAAGACAAGTAGGGCATGAAGATGATGCAGTAACCTGTTTGCATAGTGCTCTGCCATCTATCTCTGCAGACTCTTGAAAAACTGACATGGTTCCTCAAGGGACTTCCTTGATTAAAGAACATTAATTAATTGAGTGAACATCTGTGCTGTTTTTCAACTAATAATTAAGATTAGTGAGGAATTGTAATCTCTTTAGAAGTGAAAAGTATACAGAACAACTGCAGCCCACTATCTCACAGAATTTGGGTAGGGCTAAGCAACTACGACATTTGCCGTAGTCGTTCCCAAGAGATTTGGAAGGCTGTGTGGTGGAAGCAGTCAGTTTGCTTCCTCGCTAGCCCAGCAACAGGAACATTTTATTTTTGGCTTCATGCGTTAACATATTAACCATGACAGTGCTGACATCTGTTGCTAAACAAAATTGAGTATAAATGGTCCAGAAAACTGCCGTTAAACTCAGAAATTATTTTTGGAGTTTGAAATTAAGAACTGTCAACACAACTGATGTTTCCACTTATGCACAAAAATGACAGGAATTTTAATGATTTCCCCAAGTTCCACATGCAAAAGAAAGAAGGAAAATAAAAGTAACGATTTTAAGTGCTCTCAAACTCTATTACAAAAAACAACTGACCTATACGGTATCATTAGAACTCAAAGACTACCTAACAGGGCTAGATGAGAAACTGTTCTACCACTTATGGAAATGAAATAGCGCTTCTATTCCACTTCCATCTCCTAGTGCAACCCACAAGGCTGAGGCACACCCAGGAGTATTCTTTTCCTCACAGAGGAAATAGTCCTAATTACTTTAATATGGGGCTTTGTATGGGGCTGCTGAATCACAGAGGCCTGAACCTCTGATTAATCACCTGAGGTGAGCAATGAGTCAGCCATGGGAACACAGGTGAAGGCAATTCACCTGTGCTGCAGGAAGGGGTGGAGCCTGGCTGCACCTCTCCTAGAGCCATTTAAGAGCTGACTGCCAGTAGGGAAGGATCTCTTCTGGAGATCTGCTCCACTGGAGTCTATCACGTGAGCCCAGGATAGGGTGAACATCCTTTTTCCTTCTCTAGTATAATAATTATATCAGCCAAACTCCTGGATATACTATACCATCTGTATGTTCATTGATTGTACAGGCTTTATTCACTGAAACCAAGGAGAGCAAAGCCTTTGGTATGCAGCACCAGGAAGAATTACAGAATCGCAGAATTGCAGGGGTTGGAAGGGACCTCAAGAGATCATTGAGTCCAACTCACTGCTAAAGCAGTTCCATAAAACAGGTCACGCAGGTAGGCTTCCAGATGAGCCTTGAGCATCTCCATAGAAGGAAACTCCACCACCTCTCTGGCCAGCCTGTTGTAGTGCTCTGTCATCCTTATCATAAACAACTTCTGTATGTTTGTATGGAACTTCCTAAGTTCTGTTTTAGGCCATTACTCCTTGTTCTATTGCTACATACCACCAAGAGCGTGACCTCATCCATTTGCCTTCCACTTCCCTTTAGATACTTATAAACATTAACCAAATTGTGGTGATAACAGCAAAAATGAGATTTCATTGCATGCGACAGAAACCAACTAAGAGTCTAGAGACCACAAATATTGGAAGACTGCAAAAGAAAGCATTTCTGAAAGAGAAAATAGACTCATTTAAGCTCTTTTAAATACTTTCTTAGACACACTTGAGTCTGAGACAGCAGATTAAATGGCCAGTCTGGAACAAGTACAGGAGTGCTCAGTTTGAGGCTGAGGCTGCAGTGAGTATCAGCAGGCCCAGGACTGGACACACGCAACCCTGTTGGACATGGGTCAAAAACTACTTGAAACTCCTGCAAAAGTGGGAAAATTAAGTTGGAAATTCATCAGATCTTGACTGCTGTGGTGTCACAATAATTACAATCTTATGCAACCTTTTTTTTTTTCCTATTTATTTCTTCATTTTCTTAAGTGTTCCAATAACATATAATAACTGGCAATAAAATTATCTGGATAAAATTATTCTCTCCTCTTTTTTGCTTGCAGCACAGAGAGTTTAAAGCCTACTGAAGGATTAAAAATTAATCTATTTGCTGTCATGATATCACTCCTCAGGCTTATCTACTTTACTTGGGCGGCAAATGCACTTTTTGTGTCACTGGCCCCACTCCAACCCAGTATTATTCTGGTGTAACAACTCAGACGAAAACAAAAAAAGAATGTGCTATTGCCAGCTTGTAGACTTCAAAAAATAAAACACAACAACCTGTCAGGTGCAAATAATGTAAACACACTTACCCTGGAATCCTTTTCCAGATGAAGCTTATGTTGAAGACTTCGTCGTCTTCTGGCCTTGGCAATGCCATTGTGATAGAAGTAGTAGCCAGTATCTAGAAAAGGGAGCTGAGGAAAAGAGAGAAAAACACAGAGTTATCAGCCACTAATAAGGATGTCACGGAAAACTTTACCTGTGAGGTGACTCAGGTGTCAACAAAACAAGACTTGTGAGGAGTTATATCACAATGCCCACATCACTCTTGAGAACATCACTTCCAAGTTATTTTTGAAAGGCGTGCCCAGCAGCATTAAGGTTATTTGCTGCAGTTTTACCATGTATAACTCGTATGCACACTTGGTATTACTTTTACCATAAGCTTAAGGTTATTAGCATTAATATTCTGAAGGGCAATCTCTTGCTTCCTGAAAAAGATGGAGTAAAAGAACAAAATAAACTGCAAAATGATTTGAAACTACCACAAACGATCCTCCAACAGTAAGGTGTTACACAAGTACCTTTCCAAGTCATTAGAATGCGTCAGAGGCAATGCCATAATTGCCAAATCCTGGGATGAATAAGGGCAGCAGGATCCTGTTGTCATAAATGAGACTCCATACCTGTATACAGGTAGATGCAGTTCACAGATATAGTTTTCCTACTATGACATTATTTCCTGTTTCATTACACTTATCACATTAATAATATTAATAATCTGTTATAACTAACAGATATCACAGTATCTGTTGCAGTTCTGCAAATGTATTTTAGAATTTGTGTGGAGTAACACGGGAATGTAAGTTTCTCAGAGAATTCTGAAAGTTTAAAATTTGACCACATTACAAAAATGACTGAGACTTAACCTCTTTTTTTTCCTGCAAAGTCTTCTTTTTATGCTATTTCAAGCAGTCTGTGTCAATAAAATCAAAACATTCCATTTTTACTTTTAAAATCCCACTGTGTGTGATACACTAATGCAAAGGAACTTTAAGAAAAAAAAAAAATCAAAGCATTCTGTTCTGATACCAGAACCTCCTTCTAACTGCAGGTTAAGCAGATTTCATCAAAATCATTGCAGACACTTGGAGCAGAGTCTCAGCTCTGTCTGGAGAGCTTTTCAGGGCAAATAACCAGAGTATCTTGTATCAGCTTCATACGCACATGAAGAACAACACAACCATATTTGAAGGAGAAACAAGACTACAGAAAGCTCACAGCAGCAGCCACAGAAGTCCTCCCATCTACCCTCATAGCTATGCCTCTTAAGGGACCAATTCTGTTCAGTTTTAGCTAATTTTTAAATAAATGAATTCATGTTTCATGTTTTAAAAGTTTAGGTCTGATAACATCACGAAATGGATAATAAGGTAATTTTATGATGCAGTTTGTCAATAGATCTGGCTTTCGAGAAAATGGCTCTTTCCTCACATAGGACATATAACACCCCAAAGATAAGCAGGAAAAAGAAAAAAATCTAAGTAGCCAGATCAGTTACACCTTGAAATACAACCTAGCTGTGCTAACCATTACCATCCATTTCCAATTTCCCCTTTAACTTCCTCACAGTGAAATCAGGTGGTTTCCCTCTTCCTGTCTCATTATCAAACACTCAAGTTCATTCCAGTCAAATATTGATCTCAATGTTCTTCCATTAAGGAAGACTCTCAGCGATATTGGAGTTATCTGGAAGGATATTGAAGATACATGACACATACTCATTCATTTTTGGTGTAGGATTAGAACCAACTAGAATGAAGAAACACACCCCACAGTAAATCTTTATAGTCAGTGTGTTAAAGTCCAACCACATGAGAAAGCAATAACAGTATCACCTGGAAGCAACCAGATCCATGGACAAAATCACAGGTAATCTTAAAGCACTTAACTGACTATTCTGCCCTTTCCATAGACATAGTTTGGGTTGAAAGTGGCCTCAAAGCACCCCCAGCCCAACCCCAGCCATGGGTTGGCTGCCCCCCACCAGCTCAGGCTGCCCAGGGCCCATCCAACCTGGCCTTGGACACCTCCAGGGATGGGGCACCCACAGCTCTCTGGGCAGCACTGCCAGGGTCTCACCACTCTAACAGATATCCCAGTAATCAACTCAGATGTTTTACAGTTTGCAGTTTTTGTACTCCTTCAGTGAAGCTGTGGGTGAAGGACAGAAAGGGGGCTAAACAAGGCAATAACTGAAACATGATCAAACACCATGAGTTGTGAATAACAACAGAAATAGCAATGTGCAGAACAAATCTAAAGTCTTCAGGAAATCTTTAAACTATACGAAGGCAGGGAAAGGCAGATGCCAGCAAAGTGCTTAAGACGGTGCATGCATTGATGAGGGTTTTTGCAATGAAATCCATGAAGCCACTCAAGTGCTTCATGTTTGACAGACTCCTGTGACTGACTCCAAAACTCCAAACGCCAGGATGCTGGTACCTGACAACTGGGTTGCTTTTCCTGCCATTAGGTTCTCTGGGAGCTCAGTTCTACTTAGGAGCTCAACACAACCACATAAACACTGCACGTAACAATGTGAAATGAAAACCAAAGGGCTCCCGTGCACCACAAGACCTACAGATCCACCAGCAGTAGCTTATTCCGTAATACGTTCACTGTAAAGCTGGAACTGGAGTAGAATCCTATTTCAGCAGCCGACTGTGCACAAAACATGGGTGAATAATTCACTCGATCTTGTGGCTCTTTCTGTAAGAAAGAAATAAAACTTCGTGCCCTCACACAAAAACTAGCAATTATATAAGATTATAATTACTGGCAAGCACTTGAAAATTGAAGTAAGAAGGATTATTAAGAGCGATAAAAAGCAGGTCTAATATTGCCTTGACGTATAAATAAGGCAGACTCTGAGAAACTCAGGAATTATGTAATGTATTAACTTGTATAAAATTACTGGTGAAAAAGACACAAGCAAAAACAGAATCACTAATTGAACACAAGGAGAGCTAGCCCTCATCCATCAATCTGTGCCAACCTTTTCTTGAGCTTTGCAACTGCCTTGATGAAGTACTTAACCTCCTTCCAGAAGAGAATGAGGACCAGAAAATTACTTTTAAAATTTCGGTGTTCAACTAAGTGGAGGAAAGAAAATAACTCTTTAAATGGAAGAGGCTTATCTAGAAAGGGAAACGGCTGGGATCTCTGCTTTTATCAGATTACTGCTGCAAAAGAGCAGTACAGGTGCAATTAGTACTGAAATAAAAATAAGATAAACTCATGGCCCACAGCCTTCCTTGCACTCCCCTTTCGTATGCAGTCTTTCCCATGCAGGAAATTTACTTGGTGCTGTCCTAGATGCAGACTCAAGAAAAGGGGCTGCAAATAGGCAGCTAGGATTCTACCCTGCTTGCATTGCTTCTGGGCTGCTGAACTACTATAGCCTGTCAGCAAACAACTGCTCCTAATGGGGGCTTAGGGGTCGTACCACACAAGAGCAAAAAGGATAAAAGGGAAACAAAAGGCACCGCACACCGCTGAGCCTCCAGAAGCAGATCTGCTCCAAGAAGGAAAAGCAGTCATAGGATATCGTCTTCCTCACAGGCACCTGGTCCAGGTCAGGGTAGCAAGCAGTTTCCTTGGAGTGGATGTTCACCTGCTTTGTCTGCTTGACAGAGAAGGTCCAACTTCATTTCCTTGTCAGTCCTGTGTTGGACAATGCACAGTGGCATCAGATCTAATTTTGTCTGTCTGAAAGCATGGGACACGAAGATCAGCTGCACAGCAGTGCAGGGGTTTGAAGAAAAGAAGCCACAGAAAGACTAAACTCCAGCTGTGCCCCTTATCTAAACCAGTAGCATCTGAGCCACCTCGGAGAGACACAATGGTGGGGAAAAAAGGTACAATCTAGCCAGGAGTTTATGTTTGCAGCAAATGTATTATAAAGCACCAATAAACACTAACATTAGAAACTCACAAAATATTGAATAAAGGCATCAGTGGGATCACTATTTTACCTTGACACAGCAAGATCCAGTACTCACAACCTGTCTCTAGATTGAAGAAGTGACAAATGCAACACAAACCCAAAGAGGAGCCTTGTTTCCCAGGCTTATTTTTCCCATCAAACGGCACTGACTTATTTCAGGGCTCTATTTCCCATACATCTCAGAAGCAAATTATGGCACACACAGGAAGCAAGAGCAGACTGAATAGCTCTGCCCTGTTTTAAGGAATCTTCTCTCTGCCTAGGCTTCACATACAGCCTGTCCTGCTGCATCCTTTAACACAGCATCCCTGAAATACTCTGCCGGGTTTCATGTCTCATTTCCAGCGATTCTTCCCCGATACCATATTACTCTAAAACAGTAAATAACAGATTACTTGAACCTATTGCTATGGCTGCTTTTCCTAGTCTGCAGTGGAGACAACAGTCTGCAACAACTTCTTTAGAGTAAAATAATTAAAAAAGCAAAAGTTGTTTTCCTTTTTAACAGTTACCCCAGGTTCACATTTCTTGATTGCCACTGAAATCACCATAAATGGATCTGTCAGTAAGATTGACTCAAATTCCTCATCCAGACAAAGCAACAAAGACTTTCTTTGGGGCTCCTTGCCTGCACAAATATGGGACTGGTACATAAGGGTACAAACCAAGACTGGTGCTGATGAAACCTCTGACCCGCTCCGAGGGAAAAAAAACACAAAAAACCTATCTGCCCTCAATTAAAATAAATAAAGCATACTAACACAAAGCATCTCTCCTCAACATAGCCTTAGCAGCTCCTGCCTTTAAAAGGGGCCATAAATCTCTGCAGGTGAGTTTTCATCCCATTACTGCTCAGTAATTATACAACCCGGACCTGGCACAAGAAAATGTGTTTGGAGCCTTCACGGGCCCTCAGGCCCTGCTCCTTCAGTTGCCATTATAGCTGAAGCACAACGAAGTGCCTCGCAGCAGAAATTAGAAACCTTTTAGAAACCTTTTCATCCCAGCTTCCCCAAATGCACCAAGGATGCTTATAAATATTCAATATGAATTTTTAAAACTCTTTCTCTCATTTTCCCTCACTCTGATTAGCATTAGAAATCGTTTTACTTTTAAATACACAGATGGGAGCCAAATCTGAAGTCAAAGGCACTCACTCACTATAGTGACGAGGACCACGTACAAGCAGAGCCAGCTAGAAGCTCAAACAGCTCGAGGCATAGAAATAAAACAGAACAAAGTACAAATAAGAAAGGATTAAATCAAATGGTGGTAGAGAAGTGTGGAATAGCACAGAGGGCTAAAGCTTTGCCAGAGGTTGCTCAACGTGAAACTCAGCCCATAGTGTGCCCAAGGCCCCCAGCAAGGATTTCACACTTTCTCATTAGTTCATTATAATTATTCAAAAGCCGCAGCCAAAAGAGCTCAGGTAGAATCTGCACAAGCTCCAAACAGCCTTGAAGGCTGCAGCAACCAGGCCCCAGGGTTGAATGGTTCAGTGCTCTGACTTGGTCTTCCTGGCCCACTTTACACTGCACTTACTGTGCTACTTCTTAGTTAGGTGTCTCCAGCCAAGTAATAATCAAACCTAACCCAATTTATCTTGGCAAATTTGGCAGGTGGAGGTGTTAGCCACAGCTTTAACGCTTTCAAACTGTAAATCTCATTAAAACATCCATTATACACAACACGATCCCTGTAAAGTCAGCTGAGATTCATACAGTTCAGCATTTCTTCTACTGACGAATTCAGAAGTGCCTGGCTTAGCTACCTGCATATGTTCTTATCTCTGTGGTATATTCTTCCAATCAACAGGCAGTAATAAGAAAGAATTGTGGCTGCTTGGTTGAGTAGAACAGTAGAATCATTTATCTGTTCTTCCTTTTTCCAGAAGTCAATGGAAATATTATAATACACAAGGTAACAAGGATATATGTTATTCTCAGGATACTGGTTATCTTTAGGAATATGGCAACACTGCTTAACAGTTATATTAAGTCTTTCTCAAGCCACCAGTAGTAGTTTCCAATAGTTCCTCAAATGTTATTTCCTCTGGAAACATTATAAATGCAGATGTGGTATCCAAAGACTGCCAAACAAGATTTTACTTCGTAAGGTTTTTTCCTAGTGCCTTTTGAATACAGTAAGCACAAGATTAAGGTAAATGCAGACAGTAAATGGAAGAAAAGGGACCAGCTTTTGGCTGACTAGAATTATGATTACATGTCCAATCTGTCCATGTGAAATTCAGAATTCATGTGAGCTCCTGATACAATTCACTGCAAAAAAAAAAATAAAAAGGCACTTTCAGAGCATGATTCATCTGACCTATTTTAGGTGGCCATGCTAGATGAGCAGAGCTGTGCACCAGGAGCAACTTTTTTTGCTCCAGAGACTGTAAGAAGACAGCATCTACCCATATTCAGATAAGTCAATTCTGATATCAAAAGTATAACTCTCAATTTCTCATTAGTATGGTTCTTACACTATCACACACAGTGCTTGCAGAGTGCTTACAAAAACTGCACCATTGGCTTGGTCTCAAGTTCACAATGTTTGGAATTTGATTTACAATTGAATGACTCTAAGCTTTTACGTTTTATTGTGCTCACATCACTTAAGTTCGCTGCTGAAGAGCTTTATCCTGAAAGCCTGCAACAGTCATGTAAGTCATCAGCAACAAGGTTGTAGATTTGCTGTGAGTTTTATCAGTGAACTGTACACGCCATTTCAGGCTTTTAAAAGAGACATTTTACTTTAGATGAATGGATCTGTGCATTTTAGAGTTTTATCTGTTACTCCCCAGTAACCACAGAACACAGTATTGATTCTATCACGTGCACTGCTGAATACAGCCAAAGCAGTATAGTTCTCTGATTTAGAGATGAATGTTCTTGCTTATACACCAGCAATCGCACTGGACTGTATGGATTGATCCAGATCATAATTCCCTGGAGTTGGTGATTGTGTGTGATTGTTACCGTTGGATTGAAAGCCTTAAGCGAAGGCTCAGTTATCATCATTATGTCCTTGTACACAGATGCTGAGGATCCTATAAGAAGAGCACCAACAAAACAAGCAAACAAAAAATTCATGCCCAGAAAAGGTAACAGAAATTAGACTCCAGACATTATTTGGAGAAGTATCTTCCCCTAAACTTAACTTTCTTAACTTGCTCCTGCTAGTAGCTCAGCTGTGCACTATAGGTTACATCACAGACAGAAAACTGGTCAGTATCTGACCTGTTAACTAATTAGTTCATTTAACACATGACAGTTAATGCTTTAAGAAAATCAGGAAAAAAAAAGGTGGTGTCCCAGAAGTGGATCTGCTACTTTTATATTTTACAACTAAAGGCTAACAAGACTAATGCAATTCACAATTGTCCCCTAACTGGAGAAAGAAGGTGCCTCTGGGTCTCTTGCTGCTCTTTCAAGGCCCTACTATGTTTTCAAAGCATCTCTCAAGATGGTAATATTTTGTGAAATTTTTCACAAATTATATTTGTGAAATATTTTGTGAATTTTTTCACCTCAAATATCCTCCCCACCACGATTACCCTGTGTAGGAGCATTTAATTTTCCTATTCCCTCTAGGCTCTTTTTTCCCCCCCACGGTGGCACTTATAGGACAGAACCAGAACTAAGACTCACAGGGCATGGTTTTCAATTATAAATTAAATACTCCTTGCAGCTTAGCCCTGGCAAGTGCTCTGAGATGTTGGGCAACCCATTTCTACTAATACTAGGAGAATCTTAGGCAATTACAGCTGTTAATATTCTTGTTTCAGTTGCATGTAAAATAGAATAGTCTAATAATTACTTGTTTACTGATTTTTATTTATTGATAGAATTCATGTAATTAATGTTTGCACAGCACTACTGAAACTATAAAATGCTAATTGCCATTGTCAATACTTACTAGTGGGTAAATCTATATGTATATATCAGGTATCTCTTTAACAACAGAAATTTGGTAAATATTTTAATATAATTAAATAATACATGACAAATCTCTTCTATCAGCATGCCATAGAGAAAATTCAAATTATAATAAACAATTTAGTTATAGTCTGCACATTTCAGTGATCACAGTTTATTTCTAACAAAGGTAAATCAATATTGACAGCAATTAGTACTAACTAGTTGTTTTCCCTCTGTCCTTTTAAGGACGTAACTAAAAAGATTGACTCCTATTGTTACTCCAAGGTCCACTGTGACATCAGCTCTAAGAATGTGGAGATAAAGCACTTGAAATAAAGTTTGTTACATTTGAAACATAGCGTTATGCTATAGCTTAACCCTGCTAAAAATAACTGGTATCTGCATCTCAGAGATGGAGAGGGGTTAAGACAGCTACTCAAGGACACACTGAATTTCAGCAAAGCGTTATTCAGCATTATTTTTAAATCAATGTCCACACAATAAAGTGTGTAGGACAAGTGTGTGCAAGTGCTCAGCTAATGTAGTGCCTAAAAGCAAAGTCATGAACTCAAATGCTAAGGAAATACAGCTATAAAAGCAGCTCAAACCAAAATAAGTTGGCTACTGACAAGAACTACTCAAGAAAGCACAAAAAAGGTGAATTGTACTAATGCAAAGATGCTGGCCTTCCCCAACACTTAAGAAAGACTCGTAACTCTTTCTTTACAAACCCTTTATTCTCCATGTCTATTTTATACCAGGCTGTCAAGCAATAGCTGATAGACAAGAAGTTCTTCTCAAGGAAGTTTCTATTGCCAGACCACACTGAGCAAGTCTGGCAATTCCCAGGAAAAAAAAAGTCAATTTCTGGAGAAAAATAGATGCTGTATGGGAGAAAAGCTGATGGCAGTAGTTAAAAACAAAACTGTGCCATTAAAAAAGAGTCAAGATACTAGGTTTGAAAAGTGCAGTACAAGGAAGCTTTGAGAAAACATTTTCAGTGGGGCCAAGGAAAAGTAACATTTCAGAGCATTGCTGTTTTTCTTGCTTTTGTGAAGTTGCTTGACTGTGGTAGCAGAAAGTCATGGACATTTATTCATATTAATAGAAGACCATGTCAGAGATGGACGAGTCCATTACTCGCATCATCATGAACTGGAGACAACTCATCTCAGCTCCAGTATGCCCTGTACGATCGTCACTTCACAATGGAGGCTAGCAGCTGTGAGTGGGTTCAAGAGCTCTGTGTTGGATGGTAAATAAAAGATAAACAAAATCTGCCTAGATGCTAGCAATAATGATGAGAAAGGAAAGCAAATTGTACCACTACCTCTTTCCCTCCCTCGCTGCCCTTTCAGTCAACTATGAAATGTCTTCTTACTATTTGTTACTACAAACTGATGGATGACAAACATTTATTGCTGACAGAAATTGTGGTCAACCCAGTATGTGCTGATCTTTCTTTATTACATCAGTTAGGCATAGAAAAATATAGGGTTTTAATTAATTACTTAAGCATGCTTCAGTTTTTGGAGCTTGGAATATTGGTTTCTCTACCAATATATTTAATGTGGATAAAATGTCTTCAGTTAGAAGGGAAAGAAGGTATTTTACATAAGGAAATTGAGTATTTTAATCCCATCAGAAAGAAGAGAGAAAACAATCAGTATCAGTTCTGTCTAGACTTCATTCTGAACTATATCTGAATTGCATGAGAAATGGAAAGGTCTTACAACTAAAAGAAAAGTACAGTCACCTGTGAAGTTTTAGGGTCTAAATGGTAATGCAAAAACCAATGGACTGAAATGCTGTAAAGATCAATCTTCAGATGGTGCCCAGACTCACAACCATCATTTAACCAGTGTAAACAACTAATTTTCATCATTACTTTCTTTTCCCTCTAGTCTGCAAATATGTTCAGGCCCCAATTTGTCACACTTCTCCACCCAAACTCAGAAATGACAATTATGCATAACAGTTGACTCAGAGTAACTTCTAGGTTGCTAAATTTCACTGACAGACATTTTTTAGATTAACTGACATGGGAAAGCACAAGATCCCCATGGGGACCAGTAAAGGTTATAGCTAATTCACCACATCTTGGATGCAGCTAGGAGCCTTAGGCAGAAGCTTCTGCTGTACTCAGCTCTGCACAATGAACAATGAACGAAGGTTTCAGCTATAGAGCTATTTCAGACTTGCACCAATTCATTTCACCTGTGTTTCATAAAGGATGAATAGGCAGAAAGGAGGATACTCTGTCATCAAGAAAGAATACACGATACCCCATCCTCTCCTGTCCACTCCTCCCCTCCCCTTTTTTTAAAAAAACTACTTATTTAAGAGTTTCAACTGCTTAGCTCTAGTTTGATATCGAATGCTTCCCTGATAACAGGGTCTTTTTCTCTACTTTATCATTAGTACATATATAGTTGTTGGGTCTCAGTTTTCACAATCTCTCGTTGTGCACTCTAGGAGAAGCCAGGTGTGACACAGTACCCTTTTACTCATCAGGTAAGCAAATAATCCAGTCCACTCATGAGCACTGGCAATGCACTTTTGCTGACTGGTTTGATGCAAACACTGAGGTCACTCTTTCCATTTGCTTTTTGTGAACAAAGAAATTAAGGATGTAACATTTACACAAAAGTATTGTTTGAGAAGATAGATAATACATGACGAAGAACATTATGTCCCTGTTCACTTCTTGAGTGACTAAAGTAGCAATACTGCTGTCCACCTGAGCTGTTTACAACCTCATATATAAATGGTAAGACTGAGCTAGCTTGCACTCCCTAATTCCAGGTATAATATTATATTCCTTGAAGATACAGCCAGGGCTCAGTCGAACCAGACTCAGAGTGACTGTTACAACTTCATGGCCACATCAGGTTTCATCATGCAGAACAGCACAAGCTGGTTGTGCAGAATTTCACACAGCCCGCTCCATCCCAAAGCACAGCCCAGGAGCATTTCAATGAACTTACAAGAGTTAAACACAGAGCTCGCATTGATTTACAGCAAGACCAGTGCACCAGATTACTTCAGGTTTCTTGGAGAAATCCCATCTTTGACAAAGAGTCAAGCAGTTTGGCTTCCTCCCACCAGAGGCCAGTGATAGATGAAAGCACCAGGCTGCTCACTGCAGTATTTATAGCCACCATCCGGTAGAAACCTGACCTATTAATTATTTGAAAAGCTGAAATAAATGAAAAAAGAACAGAACTTTTTGTTGACTAGGACAGCAATGCGTGGCAAAGGTAACTTCACAGCCATACAGTCCATTCATTACTGCAGCTCTCACAGAAATTAGCCACTTGTCCTAAAACCAGACCTGCACAAGATGGCTTGCTTGCTCTAATATTTTAACAAGAGTTGGCACAATTTATCTTTCACTTAATCATTTTGGCTTGATTTCCAGCTCACAGAATTTTCCATGAACATGCTCATGTCTCAGAACTCACTGATTGAAACTATCTACCAAATAAATCCTACATATATTTCAGCAGCTTCTTTGTAAGTGTTTAATTACAAGATTTGACACTTGAGTTGTACAGATTCATTTTAACTGGAATAATTCCATAGATGGATGAAGGAAAGGATTGCATGCAAACTTCCACTTAACTGCCATGTCAAGCATTACCACTATAACTTTTCCAGGAAGTCTGATATATTTTATTTATTTTTAAATCAGCACAGGCTTACTAGTAAAAGTTCTAGTTTAAATGAAATCTGTGCTGTTATTGCTCTGATCTGGCATTTGTTAAACATGTTAGCACTCCTACATTGATGATAACTGCTTTGCAGTTGGGTTTGCTTTCCCATTTTAACCACATTAGTATTGTTAAAGCAGTCTTCTAAGAATGGATGGAGTATTATATCTTATCGCCTACCGTATTTTGAGAGGAGAACAAAGCTATCTTCCACCTTCACACAAGTTGGCTCTTCTAAAAGATAACATTTAATAAATTCAGGAATCCTACAGTTACCCCCATGCTTCTTGAAGACACCCAGCCTAGCAGCTCGGTCAGTCTCCAGGACCATTTACCTGCTAACAAATGAATACCAGGGGACTCTTCGAGTTCTCACATGGAAGTACTCTGAGCTGGGAGAGCACTGACAATTCATTTATTTTGGTCTAAGGGTTTGATGTGGATGTGAACTCCAAAGTTGGAAACAAAATGTTCTACCTCATGCAGAGTAACTGAAACCATCTGGTTCTGGTTGTCACATGGCAGTAAGATCTGTCCATCTGCTCTGATACCAAACAACAGCCATCCAAAACAGGGTTCTTTTACAAAAGCAGTTTTCTTTTTGCTGCACAGATTTGGGACTGGGGACAAATTTGACTTAAGCATAGGTAAAAGCCACAGATATCCACACTGCTTCTTAGGGGAGAGCAGCCATCAGACTGCTCTCAACATCTGGAAAACCTGTTCAAAGGAATTACAGCACCAGAGTCGCAGACTGAGCCGCTGCGTGTGGGATCACAAAGCTCCAACACATACAGGCAGTTAATATACCCATACGATGCAGCATGCAGAAACAGCCTGAAAGTCACGTAGGAAAGCTATGTGGGCAAAAGGTAGGAGATGCCAGGCTGCCAGCAGGATGGTATATTCACAGGCAGTGACAACATGCTAATGGTCTTCGTTTAGCTAGCACCAATATTAAAATAACTCAACTATAAATTCCACAGCACAGGTCTGAAATAGCCCTGTGGCAGACTTAAAGCACAGAAAAGAAAGAGTTATTTCTGTATACTAAGCCTGTCTCTCTTGGCACAGAACATGAACTTTACATGCATGGCACTGAGATCTTCATGTACTGTCATGGAGAGAAATAACCCGGGGAGCTGAAGTCTCTGCATGCAATGCTGCATGCAGCCCCAGAAGGCTGGCTCAGGTCTGGGGACAGCCAGGAACTGCCAGAGCTGCTCTCCTCGACTGAGGATGGAAGGGAGCAGGCAGCAGGAGGCACCCAGCTGTATCCAGGCTTCAGGCACTGATGCTCCTCAGCAGTTTAAGGGCCTCAGACCCTGGAGCTGCACCCTGCAACAAGAAATTATCCCTGGTGCCTTGCTAACACACTGCTACAAGCTTTCATCAGGCAAAGGCTCAAACTAGACCTCAGCATACTTTGTTGTTCTGGTGTGAGCACAGTATCTGGAAATGCTGTTCACTTCTTTGTGCATTTTCTCTATTTTTCTCTGACAATGGCAAAACTAATTATAATGTAAAGAAATCACTGCATGTCCTGAGTTGGGCTGCAGCTTGAAGAAAACAAGTGAAAAATATGTCTAACGGGGCATTTCCTGGTTCTCTGGCACATGTGCAATTTTGCCAGAGTTCAGGCTATATAGAATAAATAAAAACACAGGCAGCTTTAAAAGCAAACAATTTTTCATTTGAGCTGTAGCACGGTAAATAAAACA
This sequence comes from Meleagris gallopavo, assembly GCF_905368555.1. Lineage (NCBI taxonomy): Eukaryota > Metazoa > Chordata > Aves > Galliformes > Phasianidae > Meleagris > Meleagris gallopavo. Next base: position 5,766,140 of record NC_139405.1, on the reverse strand, counting down.
AAACTTACCTGTAAAAGTAAGGTTTAACTTGCATGTCTTGCCAGAAACAGAACTACACCATGTATTGAAAACAGTAATAGAGCAATTACAGCAGAGATCCATAGCAGGGAAGTCTGACCTTGTTTTTCAAAGAATAAATGCTACAGAAAGCTGACAAGGTAATTATTTTAAACCTCAAACAGAACACTCACCGCCAGCAAGCAGCCAGTTTGGGTCTCTGATAGGGAAGAAGCTCAGCAGACACTGGCTGAGGGATGTGCATGAGTATTTGTTTTCTTTATGTGGACAGAGTCCAGCTTTCACATGTATGAGCAAGTACATTAAAGTAACATGGGACCTTTTGTTCTGAGTTAGCCAGCTGAAGTGTTCACTACTGTTGCTGCTCCTATGTCCAAGTTGGAATGGAAAATAGAATATAACAGCGACAACAAAAAAAGCACTATTTTGGAAGGAATATATTTCACGTATCAGGCAAACTCCCTGCTGCCACAGTATAACTGAATTAATTCTTCTAATACTTCTCTAGAGTGTAAATAGGAGCCAGTGAGACTTCCCAGCCAGAGCCCAGCAATACTCTGCAGGCATGGAACTGACGTGGCTCCAGACCCTGGTGGCTGCTCTCTCCACATCTCCACAATTACTTTCTTCCAGGGTCTTTCTGGAAAAATGAGCTATCCATCATCCCCCAGCAGCACATCTTACCACAGCAGGATCAAACTTTCCCTAGCAGTTAATTGCTTTTTCCCCTTAACTTAAGCACATCAGCTCAGACTCACTCTTGAAAACTGAAGCATTTTCTTTTGAAATCTTGGTAACTGCACAATTAGTATTTGCAAGAAATTTCTGCTTGTCTTAGTTTCCTTATACATTTCATCAGTAACATTGTACCTTCCAGTTCTAGAAAGGCTTTTTCTGTTTCTATAACGAAGGATTACTTTGTGCAAACAAACACCCTTTCCTCTAGGCCAACATAAAATGCAAAGCTAATTAATTATTAAATATATTAGCGCATGGAAACACTGCGGTCTGAGACTTGACATCAAGTCTTCAGACTCCAATGGGTTCATCTGGGGAGGACAGGCTCCCTGACTCTTCTTTGCATGGGATGTTCCGCTGCTGTATCATCTATTTCCACACTAGATGCAGACAAATTGGGCTGCCCAAGTAAGAATTCTGGCTTATTTATGGGTTAAGTTTTGCTTTAGGCAAAATGGTGTTTGCACCGAGTACACATGAGCTCCCATGTTGGAGGTTGGTCCTCAACCAGCAGCCTCCTAAGCAAAAAACAGAAAGCAGAAAGTCACAACTGTGACAGTTTACCTTTGTTTCTGCAAGATTTAGAGAGAGCAAGTGACCAGACAACGAATATATCAAGGAAAAAAACAACAACAAAAAAACAACAGCCAAACTTTGGGTGACATAAGATTCCCCATGTTCTAAAATCTGAGACCATTCAACACAAACTGTTTAAAACCCTTCACCTCAGTGCTACAAGCAGCAGAATATTTAGATATGGTGGCAATTTGTAGATTGTATCTGCCTCAGTGTTGCTGGTGAAATGGAAGAGATGCCCAAGCTCTGATCTCCAGGTATGAGACCTATCCAAACATTTCTTTCAGCTCCCCTTGGTAGAAAGGAAGAAGAACAGCAATGCAAGATCAGAAAGCAGCTTTTTTCAGCCTGCATTAAGAAATGCATTCTGGTGGTAAGGTGCCAGAAGGCAAACAGAAAAAAGGAAGTTGTTCCTTTCGTAGTTCTCACAATTTAACATGATGTAGCTATTAGGGGGTTGCCTCCTGACTTCTGTTTGCTTGAAGATGGCTAGACTAAGCACGTTAAATAAGAACATGCTTTATCACAGCATTTTTTTCATAGAGAATATACAGAAATAAGTACAAATGGACTGCAGAACTGCAAACATTAAAAAAAATCAACAATTAGATTTGCAGAGGTTCATATTTGAGGTTAATTCAGGAAAAGTTAAAGAAAATTGGTCAGCATTCTTGAGACTCTGCCTCACGTTAGGGCCCTAAGTCTAAATCAGGCAGTTGTTTATGTGAGCACCGAGCCCTCCTGAAATAATTAAATGGTCACCACGTTTAAAGCACATATTTTAGCCCACCTGAAGTCTTGCAGCAGCACTGGAATGATGGCAGGGAACACGGCCAAGGAATCAATTAGAAAGCACATCACACTGTTCATGACATTAATCTTCAAGGCAATGTTCTCCCTCCCATTCTGCAGAAGTTTGTTATTAAATAACCGCAATATGCACTCGTGCACAGTTTGTGTGTTATCAGGGAAAAACCATGAGCACTAAAAATATGTAATTTAAAAATCAGCTCCTGCAAAGTCACGGGAACGCACATCTGTGATATATAACAAGTATAAAAGCAATCTCTCTTCTGCACATCTTAAATCCATCCAGAAAAAAAAAAAAAAAAAAAAGCTGTATCTGCCCTTTACTACTGCCAGGCAAATACCTGCACTGAAACAAAGGTGATTGCTTTCAGACAACAGTATTTCTCGAGTATTGGTAAGGCTAACTGGATTTAGTTTAAGTAAATAATTCAGTGTATTGTCCAAACGCTACACGTGAAGCATGGAAAAAAATCACTTCTCCTTGCAGCATAATTTTTTCCTATTTTCCAAGAATGTAGACAGCACATTCTATAGATGGTACCTTCCCCCAGAGAGTTTACGACTCGCAGCTCTGTTTGCATACACCTACATGTCCGTGTTCAACTTTCTGCACTGCTGTTATTAGTGTTAAAGCTAGGCCTGCAGACTGTAAGCTGAGATGTTAGATAAGCCCAATGAGAGCAGAACAGATCAGTAGGCTCTTCTATCCAGCAGTACTGAAGAGACACCTGTGTAGATGACACACGCTTTTACTGACACCCACCTATCTCCCTGTTCAGATTTCCCCTGCAGATTGCCATCAGACTCTGATGGATTATCCTCAGCTAAATGCCAAACTCTAGGAACTCCTCCCGCTCCCTAAAATCTCTGCCTTGCAGACAGCAGGGCGCTATTTTCTCTCACATTTGTAGGCATGGGGTGGGAGGCTTTCTAGCTTTTCAAGGACTGGAATGATGTAACCTGAAAGCCTCTTGGGACAGCACGTGCACAGTACAAGAGCCTCGGCCACCTCCTCCTCGCTGTGAGCACACGCAGAAGGCACCGCAGCTCTGCAAGGCTTTGTTCCTTGGGACTCCAGCATCCAAGGGACACAGCATCCCTGAGACACGTACAGAAAAGCAGATCCTCTCCTCCCACGTACCTGGGGGATCTCCCTCCAGTTCTTGCCAAGATGAGCTAAAAGACTGATTTCCATGTGGAATCAGTATGCATCTTAACAAGCCCTGGGAAGATAACTGTTTAACAGCCTAGAATCTGCTCTTCATTCTACAGCGCCCTCCCTCCCCCTCCCCCCCCCCCCCCCCCCATCTCTTCCCAACATGGTCACAGCAGCATTTGTAGGCACCTAGCTGAAGTAAAAAGAAATTCAGCTCTGCAGCAAGGTACCCTTCTCTCCTCCTGAGGCCTTATCAGACAGGTATCCCCAGGATAGGATAAAATATGATGGAAGGAGTGCAGGCAGAGAGCAATAACAAGGGAAAACTGTTGACCAAACAACACTATTTACAAAGTTTCAGGTAACATGACCAAATCCCTATAACAGCTCCTGTCCCAAAGGCAGCAGGAAAGCAGCTCCACCACCACCAGGACAAGCCCAAAATAAAAGCATCTTAGCAGCAGCAGGCATTAGTGGTGTTCAAAGCAAAAAAGACACTGTCCTCATTTCTGTAACAAGCCCCCACTGGAGTCAAGGCAGCCTGAGGGAGTGAGTCTCACTTCATAGGACAGACACACAGGTATAACACAGGGGATTAAATCATTTTCACTTAGTCAAGTTCAGCACGCAATTTCCATTCACTTCCTTGGAAGTCAGATGGGGATCTCATTGCATAACTACCAAGGAAAGAAAAAAAAAAAACAAATAATGCTCACACAGCTCTGTTTCCCTCCACACTCCTCCAACCAAGTACTATCTGGGCACTGAGCCTGCCAGGAATCGTCCCGACCAGTACGCTGTATTAAACCCACTGACTGTACCCTAAACTGTTTAGAGCTCTGATTACTGTTGCAGTGTTAGAGATTTCTAGCACAGCAAAGCTCTCCAGGAGCCGGGCAGGGACTCCTTGACACTGAAGCTACCGAGGACTTCCTAGGACCTCAGGAGAGAAAACAGCCTCCAGTGGAACTCGAAGTTTCCCAACTTACATCAATTTGTGATGAGCACCGATTGCATACCACGCTTAATATCAAGTGGATTCTCCACCCTGACAATGCCCTATTTCTCCACGAGAATAACAGGGACACGAAGGAAGCTGCCAGCCTCTCAAACTTGTGTGTCAAAATCCCTAAGAAATCTGCCATTTAAATCGTGTGCGAGCTTCTCCATGGAGATACAGCTTTAATTATTTTCAGCGCTCGGAGCAGTTTCAATTCCAGCCGTGCTCAGGAAGCTCTCGGGCGGCCCGGCCCCCGCTGCGCTCTGCCCCACACCGCTCCCGAGCCCCGCAGGATGGGAGCTCAATTGGAGGATGTTTACGCAGCGAAGTCCAAAGACGCCGCCGAGCTACCCAGCATGTGGGAAACTCCTCACCTCCCAGTCCGAGCCGAACGCCCTCCCGGGAGATTGCCGTGCAGAGGCTGCGGGAAGCGGACTCCCGAAGCCGTGCGGCTGTAGGACGCGGCCGTGCTCCATCCCCGCTCCCCTGCGGTTCCGGGCAGCCCTTACCTTGCGCACCCCTCCGAAGCCGTGATCCGCCGCCACCCGTTCGGCCTCCGCCTGGTCCCCGGCGTGCAGCTCCACCAAGAACTGGTTGGTGTAGACGGCTGCCCGGGCCGGGGCGCCGAGGGAGAGCAGCAGCAGGACGAGGAGGAGGAGGAGGACGAAGGCGCCTCGCAGCAGCAGCGCCGGCCCCACCGGCATGGCCCCGCGCTGAGCGCCCGCCGAGGCAGCCCGCGGGGAGGGCGCCGGGCGGGCGAGATGGGGAAGCGGCCAAAAGATGCAAGGGGGGAGTATGCGAGGTGGGGGGGGAGGAGGAAGGAAACAAATAACAGCAACAACAAAAAAAAAAAATCAAAAAATTCCCAAGCTAAGGAAAGCGGCGGGAGCGGCCGGGCTGCAGGGGCTGCTCGGGGCGCGGCGGTGTGCGCGTTGCCGGCGCTGCAGCCCCAGCCCCTCCTCAACGCGGAGCCGGCGGAGGGGAAGCACCAGCCGGGAGGGACACCGACGCGCTGCCAATCACGGCCGGGGAGGATCGCCCCGCTCCCCCCCGCCCGCGGCTGGCGATCGCATAGCCCGCAGTGCCCCCCCGGAGCCAACCCCGCTCAGCATCCCGGCAGCCCCACCCCGAGCCCCAGCTCTGCCTCTCGTGGCGGGGGGTTGTCCCGCTTAGCGGGTTCTGACTGCCGGCAGCTGTAAGGCTGGGGGTCGAATGCTTCAGCAGAACGCACCTGGGCAGGTGTCTGCAATTTGCGCGGTCCGGTGCCAGCACCTGGCTCCCGTAACGAGCCCGATGAGCAGCAGGTGCACCCTGCCCAGCACGGGGTCCCCGTGCCCCCTCTGGCACAAACCGACGCACAGAGAAATATTCAGGGGAAAAACTCTGGCTTCGGGGCCCCCACTATGCTGGGAGCACCGAGTGCGGGGCTCTGGGCTCGGAGAACAAGCTCTGTGTGAGATGCAAGGAAAGCAACGGCAGGGTTGCACCTTGCAGACAGCCTGGGATGGGGTCGGTGTGCTGGGGGGATTTCAGAGATGTGACTGTGCCTAAGGGGAATGGAGCTCTGCTGAATAGAAATCTACCCTGCTCAAAACTCCTAGTGGAAATGAATAGTACAGAGTATTCACTGTTCCATCAAGGTATACGATAACCTGTTCCTATAACTATGTTTGTTAATTTGTCATGCAAAAAAAAGTTAATCCTCAGATCGATCTCTGAATGGAGCCCTGGGAACAACTCAGGACACAGAAAGCACAGTAAGGCAGCACTGCCTTTAAAACAAATAGTGATAGATTTACCACAATCCATTCTACAAATGGTCCAGTGGAGTAGAGTACCTAAATCAATTGGGGAAAACAAAAGAAAACAAAGATCACAAGGAAGACTCTTCTTCCATTAACCTCCAAAGCTTTAGAAAATGACAGAAAAGCTCACCATGTGATTGTGGTTCCAAATGAGTGTTAGTTTGCCATGACAAATTATTGATTTCCTTCCTCTGGGTAAAAGAAAATCCCTCTTCAAACAGAAGGGAAATGGTAACTCGGAGCCTGATCCAAAGCCCTTTTAAATCAACACAAGTGCTGTAAATGAAAGTCTGGTGTTAGGGAAAAAAAATCAACCACTGGGGAAAGGTAAAATATGAGAAATGGCACAATAAAGAAGGAAAATATCTTTGCAACCTCATTAAGACACTACATCAATAGAATCCTGATTTTAGATGCTTGTTCTTAGCATACACAGTTTTTAAAACAACTTTATATGATATTTCTTCATACCAAGGTGCTTGCTTTCATCAATATTCAGCAATACCTCTCCTCACAACATCTCTCCCAGCATTAAAGCAGACCCTGCAGTTTGATTTGTTTCCAGGTGACTTGGGGGCTGTGAAGCTCTCAGATCAGTAACAGCTGCTGGCAATGTCTCACCAGCCAATGGAGGCCCCTCTGCTTTCCACTCACAGCTGTTCCTCAGGATGAAAAGCTGAGGGAAATTAAAACAGAAGCAGCCAAGTGGGATTTTCTCTACTATAAAATTTCCTATATGTGAGAATATATATATAAGACTTTCTTCCTCCTAGTTGCTCTTCTTTTGCTTGCTATGCATCCATTTTGTTACCAACTGAAAGAAGGAGGAACACCAATAACAAAGGCTATGGAGCAGCCCTCCCGGCTCTATCAAATCAGCAAGACAAGATCCTGCTCATGTTCAGAAACTAGGGCCATATCACAGATCTGGGCAAGCAGTCTGAGTTAGTCACAGCATATCTTCTCTCATCCCCTGCTGCCAGCTGACATTGCTGTTCTGCAAGTCATTGCTACCAGAGAACATATAGGGCTGGGATATTACACCGATGAAGAGATGGAGCCAGCTGGTTCTAGCTTGTAAACCTCACACTGTTGAGCTTGGATGGTTCCAATTATGTTTATTAAAAAGTGTTAAAAAAAAATATTATGAAAGATTGAGTTAAAAAGTCAAATCTGAATAGCACCAGGAAAAGTCAGTTCCAATATGTCTTTCTGAGTCGATGCTTATAGCAGTTTAAGATCAGACAGCACCACTGGGATTTCTAACCCGGTACTTTATGTAAGCTGTAGAATTTACATGTATCCATTTTTGCTTCTAGTCCATAGTCCTTTTTCTTTAGAATACTGATTGGTCCCACATTGACTACTGGATAGTGGTTTTATTATGAATTTGTGTGCTGACATGCTGAAATTTTACCAAATTTCTCCTCCCCTACTAGTAACTTCAAGGTAGCGATGATAAAGATATCTAGGTAGCACTCCCTCAATCTCTTTCTGTGAAGCAGCCCTTCTACAATTCCCATTTAATCTCCTTGATTTGTGAACTATAACTGCTCCAGATATTTCAGCTCCAGATATTTCAGGTCAGGCCAGTGCTAAATGGATGTTATATCACTCTCCTTTTCTTAGTGGATACCCAGTATTTCATCAACCAGGGAGTCCGTTCAGTCTCCTTCCCATTGAGAATCCCAGTTGTTTAGTAGACCACCCCAAGCCAACTTACACATCTCTCATCTACCCCAAGACTTTTTCAGGACTGCTGTTATTACATGCAGTATGGCTGATGATCTTTGTCCCCATATATATATTACTCTACTTTATGGAAATAGATGTAATTTACTTGCAAAGAGCTTTCCAAACAACCCAGATCAATCAGCACTCCTCTCTTTTATTGTTTATGACTTCCTTCTCTAACTACAAACTTTATCAGTACATTGATGTACTGGATTTAGCAAAGTCTTACAAAGATCATTTCTTGGCCCCAGTCCTCTGGAATATCTCCAGAAACAAATCACCTTCAACGATTCCCACTTCGTAATTACACTTAAGCATTTAATCATGTTTTAGTCTGCTTCAGAAATGCCATTTTGACTTTATATCCAATTTACTCATCAGCGTCATGCAATATCAAATGTCTCCCAGATACAACCAATATAGCAGATATGATGGATCAAAAAACCTCCATATTGTTTTTCCAACTGCATCAGTTCATCCAGTAAGAGAGACAAAGCTTCCCCATACATCTTGGCTTATCTTACAGAAAGCTAACAAATAACACTACTAGTTTTACCAGTTAAAACTACAACAGTGATTTAAAAAGTGATATATCATTAGTTTAACAATTCTAGGTCCCAAAAGGGTGACTGGCTACATCTGTAAGTAACCCTTAAGTCATATCATCATGACTATTTTACAACAAGTAGTTGGCTTCCAGTGTGAGGTCATCAAAGTACTAACATGATAAGTATTTCTCTTATTGGGAACTGCACAGGATAGTGCCATGCCAAAAAGACCAGAAGGTAAGGAGAAGTTGCAAGAACTCGTTTCCTCACTATGTAAGTCGACTGAGTCCTAAGTACAAGATTAACATTGCTTAAGTCTTCAGTTGGTCATCCTCGCAGGTATGCAAGCAGCAGCATTCTGAAGAGATGGACACAATTTCATGTATTACAAGTGAATCACATGAGCATCCTTTTGCACAAGTTTTATTCTCCCTTAAACCTATCCTTGTGAAGCTGTGAACTAACCAGGCTATAACTGGATTCTGAAGCAGGCTTAAGGATAATGCCTGCATTTGAAGCAACATAAATGAGGCTAAAAAGACATAAGGAAAGATTTCAAAGGAAAGAATTGGATGCATAGTTTAGAAAAAGAAAAACATGGCTTGGAGGGCAAGAGTATTGCTTGACAGTCTTGTTTAGATGTTACTAGGACAGGGAACAAGTAGATGTATCTAAGAAAAGCAAGTAGAGCCCTACTTTCTCTGCATATCCAAAACAATCGAGTATTTGCGTAATTGAATGCACACCATAAAGAGAATCAAGTAAATGCCACCAGAAACTTCCCTTTGACCCACTGCTGTGAGTTGGCCCACTTCAGCTACAGGATTAAAGTCACTTAGAAAGATTCCTGCACAAATATCTTAAAAGTATGATGACTGTGCAGCAGCCTTGCTGCAGATCATCCCATGACAGCCTTTAAGAGCAGGCTTTACACTGGTTTATTTTGATACTGAGCAGCATCAAGATGAGGAAAGCAAAGCAGACCATAGTAAATGAGTTGAGAGAGGGCACAGCCACTACTGCTCCACGTTGGGCTGACTGCCAAATCAGGCATGGCTGTCTTACAGTGGGTTTTCAGAAAACACATCTGGGCCATTCAAGCCCAACAGTAAAAAGATTGCAACGTGATGATGCTGAGGAAAGCTGATAGTTTTGTGGCGAGGCTCTAGGTTAAAGAGCTTGGGATGCAGTCATCTTAGACAGTTTCAAGATCTTCTACCCTATTTCAAACTACCCATCTGAACCTTTTCATTGTTTTATGCTATAGAAATATTACTGTTATAAACACATTAATGATGACAGTATCATTTGCATTCAAATAGCTTCTGATTGCAATACTTTATGTTAAATGAATTTATTAGGGAGAGAAAGCTACAGCAGGCACCACTTTCTATGTAAGTTATGTGTACCCAGAAGAGTTGGCAGCTACCAGACACAGAAATGAGGAACAGAGATGAAATGTTTCATGCCATCACTGCGTGGGACTGGATGGACATTGCAAACTTAAAGGACACCAGAAGCCTAGTCCACACTTTCTAATTAGTTAGACTTCAAGTTGCAGGCATAATCCTCACAACACACATTTTTCTATTTAAATTTTTACTGCCAAGCACCAGAGTAGACCAGAATTATAATAATTCTACTAAATTAATGACATGATAATGCAAATAGTAGAAGACTATCAGAAGTGGAATACATTGATTGCAGGGTTGGTGGGCCGAGCAAAGAGAGGCATAATTTCCTTCCCAATCAGTTTTTATTTTATTTATTATGTCTAGATGTAAGGAGCAACAGAAGGGCTGCTGCATAACATGGTGTCTGATAGGCAGAAGGTGAAAGGCTTTGAGATAAGCAGTGAAAGCAATCTCCCATGCTTACTTTACAAGTCTGCGATTCAAAAAAAGACAGAGAAAAATAGCTTATGTGTAAAATGCACATTCACAAAACAGAATAAAACCCTTGGAAGAAAATAGCGCTTAACTGAGCATTTGAGTATGCTTAAATTTAGGCATGTGCTGGAAGCCTCATGGATTTCCCTGGTACTACAACGTGTACGTCTGCTTACAAAATGGGAATATGATTACCCATGTGCTGAAGTCGTTTCTGAATCTGAATCTTAGCCACTGCTTAATATCCTCATAGACAAATGTTCAGCTCAGGCAGCCATGGCAGAGAGGTACTAAAAGTAATGAAAATATGTGGCCCATTTATATTAAAGGAATGCATTTGTCAGGTTTACCAGGCTTGTTTGGGTTTTATGCTACTGAATTCTCTGCTGAAGACGGAGTCTGTCTGGAAAGGATGTCTGTGCAAACAATATTAGAGGGCTACTGTTGCTCAGCAGAGCCAGCTTGAAGCAGATGGTTTCAGTGACATTTTAGGAGATAACAATGCTGAAAGAAAGCTCCTAAGCAAGACCTGGAAAAACAAGCAAAGAAACAAACAAACCAGCAGACTTGAGGGAAAATGACAGAAAAAAGGAAAAGTAAACAAGATCTCTGAACAGCGGGAATGACTGGGAGAGAGGAAAATTGCCGGATGTGTGAATTTAGGGTAAGAGATCTACCTCGGACAGATTCCAACAGTGTCCCAAGTGCATTACAGAATGGCTCTGGGAAGGTAGAGAGGGAGGTAACTGCAGTTCATCCAGCTTTCTGTGCCCTTGTAATTGTTCATCCATTTGATAGAGAGGAATGGGGGATGTCACACAGAGGGTGGTGATGCACTGGAACAGGTTGTCCAAGGAGGCTGTGGATGCCCCATCCCTGGAGGCATTCAAGGCCAGGCTGGATGTGGCTCTGGGCAGCGTGGTCTGCTGGTTGGTGACCCTGCACATAGCAGGGAGTTGGAACCGGATGATCATTGTGGTCCTTTTCAACCCAGGCCATTCTGTGATTCTATGACACAAGTGTGGCACATCTAATAACCAGCTCTTCAGCTTTGTTGGAACACTAACTTGTAATTGTGTGGCTACTGTATGGCTGAAACATGGGACAAAACAGCAGTTCATTACACCTAAAACCCATATGCAGTGTTGACAGTTGCCATGACAATTTTGTTGGGTAAAAACCAGACGCTTGATTCTTAATTAAATAATGTTGAAAAATTTCGGTTTTACTGTTGTCCATTTCATTTTAGATTTAATTCATTAAAATATGTTATGCTCCCATAGTATGCTTAATAATTTTCATTTAGTAGTTAGCGATCATCTGTGTGAAACAAATATATGCTTTCAGAACCTTGCTTTTAATTTCCATCTACTAAAATTTGGGGTTTTGTTTCCAAGCGAGAACAAAAACTAATTAGGAAAGCTGTGGTTTTGCGTGTTTTTTTTTCTTAACTCAAGTGCTAAAAAAAGTTATGATCACAAACTAACTCATAAAAGCACGACTGGAAATTAAAAAAAAAAAAGATGCTCCCATCTGAGCTGAAAGCTCTTACGTGGGCAGAATTAAAGTTGTTTCCATAAATTACAGATGTGGCTCCATATATACATATAGGGTTGGTTGTTGTTGGGTTTTTTTGTTGTTTTATCTTTGAGATTCCAAGTTTCTAAAATGTAAATCGAACTTTTTCATTAACTTTTTTCTCCCTGTTGACAGGAAAATAATAAGACTTATTTATAATATTTATAATAAGAAGACTATTAGAAGACTTAACTGTATAGCTGTCTTTATGATGGAACTTAGATAAATTCTGTATATTACATTTCAAGTTAAAGCCTCCCACCCCATTGAAAAGTAGAGGCAAAGGGAGAAAAACAAACACCTCCATCTGCTGAGCTTCCTGGATCGCTTTTCTCATAATTCAGCTGCCAAATACTGCCAGAGCTAAGTAGCTTGATATGAGACTGAAATGAACTTGTCTGTGCTCTTTATTGTCCCAATTTCATACACCTACAGTTCATCCTCCTCCCTGGAGAAGGTTGCAGACCAGCAGTTCTTCCTTCACGTCACCATGAAAAAGTCTTAATCATCACCTAAAAAAAAAAAAAAAAAAAAAAAAAAAGAAAATCCCAAATAGCTTAAAGCATCTTGCCAAAATAATAGTTAACAGCTATTTACCCATCATAATTCACTTCCTTCAGGATCCCTGCATGGCTACCTTTAGATTTTATCACATTCAGCTGTCACCTTTTCAGGCCAGGTGATAAAAGCTTTCTCTTGGCAATCAGTAGCTTCCTCACACTCCTGGCCTGGAGGCTCTGAAGCTGGGATGTTGCCAGAGGATAACAGCTGGGACACAAAGCTCAGAGGATTCTGCATATATTCTTCTGCAGATATCAGCTTGGGCTTTGGGAGGGTTATGTCCCAACATGGTGGCACTGAGCGTAGGCTGCCATCACCCATCAGCCCAGTGCTTTGCCTCCCATCACGCCACAAAGAGCTGCTTGCAAGAGGCCAGAGCACAGAGGAGATAGGTTAGCAATGGGAAAGGCACAGGGAGAATGGAAAACTTGAATGTTTCCTTTCCACTCGTTGGTACTTTGTATAACAATTACAGAGACTGCTCGCACAGTAAAACCTAATTCCAATCTGAGGTTCTACTGCACTGTAGACAAGAAGAATAAACTTTTTTTTTTTTTTTTTAATAAAGAAATGAAGGGTTTTCTAAGAAGCAGGACATTTATAAGCCTACTGAAATTGAGTGGGAGATGGATGACAAAGCCTCTCTCTTCTTTAAGATTCTCCCCTAGCAGAAACAATTTTTGACATCAAACATATCTATTCCTATGCCTTCTTTTCCATAGTGATGTCTGTGCCCAAAGCACTCTGATGACTATATATGCATATTGTTACACTAAGCAGTATTGTGGTTTCCCAATCACTTCACTGACGAAGTCACTGGACAGATTCAAAATAAGAATACAACGAAAGAGAAAAGGCACTTCTTTCAGAGCAAGACAAAAAGAGGGGAAAAAAAGAGCAAATAAAATAATTAGGACAAACACATTAGGATTGCTCCAGGGGACAAGTCATTCTCTTCATGAAGAAATTCATTATTTGCTATTACTTCTGCTGTGAGATAACTGTATTGCACAACCCACAAGAAATGAGCTCAAGAGCTCATCTTTAAGGCACTGAGAAAAAATGGTGCTTGGCTACATCTTAATTTTACTTGTAGCCTACAATCTTCAATAATAAGTCTTCAGTAATGATCTTGAAACAGCAAAAATTAAGTTTTTAAGGAGATTTTAAGGAGTGAGAACCTTTTTGCCACCAGAACTACAGTCCTGCTAAGGGGAGATGTTCAAGAGACTTCTCAATAACTGGGTGATTCTTTGTGACCCTTAACTCTGGTCAGTGTTCAATGGGTGCAGAGCAAACAGTTCAGCACCCAATGGGAGGACTTAGGATTCTGCAAATCTTCTGTTTGATTTTCACTTTAGGCAAGAGGGTACAATGGTATCAGAGAATTGAGGCTGACTCTTCATTTGAAATCAGCAATTGCAAATTCAAAACAAGTGGCTTTTGGTGGGAAAGAAGAAAACAAAATGTCTAGTTTTTACTAGATTTTCCATATTACATTTACCTCACTTAGATAATATGATAGGGTACTGGTTTTGCTGGATCTATTTTAATAACATCAAAAAGTAAAAGCATCTGGGTCCCCAAATATATACTGCTGATTTGCTTAAAAGTTTGCTTCAGCAGGTTCTTTTAGCCATATCCTTCTTAGGCTGCTCTAAAAATGCACTCCTTTGAAGACACAGGAATACTTTGCATGATGAAATGAAACACCAGGATCATCACTTCACAGACAAAAATAATCTGAGTGGGAAATCTATCAGTTCAGTTTTCTCACGGAAGTTCATAATATAGAATAGTCCAAATAATTTTAGCTATTAAAGGATTACAGTAACGAAGTGTAGTTTGAATAACTGTTTCTGTTACCAGGAAATCCCAGGAAATAATGAAAAGATATATGAAAACCAAAGAAAAAAATGAACGCTGTAAAAAGGAAAGAAGAGCCTGCAATGTTCTACTTGCAGTGCAACTATCATGCATCTTATCAAATCATGTCATTGTATCTCTGTGTAGACTCCTCTGCCTGACTATTGCTGAAATGTGGGACAAAGTACATTCTATACTCAGTTGATACAGACTGCATAACATTAAGCACTGAATAAAGGATATATGTGTGTATATATATATATATATATATTTTGTAACAAGGAACAGATGGTCACGTTACTCGAGCAGCTGTTGGGAAAAAAAGAAAAAGAATCTACTATCAGGCAACAGAGGCTAAAAATGGTCAGATTCAGATGTATGTCCTCCTGCTAAATACTGGTATCAGCATTTAGCAACTAACTGTTGTAAGACAAGAGAAGCGAGCTGAGATAGCTTCTCCTGGTCAGCTCTGCCTGCTCCTGGTGGCATACGAGCCACACCAACATTAAGCTATTGCTGAGCACAAGATCTAGCTATGCCTCAAAGCATTTTTGCTGTCCAAGTTCAATGCTAGCAGTGGATTTGCTGGAAAGTATAAATAAAGGAATAAGAATCTTCAAATCTGTAAAATTAAAACAGTTATTTCAAGAGACTATATTCTATCACTAGGTGGCATTGCTCTAAATCTTTCAACAGCTGTCTCTGGAGCTCTGCTGTATGGGTAGTACTGAGTAGTTAGTGGCACACGCCGGCCTCACATGGTGCCATGCTGCTCAGAATGTGTACAACACTTCAGTGAATCTATCTGGTTAAGAGATTTTGTTCTAACTTTGACCTCATCTCTTCTGTTTACTACTACAGAAATAAAAACAGTCCCTAACCTGATGTTCGGCTATTGTTATGGTTATACACTTCACATTTGTAAATCACTGGATAAGAAATAAGGGACTAGTTAAGGGACTAGGCCCTAGAACTCCTTGTTCTTTGCTGTGGAACTTAGATGTCAACTGAGAAATCACAATGCTTACATGTTTTTATTTGCAAGAAATGCCAAGTGAAGACATTCAGCCTTGCACAAGAGACCCCTGCACATTCACCATGTTAACAGCTACAGCCTCAGTCCCATTGCTAGATTTTCCTTCTTGTCCAAAAAAGACCCTTTAATAAAATGCATTCCATGTCTTGATGTTTCTGCCCACTTCATTGTCGTGATGAGCTTATTTGTATTGGTGTCCATTTCAACAAATTAACTTCACTGTATGCACAGTGATCCTTCCTATTTTCTGAGATCAAATCAGTGCCAAGAAGCCAGGATAGCTCTACAAACAGCAGTGCTCATTTCCAACAGTTTTAATAATAGGAATACAATTATCTGTAACAGTTACATGGTTCCTTTTTAGGGGGAATATATGACCATTTTAGCTCCTTTAAAACAATTTCAGAGCAAAGATGGAGTAGAGTAGAGTAAACCAAGTCAGTCAAAAGAACAAGAAGTTATTTTCTATAACTTTCTATATTACATAGTTATTTTCCAAAAGTCCATGAGCTATTATAAAATAGGTGTGGTTTTTTTTTCCCCTTTTACACCTCTCCTGTAATGCCCCCTTGCTGTCAGATAAACACACACTCAGGCATCTTCCAGTTCTGACCAATGACTCTTGCACATACTGATCAAGGCACTTTTCCCCTTATCTGAGCCTCTGCAGCCTGAGTCTCATTCACCAGGTTCTCCAGCAATTGCTTCAAGTCTGTGTAATTGGGTATGCGTAGCTGTTCAATCAGATAACACTCATCCTGGCAAAGCACTTGAGTAATAGGAATGAAAGAAGCTTAGCACTAATGACAATCTTGTCTTTAGCTTACTATGGCCTTGAACACACAGCAAGAGGAAAAAACAGTAAAAAGAGTTTCATCAGTTTAACTGAACCAATTTAGAAACAGGTTAGGTAAAATCAGTGAACCTCTCTTACACCGGCTTTTGTTGGGAAATTTTGGTCAATCAGTTTCTGAAGCAGTTGGTAGGAGCAGGAAGCACTGTGTGCTGAGCTCTCAGCCCAAGGAGCATGGCCCAGCACTGGTGTGCTACTTGCCTGGGAGACACCACTGATGTCCTAATAAAACTGTCCTCCTCTTTTCTGCCTTCTCTTCATTAGCATATATTTTGCAAATCACATGTTCAGCCACTGTGGTTAACAGGTGACTATTGCAGCTTGACACTGATGTGTAGACACAGACTGAGTGTACATATTATGTCATTGAGGAATAATTAATTAGGCTGTTAATAATCTTTAAGATGAATAGTGATTGATATTAATATATTAGTCATATTAATAAATGTACTCACATATACATGACAGATGAGTATGCTGACAATAGAATTTTAAAAGAAAACACAATGTGGTGATAGAATGTATTCAGCAAGGGGAGGTGAGCTCTGTGGTTCAAATGCGTACATTTAGAAACTACATTAAGAAACATACATTAAGTCCCACTTGGGCCTGCCACTGATTTCTTGAAGGTACAGGATAAGGGACCTCTCACTGGTAAATCAGCCTCAGTGGGAGTCCAGTTCAAGTGCCTGTACACCAATGTGTGGAGCATGGGGAACAAACAGGAGTTGCAGGCATGTGCGTGCCTATGGGGCATTGATGTCATTGGCATCACTGAGATGTGGTGGGATGACTCTCACAACTGGAATGTAGGAATAGACGTGTATAAATTCTTCAGGAAAGACAGGCAGGGGAGAAGAGGAGGGGGTGTTGCCCTCTACATCAATGAACAGCTGGATTTCATGGAGCTCCACCTGAGGACAGATAAGAGCTGACAGAGCACTTACGGATTAGGGCTAAAGGGATGGCAGGGGAAGGAGTCATCATAGTGGGGGTCTGCTATAGGCTGCCTGATGAGGAAGACCAGCCCTCTATAAACAGGTAGGAGCAGCTTCACATTCACAAAACATGGTCCTCATGAGGGACTTCAATCACCTCAATATCTGTAGGAGTGGTAACACAGCAGTACACCAGAAATTGAAGATGCTCCTGGGATGTGTTGATGACAACTTCCTCTTCTGAGTAGTACAGAAACCCTAGAGAAAAGGTGCTACGAGTGGACCTGGTCCTCAACAATAAGGAGAGGCTGGTGAGTAATGTGAAGCTCAAGGGCAGTCTCGGCATGAAATTTTGGAGTTCAAAATCCTTAGGGTGTCAAAGAGGGTGTGCAGCAAACATGCTCTGGATTTCAGGAGAGTAGAATTTGAACTCTTCAGGGAACTGCTTAGCAGGGTGATGTGAGAGAAAGCCCTGGAGGGAAGAAGGGCCCAAGAAAGCTGGTTGGTATTCAAGAACCATCTCCTCCAAGCCCAGCAAGAGTGCATTTTGAGAAAAAGGAAGGCAGGCAAGAATGCCAGGAGGCATGTGGAAAATGACAAGGTGATTGATGGTAACCAACATGGCTACACCAAGGGCAAGTCATGCCTGATAAACT
Source organism: Meleagris gallopavo (assembly GCF_905368555.1). Classification (NCBI taxonomy): domain Eukaryota; kingdom Metazoa; phylum Chordata; class Aves; order Galliformes; family Phasianidae; genus Meleagris; species Meleagris gallopavo. The sequence goes on along the minus strand of NC_139405.1, from coordinate 5,748,378 downwards.
TGGTGGCCTTTTTTGATGGAGTTATAGTGTCAGTGGATAAAGGAAGAGCAACTGACATCATGCACCTGGACTTGTGCAAAACATTTGACACTGTCCTGCATGACATCCTGGTTGCCAAACTGGAGAAAAATGGATGTGATGGATAAACCACTCGCTGGATAAGGAATTGGCTGCACAGTCACACTCAGAGAGTTGCAGTCAACGGCTCAATGTCCAAGTGGAGACTGATGACGAGTGGCATTCCTCAGGGATCGGTGTTGGGTCTGGTGTTTCATATCTTTGTAGACAACATGGACAATGGGATCGAGTGCACCCTCAGGAATTTTGCAGATGACACCAAGCTGAGTGGTGCAGCTGACATGCTAGAGGGAAGGCATGTCATCCAGAGGGACCTGGACAGATTTGAGAGGTGAGCCCACACCACCCTCATAAAGGTCAAGAAGGCCAAGTGCAAGATCCTGCACCTGGGTTGGGGCAGTCTCAAACAGATGGGCCGAGCACGGCTTGAGAGCAGCCCTGAGGAGGAGGATTTGGAAGTGCCAGTTGATGAAAGATTCACCACAAGCCAGCAATGTGCACTTGCAGCCCAGAAGGCCAACTGAATCCTGGGTTGCATCAAGAGAAATGTGACCAGTAAGTTGAGGGAGGTGATTCTGTCCCTCTGCTCTGCTCTCATGAGACCCTACCTGGAGTACTGCGTCCAGTTCTGGAGCCCCCAACATAAGAAGGACGTGGAGCTGTTGGAGCAGGTCCAGAGGAAGGCCATGAAGATGATCAGAGGGCTGGAGCACCTCCCCTATGGGGCAAGCTGAGAGACCTGGGGCTCTTCAGCCTGGAGAAGAGAAGGCTCCGAGGAAATCTTATAATGGCCTTCCAGTACCTGAAGGAAAGGTAGGAAGGGACTTTTTGTAGTGCAAAGTAATGACAGGATGAGGGGAAATGGCTTTAAACTGGAAGAGGGCAAATTTAGACTAGATATCAGGAAAAAATTCTTTACTGTGAGGGTAGTGAGACACTGGAACAGGTTACCCAGGAAGGCTGTGGATGTCTCCTCCCTGGAAGCATTCAAGGCCAGGATAGGTGGGCTGTGAGCAACCTGGTTTAGAGCAAAGTGTCCCTTCCTATACCAAGGGGTTGGAATTAGATGATCTTAAAAGTCCCTTCCAACCTAAACCATTCTATGATTCTATAATTCTTAGCCATTTATCCCTATCCATGCAGCCTCGTTAAGGTCTGGCTTCTCTCTGCTTAGGAAGCAATTCCACCTATTTCTGAAGTATCCTTCATGATATTGTCAACAGGGCTGGGTACTAAAATGAAAGGTCACCAAGAAATCAAAGCAAGAGTGAGCCGTGATATCACAGCATTAGGAGAGAAGGATGGCATTGTGGCTACGGGCACATGAGGTAATTGCAGTTTTCTTGACCCCAGAGGATTTGGCTAAAATGTCAGATCTGGATTTCTCTTATTGAACGTAAGAGGTAAAATCAGGCAAAATCCAGAAGGTAGAATGCCTTCTGGAAAGAAGACATAATTATAACGTTGTGGTAACTGCTCACACATATCTAAAGGAAACTGTGTCTTAAAAATAGTATTTTCTGCAAAGTTAAAGAGTATTTGAAATTCAGAAGTATTTACCAGCTATCTTTCTACTGACAGTCATGGTAATTATTAGTTACCTCTTATTTCAGTCAAAAGCAGGGTCTCCCTTTAGTCAAGCATGGCTGCACTGGGAATCTTTGCAATGAAGTGAATAATTCTGGTCAGACAGATTAAAGAAAGACTGAAACTGATGCAGGTATAAAAGAAAAGAGGAAAGAAAAGAAAACAGACTACAACAACAAAACAAAAAAACAAGAACAAAAGAACAACAGCAACAGCAGTGGTGACAGTCATAGGAATAAAGAATCAGCCCAAAATTTGCAAAGTCTGGCTGTTGTTTTTTTTTTCCCAAGCAAAGCAACAGAAGAGAGAGGGCCATTCTGAAAAAATCACAGAATTACAGAATCACAGAAAATACATCTCAAGGAAAACATGAGAAGGAAAGGACATGAGACCAAGTGCAGTATTGTTAGAAGAACAAATGAGTATTGACCCACAGTGAGGAATGATTAAACTAAAAATTAAAAGATTAAACATTAAATGAAATTTTATTTAAAAAAAAATGAAGTTTATAGTTGGAAAATAGGTTTTAAGGATAGCTTGTTAAGGTTAATAAAAAAGGCTGTGATATAGTGCTTTCAGTAATAAGGCCTACCATTACTAACCTGGTAGAGCACTCTCAGCTCTTATTACCAATGTTTCTTTTAAAATAAATTAGAATAAAAAGGTGGGGTCATATAAGGCAGTTTTTTTGAAGAAAAATACACATAAAGCAATTTGCACAGAAGCTTTGTTCCCCTTGCAGATTTGCAAAAAGTTTGTTAAACTTTATTTTTCCTTCATTACAGTTACAACTGCTGCTGTGAATACAGGTGAAGAAAGGCAAAGATGTAAGAGCAGGCCTTTTATCAAAGGCCTACAGACTTCTGACAGTCTGTCAGCGGGGCTTGCAGGCTTGTGGATAAATTACAAACCCATGATAGAGCATAACTAAGTTCTGTGGGTTGAGCAGATGCCAAACATGGCAGCCAATTTCTTTAGACTACAGAAAGAGGCAGACGGTTTCCAACACAATGCATTACTCCTTTGCTCCTAAGGCAAAACTATAGCACACATCTCTCTGGCAGGTTAACATGAGTACCATTCATAATGAGGTTTATCGGTTCTGTCTTCATTAGATTGAGGATCACTGCAGCCAAAATTCCCAAATACCTAGTTGGGTACCAGGTATTTGATATCTGATCGGCTATACAAAACAGTATAAGAGACCTAAGTGCTCCTAAGTGAGGCCCTGATCTGAATACAACTGTTCAGTCCTTACTGCACCATGAAGGTCTCACAGGAAGGGACAGCAATCCTGGAGTCTCTAGAAAGAATAAACTGAGCTGCCCTGTACAGCAAGTGTTACCTGGATCTGTTAGTGCAGGAAGATCCATGTGCTGGTCCTCTTATTCCTCAGAGGCAAAGGGAACGTGTAGTATGCAATAGTTTAAGGTCTCAAGAGGCTTGCAGCCCTATTCCCATTTGGATATGGCCACAGTGATTGCATCCCATCAGTTGGACACTGCACTTTGCCCAGGAAAACGTAGGGGTCTGTGTAACAAGGGTAGAGGGACTAAAGAGAAAGAGTGTATGAAAGGGAGAGAAGGGAAAAGCAAGGAGAGAAGGCAGTGGGAATGCAGAGTGTCATGAAGGGGGGCTAAAGAAATTAAAGATGGAGAAAACCAAAAGTACTATGCAAAACAAAGATAGCATGAAAAATGGAAGATACACACAGACAAGACATCATGCCAAAACCCATGCAAAGAGTGAGAAACTGTTGTGGGAAAAAGAAAGCTGAGAGGACATGTGAATGAGGTGTAATTCTCTTTCTTACAGCAAAAGGAAATCCACTGCCTCCTTCCAGGTCACTTCCCTGCAGAATCTTGCTTTTCCAGTACAGCTGAGCAGAATCCTAAATATTCATCTCCACATCTACTGATTTCAGTATTTGGCATAGTATCTTGCAACCAGTTCTAAATACAAAAAGCAGTACTACAACCATTAATTAGCTAGTGCAATCCTGCACATCTGTAAGGGCTGCAGTGCAGCACCATTACAGTGAATGTCTAAGCTTTTGGGTGAACAGCTGCTAATTTATCCTGCAGTTCCCTGGAGCCACAATGAGGTTGAATCCGCCTACTATATTCACCACACAAATTTCTGAGAGGTGACTTGAATTATACCCAGTCTTTGTTGCAGTATGAAAATGCTGAAGATGCTTCCATTCATTAAAATGAATTAAACTGCCCCATTCCTGGAAGATAGAAGGTGTTCAACTGTATTACACTACGCAAACCCTACTGATATCAACAGAAACGTCACTGCTGCAATGGAGGCACAAGAGATTGTAATGATGCAGTGTTTTCATTTGCTAGTAAACATCTATAAAACAGACTGTAGCTTAAAGTGCATTTTCACATAGACCCAGAGTTCTCCAGCAGGGCTGCTTACATACAGCGAATTTGGCAATTGCTGTCTAGTGTATGAAGGTGCAAATTTACTTCTCATAAGACCATTTTATTTCTCCAACACTTATTTGCTCCTGGCTTTTGAAAGCTGCCATAAAACAGAAAGAAACTATAGCTGTTTTTTTTTTTGTTTGTTTGTTTTTTGTTTTTTTTTGTTTAGCGAAGTGATAGAAAAGTGGCAGTCCTCCCAGCTGCAGAGCTGTGAAAAGATGATAGTTGCTAGATATTTTCTTCTTTCTGACAGGCTTTTTTTACAGTAGGAAATTAGTGTGAGTGTGCACAATCCAAGGGCACTTCCTCAAAGATGGCAGTTGAATGCAGCTTTGGTTGAAAAGCACAACAGAGTTCTCCTCAAGCAGAAGCCCTCCCTGTTTCACAAACAAACATCACCAAGACAACGTGAAGTCCCTAAGAGTCATTGCTATTGACCCCATCCTTCCTGGCTCTCCCTTGCTCTCCCTTGGGTTAAGATAGCATCAGTGACATTTTTGGCCTAGGGGTGTCGTGAGAGGAAACTCAAGAGTTTGTAATTCGGTTTGCTTTTAGTAACAGAACTAGTACAATGAAAAATAAAATTCTGGCATGAACATTACATAAAAATGAAAAGCTACTTAAAGCTGTAAAAATTGTTACAAAGGAAGTTCTTATTGGCTTGTTAATCTGAAAAAAAAAAAAAAAAAATTATAATCTCAAATACTTCCTAGAATTAAGAGCCCAAGTGCATTTGGGTACATGAGCAGTTTGTCTTTCAAGGGATCCTTTCCAAGGATGGCAGTGAAAAAATAAATTTTCTATCTACTCTGAAAAAACTTTATGAACTAATGCAGTCTGACCAGTCATTTTAATTTGAAAAACAGAGCACGTACATCTGCAGAGACGGGCAGATGCATAGTGGGCAGGTAAATCCTTTTTATGTAGAATCACACTGTGTTTTCATTGCTAAGAGATCTTTCCATCTTACAGTTTGCTTGTTTGCCTTCACCCTCTAGGACTTCTGAGCAGAGTGACTTACAAAACACAATGTGTCTTACATTTAATCAGCAAAAACCCTTTCATGGGCGTAGGGTAGGATGTTGACCAGAAGTGTTTAGGGTTTAGAGATCTGAAACAGAAACTAAATTTAGCACTGGTTTTGGCTCCAAAATTCCTAGCACTTACCATTGTAAATGCTACATTACACTTCATTGTGCAGCTAACACTCAAGAGCTTTCAGAAACATTTTTCAGAAGAGGTCCCATCGATAGATAAGAAGGCTGACCCCAGAACCCAGGGCTGTGACTAAGATACTGTCAGGGTGAGAACTGTGGCTGCTGGAGACTTCAGCATGGAGCAAGACATGGCAGTGATACACTCTAAGTCTTCTCATGATACTGCTAAGACCACCAACCCTCCCATTAATGCACTGTTTATGAGAAAGGTTTATGACATCAAAAGTGGCAGAGAAGAAAGTACAAAGCACTGGGCAAAGGAAAAAAAGGTGAAGAATTTAGGTAGCCACTAAGGTCTGATGCCATAAAATTTGAGTCCTTGGACACAGCAGGAGGTATTTGACATTTTCAGAGCTTAGCACTCGCAGGTATTTATTTAAAACAGGATCTATACCATGACTGTTATTTTTATGGAGGGCACAATGAGAGACATTAGCAAGAAATTGCCAGGCACACCATCCTTCATCAGCTGATAACTCTTTTCACCTTAAAAATGCATGTTTGTCTGGAAAAGTAAAATGCATGCAACTAAGTGGGTTAGCAGAAGATGAGCATTCAGTACGATGAAATAAAAGTAGCTACCAGAATAGGGTGCCATAGGACAGCTTTAAATCTCTTGGTCTCACTCTGGAACAGATTCACAACTCACGTACCTCTTTTTAAATCTTATTACATGATTTGGATTAGAATTCAAGTTTCTTCTCCAACACAGAATTCTCCATGCCCTTTACAGAGCACCTGAGAAGGCTGACAGGCTAACTTCTAAGTACCTGACTGACTTACTAGATGCAGCCTCAAGTAATACATCTCCTCTCTCTCAACCCGGGAGTCTTCCATTAGGAGAAGTAGGTTTAAAGACATTCTGCAGAAAGCAAAAAACACCAGTTCTGTGTGAATTGGACTTGATGATACATGCCTCACACCCTCTGATTTTCAAGAAGAGCTGAGCACCTAGATTGTTTCCAGTACAATCTGTCCAAGTGACTTGCAACAGGCTTTGTCCCTTTAAATATTCTGAAAAATCCCACTTGCCTATTTCACAGCTACAGAAAAAAAACACTACAGTCAAGTTTATTTCAATTACAAAGGATAAAAATTGCAAGGATAACAATTGCAGGGAGAAAATATTACATTTACTGCTCCTCTTATGCTGACCAAACCTCTAAATTAAAAGCAGTAAAATGGATGCCCCTTTCGCTGCTAAATCTTGATTAAAAGATGCTTTTCTGTTTAGCTTGTGCCAAGGAATGCAAACAATTTTATTCTAAAAGTTAGAGGTAGGAACATCTGATTCTTCCTAAGTGAAATGGATTTATACCTCCACAAATTATATCTCACCTGAGAAAATTTAAGCCTTCGTGGCCCTTTAGTGGTTACGTTGCCCTGATAAGACAGAGCAGTTTGGGTTACTGTCAGATTCAGACAAGTTTAACACAGCTTTTCCTCATTCTCTGCTTGGATGAGCTCAAGTAAAGCACAATACTGCTCCCTATGCAGTGCACACAATCTCTTTGGTAAAGAAAAATTTGACATTGTGTCTACAGTTAATCAGAATTTCACAACTGGTTTGTTAATAGATAGAAACATCTCCCCATCATGCCACTGAAGCTCACGTTGCCAATTCAAAGATGACCAAAAATGCATCTACTATTAAAAGTGCTGAAAAGTCAAGGGAGATACTTGGTGAAGGTACTTGGTGAAGGTTTACACACATAGCCTTAATTGGGTCTGCTGTTTATACTACTTTTCTGAGAGAGTGGTCAGGCACTGGAATGGGCTGCCCAGGGAGGTGGTGGAGTCACTGACCCTGGAAGTGTCCAAGGAACAGTTGGATTTTGTGTTGAGGGACGTAGTTTAGTAAGAACTATTGGTGATAGGTGGATGGTTGGACTGGATGATCTTCAAGGTCTTTTCCAACCTTGGTGATTCGGTGTGATTCTGTGCTGCTGCAACTCTGTAGAAGGTATTAACTGACCCCTAAAGCTGGGCCTGTGTTCATGTCAGCAGCCAGATCAAGATTTCTTCTTATCATATGGCAAATGATTATGGAGGCCAGCCTGTACTAGGTCACTTATGTCACAGGAGTTGAAGAGAGAGAAGAGGAAAGGCTGGCACAGAGACACCGAACCTTAGTGGAGCAATTGGAGAAGTGGGTGCAGCCACAGTTATCTACCATTGCAAACAGAAGCATAGGGGGAACTTTCTGCATTTGTTTTTCTCTGTAGTCTATAGTTTGAGAAAGCCACTTTCCTTATCTACAGCTGTCCAGTGGGAAGCTCTAAAAGGAACACTGTCAAAATGCAGCACACCACCATGGTCCAATGAGGCCAATTTATGATAGCTGAGGATCTGACCAGACAGCTTCTCTCATTTCTGTGCTACTCAATCTGTATTCACAGTGTTTTGCCATCAGAGGTTTATCTTATGAAATATTAATACCGTGGTTTAGCACCAAGGTGGGGTTAAGAACTGGCAATGCATTAATGCTCCAGGTAATAAGCTCAGCAACTTTCAGCTGTCAGTCACAGCTCTCTGAAGCTGTGGCAATGGTACATGCTTTCAGTTATCCTCATTGCTGATGCATTAAAAGCAGTACCAAGCAGATGTGAGACTTTTCTGTGTAAACAATATACTGAAAATAATCACAAAGATCCAACCAACCAGTAAGAAAATAATATGTTTTTGTATAAATACCTATTGTTTAAGCAAGGATACACAACCAACTTAAGGGGAACCCAATAAATGTTTTAACATTAAATAAAACATTACATAATCTAACTAGAAAATGAAGATTACTGTTGTGCTCAAGGAAAAAAAAATAATTCTGGAAAGAGATGTAGTTATTATTTCATGTTTATTTTAGTAAGGTTGTACTTTTAGGTAAATGATGCATAATTTACCAGAGTGGACTATGAGAAGAGAATAACATAGCAAATAATGCAGCAAACCATCCAGACCATACAACCCTCAGTAGATTTAATCTACAGATGACTCGAGGTTTCATTACTGTGTGAAGAGATAGGTCAGCTCTAATTCTTACATGAAAGATATGTCAATCCAGCTTTAGAAGAAAATTCCTGTATTAACAGGACTCCCCCTGCAGCACAATTAATATTTCCTTGATCCCTCCCGACTGCCAAAACGGTTTATGGGTTTCACTGTGTCTCAGTCCAAGGAAATAACAGCTATAGAAGGTTTAATTGTGATGGAAATACACTAGGCTTTGTGATGGAGAAGAGATCAATATAAACAAGAAAACAACTGTTCATAGATTTTTTCCCCCCCTCATAGGTGCTTATCCAATTACCAAAATCTGCTATGTTTTTATATTCTGTAATCTAAATCTAAATCTTTCCATCACAGACATCTAACTGAAAGAGTATGTTACAAAGAATTATTTACAGCATTGCACTCCCTCAGCAGCTGTCTTCACCCTGCAGAACTGTCTCCTTTTATAATGTTTTCTCCCATTTTGCTTTCAGAGTACATAACCTCACCCGACACCTTATTCATCAGCCACTAATGGTGAAGAACGTGAACGTGCCCACACTCCTGATTTGTTACTCTTATTGCCAAGTACCATAACGAGTCCAAAGGTAACAGTTTTTGAAGGACCAAATGCTGGCTAGAAAATGGCTAACTCCATTTAGGTTAAGACTACTTGAATTTCCTTACACGTTCCTCCCTGGAGTAGGATGACTGTTTTTCAGTGCTTATCTTTCAATTACCTGCTTCCAACATCAGCTCTGCAAGCAACCTACCATTCAATGAAAACACACTTGTTTTCTTTGGACATGCACAGTTAATATGTCCCCAGACCAGAGAAGCCCTCAATGAAATACTAATTTGTTGTGCTGCTTGAATTACAGATTCAGCTAGGGAAACCAAAAGGTCCATTGTCTAAGGAATGTGTTTGTTAATTTTGTGTCTCGCTCTCTTCCCAACTCACCAGAACATTTGACATCTCTGCATAACTTCAAAATATCAGAATCAAGCATCAAAGGATAACCAAATTAAAACAGAATAAAAAGCTGTGTGCTTTACCACAAGGTCCCATATGATTAAAGAGAATTTAAGAATGGGCAGAATAGCCCCAGCTCAGTGCCATTGGTATTAGGCAGGAATGGGCAACTGGGAAGCTGCAGAAACTGTTAGAACATGGAAAAATTGTGCAATTTTCCACTGTGGAAGGTGATGCAATTAATCTATGGACTTGATCGTCCCAAGGAAGGAGAGAGGATGTGCAAAAAGTCAGTTAAGATCTGAAATTTATGACCTCTGGGCTATCTCAAGAAAGTAGACTCCAGGAAAGCTGGTCTCAAGGCAGCACTTGGAACTAGGATCCAGGACAATGGGATTTTACTCCTGTCTCTGTCCATGTAGACAAAAAGACATTTTATTTCTGATTTCCTATCCTTTTGTCCATCCTGTGATTTTATATTGAAATGTTTTGTGTGCTTGGCACACTGATCCAGAGCAAGACTGAGAAGAGCAGGATGTTATAAGTAAGTATTTTGTTATGAAAGTGACATTTGTTTGACAGGTCACTTCCCCTCTTGCGTCAGAGGCATCATTCTGAACACACTTCAGGATAACAGCCTTTCCACAGGTAGGCTTCCTTCATTCTCTGTTAGCCAAAGCACACCTGACAAAATGAGCAGTAGGGATTTGGACTTTTATTTAAAACAGAAGAGCTGCTCACCTGTGAAATAACCCTGCTGCCATCTGTCACACAGCAACGAAACATAATGGAACATTGGTGGGAAGGTTCAGCCTCTACTGCCATCCCACCAACATCTGCCTCCAACTTCATGGACCAAAAATAATTAAAGAGGAGGCATTACTTTCAGAGCAGCTGTCACAAATTTCAGCTGTCACAAATTTCAGCAAATGAACTGAAAAGTTCATTTCTTCTTAATTACAGGCAGAAATTACTTGACAAGATGAAGGGATGAAGAGGAGCTGTGGACCAACTCCTTATGTCTGTTGAGGTAAACCCATTGTAGCCAGCTAGCAAACTCCAGTCCCTCAGGTGAGCACAAAATAGATGTAGAAACCTGTTTCTAAATCCTCTTTTCTGAAATTCTCCAAGGAGAATCAGAACTCACCCAAGCTCTTTACTGAATAAAAACATCTATATTCAGGAAACAGTGGACTGTCCAAGCTTTTATATCATATAATATTGATTGCTGGTACTGATAACTGAAGGTGAATATTATGCTCAGTTTGCTTTTAATATCCCTTGGAAATCTCTTGTAAAGGAGTAAATTATTAAAGAAAGGGACTCTGTTATGCCGAGGCCAAGAAAGAAGCATGTGTAAAGATATAGATGCATCTTTATATCTATCTAAAAATATACACCACTGATATTTTCTCAGTTTGTTGAAACTGCTAATGCAGGCAGAAATTGGCACATATTTAATGTTATTTCTGGGAGCATATCTGTGTTACATGCACCATCAAAACAACTGTACTTCATAGGTAAAAAAGCCTATAGGACACATTTGGTGATGCATTACAGAAAACGGTGGGAAGGTTCAACTCTGCCCAGCTGATTTATAAATAGTTTTTCTATTCAACGCAGTAAAGAGTCTTAGATGTTGTGTTTTAATGAAGGAAGGAATTAATTTTCAATGGACTCAAGGACCCATGTAAAGATTACCTAAGAAGGGTACATTAGAAATTTAATTTCCATCTCCTCCTCTGATCTCATGTTTTTATTCATACATTTCAAACCCCATCCCCTATGTCAGCTTTTTATCTTTCCTCTACATCTTTGCACAAAGCTGACTTCTTAAATCCGGTTCATTTCTTTACGTGACACAAGCCAATACATTTTAGGTCCAAATGCTCAAATTACTGCAGTTGGTTCACTAGCTATTCATCAGCCTATTAAGAAAAACAGGACCCATTAAAAGATGCAGGCTGAAAATTTTGCAAGTGTGTATTAAACAATTTATCCAGACCAATAACAATACAGCAAGATCAATAGCAAACCAACTTACTGAATCAATATCCATTCCTCTTTCCTCAGCTCTAAACCTGGATATACCATGAGAACAAGCCATATTAAATTTAAAGCTAACCTGATCTAGGCATCACTCTGTCCCTCTGAGGGCATAGAATTCTATGACATTTGGAAATGGCAGCTACTTATACAACATTTTTCAGTAGCATCCATTTCCAAGTGATTTAATGATATGAATGAGCTCTACCTAGTGCCTATGGAGAGCTCTGCCTGGGCTGGTTTTGTTTTTTCCTTTGCCAATGACTATATATATAGTATAAAGCTCTGAATAGCATGCATTTATGAATCTGAGAATAAGAGTGCTGCTATTTTCACGGGAAAACTGCTATTATAAAACCAGCCAGCACAGGGCCTCGTAGCACTTAGCTTCATAGGACAGTCAGTTTCATGGAGAGAATACCAGCAGCTGCATTATCAAATAACCTGAAGACTGAGCTGAAGAAAACAATAAAAATGGATCTCAGTGTGGAGATGGAAAGAAATTAATCTTTGAAGCTCATCTTTGGAACATCAAATAATATAACTGACCCATGAAAATCCAAACTGAAGACGTTAGAGCACTTGAAATCAGCACCTATTTTTATGAGATGAGATGAAACACACCCATAAGCACTAGAAGAAGGATCTTACCTCATAGCTCCCAGACCCAGTATTTAGCCCAAAGCCTTATAAAAGTGTGCCCAAATTTCATACATTATAGAATATCTGCAGCAAAAAAAAAAAAAAAAAGAAAATAGATGACCATAAATATACTGAAACTCAATAAAAATGCAATGTTCCCAACTGTATACATATTTAACAACCACCACAAACCCCATCTTTTCAATGCCTCCTGTACAAAAAAAAAGGCTGTTGCCCTTACAGCCATGAATATTCAGCCTAATTTGCTGCCATCTCTAAAAAAATTTAAGCTCTGAAAAGCAGGATACTTTAGAAGATGAATAACTACTTATCTCAAGATATCTTGAGATAATCAAGATATTTAACAGTGACCTTGGTTCTTTGTTCATCCTGAACTCATCTATTCTGCCAAGGGCTCATTTTAGCCTGCTGGTAACATACTAGCCATCAATCCTGCTTAATTATTTCTAGCTAAAAACAAACCAAATGTTGATTTGGCATTAAACAAAATTCATTTAACAAAGCTACCATGAAATTAAACCTATTTATCCCTTTGTCTGCTAACTGAACCATCCGTGATGCTTTCTGCAGATATTGCATAAGATTTTAGCTATTATTCTAAGCAAATGAATTCAGAACAAAAATAGAAACATCCATTAAAAGATAATGCTACTGGATAATTCTTGCTTCCAGTTCTGTCTGCATATATAAGCTTAAGATCTTCATGATACTCCAATCAAGCTGAATTAAAAGCTAAGTATAATTTTGTGCTATATAAGCTTGTCTCATTAAAAATTGGAAGAGGAGGGGGGAACAGCCTTCTGACAATGAAATAAAGTAACTTTGGTAATGCTTTGTGAGAATCAAGCAGAATGTTTGTACTCTCACACTCCTTGTTTTTACAAATGAAAGTCGTAATCAGGATTCAGTACATTTATCTGGAACATCCAAAGCAGAACCTTCAAGAAATAATGAGACATCAAGCTGGCCTTGCAGAAAAGTCTCATGCTCCCAAATGCAGCAACACTGGCAGTAGTTGAAAGTGGCAGAAAGTGTACAATAGGTGCTTAATGTGATTGTGCTGACAAGAGCAGCTAAGGGTTTAGAAATAATCATCATGTCCAGGAAGATGTTTCTTACATGCCTCCCACTTAACCTTAACTGGATTATGAGGATGTGCAGTGGTATTGCAAACAAACCTTGGTGATCTGAAGCACTTGTACAAAGAGGTTTTCTCTCCCAGTTAAGTTAGCCTGATACACAATTATTCTGAGGCTCCTTTTCACTCCTCTGCTGGCAGAGCAAAGTTACAAAGAGTATGGGAGCCTCACACCTGTTAAAATGGAGCAAGTTCCTCAAAGCTACAGTTCGCTCATGCCAGGAAGGGTTTTGTGTGCAGAGTATCTGACAGTTGTCACACCATGGCTGTAGAGCAAAATGCATGCCCTACTCTGACGGGCAGGATAGTTCTGAGATGCAGAAACAGTCAAGAACTGAACAGATTTACACAAAACAGCTGTAAGTCACAGTTTGGGACAAAGAACCATCTTATGATTCTCTTATGATTCCCCTTTCAGAAGAATTGAGGGCGAGCAGAGCTTTCCCTGATCCTCGTGGTCACAGGATACCCTTAGAAAACATTCCCCATAAGGGGAAGTACTAATCCCATCATGGCTATGTCAAAAAGCAGGGAAGCAGAGCAGCATGGTAGGGCAGTAAATCAGGACTTTGAGCTAGCAGTGCACCTTATCTTCTTTTCTTTTAATTAGCTCTAAAACAAGAATAACACATTAACACATTGACTTCTTCCAATCTGCTTTGTACTGCATCTAAAGTTACAGTTATGGCTAGCATTCTTTGTCAAGATTTTCTGGTTCTTTATTTTAAATGTCACAGTCAAGTCAAGAGCCACTGTCAGGAGAATGAATGTGCAGTCACCTGTAGAAGAGTTAGCACTGACAGATATTCTCTGCCTGTTCTTTCATCAGAATCATTTCTCATCTCTCCATTTAGCCCTCAGGGATAAAACAATCTACAAAAGTGTCAGTTTCATAGCAAAATATTTTTGAATAAAAATACTCTGCCCAGATACAACAAACCCAACCAACCCCGGATGTAGTTGTGACAGAGTAGGTGGGGAATAATATCCTATTTGTTGACTCTTTTTCAAGAAGTGGCTGCTCTTAAGGTGGTTCCACTTTGCTGGCCTCTTTCAAAACCTCTTCATACTCGGCAGTTCATACAGAGAGCCAGAAAACTATGGGGAAGGAAATGCCCTTGGGATCAACAGCATCAGGTTAAATGGTAACTACACTCACTTTTGTGTTAAGTGAGACAAGAACCAGAGCCAAAGAGCAGAGGGCTGTTTTGATATCAAGTTGATGACTGTGAAGAGGATATGCGCAATGATGCACAGATGCATCCAAGTCAGCCTGTCCTTTCTTTTCTTCCTATTTCTTCTGATTTCTCTGATCCAGGAAGGGAGGCCCACATCAGCTACCTGGCTTTTGTAGATCAATAACTGAACTGTGGTACCAATGCTCTAGCCCACATAGTTCAGCTGGTCAGGTAGGTATCACCAGCAAACTTAAAAAGACATTCAGAGCACTCTCCTCCTTACAGCCATTCTCCCCTAATGTTTGCCACTTTACCTGTTCACATATTGCAGCTTAGTTATGGCTTCCCAATGACTCTCACAAATTCTCTTCTAAAGAACAGTAGAGGCTAAAGCAGAAAAACATCTACAAAAGGATGGTAGACAGTATAGCTTTTCCATGCTCTGCACACTGTGGCAGAGTGCTCTCAACTTCAGTCAGTTGAGACTGACCTCTTTTGACCGCCACCATCTCTTTTGATCACTGCTTCTCTGCATACAGATGCAGTCTTCAAGCAGGAGCCCATGTTGTAAGAAGGAAGATGCCCACTTCATTGCCTCATAAGTGCAGAGCTACCACTTGCACCTAAGCCATCCATCAGGGCTGTACTGTGTATTTGCTGTATGCAATAACAGTATGCTCAGCTTCTAAGCAGCTGTGTTTAATTGGAGGCTGATTTCTAAATCTCACTTTCTGTCAGATACACTAAATCAATCACTAGAAGGCAGGAAAACAATTTGTAGAAATTGGATTTCTCTTTCCATGCTGAACCAAGGGGAAGATTTAGCTCATTTTGTGGAACAGCACTGTTCAGACGAGCCAAAGGTCTGGTCCAGTTTTTCTGACTGACCATTGGTTTCAGTTTAATTCCTCAGAGCTACCCTGAGCTGATGGCATCTGAGGATGTCTCCCGTACATTTGCTGTTGGGAACACGAGGGCATGGCCCTATAGCCACACTGATAACAATGTCACCTGCGATAACAGCATGATTAAGCAGGTACAGGCATTGTACCTTCCTGGCAAACTGACTTTCCCTCATGAAAGCAAAGCACTTACTTCAGCTATTATCTTCAATGCATAAACTTATCATTTGCTTTTCACGTTTCTATTTCCTTGACATTTAAAAACAAAAGCACCTTTGGCCTTACCAACTCCTCCTCCACACTTTTAGAACCTGACACACAGCTCTGCTGACTGGGCAGATGACCTTCTGCTCCCCTGAAATTAATTGAAGGTTCATAGGTTTTGTTTCCAAGGCAACTCCTTTTGATGTGTGTATGAAGTTATATGCTTTGGGGGAACCTGCAGAGCTGCAGAATCCCCTGCAGCTCATTCTTTTGGGTTCACATACAAAAGATTGGATCCAACATGGGTTTAAGCTCTACCAAAGTCCTGTAAAAACCCGGCTGGATGAAGGTGACAGTCTAAAAGAGGAGAATAGCAGCAGCTTGCTTATTGGTAGAGAGGATGAGAAATCTCTGCTGAACACCGTGCCTTCAAAGGTACTTAGCAAAACAGACAGCACAAACAGCATTTCTGCAGCCTAAGTGAGAGCACTGCCAGTCAGAGCACAGAATAGGAACAGAATAGCTTCACAATTAGCAATGAAACTGCAAGAAGCATCTATGTCTTGGTAGCTGCACATGGCTGTACCTGAGGTCCTCATGGGAGCAGAGGTTTCCTGGACACAATTCCAGAGGGCAATGGACACTTTAGTGAGGGCATCTTTGAACTGTCTGTGGAGGAAAATTGAGGTAAACATGAATAAATTACACTGAAGTGATTGAATGCCAGAGTGCTTGGGATTTGACAAGAGAAAACCAACTGCTAAAAAAAATAAAAAAATCTTATCTAAAGAAAGCTCAAGTTCACATCACTGACATGTCCAGGGTACAGCAAAGAGGAAGAGCCCCTGTGGAGAGAGGTGAAAGGCAGTTGCATCAGACACTGCTACAGGTAACAGAAGTCATGAATGTGAAAAACAGGTAAGATCTCTATTTCTGGTTGTTTAGTCCCTGCATAAACTCCACAGACCAAATTAAATCTGTGAAACCAGCAGGATTTTCTATTATTATAAGAAACCATTGTAAATTACTTGTTTAATCCTGTTATGATTGTTCTTACAAGGGACTATATACAAGTTTACAATTACTTCAACTAGAATTCAGTAACATTTCCCATTATAAACAGTTGATTTCAGTTGTTCACAACTTTGTCAAATTGTCAAAATTGAGCATGCAGTCTTATTCTGGTATTTTAAAATGCATATTTTGCACTTAGAACATTAATACTTCAATTTTCTAAGAAAAAAACTGGGCTTAGTTTTGTCAGAGAAAGTTCTGGCTTTGTCTGAGCACACCCAACTGCACAATCAGCAAGCCCGAAGATGCACAGGAAGGACGAATGCCTGGTTTATGTGAGGTTTTAGTCCTGATTCTACAGCAAGGCTTCTGTGCAGTTCTGCATGGGAGAAAGGATCGGACTTGCCTGCTTTCTCGTGGTGAAATGGGGCAATAGTTTTTCTTCTCTACCAGCCATTATCTGCGTACATCCAAAACATTTCTTATTTCTCCCTTTGTGAACATGTGAATCCCTATAGCCCACAGAGGGTGAAACAGAAAGTGGTTTGGGAAACATCTCAGCCATAGATTTGCCTCTGTGACAAACACCAAATCCAGCTCAACAGAATGAAACAATCAGTTTTGTGTTGTAAAACTGAAACTTTGTGATTTATACTGTCTTGGCAATGCTGCAACCAGCAAGAAGGTTGTAAAACACTGATATCTGCCAGTGGAAAGTCACGTTACAGAAAAGGAGCAGCAGTTATGCCATGTTGGAACCAGATGACAGCACAAGCCACCTAATGGAAAAGGTGGAGGATGAGGGGCAGAGAACACTTCAACCCAACACACAGGGCAAGGGAGGCTGGAGAAATGGTCCAAAGGGGTGAGACAGCTGCGCTCCCACTTTCCAGAAGCTAGCTGGAAGGAGCACATCTCAGCAGTGCTAGCAGCAGACAGAGTGCTACAGAAAGCATCCAAAGGTGGCTGCAGGCAGCACTGAGACTTGCAGGGTGGTTACGCTGGCAGCACGAGAGTCAGCAAATCCAGAAAAAACAACATGTGCACAGCACTCAGAAAGAGTGAGCAGACTTGGGAGTCTCGGATCCAGACAGAAAAGGGAAGAGGGCTGTTACCAAAGTCAGTCCAAGTCCCTGGGCTGATTGTTGGTACACTCTGCAGGTATGGCAGACGTAAAACAGCTTATCTTGGCTGAGTAACAGACAGCTCAAAACTTGCACACCTTGCTGCCGTATACTTACATGCTTTTTCAAATAGAGTTGCAAGGCTTTCCAAAATGATCACCAACACAACTGCTCCCAAACACACAGCTCTATTTGATGCTGAAAAGCACTCCAGACATATGGAAACCTGCCCACCTCTCTTGAAATAAAATAAAGCATCTTAAGAATCAATTCTTGTTCAGTACATACAATCTTGATTATCAGTTTTCTTCTTGACAGTTTTGAAACATTATAGATATCTGCATCTCTGTGAACTAACTGTATTGAGACCTCAATTCAGATACATATGAAAACATATTTTCACAAAGAACACTGTTCCCTGAAGTCAGAGGTTTCTGACTTCAATGACATCTGGAAACAACAGCACCAAGTCATCTCATGTTACTGTGATTTTTATTTTTTAATTAGTAGCATTTTTCATCTACTCCTATAATAATCTCTGAAAGACTTTTGAAGTCTAAGTAAAAAAAAAAAAAAGATATGTAGCTACAGAGCAAAACTAAATTGAATTGAGCCTATCCATCCTCTGCTGCTGTTAGCAACCTTCAGTCATTCTTTCTTTCAGTTTTCACGTTGCTTCCTCTATTTAAAGGAATAAAGCCAGCATTGCTCACCACCTAGGGAAAATATTCAGTAAATGCAGTAGCCTCCAGCCTAAATCCTAATGTTAGTTCAGCCCAGCAGTGCACAATGACCATCATCACTGTTCCTGGTGGATTGTTAATTGGGTTCTCTGCCTTATTATACTCATTAAAGAAGCAACTGTAATCAAATGGTTGTGTACAAAAAAATGCATCACTGGCCCCTGCATGCAATTTTTCCTGAGATACACTCTTGTTCTTTCACCATCAGCCACTATTCCCTAGAGGCAAACGCACAGAATCTGTACCATCTCTCTGACAGCACCTGAAAGGGAGACCTGATTTAAAAACAAAACCAACAACAAAAAAAACACAAGTATTTCTGAGGGAGAAAAGTAAAACTGGTGTAGGAAAAGACAATGTAAAATTAAACAGTGATACTTGCATAATGAATGGTGTGACTAGTTAGAAGTCTTTAATTGCTTTTTATCATTTGGCGTAAGTATTTTCATATACACAATCAACCTTCTAAACATCTCCCTCGAGAACTCCATGACAGAGCCAAGGTTCCCTCTTCCCAGTACCAGAAATACTTGCAGTGTCAAAGTTGCAATGTTTAAAGCATGGATGCAGGCCCTAGCTTTAGATTACACTTAGTTTCTGGTACTACTGAAACACAATCATTTATTGCTCTTCATAATCATACGTGAAATTTTATCAGGGGGAAGGTGGCAGATTCAGCCTAAGAACAAAATAGATCTTGAGAAATTTGAAAGGCTCTCATTTCTGGTGCTTGGACTCAAAATTACTTGGCAGCAGGCTAAAAACAAACAAGATTTTTTTTCTCCCCTTTGCAATACACTGTTTAATTCCAGAGCTCTCCACAACAGAATGTTGCAGAAGCCAAATTATAAATAGGTTTAAGAAATTAGACTCATTCATCATTGGCGGAATTAATCAGGATGGTCCAGCCACAGTCTCCCAGTCTGGAAAACAGTATTCATCAGATTGCCAAAGGATAGAAAGCATTAGATATGGAAAGGTATTTTAGGGACATCCTGTTCTACATAGCATTTTTTTCCAGTGTAGCTACTGGTTGAGACTATATACTGGGCTGGATGTACTTCTGGATAGATCCAGAAAAGCAAATATAAGCCTCAAACACAGAAAGGCTGCAAACTACAATAGCTTCCATTTCATTTGTCTGCTTTCCAAAGTTTAAGCACAGACTGTGATCTGGAATTCAATAAGATGTACCAACCTTTTTGATATTTGCATGGAAATTATTTGATATTTTACAATGGAACCTCAACGAACAGAAGATCTGTCTTTTAAGTTAATCCATCCTTAATAAAAGGCTTTCCTGGTCTAACAAGAAGCTAAACTAAATATGAAGACAGGTGTTCAAGTTCATATGCATTGTAGAGCTGCTGTAAGATTTGCACTAAGGAAGCAAAACCAAAACTTTAATCATGAAATGAGTTTCTTTCTATTTATCTCCCTTTACTGCTGCAAACGTGCTTCTAGCAGTCCTTGGAGATTTGCCTTTTGCCAGCTACCTTAATGGCAATTAAGAAACAGCTGTAAGAACAGCATTTTCTTGTGTATTGCATTTCTTGTGCTGCATTTCTGATAACATTATCGAGTCACAAAGGGGAAAAACCTCATTCAAACTGCCTTTGAGGTAGGCTGCATACTGCAGTATTACTCATCTCCAGTGTCCAATGAGAGACTGTTGTTCAATGTATTTTATAACACCAGTTCAACGCACATTGACAGAAAGACCTGAATCCAGATCCCTGAGACAAGAAGAGATGTCTCCATTGACACCAGCTCAAGATCTGACCTGTGGACTCAAATGGGAGCTTGATTTGGATCATCTTTCTTAGAGTCTGCTTATATTGGTGGTAGGCAACAGTTAGACTGAATCATCTTGGAGTTCTTTTTCAACCTTGGTGATTCTATGATACTAAATGGGTACATCCAGAATTCATACCAACAAAGAGCCTCTGGCTATTAAGAGTCTGCCTCTCTTAACCCCCAGGCAAACAGACTACCCCAAATTTCCTACCTTTCTTGAAGGTATGAATTGTACTGTCCATTCACCTCAAGGCGGTGTGCCACAGGGCGAGGAACCAATCCCTGCAGCAAACCTGCATGGAAAATATGAGTCCAAAAAAAAAAAAAAAAACAAAAAAACTTCTCACACAAAGAGTGCCGAAATCTGCTAAAATAACTGAGTTTGACTTTTTTTCTGAAAATTGATTTGACTTTTCAAACAAAACTCAGACTCCAAGAGAAGGATTTCTTTTTTCTCAAGACTGACGTTTTACTGGAAGTACAGTAACAGAAGACTGATGTTACTTGTCTCTTCTGCAACTGCAGATAGCACAGGCTTTCTCCTCTTCCACAATTGGGCAGGCCTGTTCTGATTCAGCAACAAGCAAAGAAGAAACAGCCATAAGGGAACAGCAGAAAAAGCACAGACAATGAAAAACTTTATCAGAAAACTTAAATGGGCAAATACAAAGGACAAAGAAAGCAAATGATATAAAAGCGGTAATACAACTAAAAACACGCCAGGCAAATATTAGCTGGAATTACTGCAAACTGAATGAATAAGGTAAATATTCAGAAGAGTGTATGGAGACCTTCCCATGGCTGTACTCCAGGGAGAAGAAGGAGAACAACCCCTCAGAGATGAAGCTTTTGTTAATGGTAAGTCTGCCAAATATAACCTAGTAAATAAAAGTAAATTCACCAGACGACAATACGAAGCCTTGCTAAAAAACCAAATGGCTTTTTTCATGAAGACACTGGAGAACTATAGAATTTACAAAGCAAAATTACAGTGCTTTGAAGAAAAAAAAAATCAGCGTTGTTAAGAAAATTGTACACCAGTGGCATGTGGAAAATCTTGCAGGGAAAAGAGCTGAATGAAAGTCACACAAGATTTGTAAGAAATATCACTTATTCTCACTGTGAGTATTGCTATATTCCAGAACAGATGATGGTGTACATTTCTGAACAGGCAGTGGTGAACTAAACTAACCCATGTAGGTAGAGATGATGTAGGTCCACAGTCTTATTTACAGTCTTTTCACCATACAGATGATAGATGGAAGTGGATTAAGGCAAGCATACTGTGGATACGACCCTTTTGTAACATCACTCTCAAATTTCAACTTCTTTTAGATTGATGACTTAGAATCACAGATTTGTTTGTTGTTGTTAGAAGGAAATTGATCATCCATGCAGCCTCCTAAAAAGCATTCTCTACAAAGGATCATAGAATGGCCTGGGTTGAAAAGGACCACAATGATCATCTGGTTCCAACCCCCTGCTATGTGCAGGGTCTCCAACCAGCAGCCCAGGCTGCCCAGAGCCACATCCAGCCTGGCCTTGAATGCCTCCAGGAATGGGGCATCCACAATCTCCTTGGGCAACCTGTTCCAGTGCATCACCACCCTCTGGGTGAAAAACTTCCTCCTGATATCTAACCTAATCTTCCTCTGCCTCAGTTTAAGACCATTCCCCCTTGTCCTATCACTATCCACCCTTAGAAACAGCTGTTCCCTCTCCTGTGCATGTTTTGCACAGAATATTTGTTGCACTAATGCTTAAGCTCAATACATCTTGTCAGTCCTGCTCAGAAAACTCATAGAATAAAAAAAACAAACCTTTCTTCACCACATTAAGCAGTACAAACCAAGACAGTGCAAGTTTTATCACAGCTGTCAAGCTTGTGCACAACAGAGTATATAGCTTGTATTCAATAAAGTGATAGACACCATTAGAATATGCTTTAAACATACATATGTCTGCATTTGTGATTATAAAGAAAGAGATTATTCATTGTTTAGCTTAAAACAGATGCTGCCGTTGTACATGCCGACCCACTCTAGCACTTCATGACAGACACTGCAATTTTGCAAATCATTTCTTTTCCTCGATCTTTTCTATCCATTTTTCATTGGCTTGGACCAAAATTGTTAATGCCATGAGGGAATATCTCCATGGTCAAATCTCCTGCAGCAGGCTTAGCTTCCACATACAGTCACCAGTTACAGGATCTCTCTTGTTTTACTCAACTTCCCAAGATCCTTCCATCCACACCACTCCATTTACTCCTCTGACAAAGTTTTCCTCAGGACTTCCACGTGATATTCATGCTCTCCAGGTTCCCTTTACCCAGTTCATCACTGATGTTAGAAACTTGCAAAGCCTTTTTAATTTCTTTTTCATTCTCCTTTCTGCACCCCTCTCTCCCCATTCTCTATGGCAAAAGAAGGCATGGATCCTCTCCTTGGTCCTACATAAACCATTGTTCTTTTGCTGCACTTCCTTAGCTGTTGGATGTACACACACACACTGAAGGAGACTGTTTTTCAGTCAAGCTCACACATTATTGCCATTGGCTGACAACTGTAGCAATACATCATTGGATGGAAAAAGAAGTAGAGAAGGTTTGAGCCTAAACCCTGCATGCACCTAACAGTCCCAGTAAGGGCTAGAATCAGAAGAGTGTGCAAGCTGACTTTCTTCTGGATCATCAGAAGCAATACTTCTTTTATCCTTCTTTCATTCAAGTAAGAGACTTCACAGTATTTACACAAGGCCCAGTTGCAGCTAAGGCTGAATTGTAGCTCTGTTTAATGAAATCAGGCTTGTTCTTCTCTATCATCTTTTCCTGGATAGTAGGGCAAAGTCTCAAAAGAGCTACCAATCCACCAGGGCTTTGCACTGGCTTTCTGGATGCAGTTAGATAGGGATCTATCAGTATCTTTTGACTGCAAAACAGTCTGAATAAAACTTACACTCCTTTGTAAAATGTTTTATAGCTTAGGGCTCAGAAGTACTACGTGACAACTATGAATTTTAATTACCATATCACTCTACCTTTTTGGTGCATCCATCCACTTGTTCTGATACACTGTAGTCATACATGGGCACCAAGAGACAAAGTGATGAGCTTAGGCCAGAATGTAAAAGCACGGTAATTTAGACAGCTGGTGACAGAGATGCTGTCACTGTGACATTTTTGCAGTGACCACAGCACTGGTCAGAGCTGCCTCTTCAGTGAAATCTCTATATTATGCAAAAAACTGCTAGAGAAGTTGATAGCCTCCACGCATTTTCCCTAGAACTCAGCAAAACGATAAAGGAAATGTTTCAGTCAAAACCTGTGGAGTTGAAGAGATATGCCTAAACACCATTGCACTGGAGATTTTAAATCATTTTTTTCCTTTCATTTTAAGAGCTGAAGATTATCTTCTCTCTCCTTTTCCCTTTCCATGCCAATTAGCATTCTGCTGGGACAGTGGAAGCCTTAGCGTGGAAGGATTCAGGAACATTCCTGATTATTTTATCATTAGTATCTTGGGATAAGGGAGTAAAAATCTTATCTGCGTATGGTTTTGGGACAATCAATAAGCTCCATAGCCAATAGGCTATTATAAGACATATACTGTTTGCAAGATTAGACTGAACAATGGCTACATAGTGATTAAGATACAGATAGATGAGAAGATGTAACATTCAGAAGGATCTGGACTATATTCAGTTAACTGTTCTTCTTAGCTATCAAAAGCATTTATTGTTGGACCTACTGAGAGAAGATGGGCAGCTGAGGCCTTGAAAAATACGTTTGTCCTTCATAATAGCAATAGTTTTTTTCCATGTGCACTCCACTGAGCAAACAGATCTACCACATCTTGACTGTGAAATGTTAACCATATATCACCTATTTATGTTCTCCAGTATTAGCTTTAATCAAATGTTGATATCTCTTAATGACATCTTAAGCTATTACTCTTAAATAATGGTTTGAATATCTACAGACCAAGCGCCAACTATTCAAGGCCCATTTACTTCTGCAGACATTAGATCATTTTTAGATAGTAGATCTTGAAAAAGGATTTTAAAACAACATTTCACATATGGTCAACCATAACAGTGTCAGACAGCATCAGTTAACAATGGAAGAACTTGAGGATAAAGAAAGCAAAGGAACAAAGAGCAGAGAGGGTGGAGAAATAGTTTGCTTTCCTTTGTGAAGAGGTATAAGTAATAAATGATTATAAAAATAGAATTATTCTTATTAAATCCAGTAAATGTCTTGCCTTAGAATTAAATATACACAGTAAAAATGATTGAGATCCAGATTACCACTAACCCCACTGAATGCTAACTGCAGAATAATGTTTGCTTCTTCTCTATCTGGCATAATAAGTGTTATTCTGGCTACTAAAGACCTGACAACAAAGTACTGTTAATTTATCCAACAAATACAGCACATCTTCAGGTCTCACAAAGCTCTGACACCTACAAATTTGTTTTTTTTTCCTTTAAATAAGAAGATAGTGTGCCAAACTTCAGCAGCTACACCACAAACACTGTAGGCTTGCCAGGTCAACATTTCCTCAGTGGGACACACTGATTTTCCCAATGGCGGTGGAAAATTTACTACTGCATTTGTTTTTTTTCATCTATTCTTCTGCCCACTTGTCTCTGTTTATTTTATGGAGACTTTAATTGAATCTCAGGTCTAAATTTGTGCTTAAGCTATGCCCACAGCTCCTAAGAACAGTTTGCTCAGCTAAGAAGTGGGCAGGTAAGCACTACAGTGTCTTATCAGTACTTAGCAAGCACTAACCCAGAGACGTTGTTTACTGGAATGTTCAGTTAAACCGTGAGATGACCCTTGCTCTGAACCTGCTTTATTTCAATTTAGAAAGATGGTCCTTTTCACCTTTTAGTTTCCATATGAAGTTACAATAGGACATTTTGCTCAATTGCTCTATCTAGTCTAGTAGCCACCTTCTTCCTTTGCAAATGAGAAAGCTGTTCCACTTCACACAACATTTCCAGCCTTCTGCTTCTTGTCTGACATGTAGTAACGCTTCAAATAAAACAGTAACACCTTCTTTCACATCAGCAAGATTTTTCAAATACACAACCATTTTTAAGATATGAGACAATAAGGGTTGGGTTTTTCTTTTGTTGTTGATGCTGATGGTTTAGGGTTTTTTTTAAGCAATTGCAGCTTACATGCTGTAGCAATTGGACAGGTCAGTACAGTGGGAAAGATATTACAACAAAGAGGTGATGGCAGAAGGACCAGTGCCATAGAAAGTGCTATAAAGGAAGGGTAGAAGATTGCTCACCCGTATCAGAAGAGTATGGGTTCACAGGGGAAAGCTTCACCAAGGAGAGATCTCCAGAAAGAGATCCTTCCCCAGTGGCAGTCAGCTCTTAAATGACGTCTATGAGAGGTGCAGCCTCTCTCTTAAAAGGCTGAATTGCCTTTACCTGTACTCCCAAGGCTGACAAGGTCCTTTCCCCAGGTGCTCAATCAGTGGCTCAGGCCACGACTCAACAGTTCCCATGCAGGAAGAACTAGATACAAATTATTCCAAGTAATGCAGATAATTGTTTTGAATGTCTGGTTAAGTGAAGAGCTCCAAACCTCAGCTGGAGGAGGTTTTGGTTCAGTAATGTGTTGTAAGAGGCCTCTAGTATTCTTATAGATCCCCTTCAATATTTTATCCAAAAATCCTGGTTAGCTAACCCCGTCCCATGGATATATATCAGCATAGCAGACTTTCTGCAGCTAGTTCATGTTACAGAATCACAGGCTCGTAGGGCTGGAAGGGACCTCAGGAGATCATAGTCAAACCCTGTGCTAAAGCAGTTCCCTACAGCAGGTTGCACAAATAGGCATCCAGACAGGTCTTGAATATCTCCAGATAAGGAGACTCTACAACTTCTCTGGGCAGCCTGTTCTAGTGCTCTGTCACTCTGACAATAAAGAAGATCTTCCTTGTGCTAGTACAGAACTTTCTGTGATCCAGTTTCTGCCCATTGCCCCTTTTCTATTGTTGCTCGCCATCTGGAAGAGTCTGCCCTCATCAACTTGACTCCTTACTTCATATATTTCTAAACAGCTGTGAAAGCCACTCTTAGCCTACTCTTTGCTAGCCTGAACAGCCCCAGGCCTTTCCTCCTAAGGGAGATGCTCCAGGCCCTTTATTTTTGTGGCCCTCAGCTGCACTCCAGCCCCTAACCTGTACTGGTGCATGCAGTTATTCCTCACCAGGTGCAAGACTCCACACTTGCTCTTGTTGAACCTCATCAGGCTCCTCTGTGCCCAACTCCCTAGTCTGTCCAGGTCTTGTTATATAGCAGCACAGCCTTTTGGTGTATCAGTTACTCCTTCCAGCTTTGTATCATCAGCAATCTACTCAAGGCATCACAGTGTAAACGCAGCTTTCCATCACAAGAATAGTAGGAAGAATTGAGGGTGAGGGGTGGTTTTTAAAAATAGATCTTTGAACAAGCTAGGAACTGGGAATAGAGAGTGATAAGAGGAATCAGATTAAAAACCCACTAAAATTCATTGATAGTCAAAGTTAACAAAGCAGACATTGAGAGAAAATGTGTGATTTCAGAAAGATAAGGATTAGAAACTAAGAAGGTTAATTAATAATGGTGGACCTGACCCTAAAAACCCCAAAATATAACACCATCCTCTCTGGTTTTGCTTTGTTTTCTAGACTCTCTCTCTTTAACATGAAATAAAGCGTTTGAACAATTTTGGTAGACTATATAGTACTCTGTAAACAACCTACTGATAGCTACATTATAAGGAAATTCTAAGAAAATGTCAGGATAAGGAATCAATTGTATGACTGGAAATCCCCATAGGGAAGTACAGCCATCCAAGTACTGAGGCTGATTTGATATTCCAATTTCTGTTGCAGAGTATCAAAGCTGAGAATCATACTGTCCTCTGTTTAGATCACGTAGCAGGCTGGGGACAAGATGAATTTTCTACTGATACTATGTCTGAGGAAATTGCTTATTTCATGTTCCCTCAGGCTGGATGCCAAAAGGAAATTAAAGATGCATTGGCCAACTCAGCTGCTGTGCACTAACAGTATCTGAAAAATACACCACACAATCTTTGCCATGTCAGGGCAACCTCTCTGCAAATGAAAGCTAATAAGATTTGGATTGAAAGGAATAGTGATAAAGAGTTTCTGTCCTCCAGAAAAGACTCTCAGCTGCTGGCATGGCTGTAAGAGCCAGTATAGAATGCTTGCTTGTAGGACCCACAAAATTGTTGTATTTATCATCCTCCTTTCTACCAATTCATTTGCAGCATGAGAGGAAAATGCTACAGCTTGCTGAGGAGCAAGATATTGTCAGCAATCAGAACAATGCCAATGTGTTGTAACTGGTACCAAGTTTGAGTTTTCCAACTGCTGATTTCATTTGGGCAGGGTTATAAAGGGAGTTGAAAAGGAAGCAGCACGTTTCTTAATTTCCACGGTGGCAAACTTTGTTTTTAAAAAATCCCTCTCAGACAGATGTGACTGGACAATCTATTCACAGCTCTAAACAAAAATGTGGTACTAAGTCAGCCAGCTGTTGAAAAAGCAGCAGGCCACAAACCACTAAATTATGCATCCACTTAGAAGAAGGATATCTGGATCCTCCTGTTTTCACATCACTGCATTCCTCTCACATGCAAGGCTTTCTCTGTCACACAGATATTCAGAGAAGTCCCTGCCCTTTGAGATACTGAACACTGTGTCCTAATAGCAAAAAACACTCACAGATCAGAGTAATTTTATCGACAAATTCGCATTTCAGATATCTCAAGGACAAAGACAGAACACTCAACAATATCCAGGACAGAGCCCATGGTCATGCCATCCTTCCATCATAGTACCGCTAAGAGCCATCACCTTTTGTGTATTTCTCCTGCAAAGAACAGCAGAGTCCTTTTAGCAAAAGGAGAAAAAATCCAAGGTATTTTTGTGCTCACTTGGAATTAGCTAGAGCTACCTTTCTTCAAATGACACTGCAGTTGTTTGAATTTCCCCTTCATATGTACTTGGCCATTATACATGAGCAAGGATGATTTGCAACTGTAGCCCTTATATAATTCCAGTGTATCTATTCATCACATATCTGGAGTTGGAAGGGATCCACAAAGATCATCAAATCAAACTCCTAGCTCCACACAGGACAACCCAAAGTTCAAAGCCTATGTCTGAGAGTACTGTCCAAATGCTCCTTGAATTCTGGAAGCTTGGGGCTGTGACCATTGCCCTGGGGAGCCTGTTCTATGCCCACCACCTGCTGGTGAAGAACCTTTTCCCAGTATCTTCCTCTGACACAGCTCCATGCCATTCCCTCAGCTCCTGTCACTGTCACTAGAGAGCAGAGATCAGCGCTGCTCCTCTGCTCCCTGTGAGGAGCTGTAGGCTGCCATGAAGTCTCCCCCCACAAAACATCTCCCACAAAGAAATAAATAAGTATGAAAGTGAGGAGGAGACAGGTTATTGTACAGTACCTCCTTACAATTATAGCCACAGCACTAAGTGCACTGCAATACACTCATATAGTGATGCTTCTGTGTTGGACACATCGCCTGTAGAAAACACACCACTTACTTGACAGGAGGGTTGGAAAAACACAAGCTCTTCCTTCTACATTAGAAGGAATAGCATCAATTTCAGACCTTCAGGGACAGGATGGAATTTGTAGCCAAGAAAAACCTTTTGCCTCATCCAAAAGAAAAGGTCATTTTCAGCATAAGTTGAGGCCATTGCCAGTATTGTCAGGGCTTGCTAACAATAACCTCAGTGAGAATGGGTCTCAGATGCAGAGGGAGATGTATAAGTATTCTCCATGGTTACAGATTTCAAACATAGCCATCTGAGGAGTGACTGCCTTTGTATGTCATATAGTATAACAAGAATGGAAGTATCTTCAAAAGCAAATTGCATGTCCTGTTTAGATCATAGCCAAAAATTCTGATGAAGCTATCTGTAGGAGACCATGCTTCCCAGAAAATGCACAATGTTAATAATGAGATCAATAAAATGCAAGTGGAACATAAAGAAGTTAATATTCAACATGAGAGAATGCTTGATTGATGTAATGTGAGCAGTGACAGAAACTATGTCATCAAAAAGGCATGAACCACTTAGAAAATGATCAGAATTCTAGAAGATATGACCTCTGAAAGAAGATGAAATTAATGTTCAGCCTACAGAGCAGTCATCTGGAAAAGGACATGATATGTAAAAGCATTCAAATAGATAACAAACAGTTGCAGTTAGAGAAAAATCAAACCAATGCAACAAGAACAATCCATTGCAATTTGATGACTAGAGGAACCACAAATGGCTCAGAAAATCCTGTGAGCTATAGTGCATCTGGCCATGCTTTTTTTCTGATAGCAGTACCATATATGCATGGCTTTGACTGCTGTTGGAAAGAAGATTGCTGTGTTAAAAAGACCTTTGCTTTGGAATAAAACAGCAGCTCTTGCAACCCTCAGTGGTTATCCATGCCCACAGAGAATACAGACAAAATGATCAGGATTAAATCTACACAAAGGAAAAAATAATTTTTGTCAGTTTTTCTTGTTGTTGTTTATTTCTATTAGAAATGGGAGAAAACAACTTGTCAAGAGGGACACAGATTCTGCCTTTGGAGAGAAGAATGGACCGAAGGACCATTAGATCTTCATTCATAATATGGTATAGGGATTCAATATCAAAAGGTTGGTAACTCACCACCCTCCCTCCATAAGTTCTTTAGAGTGGTTTCAGAGACCTTAGCTAGCTAGAAAACATCTGGTTGGAGAACACCTCTACTGTAATGCTGCAATGTTGTTTCCTAGGTGGATCATTAATTAAACAAAAGGTGAGGAAGACAGTTTAGCTGCCCAAGGCTCAGCTGGGACACTTATTGAGCATGAAGGAATGTAGGTCTGCCAAAAGGCTTCGTGAACCTTCTCTGCATGCTGAAAATATCTTGCAAACTGGTTGCTAGGTGCTCAGCTCCTTGACATTTACATGCTTGAGCAAAAACACATCTGCTGTTTAGCAAAACGTCATAATAAATGTCATTTTTAAACACTGTCTGCTCCAATTTTGATTAGCTTTTAAGCGAAACATGAGTATCATTTCAGTTCTTAGAGGTAAGTCCTGTTATGTGATGGCCAGTACAGGCTTACAGGCTTTTTAAAATGCTGGTGACTGTTGCAGCCACAGGTAGAAAGTGAGTTTAAAGAAAAAAATCTACATTTTACTGACAGTAATATCTCAACTTAAAAAACTCAAAAACTTAACAAAATATACAATACTTGAATGATGTGAAAGAATTCATGCAGTCTATTACTTAAAAGAATTCTGGGTTAACAATAGCTTATTGTTCTTCCTATATGTGTTTTTCAGGTGCTGGAGGAGTACGATGCTACTTCTGTCTACTTTAGTTCACAGAATCACAGAATTGTAGGGGTTGGAAGGGACCTCTAAAGATCATCGAGACCAACCCCCAGTTGTTTAGTTGTTGAAGGAGATGTCTCTTGCCCTGGTAAATGCCCTGGGGGTCCTGTGTGCAGAGGCAAGCTGGTAAACAACTACAGGTAACTTTCAAAGACGGAGTCCTATAATATTGCTGGACCAATAACATTTAGACTCAAATAAGAGAATGCTGTGAAGTGTTTCCCTCTTGATGACTCTTTACATCAGCTTTCAATGATTAAAGGCCTCTCTTGCTGGGTATGTCAGGGATTCACAGCTATTAAGGCTGACTGTAGTAGCGACAGCGTGAGAAGAGCATCCCTGGGCAGCACCACTCCAGGGAGAAGCTGGAATGAGAATAGTTAGTCCACATTCTATCAACTGCTGCTGAGCTGCAAGAAGCTGTGGGAAAGGCAAATGGAAGAGCAGGTCTTTATTTCATCCCTGCTGCTATTGTTATAAAAATAAATTGATAGACAGCAGAGGTTTTCACCTCTAAATCCAAGCCTGACTGACAGTGATTGAAAGCCTTTATCAGGATGGCTGTTCAGTGACAAGGCATGAGGGAAAGTTTGAGCAGTGTGACTCCAGCTTCTAGGAGGTGTATGTGACATACATGCATCACAAGAGACACTGACAGCTTCCACCTGACAGCTAAGGAATGAGTAACAAGCATACACTTTATATAAGCTTTGGGTACCTCAAATCCACAGCTTCTGCAGTACTATTCTAAGAACAGTATGCTTGGGCTAGGTTTCTACAGTCAGTTCTACAGCCAGAGAATAAAATAAAAAGATCTTGGCTCATCTTGGCCTTTAACATGGCCCTATACAACATTCTTATCTCCAAGCTGAAGAGAAACAGATTCAGTGGTTGACAGTATGGTGGGTAAGGAATTGGTTGGATGATCACAGCCAGAAGGTTGTGGTCACCAGCTCTATGTTCAGATGGAGGCTGGACACAAGTGGTGCTCCTCAAGTGTCTGTTTTGGGACCAATGCTCTTCAACATCTTTATCATGACATAGACAGAGGGACTGAGTTCACCTTCAATAAGTTGACACCAAGATGAGTGGTGCAGTTGATCTGACAGAAAGAAGGGATGCCATCCAGAGGGACCTGGACAAGCTTGAAAAGCATACTCACGTAAACTGTGGGCTGCACTCAAATGAGGGGTGGCAGCAGAGTGAGGGAGGGGATTGTTTCCTTCTACTCTGTTCTCATGAGGCCCCATCTGCAGTACTGTGTTCAAATCTGGGTCAGCACAGGAAAAACACGGAGCTGTTGGAGCGGGTCCAGAGGAGGCCACAAAGCTGATCAGAGGGAGCTCTGCTCCTATGAAGAAAGGCTGAGACAGAAGAGAAGCGGAAGAGAAGACCTGACTGCAGCCTTTCAGCTTATGAATAAGAGAGAAACTAAATTTTTACATAGTTTGATAATGATAAGACAAGGGGGTATGGCTTTAAACTAAAAGTGGAGAGATTTAGGTTAGATATTAGGAAGACATTCTTTATTCAGAGGGTGGTGAGACACTGGCATAGGCTGCCTAGAGAAGGCAGCCATTCAAGATGAAGTTGGATGGGGCCCTGCGTAACTCAATCTAGTTGTTGGCAATCCTGCAGAGAAGTTGGCAAGAGATAAGGTAGCTCCCAACTCAAGCCATTCTATGATTCCATGATGTTATGATCTGTTTTTTTGAGAGAACAAGGTGACTTCATGCAGCCCATTATAAACCGATGTGAGAAACTCTCAAAAGCTGTTAATTATGCTTTCTGTGCTGGCTTTGTTTGTCTTCCCTAACCAAAATCTTTCACACCACTGTGTGCATCAGAAAACCCATTAGCTGATCAGATTTGAATTTAGCAATATTGCAGAGACTGAGCACAAGGGACAGATTTCTCATGGAACACAGGTTAAGTTGAAGAGTCCTCCTACATACTGAAATGTATGAATATACATCTGACTATAAGACTGCATGCAGTATAAGGCTGGAAAACATAGAATGGGGGGAAATGGTATAGAATGAGTATGAATTTGGGTTAAAAGGGAGGAACAAAAAAGTACAGAAATAAATTAAGGATTCTGGGAAGCTGAGGTGGTCAAAGTTAACAAATCTGATTTAAATATGGAAGGACTTAGATAAAATACTTGTCACTGCATACTTTGGGGTTTCCACTTTATGTCTCACAATACTTTGGTGCTGATTTCAAAATGAAGCTCTTGGAGATAGGAGCCAGTGTAAGAAATTCAGTTTGCCTCTTGCAAGGAAAAGCTCAAAACTTGGGCAAACTCCAAAAGTAGCCCATGGGTCTGAAAAAAAGAACCTCCCATAACAGGCAGAGTATATAAAAAGTAAAATAAATATAAGTATGATGAAAACCTACCGGCGTTGAGATGCAGCCATTGTTCTTGGTAACATGTTTCTGGTTCAGATATTCTGCCAATTCTGCAATTTTGCACAATGCCAAGCCCAATGAAGGAAGACTCAAGTATCTTTTATTCATCCTTTAGACACTGTGCACAGGCCCAAGATGCATGCTGCAGACATACCAAAACAGTTACTCTGAATTATTGTAAAATATGCTTCTGCAAGAGGGAAGAGGAATGATAAAAAGGCCACTCTGCATGTTCAGTGGATTCCAACTTTGACAAAGTGATAAGAAGAACTTGCTGAAGATTTGCCCTTCATCTTGAGACTGAAAATTCTCCACTCTGGTGTTTGTAAAGCAGGCAGACCACCTGTTATTCTTAAGTGATGTATTTGCCCTGGAACTTTCTGGCTCAGTCTGTTGTAGGGAATATAACAATAATAATGAAAACTTCCACTTCTGTCATAGCAGATGAAAAAGAGGAAATACTGATAACGTGAGAAAAAGGTTTATCCATACATCTGACAACACACATTTATAAACAATACACATAGTGCTAGGAGGCATTCAAGTGACTTGACTGTGTAAATCTCTGTTAATTAGAACTGCAAACAGCAGGGGAGGTCTGTTTCACAACATCTGATGCTTATGCATGTTTGGGGGCCTATTTTTAAAAAGCTGAAGGCAGAGTATGATTATTTCAGAAACATTGCAGTGTGCTGTTTCTCACAAAGCCTAAGGGATTAATGCTGAGGGTAATTTGTGTAGAGGTGTTTATCACATTTGTGCTGGTATTTCATACTACAGTTTTTCTACTAATGCAACAATTTGATACCCAGGTGACATACTGAGGGCTGGTACAGTGGAAAAGCAGAAATAATATTATAAATAAAGAGCAGCTCAGAGTGACAGCACTTGACTGACACTGTGAATCTACTCTCACTGAGACACAGTATGGCTTTTCTGGCTACTTTCTGGAAAAACAATTAACAGTAGACTGTTATGGTAAAACAAGTTTAACTAAACATACCAAAATCATGTTAAATTTCTACCAGTTATTCAAGGCCAGACACTTAATAAGTAGGATTGAAAGCAATGGAAAAAAATTTAGATTCATGATCCTGTTCTTACCTTATGCCGTATTTTTCCCTATCACTCTCAAATTTCATATAAACAATTTATTCAATTATGTAATTGAAAATTGATAGTTTTTTCTATGCAGTAACAGACTAGGGATCTAGCTCACGTTTAAATGTTAAGAAATGTCTATCCTACTTGGAAGGAGAAGAATCTTGTATAAACTTTTGTTAGCATAACCCAAAAGATTTTCTACTTATGAGGAAGGGAGCATAGGGAAATAAGAGGTAATTAAGAGAGATAAGTAAGAGATATAAGGTAGCCTAAAATTAGGACTCCAACTAGAGCGAATAACATTAAGTTCTGGATGATACAATGAATAAAGATTCATTTTAAGCACTCCTCTTTGGAGTTAATGGTAACCATATCATCCAACAGCTTTTAATTCATTGTAAAATGATTCCAGTATACCTTTCAGACTAATGTGAAAATGAAGGCCTTAAGGAACTGACCTCTATAAGGGAAGCTTGGATCATATGAAAAAAAAAAATAACAATCATCCTGATATATTTTTCTCAATATGAAAACCAGCCCCATCATTTGTGAAAAGGCATATATATTTTATAAAGCTGAGTCCTGTAAAAAGCTTGTCCAGCTACAGTAACATCATATCCTGATGTTTATAACTCATTCCTCCACACCACCTATGGAGAGAATCTCATGTAAGATGGACACAACCAACATTCCATCTGTTTTAGTAGAAGCACAGCAGTTATTTAACACATGCCAGCTTTTTGGTCATACTCCTGGATTATACTGCAGATCATACATTTTAGAAACTGGGACTACATTGCTCTAGTGTTGGTTTCTGTTTAAAGCATTCATTCTGAGGTTAATTTATCACACATGCTGGCAAATTCCACTTTGAAACAGCATTCGCTGTTACAGGAGATCTGCATTTCTGGTTCCATTTTTAAATAATTCTCTATAGAGTTCCTTAGAAATAATTCCAGAATTGACTACTAGAACTGTGATTTGGGGAGATTTCAGGCTGGATATTCAGGCTGGATATTAGGAAAAAATTCTTCTTAGGAAGAGCAATGAGGCAGTGGCACAGGCTGCCCACGGACGTGGTGTGGTCACCATCTCTGGAGGCATTTAAGAAATGTTTAGATGTTGTACTGAGGGACATGGGACATGCCACCCCACTAGGTGGGCTGTGGGATGAGACAGACAAATGGGACCTTGGTGGTAGGTGGACAGTTGGACTGGATGATCTTGGAGGTCTTCTCCAACCTTGGGGATTCTATGTTTCTAAGATTTCCTATGGCTTGAGAATTAAAAGGGAAAGAAGAGAAATAAAGACCCCTTGAATTTTTAATATAAAAATATTTCCATTTTACATGAGCTTACCTACCTTGAATAAACCAGAGAAATGAGGATGAATTTTTTTAATATAATTTTAAATATTTTACAAAGTGTTTGACTTTTTTTTTTTTTTTTTTTTGTGCTTGTTCTGCTTTAGCAATTTATTTTTCTAATTCACTACATTAAAATAGAGAACAGGTCAAGTTGTCAAAACCTAATTTGTAGTGCGGAGATCACAGTGAGTAATCTTGCTTAATGAAGCTCTAATCAATGTCTGAGCAACTCCATCATTAGTATCATTACATTATTTATTTATGCTCTGTATTGCTAAACTCTTCTCTATAAATAATCCTCAAAGGCAAAATCTGCATAAGCTGAAGTGTATATTACTCCAGAGTTTTGCAAACAACCTCTTGTAGCTCTCATTTGACACACAACATGAGATCCAGTAGATCAAGTTCAGACGTTGGTTTAAGTCAGCCCACCTAGGAGGTGTCTGACCTTTTAGCAACACAGGCAACTAAAGCAGATAGAAGATGCTAACAGCAGTTTGAGCTGTGCTGGGAGTTCATACTTGGTAATGGTAATCGTGACAGCTTTCTTTAGAATCATCACTGCCTGGACCATTAAGTAAACCTGTGGTTTCTCAACTTGATTTGCTAAGCCTGGAAACTCGTGTTTTCCTTAATTCCCTTTTTAGTTTGTGGCAGGGAAGGAGCAGCTTTGTCACAGTAGTTCACCAAATACCAGTTGTTTCACCAAGTGGTACCTGTAAGGACTTAGAACAATGACACCCAGAAAACCCAAGACCTCTCCAGCACTAGGAACAAAATACAAAGACAAGGGATGTAAAAGTCGGCTTTGTGCTGAAACTCCAAAATCAATTCTTCTAAAAAGATACAAACATCAAAACATTTCCATTTATTTTGTAGCCCTCCCCCTTTTATCAAGAATAGATGCAGAAACGTTTGGTTTATATTTATAAAATAGGTGTTTTTATTTAAAGAAAAAAGAATTGTTTTCATCAGCTTTGGTACCAAAGAACCAAAGTATTCAACAAACTGAACACGGGCTTTAAAAAAAAAAAAAAAAAGGTACAGCAATCCTATTGGTCTATAAAAAAAGTAATTAAATGTCTTCCTCAATTAACCTCAGTCAGGAGAGATAGTGCTTATTTCATGAGACTACTCCTGCTACCTGGTGATATGGGGGCAAAGCAATATCTCATAATCTCCTAAAAGAAGATCATCTTATTCCAGTATCAAAATCTATATCCTGTCCAGTGATAAGAAAATTAAATGTTATGCTAGGAATACAGGCTTCTTAATAATACTGGTCTAGATGAATATTAAACAAAGGCTAACAAAGGCTGACAAGAAATGGAAAGCAATTACAAAGCCTTGGAGACAGATCCCTGCTATACGCCACTGGAATAAGTTAACTGGTTTCAGCTGAAGAATACCACGCTGCCTGAATTTCACTTCCAAATTTCACTTAAAAATCAACTTCTATTGCTGCTTAGAAGTAATGTAGAGAGCACTGTCATATGACTGTATGACCCCAAAGCTTTATGAGAGCATGTGCATTCAGTACGTCTCAAAATGTTAACCAGTGTTACCTTTATAAATTGACAATGTAAGCTTTAGATATCAATTACCACAAGATCCTGTGTTGTTGCAAATTAAATCTGTAAGGTGTTTATCTGATCATTCTCTGCGTATCCTATACACAACCTTAATGTTTATGCATAGGTTACTGGGACATGCTCTGACTCCTTCAGACTCATAGGAAAAGAAGGAATTAGAATTGGAAAATTAAGGCTTTAAAATTGAAGCAGAGGGTCAGATCATAAATTGGAATGGAAGAACTCAGCTCTGATGACACAGATTAACTGTCTCCAGTTAAACAGTGAGAAAACGCTCCATAACACTTCTGAGTTCACAAAAAAATGTCAGATATGAATGAGAAAAAACAAAACAAAAACAAATCACCCTCTCCTTTCAGTCTAGACAATGCCATATGTGAACTTTGTGTTCCTTTGTTTCACATAAATGCTACATAATTTTAAATTACAACTAGGGCTATATAGCACTGACCAGTAATACTAATGCCAAGTTTTCACCAGTCACTTTCTAATGTTCAGTGTGGCACTAAGACTAACAGATCCACTGGTAAATACTGTTTTATTTACGATCAAGCATTAATTTAGGAGTTACATATCTAAAATACAGATAAATTCTCTATATCTTTGCATTAATAAGCATTAGCAATACTGGCTTTTTAATGCAAGCAAGACATTTATATTCTGTAACTTGCCTTTTTTCAGGTGTCCCGGTTTCTCCACCTCAACAGCCAGCTACAGAAACTGCAAAGGGAAGAGGTGTTACAAAGTTGGAGCCAGATTCATACATAAGTAATCCAGTGTAAGGAGACTCATTCCATCTATGCAGTACTGCTTTATTATATATGAAAGGGTAAGAGATAATAAGAAAGCAGCTAGCATTGTCATTAGACAGCAGGTTGCTCTCTTTGAGCAAAATTCCCCCAGTGCATGCTAGTGGTTGTCCCTAATGTAAACATCATTAAGATGGATAAAAAGATACCTTAGCTAATTTAGCCAAACTGAATATGAAGACACTGGAAACACATCAAAAAATATTACCATGGTCACACCACCAAGTTGCAATGAACATTACAAACAAGCATTTTATGGCATCAGATTTTAATCAGAAAGATTTTAAGTAAACAGACCATAATTCCCTTTGGTTGGATTAGGAAATATTTGGTGGCTTAATTTCATTACCAGCAATGCTCTGAATGCCCTTCAGAGTCTTCCACTGCACCTACATATATGTGATATTTTACTCAAATAAGTTGACTGCAGAGGATGGAGCATGGAATTTTACTACTGCTAATGACTATGAGAGAAAAGCAAAGGCAGAGCCAAAGAAAAATTCAGATCAAACCAGAATCCAGCTAAGGCAAAACTGTTTCTTTTATGAGGTGGGGAACTGCTTTAAACCTGCTGTTTCAAGTGGAAATCACACTCCTATAAATTGACAGAATGATTATGCCAATTAAGCCTACTTAATGCAGTATTGTTACATGCTTTATAACTATTGATGCCAGTAACCATAACTGGCCCAAACACATCTCATTCAAATGTTAAACTGGTGCAGCAGAAAAATGTTTTTAAATGCCATTAATCACAACAGACGAGTTCAAAACAAATGTGGTGGTGAGCAAGCGCCCTCTTAAGGGTATTTGATACTAACAGTGTTCCTTACATTAACTTTTGTAACTGGGAAGTTCAATATTGACTGTTCCCCACAGATCAAATGGCAGCTGCTGACATTCCCCAATCCCAACATTTCTAAATTGCTGCGAAAGATTTAGAAATATTGTCTAGAGTTCCAGTCACTTCTGTTTCTAAATGAAATCATTGGTCACTGCAGATACTGCATTTGCCAAAAGAATGATATAAAAATAGTCTTTCCAGCCTACAATACTTCCTTGTTCCATTTCTCTAACAGGAATTAATACCAGGATGTTTTCTCTTATTGGGGGTGGTGGGGATGTAGGGAGAGAATCAACTAGTGGATTTCGTCTTCTTAAACTCTGTAGTAAGCCAAACAAAAGTAAGAAATCTTCCTAATTATTGATGTTGCAGATATTGCTAGGTTTTCCTATCACACTGATACAATACAGCCTAAGTAAGAGAAAGTCGAAATGTTCTGTTCTGAGTTGGAAAAGAATACAGAAAAAATAGGATGTGCGTCAGACTTCAAATTGCCTTCAGAACCTGTAGTAAGAGTCCAATAGGTGAAGATTGGTATGTTGTTCTGGAAAGTGCTTAGCCAGGCTGGGCAGGACAATGTGGGAGTGCTCCCACAAATTCAGGTTGACTTGACACTGGCAGAGAACAGCAACCTCAGTTTTTCTCTGACGTGGTTATTGCGGACTTGGTTATAGAAAACTGGTTCACTAGAAGTTGAAACTTGCTCAGAATAGTCTGTAATACAGCCTTTGTCATGTAAGAGTTGTTAAACAATCAGAGTGGCAATTTCAGGTTCTACTTATAACTGGAGAAGTAGCAGAATCTTCCCTTACTTGAACGAATGGCCACTTCCACCTCTTAGGTCAGTCAGGCTAGTATCGCAACACAAAGCATAAAAAACAGTGCTGTAGGGAACAGATTACTTAGGATACATCAGATTGTATTCTGCCACACATCCAGCTGTAAAATTAAAAAAAAACCTGAACACCAACCCTTCAAGACTGCTTTCCATCTAGTAGGCCCCAAAACCCAGGTCAGCTCTATACTCCAAAGCAATTCATCACATCAGCTGATACACAGGCATGCAGAATTTGCTCCTAGTGCTTCTGAGCCAGTTTGTCAGTCACTGAAAACCCCACTGGCTCTTCTGTTGTCTGCCTTGAAA
This sequence comes from Meleagris gallopavo, assembly GCF_905368555.1. Lineage (NCBI taxonomy): Eukaryota > Metazoa > Chordata > Aves > Galliformes > Phasianidae > Meleagris > Meleagris gallopavo. Next base: position 5,708,568 of record NC_139405.1, on the reverse strand, counting down.
CCTCCTTCAAGAAGCTTTTCCCCACCAAATGGCTGGCAACAGCAGACGTGGCAGGAACAAATATCATCATATATGGCTAACAAAGAGATCGCATTTCTTTCAGTCAGACACCTCTTACCTGCCTGGATTTTCAAAATAATTTCATCTTTTAATTCCATAGAACAACCTTTTCTCCTCTTCTCCACCAGGAAAGACAGCTCAGACACTCTGTCAGGAGTTTTATCCCCATTTAAGAACTGTCAGTTTTCCCTGGCATCCTTGAAGAACACATCAGCTTCACATACAGCTGGCAGCTTGTGCAAGGCATCAGAGGACTTTCCAAGCACAAACCAGTCCAGAATGGGTTCTGCATCATTCTGGTGCCTGAATAGAGATTTACAGTCCCCTCTCATCCCTCTGCAACACACACTTCAATCCAGTTAGTGAGAATTATTCCTCATCTTCCATGATACCACCATGATAATCGAGTTGTGCAGGAGTCATATAGAGCAGGGCACCTACATCTGCCCCAGCAAGCAGATGAGTAGACAAGAGCTAGTGAGAATTTCTCTGCTGAAAAGAATTCATTACCCTACTTTGGATAGCCCCTGTCATAGATGCCTTTGGCAAATACAAAGCAGAGCTGCAGAAACTTGTGGACAATTCATCTCTCCCAGTAGGTCTTATCCTGGTCTCCAGTAGTGAGAGCATGACTTAATTTTCTTCAAAACACAAAAAGGATCTTCTGACTAGAGAGACACAATCCTTTAGAAAATGCTGCAATTCCTTACACAAATCGTTATGGCCCAGTTTTAGCAAGCCTCAGAACAGCAGAGGTAATTTTTTCACTTGTGTCTCAGTATTACGTATTAATAACAGAATATACAGGCTCATTAATGACTCAAGGAAGCATTCAGACTCCCTGTGCAACAAAACAGCTCACAAGAGTTGGCCATCAACTTGGCATAGCTTACAAAGACTTAATATTGCATAAGAAAGAATAAAGCCATGTCATTCTGGCAGGAGTGACCTACAAGCTGCTGAACACAGGATAATCTTTACACAGCTCTTCTTCGGCCCCAGACAAACCAGATGGTAACCCCTCAACAAAGCCAGTAGTTTCTCTCATTGTTCCATTGTCTGGTTTCCCTGTCCATTTTGGTATGTTTCTTAAATACAGTGTATAAAGAAACTGTCTACTTTCAGAATAGCTATAGTGCTCACTGCTTCAGGAGGTAGACCAGCCAATAAGGAAAGATGACTGAGGAACTTTAAAGGACGCCTGTTTTTTAACACCACACCCTCATATTTCCTCTTGTATAATCTTATAGTTTATATGTTGTTTTTGGAGTAAATTCTAATGTTTCTCAGATTAAAAAAAAAAGTCTAGAAATATTTGCTTTGGACATTTATAGACAAGAGCGCAATTTTGGAATGTGCCTTCACAGCATGCAGCAGCAGCCAGCAGAAAGAGAAGCAGTTCTAGGAAGAAGCATTGTAAGAGAGCCAGTTTTGTAAACCTTTTTCTAGCCTGAAAATTCTCTTCATTTCTACAGAAGGCACAGGAGAGCTTTCAGCTCTTTAATGATTTATTTTTCTTAGGAACACACCTGTTTCAGGAACCCTTGGTGATCAGATGAGTAATCATCAACAATGACACCAGAGTGGAAATTAATGTTTTACAGATTTAAACTACTGTGTTATAGAATAACTGTGGAAATACTAAAAGTTACCCTCTCATAGGTGTTTTCACTTATAAGAACATACAATAGTCAAAATACCTTTGAACAATTGTCCTAGTTTAGCATAGCCAGCCATCACAAAAAGAGAAGAACTAAAAAACATCTTTTTATCTTATCGCAACTAGAGAGATCTTAGAGCAAGAAAACTTTGCAGCTCACCTGTTGGATTTGTGCAGGATAAATTCATGACAACAGTATCCAACAAATTAGCCCTGTGATATGATTTTGCTGCTATAGTAATATGCTATAAGCTTTGTACGAGTTCTCAGGGCCCCAAAACTGAGACTAACTAGGCTTGCTCTATCTGAAATTATCTTGACTTGTCTGCAATTTAGATTTAGTTTTGCATAGATATAACACAAAATCTCTTAACTGACCAGTTGTCTATGGCTAATCTGTTTTACCTCCATATGATGTGGCCATAGTTTTATGACTCAGACATACCAGTGTAGCATAGAGAAACGCAGCCTGATACGCCATCAGAGAAGCGTAGACAGAGGATGTCATGTAGATATACAGCTATGGGATGATAAAAAATGAGACACAGTCTTGTTACCTGAGATTCCACAGTAATAACCTACTCACCAATGGCCAGTTAAAGAAATGCAAACCTGAACAATTATCTAACATAAGCAAAATGACCATGTATAGCAAATTTGAATGTAACATGGAGCTGCAGAACAACGAAGAATAAGTAATGGAATAAAAATGTTAGCAGACAGAAACATGAACTCAAGCAGATCTCAGAAAAAGGGAAAAATAGCCATAAATAGGAATGTTCTATTGCTCCTACCAGTGTACACTAGAAGCTAACAGCTCTCCTTAACACCAGCACCAAAGCAAAACCAAAGGCCATAGGACCTTGTGAAATGGAATGGCTGTGTCAGCGCAGTACTAGTTTGCACTTGGACAGCATACTGCTTTATGTACATGAAAAGATAATATTATGCCATGAGAATATACCAGGAATACAGCTAGGCTAGGGGCATTTCTGAGGGAATGCACTGCACTGAGCATACATATCCAAACCAGTACACAGCTTCAGCCAGAGCACTTTGTCTAGTCCTACTTCACACCTTGATTGTTTCATGGTAATTTAAATAATAAAGCAAGAAACTCCTTTAATGGACTATAGCTACCCAGAAAAAAAGGCTCCTTCCAATATTTTTGTCTTGATTGTCTATGCTCAACTGATACCTAAAAATCAAGTTGTTTTCCAGTATTATCCAAGACTATACATGAGTCTTGCCAGCAAGAAACTTTTCTTTAGACTTGCACTTACCTATTCCTAATTATATGCCAGCCTTTTCTTCCTGGTCAGATTACAGTCTTGCATATAGACAGGGCTCACTTCACTCAGGACTCCACACAGACTTGCTGTAGCCAGTGAGACAGTAGGAAGAGGTAGTGAAACAAAATAAAAAAAGCAGTTATCTCTGTCACATGGGTGCAACCATACAGACAATGGGTAGTGCTACTAGCAGAGGAGACAGCCTGCTAGCTTTGTACCTTTTCTCTCAGGAGTCTCTCTCATAGCTCCTCAGTTACAATGCTGTAGAAAATTTATTTACTTTATTACTCTTTCCAGTTTCTTAATTTGGAAAACAAAGTGTGTTCTTCTACAAGACTGTACCAGTTGTACCAACATAAATCATATAAAGATTATTTTTAGAAAGATAATAATTGGTACAACTAAGTCTCAACACTCAATTTCTTAATGTCTTTCCCTGTGAAGTGCTTGAGCTGGAAAGGAGTGTGATGGAGTACTTTATTGTTTCGGATATGAAAATTGTTCTACCTGTTTCTCTGTAAGAGGACTTGAAGAGCTAATAATTTCTCATGTGTTCCGTGTGCTGTCAGAGGATAAACCATCAGACACAACTGTCTCTTAATAACAACGCATCCATTACTGGCATGGTTACGTCCATCACAGGCAGGAAAATGGTGCATACATTGCTTCCTCATTTGGAAACACGGATTAATTCTAATTAAATGTCTATTCAGTAGGACAACACCATGGCCTGTTATTCCTTTAACAATTACGTACAAGATTGAGAGATGTAAGTAGGAGAGAAAGGCAGCTGGAACAGCAATAATAGGTCTAAGTGACTAACAGAAAAGTTTGCTCTGAATATTTTTTCCTAGGAAATTTTCTGTTCCTGCTTAAATTTGCTCCAAGAAATGACATTCTCTCTCACTCCTCCACACACTCATTTGCATTCCACACACAAGTCTGACCAACAGAAACTGAGGAAGAGATACACTGTTATAGACAGCAAATGTGCAAACCCGACCTTTTCTCTAATTGGATAATGTCTCCTAAGACATTCAGAGTCTGAGTTTTTTCTTCATTACATGGATGTAAATCAGGATGAGTTTCTTCTGAGATCAGAAGAATTATATTCTTAGCCTTTATGCCTTCTGGTGGTCTTTTACACAGAAGCATGCTCATCCTTCAGCCATGGATAGATGTGATTCTTGGCAGTAGCACATTAGCACTAGATGTGAGGTGAACCACACAGGGTCAGATAGCAATAGATGCTGATAGTAAAAACTGATTTGTGCAGTCCTCATATCACTAGCACAACAAGAAGATGTAGGTGACACGGCACACAGGAATGTTGCAGTGTCAAGTAACATATTCACGAGCGTTCGCATTCCTTAGGCCAATTTTTAAAGAGTAGGTCCTGAAGGCAATAGAAAATTAAAACACTTTTTAAGAACTGATGGCAATTAGCCCATAAGTCAGCTGTACTGCCTACCATGAAAGTTTATCTGTATAATTACTGGCTATAAAATGAGTGCTATAGTTTCAAACAGAATTCCTACAGTTTCCTTTTGGGAGGAAGCTACCTTCTGGCTATAAAACTGACAGCACACTAATGAGAGGCTTGGGAGTAACATGTGAGAATGTGAAAGAGCCCTCTTTCCAGAACTCAGAATTACCTTCATCTCAGTTTTCACCTTAAAAAAAAAAAAAAAAAAAAAAAATTTGAAAGAGCGTTCCAATTAATTCAAAAATCCACCACAACAGCATTTTTGATCAAATAAATGATGCAATTTGACACTTTGACGACACTTTTCCTAGTTAGTTCCAGGAACTGTTTTGATAGTTATTTTAATGAGTGAAAAATAAAAGATTTTGTAGAAGCAGATATAAACCACTGAAAAAAAATGGAGCATGACTGAAATCCTGGTCTATAACCTTTCAGAAAAATAAACATCAAAGTATTTTAGGGCATTAGCAAATGAAGATGGATTTAATCAAAAGAATATTTACTTATGAATAATATAGCTTGTTATACATTTATAGCCCATCCCTGGAAAATTAAATTAATTTGCAATGCAAACCAGCTGGGTTAGCTATTGAATGTCAACACTGATGAAAGAACTGAATTTAATTGGTTAAAAAAAAGTCCTGGGTTTTTTGGTTTTCTTTTTTTGGCAATTGCTTATTGTATAGCACAAAGACTTTCTGAAGTCACTGAGCAACTGGCAAGGAGACCATTAAGAAAAGAAAGTATTAAAGCATGTTATGATCTTTATATTCACTTTTTGTAGAAACAAGGTTTAGCTTAACTCACAAAAAAATAAAAAATAAAAAATAAAAAATGTGGAAAGTGAGCAAAATGCACTGCATCGTCAGCAGTAGCTTCTTTGTATCTGTTCAAAAAGGGCATCATTGTGTGGAGATGGAATAATTTGTCTGGTAGCATTTCCGTACAGCTAGGAGCAGCCCAATGATGATTGAGAAAATTGAAGAAAAAAAACAACTCCTACCTTCCCTTCTCCACCTTTTTGTCTTTCCCACGTGTATGTTTAAGGTACTGAGAGCACCATGATGAGAAGTTTTTACTAATACGTGATGGAGCACAAAGCAGAGTTCAAAGTTACAAAGTATGAGATGATTCGATTGAGGAAGATAGGTAGGGGACACAGAGGGAAAAGAACAATCAAGTAATCCATCAGATAAACAGCCTACCGTGCAAGCACATAGGTGCAAATACCTCAGAAAGAGAACGCACTAAAAATTCTAAACATTGTTAAGATCAGTCACCTCCTCATCTTCCCCATTGCAATTATCCATACATGCTGATCATCTTTCCTCGGATGGGTCCAACAGAAACTTGATAAATACAAGCTGAGAACATTTACATCAAAGTCTGCTTTTAATATTGCTGCTCCCATTTCAGGCCTACTGAACAACACCACCTCTAAACACATTCAGCAAATGAATTCCCCAGCCTTATTGCTACAGAGGACTCTGAATCAGTGACTGATCCTTTGGTTAGCTTTGAAGCCTATTTGGTTCAGAAGATCGTGCTAAATCTAGACCTCAACAATCTTCACAAATATCAAACAGAATGGAGGAAGAGGCACCAGTACCAACTGTTTTCACTGACTTGTTCACTGCTAGTGAATCAAACTTCTACCATATAGTTATATATAGCCTAACAGAAACAGACAAACAATAAATTTCTTCTTTGAAGCTTTCCTACATGTTCCAGTGTTATAAACGCCAACAGATTCATGAATTCCTCAGCATGCCCAGAATTATGATTTCAAACAGTTTCAAGAAATGTGCAATGAATATAGCCCAGGATTACTCTTTCATTAAGATTTACATTAAGACTAGTATCATAAAAATCAGCAAATTATCAAACATCAGGATGTAGTTTATATTTTTCACATTGTAGAAGTAAATATGGCCCAAGATCCATTGTAGTAAACAATTGATTAGTAAAAATATTAGGATTTCCAGTCACAGCCTACTGGGGTTGTCACATCTCTGTTACAAGGAAATCCACCTTGAGAAACATTCTCCAAAAAATTATAAGAAGCAAGGTACAAAGGCCCAGCTTAATAGGAAGTGTTTCAAAGACATGTCAAGTTTTTGATAATGGTTTATTTCATGTTTCTTCATGAGCTGCTTTCTAGCCATTTTTACAGGAAGGAAATAAAGTTACTGGTGTGTTCACTGCAATAAAAAACAAGGTTCAAAACACAAGGAGGGAAAGTAACTGAATATACTGAACACTTCGACAACAGAACTATGCATAAGGTTCTACTACATTTGCCCAGAAGATACTTCATAAAGAAACATGAGCTAACAAATCCAACTAGAGAAATATCACTCTGAAATAATAATAAAAAAATCACTCTCTCCCTCTGAATAATTATTCCTTTCATTCATCAGTGACATGCAGTGGGTAGGATTCACAAGACAGATCAAGGACAAGGAGAAGGCTGGGGATCATGGAAGATCATGAAGCAGATCCTCCTGGAAGTTATGCTAGGGCATAAAGAAGAGGGAGAGGTGACGTGGGATAATCAGCATGGATTCACCACAGGCAGGTCCTGCTCAACAAGGGAAGAGCCACTGATGTCCTTTATTTGGACGTCAGTAAGGTCTTTGACACAGTCTCTCATAACATTATTCTCTCCTAATTGGAAAGATATGGATTTGATGAGTGGACTGTTCAACAGATGAGGAACTGGTAGCGAGATTGTACCCAGAGAGTGGTGCTCAATGGCCTGGTGTCCAGATGGAGATCAGTGATAAGAGGAGTCCCTCAGGGTTCAGTACTAGGACCAGTGCTCTTCAACACCTTCATCAATGACAGTGGGACGGAGGGCACCCTCAGCAGTTTGTGAATGACACCAAGAAGCTGTGTGGTGCAGTCAACCCACTTGAGAGACAGGATGCCATCTAGAGAGACCTAGACTGGCTGAACAGTGGGCCCAAGTGAACCTTAGGAGGTTCAACAAATCTAAGGGCAAGGTCTTGCACATGGGTTATGGCAACTCCCACTATCAGTACAAGCTGGGGGATGTAAGGATAGAGCACAGCTCAGCCAAAAAGTACTTGCAGGTACTGGTGGATGGCAGCTGGACATGAGCCAGCACTGTGCCCTGGCAGCCCAGAGAGCCAACCACATCCTGGGCTGCATACAAAGCAGTGTGGCCAGCAGGGTGAGGGAAGGGATCTGCCCCTCTGCTCTGTGCTGTGAGACCTCACCTGGAGCGCTGCGTCCAGATGGAGAGTGCTCAGGAGAGACGTGGACCTGTTGGAGAGTGTGTGTTATTGTTTATTGTGAGGGATCAACTGGTAGCACAGACACCTGCATGGGATACAAGACACCTCCTCCTTTCACAGGCTCCCCTTAGAGGAATGCAGGAGCTCAAACTGTGTATGAAGAAGCAAAATAAAATGCATTCCTTTGCAGCAAGTTATGTGTGAATTCAATACCAGTTTCACCCATCCATGGTAATTCAAAGTTTCTGTGAAGAACTGTTTGTCCAGCCCTTTGGACACTCAAGAGGAAATACAGAATTCCAACTTGTAAGATATGTTAAAAAAAAAAAGCACAATTTTGCAGAAATGATGATTTTGTCAAAGCACTCTTTGAGTAGGGAAAGAGGGATAGTTCTGCTCAAAATCTATAATGAAATTCCCTCTGGTTGAAAAAAACAACTCAAGAACTGACGCATTTAAGTAGCTTGAGACTGCCGAAACAGGTAGAAGTGCAAGAAGGGTGTAGTAGTTCATATGACTCTCTTGACAGAAACACTGTTGCCATAACGACAGCATATTAGAAGGTTAGGGGGAAAAGCCAGAAACACATAACTTTAATAATGTAAAAAATCTAGTTTCAGGTCTTCTCTATAATATGCTACAGCTTGTTTACCACAGCTAAATAAGCACAGACTGCAAACAATGCATTTCAAACCAGCAAGCATCTATTTTCTTTGCTACGCTCCTCACCTTTCTCATATCTAAACATTTCAGAAAGCATTAGTCATTATACTACCCTTGTGAGAAAAGTGGCTTTATCACTGTTGTCTGGCACTGGGGTAAGTCAATCAGAAAGTACCAGTTAACCCATCTGAAGTTCTATTAGAGGCCTACTACACAAGAAGTGTGTTCCAGGCTCTGACACAACCATACATGACCCTGCCTTTGGGATGGCTCTATTCCCACCACTGCTCAGCAGATGGCTCAGCCTCTTCCTGATACTCAGAAAAAGGTATTTTGGTAACAGAAAAAGCACCATATGGAACAACTGGTGTGGTGAGCATTAAGGATTCCCTCCTGCATTTGTTCTGATTACAAAACAGACTCCCCAGGTTCCACTACAAAAAGTAAAGATTTCTTCATTTGCACAAGAAGTACTGATGTGGAAGCAAATGCCCGGAATGGGATCTCCCTTTAAAGGGACAATGGTCTCCAGAACAATTTGCAAAGCATAAATGTATCATTTGTGTGAGTTTGCCTAGGAAAATTGTCCCTCAGTACAACAGATATAAAACTATTGGTAAATGTCTTCTTTTTCTAGTTTTTTTGTTGTTGTTGTTGTTGTTTTGTTTTTGTTTTTCCTCCTCTCTCTCTTCTCTCTTTTTTATTCCTATGAGGGCTAAATTACCATTTCTTTATTTCCAGAGTTCCCATATGCTATTATTACTCGTTGGGTGAATCTGATTCAGAGCCCTGTAGCTTGCTTCCTGACAAGTTTCAGTATAGTCTTGCAATTCTGACATGGGAAAAAAAGAGTCTTATAAATGCTTTTTAATTAATTTTAAGAATTTTACATTGGGCATAGAAGGCTGCTATTTAGCCTATTCTATTTTCTCAGTCTTCTCCCCTCACATATATTTAGGATGCCATAAGGATTTAAACAAGCTATTCACTATGCTTCTGTTGAATATGGCCATGGAAGCTTGAACTTCTGCATATCTGTCTTGCAGTCAAGAAACTACCTACCAGATGGTGTTTAAGTCAACTCCATCATGCATTTCTGTTGTTAATGCTGCTGACAGATAGTAAAAAGGGGAAAATAAATCCTTTTACTAATAATGCTACGATGCTGCTGCTTCCCAGTCCCATCACAGGGAAGTATTAGTGATATGGCCTGTAGCACTCAGGTACGTGTCTCCAGGTTCCCTGTTCCCATTCCTCAGAGCAATGGGAGGCCCAAGTACGTACTTTTGGCCATATGACAATGTGAGGAAGGCAGCTGGCAAACACTGTATTCTGGAGTAGCATAAGCCTTCAAATCACAACTGTGAATCACAGGCAAGTCTTCTGTCTTTCTACACAGCTTTTGTAACTTGGAAAAGATTTTACCAAAGAGAAAACAATTTCTGAATGCATTCTTCTGTAAATGGCAGCAAGTCATTAGTTTCTTGCTTTCTTGCATCGTTTACATAGTTCATCTGGTCAAAATCTGTAAGTGACTCTTCAGAGAGCCAAGCTCTATTATTTTACTAGAAACAGATTCCTTCAGACTGAAAACAGGTAAAATACTCCATTTTTCTTCAATGAGAGTTCCTTCGGAATCTCTAAGGCTAGATATAACCACCCACACAAATCTCTTTGCAAAGACATTTGGATAGAACAATCTGTTTGAGCCAACATAGCCTCCTTTTTCTACAACCCTGCTCTAAGGACTTCAAAATACCATCTTCAGAATATCTCTCTGTGACTTCCAATTGTACAGTGACTTGGCAGAGGGGCTGTTTTTAACTCTGAATAAGATTTGGCCCAGTGTAGATTTTGTAGCTACTGCTACTATGCTTGAACTTATATGATTTGTGACCCTAGGTTTTTTTCCTCTTAATACTGATAAGAATAATTGAGGCATGATGCCACAGCTTATATGGTCACAGTCTAGATAGCCATTTCATGAAGTGTACTGAGCACTAAGATGCTTCCTCAGAATTACGCGCTGTCTGGGATTCCTGGAAAAAGGGAATAACCTACACGTTGCTTCAGCATCCTTATTTACAGGCATTTGTCAGCTTGGTAAACAAGTTGCAGTGGGAAGACAGACCTCTGTGCAATGAAATAGTCTTCCCAATCCCTTTCAGCTGGAACCCAAGTGCCAAGAGCAGCAAATCATTCATCTCTTCTTGCCATTTCTTATGCAGCATTGTCCTGGAAGAACATTCACATATCAGCCAGTAACATCGCCCCTGGAGCTCGGGCACAGCATGTTTCCACTGCAAAGAACACTCTTCTCCTGACCCCGATGAATGATTACGGAGTAGCTCTGATTCAGCACTACCTTTGCTGCGCTGCATCATTAAGCTGGAACACAATAAAATTGCCTCTTGCCATCCTTCACAACTCTCCGCAACCTCCACTCTGATAAAAACTTGTTTTGTTTTCCTCTATTAAAAAAGAGCTCAGAGTTCCACAATGGTAGCACACTAGCCAGCTTATCCTTCTCCACAGATTCATAATATCCTTACCCCTAATCAAACAATGAAAATCTTGAAGTTAAATATAGAACCTTGCAAGCTTTATTCGTCTCCAGAAGAAATGATTATCTAACTTTGTTTCACACAGCAGTGACTGAAGTTCCCATCTGAACCCCTATCACTCCAGAACAGTTCAGTCAACATACGTTAATCACAGTTTTGTGCCCTCTCTATCTTGACTCCATCTATAATACTGGCTTTCTGAAAGATTTCCTAGAATGACATAACACACAACATACAGAGGAGATTAAACATCCTATCATTATATGGAAACAGTGAGCAATTATTACTCACTTTCAGAGTCTTCTCAAGGGCAACCCATAAATAGTACAATGGGTAAAAAAGGAATGCACAGGTCCTGAATTTCCATACACAGGCTCTCCAAATTTACATCCACAGCCCCACTTTCTAATATAAATTCAACTGGAAGATTTCATAACAGTTTTCATGTAGATCATAGAAGGTTGCCAACAGACTAAATTAACTCACATTTGTCATGCCTCCCTCATTTACACCTACTCTGAGCTGGAAGAACTTTAAGACTTGTGTATTGGTGCTTATTGTAAATGTCAGTCATCAACAAACTGTTCTACTCTGTTCCTAGAGCAACGTGAGACTTTAAAACACAGTACATTCTAGGCTCTTGTTTTCCTTTGTATCTTTAAAGGCCATAAATTGACTGCACAAGGCAGTAAAGAAACACACAAGGTCACAGTCAACAAAAGGATGTCTCAAAACTATTACTTTATCATTATCAGCACTTGAAAGCAGCACTGGCATGAAGCAAACAGTAATTAGAAACATCCTTCCCCTATCCTTCCAAGAAGCTGACTGCCACTAGTGTGATGGGCATGAGATCCCCATTTCATAAGCACATGGAACAGAGGTCAGTAAATATGTTCCTAAACAAGCAAATCTGTGCAAAAGTTAAGCATATTTGTCAGTTCAATATACTAACAAGATCTGTGAACAAGAGCTAGTAGTTCTCATGGAATATTTCTTCTCACTGACTCCCAGCTTTCATTTTTTTTTCTGTAAGGAAAAAAACATGTATATATATGGATATACAAAGGGAGGCATTCTCAAAGCTTAGTAAACATAGACAGCAAAGTATAATAACAACACTTTAAAAACAAATCACTTTTTCATTCCTATTTGTTGTCTTGCTACGTGATGTAGGCAACAAAGAAAGGAATCAAGTTACAGTGAAGGATGCATATTTCACAACCTTAAAAAGATGCAAGTGCTCTTCCAGCTTTGCAGGAAGAAAGTTGGTTATTTTCTCAAAGTTTTCTTTGACAGAAAAAGAGATCAAGACTCAAACCTCTACAAGGGAAAATCACCAGTGACTGATAATTTTACAAATTTCAGAGAACTTCAGAAAAGCAACATACAAAGGACTGTGCAGGAAAACAGAATGAACTGCAGGAGAATTTAGAATCATAGAATCACCACAGCTGGAAAAGACCTACAAGATCATCCAGTCCAACTGTCCACCTATCAACAGTATTTCACCACAAAACCATGTCCCTTAGTGCCACATCTAAACGTTTCTTGAACACCTCCCTGGGCAGCCTGTTCCAGCACCCGACCACTCTTAGGCAAAGAAAACTCACTGCCTTTCTTGCAGAGGGGGGCCCAGCACTGAACACAGCACTCGAGGTACAGCCAGCTCACCAGTACTGAGCACAGAGGGACGATCACTTCCCTGCTCCTGCTGCCAGCACTATTGCTGATACAAGTCAGGATGCCATTGGCTTTCATGGTCACCTGTACACACTGCTGGCTTATGTTCAGCTGAGCATCAACCAATACCCCCAGGTCTGTTTCTTCCACATAGTCTTCTAGCCACTCTGCCCCAAGCCTGTAGTGTTGCCTGGGATTGTTGTGTCCAAAGTGCAGGACTTGGCATTTGGTCTTGTTGAACTTCATCCCATTGGTCTCAGCCCAGCTATCCAGCCTGTCCAGATCCTCTGTAAGGCCTTGCTACCCCCAGGCAGATCAACGTGTCATCTGCAACCTTACTGAGGGTGCACTTAATGCCCTCATCTAAGTAATCAATAAAGATATTGAACAGGAGGGACCAACTTACCCGGGGTCATGCAGCAAGGTCATACTCGGGGTCATGACAGCTTTAGCAAGCTGTCCACCTTCCTGTGGACCTTCAGTGCAAATACATTGAGATCTACCAATAGATCATAGAATTGAATCAAAGAATCAAAGAATCATTCAATTAGGAAAAGATCACTAAGATCAACCTCCAATTGTCAACTCATCTCCACCATGCCCACTAGACCATGCCCCTAAAATACTGTTAAATATTATGCAGCTGATGCCTTTTACACAACAAGCTGCAAACTTGATACTAGTACAGAGCAGTGTTTCACCTTCCCATAAGGATGACCTATGCAGAATTACAACATATTATGGCATAAAATTTGCAGTGAATTTCTTAAACTGACTGAGTCGGCAGCAGCAAAGCTAAGATAACAGGAGTTCATGTCAGAATCTCTTTCTTCCTATAGCTCTCCTGCTTCTAATCCCTCACCTATTCTGTATGGGCAGTACTATATGGTCTTTTCCCTCCTCCATTCCAAACAACTCTTGCCTTTATTTCTAGTTATTTTGTTTTTTTGTTTTTCTGTTTTTGAAAGAAGCAAAGTGCCTAGGTGTGCAAGTTGTAGTCTGTAGATACTGCAATACCCTCTCCCAGTCTGTTCCAATGACTCAGGTTGCACAGCACGAGGCACTATCAGACATCATCAAGCTACCTGCGTGATCAGCAGCATCACAGAGAGCCATCTGCTCCTGCCACCACTTGCCTCAGTGCTGGGAGATGGCAGCGCTCACAGCAGAATGGCAAAGCTCATGTGTTGTACAGAAACAGCCATAATAAAGCATGCAGACACATGTGCAAGGAGTTCACTTTCAGCTCTGAATTACCAGTCTTGCAGCGCTCGGTTCTGAACACCAGTGCTGCAGTGCATGAGAAAGAAGGAGAGGCAATTGTCTAGTCACATCAACACACATGTGGTAATAAGTATTAAAACAGATAGCTCAGTTAACTAGCAACGAAGTTACAAGTTATTTCTAACACTTTATTTTGTGAGTTTACAGAAGATGACTAGCAGTGAAGAAATGTCATCCCAACTTCCCACAATGTAGGAGATGACAGAGGTGGTATTAATCAATACGGTCACCAAAGATTACTGTGAAGTGTTCCCTTGTCTCAAGAACCTGCCTTCCAAAACAAAAGTAAAACATCTTGCAAGTGCAGGTTGTACCTTAGGTGACCAAGCTGGAGTACCAAATTTCTGTATATAGTGACCTACACAGGTAGTAACACTGAATTATTAACTACAGAATCATTGCTTGGGATTGGAATAATGGGCATTCACTCCCAAATCAGCACATTAGATGTCAAAGGCTTTCTGTAAACTATTAAACCTGCACAAAACAAGATCTCTGTGACTGTACCTCTTCCTACTCATCTTATGGCACTGTGGCTCCCACCCAGATCTGATCTTTCAGACAGCACAACAGCAGCTATTCTGGAAAATGTCAAAAACATTTCATATCTCCTTAACTTCAGTAAGAATAATCCGCTATTTAGTGCTGTGTCATTATGACCTGCAGATCCAGCTTTGTAGAAGAACCATAAATGGAAAGTTTAATGCTCTAAAGAATCTTTGGTTGTAATTTGTTTCAAGTAAAAAAAGAGGTTGAACTCAGTGACCTCTAGAGGTTCTTTCCAACCCCTATGATTGGATGAATACTTGTGGCATGAATTACTTTAAGAGGCCTCAGTTAAGGGCTGGAGAACTTAACATCTGATCTATTGTTTACACTGAATAAAAGTGAAATAGAAAACGTGAAGGTTTCACTGAAAAGAAAGTTTATCTTTCTGTAATGGAAACGTCAGTTCCACCTTTTGCTTTTCAAAAGCTTTACAGTAGAATATAAAAACTTTAAGGAAAAAAACAGACCAAAAATAAGAGTTAGTTTTTTATAAACAAAGTGATCCTTAGTACTGTGTCTTACATCTCAGAATTCCTCTAAAGAGACTCAGATAAATTACATCCTTATACTCAATGGGAAAATGGTTTTCTTGACATCTGCCACAATAAAATATACTCTCCTTAACTGGAATTCTCTCAGAATTCCTACCAAAAACCCTGCTTGAGTGTCAGAGGATGTCACATGGAGGCAAGTTTCATGCAATCTACAAAAAGCTGGAGGAACATTGTGCCACTGAAAGTGCTGCTTCACTACAGAATATCAACTGAATGGAAGAGAGATAGTAATGTTGTGCCTTGGTATAAAAACATTCATGGCACACCACTGAAAAAGTTATACAGAGCATAACAATGTCTGTAAATGCCAAGTTCAGTAAAATCTCAAACATACTGTTATTTGCTCCCAATTCCTGTAGTGCAGTGTGAAGAACTACTTAAATGCAGTTCCATGCACAGAAAGCTACGTGCAAAATAAGAGCCCCATGTATAATGGGAGGTGAATTGCAGGGAACAAACAGCAGCAAGAAGGGTATTAGTATTCTGTGCAGCTGCAGTAGAAGTATATTCTGTTATTCCATTAACTTGATGTTTTAGAACTCTTCCACTGTTAACCAGCACAGATGTGCCCAGAACAATACATATCCTGCTACGAGAATTAATTATAAGAACTTGCATTTTCAGAAAATAACTTTACTTCTTGGAGTAGTTTGAATGACTACTCTGCCACTTTCATATTGCACATCAGAGTTGCATTTGCTAAACTGAGTTATGGCAATATGATCACTGACACAAGAGCTCCTGCTGTCACACTAACACAGGCTGCCTGTATCCATTCAGATTCTCCCGTGGAACAAATTTGACGTAGATCACAGAGAAGGAATGGAGCTAGATTGATCTGCATTAGCAATGCACCAAGGTCTAGCATTTTTCATATTTGAACTGGAAATAACTTAAAGTGATAAACAAAAGCTGTTCCCTCAAGTCACTTTGGATTCTAGCTTCTGCTAATTTTCTGTTGTCTTTTCTTGCTAGCTTAGGTCTAAGGTAATGCTTTCTACAGAACGGGATAAAAATACAGTCCTTTCAGTTACATTTGACTTTTTCCCCTCTTTCAATAATTGCCATCATTACTAATTATGATTGTGCACATATCAGCATGTTTTCTTAAGAACATTTTCTATGTAAAGAGATAAGCTAGGACTCTACCTCATGCACTCACCTACACTCCAACTCCATTATGAAAGCAAACATACATTTTTCAAGCAGCTGATGAAAGCCTTGTGTCTCATTCCCTGGCAGCCACACTTGATAAATTACCAAATCACACAAGCTTTGCCTAGTCTCTGTTTGCTTTACTGAAAGTAGTTTATTTTTAATATTAGAGAAGGAAAATATGAAAATAAAAAAATCTCTTATTAAATAAATGCAACCTGGAACTTGATTATTAGCCCTGAACAGAAAAGATAGTTTGATATTTCTGTACTTCAGATTGGAGACCCACTGGTTCATACAATTATGATTGCTAATGCTCAATCTCATGTCAGATCTTATGGGGAAAATAGGAACCTTGGTACAGAAAACAAAAATGTTCACTTAGAAGCCCCATTCTTCACATCTATTCCCAGTGAAACATCTGATTACAGTAATGTCTTCCAGACCTAAGAAGGAAGAAAAGAGTACTTAATGTATGCTTTAAAAAAAAAAAAAAAAAGAAGCAATAAATAAAAACAAACATATTGAGATTAAAAAAAACAATGGAATGATCTAAAGAGTAAGGGAAATATGTCAACAGGAAAAATGCTTTGGAAAAAATAAGTGGAAGAGGGAAAAATCCAGGAAGGTTCGGTAGTCTGAAATCATTTGATGTGAAATATTGTATATATGTGCAACCATTTTCAACCTACAGGTTACTTTTTAGCACAATTCCACACTTGCACAGAAAGATATATCAGTGTTATTACTGGAAATGGTACTTACAAGTGCAAGCATGTGCACAGAAGTGATTTAACGTATAAGGCTTCTGGATTCAAGTCAGAGACTGGAAGGTGTTTTCCCTTCTACTTTGATGAGACAGAATTCACTGCTGTCCATGGGAACTCACTGATTTGCAGGCTGAACCCAGTGGCCAATGAATCATGATAATTGCAGCAGTGCAGTATATGTTAGAAGACATTCTTATGCATCACTTACAAGTTTTAATTGCACCTTCCACTTGGGAAATGGTGTCTCCATGCACTGCTGAAACAAGCAGAAATAGAAAATTAAACCAAGAGCCAGGTTCTCATTTTGACCTCCATACAAAAGTGTTTGCTTCTCTGCATGTAGCAGAGATTTCTCAGTGACTTACTAGCAAATGGTGAATTTTCAGAAGCTGCCTTTATTTGCAGCCCTCATTAACAGCAGCTAAGGGACTGACTCTCACAAATTGCCTGGGGCATTTATACCTTCACCTAATCTTGCTAAGGGGACTGCTTTCATTATGAGACTGCTTCCTCATGCCCTTTCCTCTGAAGCAATAGGAACGGTTTGGTTGTGATATTCAGCTTTTAATACTGGAACTCACCAAAAAATTGTCAACACAGGGCCAAGTTTTAGCAGCACTCATCTTTTCTGCTTTGTATTCTTTTAACAGAAAAGGAAAATTCAAGCTAACGTTTGCTATGACACACACTTACCTGGAATTGTTCATTTCCTCAAAGTACTGCCAAGGGGTTCAAATGGATTTATAGGAAAGCTGCTAAAAACTAAGGAATAACAACTCAGAAACTGTGAACAACAGGTCAAACTTCTGAACAGGAGACCTAAAAGGTAAGGAAGTGTTCTCTACTGGAATCTTACGTGAAACCCTAGGGATCAGAGACAATTTTGCCCTTTCCCTTAATTGCCTTCGAAATAAAATTCAGAGGACAAATTTGAAACATTGCAATCTACAAACAAGAATGAATTCTGCTGCCCCTGAAACACTCTGATGATGCACAAAACCGAACACTCTGACTTTTCAGAGTAATGTCAGTTTCCAAAAATTTCAAGGTGTGAGTTTTGGCAGGCAATGCTGTTTACCAAGTCCTGAAAATGCAATATAATGCTTACTGAATAGAAAAATAACCCAAACATTTGTTTTACTCATCAAAGGCTAGACAGATTGTAGCATTTGTATTTGACACAGCATTCACCACTGCAGACGCTTGCACCTCTGCTCCACATAATCATATGGATGATGAGAAGTAAACAGATAAACCAAAAAGTACCTCTACTTCCAAGTTTCTTTAAATGAAGCTAAGTTCCTAAAAGGGCAGAAAAAACCTGCAGTACTTCCATTGACTCTTCTCAGAACAGTGGAGACATGGTTGTATGAAAAGAATACATAATTCACTGGATGGTCTCACTTGCATTTCTAACAGCGTTATCTAAATCCTCATCAAGACAGCGTTGTTGGGTCTTCATTTTCATTCTCTTAATCTTCTTAACTTGTTCTTACTCTTCTCAGCACTGTAAATTAAGTCTCTTGAGTGGATCAGACTGTGGAAAAGAACATTGGTTACACAGAGATAGGAAAAGAATAACTGATGCTAGAAAATAGAGAAGATGGTGGAAAAAGAGACTGTGACAGTAATAAACCACAAGACAAGGACAGAGTAAGGCATACTGAATGCTGTTTCAAAAACTGCCTGCAGCAACTACAGCTGACACTGCTGGTTGCATAGGGACAAGCTGGCAGAAGGATGTCTTGCACAGACCAGTGTGCTGGAGCAGGTCCTCTCCTCTGAGTCACAAACCAAAACACATACTTGTCCCCTATGCACCTGGGCACTGAACCCCAGCTGGCACCAACCAGCTTCTCAGACGCCAAAGTCAGCAGCCCAGGATGTGTATATCCAGCAAATTAACCTGGAAGAGGGGCTGAAGGAGGGAAATTCAACTGATATTTCAATAGCTGGAGGTTGGCACAATATCCTGCACTTAGCTGATTATTTTTGTAGAATACATCTGTCCATTTAATAGCTTAATTCTCCCCTAGTGCAATCCTAGAATGCTAAGTGCTAGAATTCTACTGAAGGCATTTTTGGTGTTGCAGATGGAAGAAAAGAGAATGGTTTTGTTTTGACACAGGAAGAATATAGATACAACTTTTTTATTTTTAAAGCTGCCATCACTGACATGAGTAGAAAAGTAGATTTTAGGCCCTGCCTGTATTATTCCACAGTTTTCTGTACGCTGCTTGTCCACTGAAAGCATTTGGGGCAGGTCTGGGAAGGCCAAGAACTAGAAGATTTAGGGGCTCATTCCAGCAGCTGCTCTGCAAAGACCACATCACCACCTAGCTGAAGACATTTTAGATTTTCTAAAAAAGGCTGCCTGTGATACTTATTAAAAATAAATAAATCCTGCCATGTAAGAAATACAGTCAAGAGGCCATCAGGCTGACATTGGAAACTCCAAGGCTATAAACAACTCACCAGTGGGCAGATAAAAACAATGCAAAGCTGGGAGCTGAACAAAACTGGTTTTAGGGGTTATAGAAAACAGAGCAATTATCTAACAAGTGAAATACATTCTATACAGTAAATTGGAATGCAGTGTGAAAATGCAAAACAGTCAAAAAAACAGAGCAATGTAGAAAAGCCTTTTAGAAAACAAGAAAATATACCACATTCCTCCCAGAGATGTGTCTGAGAAGATCACAAGTCCCAGTAAACCCTTTTCCCTAGCCCAAGTCAACATGAAGACCACAGAGTCTGTGAAAGAGCATGGGGCAAACACTGAGAAGCATCAGTTATTTGTCTAGCACTTGCTAAACCACAGCACCACAGGTGCTCTTGTGCTTCAAAATTGTTATTGAGAAGAGGCAACAGCAGCTGTCTATGCAGTGTGGATATAAAATATTATTCCTCAACCAGCATGCAGCAGAGTTGAGAAAAAGACATCTGGGAAAAGCTTAAAAACAAACAAACAATCAAAACAACCCCCACAAAAACACAGAAGTAAAGCTGAAAGAATGGGCTGAAAATCATTTCTTTGGGATGAAAATGACATCAACAATAAGATGTGAGGAATGAAAGGGCATAACCTCACGTGCTAAAGGAGACCTGCAGCCATTTCTCTCAGCCTAGCAGTGTGAGAGTTCACATGACAGAGAACTTGCAATCGCTGTAAACAAAATAAGCACAAGGCTTTTTTCTTCCCTTTGAAAACAAAATGAGAAAAAAGACACTTAAGAGCAATTATCAGAAAAAGAGATTAACTGATGAATGGCAATTATAATAAATCTCTTTCAAATGTTGTACCACCCATTCTCCATTTCATTTATGCCAATTACTTTCCTTACTCTCAGGATTAAGCAATTTCATAACCAATTTCTGCTGAGTGACTGCATGATAGCCATGTCAGCAATCTCATCTATGCACTTTTATTTCCCAGTCTGTGTTCACAGTAGTTTGTTACCAGTAGGGCTTCAGGAGGCATAAGACCAGCACGTGTAGGGTTCATAAAACCACAAACAAAAATCAGTGAAACCTGTATACAGTAGGAATGTAAGCACTGAGCTACTGGAACAAAAGGGAAAGTCAGCATATGCAATCCTACAAGAAAATCCCCAAAGGAAGAAAACTGGTACACCTGGTTACGTGTCAGCCATCCTTACTAAAGCGGCCACGCAGCATTTCTGTAAGAACAGCGAAGACTGTGACAACATATAGCACAATAATTCAGATTACTTATGATAAATACATGATAATTAGATGCAACAACTGCAGGGTTTGCAATACTTGATATACTGTATTTAACACAGAAAAAATACTGAAGCCCCTCTTCAGGCAACTAGCAGATTTATTGCTTTTCTGTGCACAAGCCTGCTTTATGCCTGCTAATTTATTACTTTATAAATGAACCATTGCCAGGGCACGAGGAACATTTTTGCATCCTCAATAGAAAACAGCACAACTGCAAAAAAAGGCAACAAGCCAAATTAAAATATAAAAGAACTCATGTAAATGTCACAGTGTCCTATCAATAAGCACTGTAGTAAATACTTAGTGTATTTCTAAGCTGCTTTATGTTGCGGCTTGATTATTTATTAATATATTCTAGTACCTTCATTCCTCTGAACTAAAAATGATAATTGCTTTCATTTACTGAAATCTCCCTCTCTCTCTCTCTCTCTCTCTACTTTTACATACAAATGTATGGAATGAAAAATATTACCTAAAAAATTTACAAACCCCTTGTTTATAAATATAATCAAATGAACTGTGAGGAAGTGTACCTGTTCTGAACAGTATGGTATATTTAAAATAAGTTCTACTGCATGAACAATCAGGAAGCAGATCACGCCATAAAAATAAGACTCATTAAAGGAGTTGAAGAGCAGATAGAAGACTGGCAAATACCCCTTCCTTACATCTCAACACATGATAAAGCTTAGGATGAATTCACTGGACTTCAGTGAACTTCTACAAATCCCAGAACACAACAAACATTTTACCTCATAATTCCCTGAGGAGTATTAGTAGAAAAGTTAAGTTTTGAGTTAGATAAAATCTGGAGCTAAGCACATCTCTCTGGACTTAGATACAACACAGGAGCATCTGTGGTTCAGTTTCATCTTTGGAAATTTAAAAACTGCCTACATGGAGTGAAATGGTAATGCTTTTCTATCAATTAGATCTCATTTTTCTGAGCACACTGATCAGAACAATTGACCAGATGTTCAGATGAGCCCCATCCGCTTTGGATTCACTGGCCAAACAGAAGTAATGCAGGTAGCACGGTATTTCCTTTCATTAAGTATAAAAAGCATTATTCATCCAAAATATCTCCCTAATTTTTTATCTCAATATATTTTCTTCATTTTGCTAAAACCATCTTCCATTAGTCCGACGTCACACGGCCTGTCGTCACTACAGTTTTTACCATAGCAACCCATTATCCTACACAGTCACATGAACTAAAGCTGAATGTGGCACTGTCCCTATGCATATGAAGTTTCAATTTAGGTCAGAATTCAGCAGTGCCAGCTAACAAAGTGCAGTCAAAGACAGTCTTTCCTATCCAGAGCAGAAAGAGGTACGTACAGAGTGTACTGAAACAAACAATTTATATACGGAGGTGTTTTTGCAATGTCACTGGCTAGGAAAAACATTTGTTATACCTCTGAGTTCAAGTGTCTCATTACATTTTCTTCTCAACTCTCGTAATCACACTGTCATTTGTAACGGAAGGGTTTGTGGAGGAGCCTCAAAGAAACACCAGGGACTTCTGTGCACATAGAGCTGGAAGAGCACAGCTTCTCCCTGGACAGCTGCAAGCAAACCCTTCAAACACTCCTGAAAACCCAGCTGCCTATTTCTATTGCTCGACATGAAGCAGATTAATTTTTATAGCCCAAGGTACATGTCCGGTTTGATCTTGATGTTAAAATGCATCTTAGTATATAAAGTAAATCTTGAATTGGAAATGTAAATTTTGTGTATTAGAGAACCTTCTTTTTCCCTGGCATTTCTGGAAGAGCACACAAGCACTCATGTTTTCAAGGCTGATGTGAGAGGAGCTGTGGCATAATCTAAGTTCAGCACTGGTGAATAAGTACTGCAGAATCGGGTTTTTTTGTTTGTTTTTAACAAGTGACAAGGCATTTGCTTGAACTCAGTGTTGGGAATATCCCCGTCCACCTCACAGAAGATCACTCTGCTTCCAGTGCGCTTCTTCACTGGTGGAAGATGGCGGGAAAAGTGACTCAAAGGACAGCTCCAAAACCCAGTGGATACTTAGCCATGAAAGAAGTGAGTGAAACACAGTAACTAAGACTGACTGTCTAGTAAGTACCTGGAAATGGAAATTATTACACAGAAACAACATTAAACAATTAAAATATTTTCTTCTGGCTCCAGTCATGGAAAGTAAAATGAGTATGGATTTCATATTTTGTCCACAATACAAAGAGCTGAACCACTGAGTAAAGAACATCACGTTAGAACTTATCTCTGAGGACTTAGGTGGGAGTAGAAGGTTAGCCAAGCACGACATTACGGGTTGGTTAATCTGACCTGAGTGTAAGGTTTTAGAACAAAATTGCAAGAGATGAAAAAAAAAAAATACAGAATAAGCAATACAAAATATAATAGAAGATTTAATTAAAAGGTGAATGCATTGCTAAAGGATCACCGGACAAAACAAAGGCAGAAGGCTGAAGTCTGAAGCGTATGATCCCTAGAGAGCATCTCACCTAGTTTTCCATTCCACATCATACCTGGGGCCATTGAAATTACTTTCCTTTCCTATGCTCCAAAGTGGAAAGCAAAGCATTGATTCTGCTTTTTGGGCAAATTCTCAAAGAGCAATCTCACACTACAAAACTCTGTAAATCCCTGTTGTCAAGGAACCCTAGGGGCTTTTTGCTCTTGTTGTTTTTAAGCTTCATTTCCTTTCCAATTTCTTCTTCTCCATCCTTTTAATCTCAGTACAATCCATAATTAGCCAAGTGGTGCAGATGAGTGCTCTACACTTATAGGGGTGGGAGCAAAAAAAACAAAAACAGAAAACCCTCCACACTCAAAACCTTTGCTTAGATTTCCAATCCTCTGCAACAGCGCCTCACTGCCTAGAGTACTCAGGTGTCAAGTAAGCTTCAGCTGCATCAGTTTATCTACAAAGCCAGAAATATTGAGATCAGAGCACATGCACTGGGTTAAACAGAAGACTTAAAAGCTGAGAGAATGCTAGAAAAGATTTTGTAAGTATTGTAAGATCCAAATATAGCATTGAATTACACACACTATATGGGAGCAAAGGCAAGAAAACCTTGTTGGTTTTACTTTCAGCTATCTTTGGCACTGACCATAATCACATTCCAAAACAGCATTTCAATTAAGTTATGTAGACTTCAACTAGGATCCAAAATTGAATACTGTTCATTTTCACTTGTGACTAGAAGTTGTTTCCAATCAGTCTCTTAAATATCCATAAGAACATTAAAATCTGTTTGCCCTCAAAAAAATAAAAAAATCTCTTTATTGGTTGTTCCTATAGGTTTGTTTTCATCAAAACTCTTCATGACACTGCCCGAAATTGCTGATGCTGAAATTTAGGGTCAGTCTTTCCAGTTCTGAATTGCATCGTAACTTTCTGAAAGTGATCCCTGTAGTGCTGAATAAACTCTTATTATTCTTCTTGTAGTTTACTACTTCACAGACACACACAAAAATGCTTTATCTGGATAATGATAAGCCCACTCTTAGTAGTTAGAGATTTTGTTTGTTTTATACAGAAATGATTGTGTCAAAGGAATTCTTTTATGGAACAAATGCTGAAAGTTTATCTTGAAAGCAGTCTCTTAGTACTGACTAATGATGACACCTCTCTCCTGAAGTAGCAAAGACATGCCCTTTTAGCTCCTTTTAAAGGATCGCACATTGCCACGAATTTAGTAAGACAAGCAGACCAAAGCGCCCTTAATAAAGCCACTGCATTTCAGCACTCCTTGAAGCTCAGGAGAGCAAGGCTACATCTTACAGAATGGCGGTACTACTGATTTAGACTCATCTCCACTAAAGAATGATTTGTTACCATCCAAAAGGTATTTTTGCATTGTGAAAACTCAGTGAAGCCACAAGGAAAAAGGAAAGATCGAGACTGTAGTAGTTCAACCCAGCAAACTACTTAACACCCTGGAGTGTGATATAATTAACCCACCAGGCCCCTCAAAATTTATATTTCAGCCATTGTCTTCCATTTCCAAGAGACTTTACCTACTTGGCTTGTTTAATTGCTGCGCATGTTTCGCATTCATGGATAACCTGTGCAATAGTGCCCATGGTCAAGTCCACTCCTCGAACCTGAGCCCATCCATATGTTGCATCTCTTCCTTGAGGGCCTGAAGTATCATGAGCTCACCAATCCTAGCAGTCATGTTAGTGATAATCTACACTCCATGTATTTTAAACTTGTCCTAGGAAAAAACTCTACAGGAACACAGTCAAGATCTTGAATCCACTGAAGTCAGTGGTAAAGACCACTGGAGATCAAGGAGCCTAGGATTTCATCTTAAGTTACTGCTACCAGCCCACCAATGTTTTATTTTTGATGGCAAAAATGATAAACTGACAAATCTTTGGAACACTCCAAAGATTTACTTACTTTCCATTTTCCCGACTCTTGAGTTTGTTCAATGCTTTTGTTCCACAATACTCACCTCTAAAATCCTTGCAGCTTTCACCAATATCTCACTTAACTACTCTTAGTTCAGTTTCTTTGTTTCTGTGTTTGGTTCCTTTTCTAACTGCAGAATGACATGTAATAATCTTACTGAAGCTGCAGCTTAAATACCAGTACCAGATTTTAGAGGCTTATGTTTCTTCTCTCCTGTACACAATCTATTTTATCAATAGTACACAATTAAAAATAAAATAAGGAATGAGAAAACTGCCCCATAGAAGCACAAATTGTATTTTCTTTGGGCTTGGATTTTTCTTCAGTTTCCAAAAATAACATTAAATATGGAGAGAGATGTAAAGAGGAAACATAATTAAGTTTCAGTTTTTTTCTAGAAACAACAGGCAGCCTGATACTGGAATACTGTGAAATGAAGCCAACCTAAACAAAAAAAAAAAAAAAGAAGGGAAGATCTCTAAAAGGTAATTCTACTGCTTTTTCTTTCTTCCAAATGAAGAAAAGCCTCAGATGCACACTAGCATTAGATGAGGAATGAACCTGAGGTCAAATTAACTACGCAGACACCAGATTTTACTGTTCCTTAATAGAGCTCTACATTAGCCAGTGTTCTTGTAAGTCAGAGCTATTACATCTGTACGAAATGAAATCCAATCCTGACAACCACACACCCCATATTCAAAACTTCTGTCTTTAGTACTCATTTTTGTAGCTTAATCTTCTCAGTATAGGACCAAAGTAACAGGGAGGAAGAGAAGAATACAGTCTCCTGACACCTAAAACTAAGAGCTACTTTAGTCCCATTAGCAGATCAGAGGATCCCAGTACTGACCAACTGCAATGAGCCTTAAATCTATCTGTCACCTCAAAATCCTAGGAATGTCCAACATAAGAATGACTCCACTATCACGAAGGAAAAATTCAGCTAACCTGCAGTGTTATTTTTTACACTTCCTTATTGACACCAAGGGCATGGGTGACATGAATTGTTTTGACAGCAGTGGAAATAATGCAAATTCTCACTAATATCAGCTGATGGCTCACTACCTAGCACATCAGCAGTTCTGTCAGTTAATTGTTAAATACTACCTACCTGTTTTTGGATTTCTATAAAAATATGACCATGGCACATAAATAATGAAAACCAAATCACAGCTGTCTTTGACCAGCTTTTCTTTGGGTTAGGGAGTGGAATATTTACTTTGTTTGAATTTTTTTAATTATTATTATTTCTTTAAAGAAAAATACTGATGGTTTTTCCCAGATTCTTCAGAAACGGCTTACACTTTAATCAGTGTAACCAGGGAAATGGTAACCTTTGTAAGGACAGAATGAGAGACTGGCATTACTCAGATCTGCTAAATACAGAACAGCCATCTACAAACACTTTGTTTTTTCCCCCATTTTCACAGAATCTGCTCTTTTAATAAGCACACTTTATCACACACTCACGTGTGCTGTTGCTGCAGTAATATCTCATCTTTGCTCAAGACACTGTGATGACAGCTCTGTCACACATTTTCCATACTAATAAGAATCACTAAGAGATAGCACATAAAATAAAAAAGGCAGGAGTAGTATTTTGGATATTTTGTTTTCTTCCACAAGTATATCGTAAGAGATGTACACATTAACTAACATAAATAGATGAAATACACACGTGTTCACTGATCCTGAACAATAATATGGTCATGATCAGAGACAAAAATATTGAATCTGTTTTTCCTGTGGATTTTAATTCAATTGTGACTCCTTAAAACTATTTGGTCTAATCCTGGGATTGTGAGATGGCAATGAACAAATTTGGCAGCTTTACACAAGACAAATCCTAGCTACAAGAACGCCTATGTTATTAGTTTATGCAATCAGTGAGCAAATTCTTTCCACAGCTTCTGGCAATTAATATAGTA
Source organism: Meleagris gallopavo (assembly GCF_905368555.1). Classification (NCBI taxonomy): domain Eukaryota; kingdom Metazoa; phylum Chordata; class Aves; order Galliformes; family Phasianidae; genus Meleagris; species Meleagris gallopavo. Next base: position 5,681,496 of record NC_139405.1, on the reverse strand, counting down.
TAGAGCCTAGTTGCTAGCCTTGGCTGAACACATGATTGTGAACTCTGAAAACATTCAATTATACATTTCTAATCATACACACTGAAATCAAGTTACATACTGTGACAATCTATATGCCAGCCTACAGCTTTCTGCATGGATTAACAGACCAATGATTTTGTATTCCATTGCCAAGACAACATTTTCAACATCTTATACCTTTAGACAACATATGTTCTAACTGAACTTTATGAAAAGGAATCATTCTTCAGGAATGCTGAGAGTGTGTAGAAATTTGGCCAGAAACGTTGCACGGGCCTCAAAGCAGTGACTCAGAGATGTAGTTATATCCCACCACTGGGCCCCTCATTACTACTCCACAAGGAACAGTACTTACAGCAGGGTGCAGACAGATCCAGAATATCTCTTTATTGGCTTGTAGAGTCCTAATCTACCAGTAACTGGTCATGCTGAGAGGCCTAACTCTTGTTAATTTTGATCTGGAAGCTACTCACTACTTTTAAGAGAGCACAGATGAGATGATGAAAGTCATCTGGAGGTCACAGATCAAATTGGATCAGGCTACTGTTACAGATGGCGTTGAACTGCAGTGGGATCAGGATCTCAAAACTACATTAAAATAGCAGTAAAAAACAGTCTAACATCAGCCACTACTACAAATCAAAGCAGGACAGCTTGTATTGTTTCAGTATAGATTCAATGCAAGACCACTGATACGTTTTCCCCTGGAGAGTTACACACTGTTTGGTTTGGTTTTTAATCCATTAGTAAGGACCTCAGTAACTGCAAGGACACTGCAGAAAACATAACATGAATTTTTGGCCATAAATAAAACGCTTGCACAGAAGCCTGGCTCTTGTTAGATCCTGCTGCAGGAATAACTTTCCCCACCTTCTCATCAATAAAAATACAATATCAATGTACTCCTAGACTTAACACGTCCTCTCTTAAAAATATTGCAAGGATGCCATTAGCTAGTACCCTCCTCTGTTGCTACAGATTAGTTTTAACTGATAGCAAGCATAATGTTGACAATTAACCTCTCTTTCTTTCTCCTTTTGCACTGAATAACCTCTAGTCAAATACCATGCTACCACAATGTGCAAGTCAGCCATCTTACATAGGCTGCCAAGCAACAAGCGTGTTATGTGGTCTCTCTTTTAAAAATAAACAAACAAATAAAAGGGCAATAGCTCTTCAAGGAAAACCTTCCCAATTCCAGGGAGAGCTGGCTCCCTCCCCAGGGACAGACCCCTCAAGCTGATTCTTGCTCACTTGCTTCCAGCATCTGCTAGCTGTTTGCAACCACATCTGATCATTCTAGTTCACTGGAGAAGATCTATCCTTCCACAGCACAAAGCAATACAAGGCAGAACATAACTGAATCTGAATTAAGGCTCTAGTGCACTTAGCTAAGATAGATACCTAAATTGCAGAGAACAGAAATGATGTTTTCAATGACATATGCTAGCTGCCCTCATCACCCAGCTCATGATAAGCACTCATCACAAACAAGTTTACTTTCCTCCCACAAACATTTACCCATTTGGTATTTCTGCTCTATTGCTCTCTGAGAACCCAGCACTTCTAAGCAAATTGTAGCTCAGCAGCTTGCAAGTATCTGCCCACAAATTTTCATCACATTTACCTTCTGATACTGCATGATCTTCACGCATGTTTCAGGGCTAAAACTCTGTTTGTGTTTTACACATGTTTATAACTCACCTTAAAAACAAGCAGCTTTTTGAAATGCTGTTTTTTGCTGCATATAAAATTATTTTATGTCATCTAGAATACTGTAATAAAAGTTAAGTTTAATAAATAATGCAAAAAGACCAATCATGTCACTTATACTTTATCTAGCCATGCTGAAAAGAAAGGCGAGATGACTACCTCAAGAAATTCTAACTTTGGACATCCAGAAAGAAGGCACCAGACCTACAGGTAGAAACCTACAGGTAGACACCTCGAGGGAGACACCTAGATGGCAAGCAGTGAATCTGTACTTTGTAAAGTGAATCTCAGTCTAAACAGAGGATTATTGGGAGCAACTTCTATTTCCAATGCAACAAGGTACTCAAAACAATACATTTCAGTGACCATGTTCACCGAAAGAAAAGCAACAAGAGTTTAAAATCACTACCTGCCATTCTGTCAGTACACTGTCTGGCACACACTGTACCCTATTCTCCTTGGAAGCCTTGCGCCAACATACAGTCATCAGTTTTCTCCCCAGCCACTCAAATGCTTTTGCCTATTTGCCATCATACTTAAATTTGTTAGTTAACATAATTAATAACCATTGCTGACTAATTGTAGTATGTAAGCTCAGAGCTTTTTATAAGTGAGCTGCCCACAGTCCATGTGGGAGTTGCTCACAGTCTCTGATTCAGTGGAGATTTTACCTGATGTTGAGATTTACGTTTGTTTTCTATGTTCAGGAAGTAGCTCCTGCAGAGATTTTGTTCCAAAAAGGACACTATCTCACACAAAGAAAGAAAATGAAGTCATACAGAGTCCCAGAGCACCAACAAAGCTGGAAAAAGAGTGGAGAAAACTGTCTGGAACTCAAACAGCTTCAAACCTTTGGGGAGCTAATGAAGTGAATGGTCCTTAACAAACAAAACCAAAACCAGATGCTACCTTAGACGTGCTCCAAAATAGCACCTTTGCTCTGATCACATTTTCTTCCAGCCACATGTTTCTTTGTAGTTCATTCTGAAGTCAGAATAACCATTCCTTCCCAGGCTCACACAGAGCTGCAGCAACTGCCAGTCGTATTCTGAGAGAGAGAAGACTCATTTTAATGTTTCGTTAAATGCCAGAGCAACACTTTTTTTCACACATTTTTGATATTCTCTTGCAAGGAACAGTAGATCCCTTCATTTAACAGAACTGATTTTGATCACAGGCTGCCCAGTATTGTATTCTGCCACAGCTCCCTCAATTTCAGTGGAATTTTGCTGATTTATTCATAAACAATCAGATTCATAGTTCTGTAAACTCTTATTACTGTTCTCAGAGTTTTACAGATGAAAGAATGATAACCTCACATGGAATAAGATCAAAACAAAACAAATCAAATCCGAACAATCCAGAAAAAATGTTAACCCTTAACAATGCTCAATGCTCAGCACAGGAAACTAGATATTGTCTAAATATCGTCAGGTATTTTACTAGCAAAAATAAGAAAAACACAGACCTGGGTCAATCATTCTTTTCTTTTAAATTTCAACACAATTTGATAACCACCACCACCAACCCCCACAAGAAAAAAAACACTACTTGATAACAATCAATTAAAAAACAGCCAAAATAAACACCCTTAAACAAGAGGATGGCTAGATCTAAAACCCTGCAAATTTCACCTGTGAAGCAGAGTTGAAAAAGTGCTGCTAGAGTGCAATTTGAGCTGAAGCTCAGGAAAGGATGATTTTAAGATGTTTACACTCATAACAATGTTTGGATTGTAACTCAGTGGGTAGGATAGTTTTCTACATCTTTAGTCTGATGAACGACCCCTGCTGCAGAGTTGGAGTCAGTTACATGGGTTTTTTTTGTGTCATGACTCATACAATGAAGGTAGGGATGACACCATAGAGTCTTTGCCTCCTTCTCTCAGACTTTCTTATCCACTGCCTGACGGCATGACTCATTTTAAGATCGAGTACAAATATAATAAGAAATTTTATTCAAAGAAAAAATGTTGTATTTCATGGCTGCTTTTAATGTCAAAAGAAAATGGGAAAATCTGGACTGGTAATTAGCTTATTTATGTAGTTATGCAAAAGTTGTGCTCAGATCTCCATGTTTTTGACCTTTGTTAGGGTCTGATATGTAATTTCAATACCAGTTGAGGCAAAGAAAAAGTTTTTACATATAAACATATTTTGCTCCTGGATAAAGTACCAGTACTGTATTCTTCCCATACTCAGTTTTTCAGGTTAATCAGAACTGTTTCCACTGGATGAAATGGCAGGCTCATTATCATGGATTTAATTCATGGATCTTGCTATTTATACTAATTTATGAGGCTTATGAGTCAGCCTATCGTGAACTCAGCAACAGGGCAGTCAAGAGACAGATTCATCTCTCTAGAGCACAACACAGGAGAGATCAAAAGAGGGGTGTAAAAAGACATGGAGTGAGCCTACCCTGTTCACTTGGGCTGTTTTCTACAGTCTTTTCTAACAAAAACAGCAAAGCTCGGTAACTCATTTCAGGCCTGAGAGTCCATAAAGAGAGAGAAAGAGAGTCCATAACTTTGGCATAGCCAGTCCTTGTTACATGATGAAGGAACTCAGCTGAACATCAATGCCTTCAAGTCCTACAAGAGGATCTTAAAGAAAATAAGCAAAAAAAGAAGATAGAAAATGAAAGACACTATTACAGTTGCCCATACTGTAATAAAGAAATCAAAACGAGTCACTGTGAAAACGTACTTTTAAACAACCTGATCTGCCAAAAGAAACTACCCACAAACTTCTCAATATTTAATGGAAAAATAAAAATGTCACCAAGCTGTTAACCTAAATGAACACTGGAGGGGCATTTGAAAACAGTTTTCTGGGCTATTTGAAGGAAAATGGCACAAAGAAGCAAACTTTTACTTTTTTTAGCATGTATGCCTTCCTGGAACATTTCCTCTCTCAACAGAAACCACACATTGCTGCAGCTCCCAGCAGAAAGTCCCAGTACAAAAACCGAGGAAGGAGCAGCCGTGCCTTCTTTAAGAATGGGCTATGTATGATAAAAATGAAAATGGCTTCCAGGAAATGGCTCTTCAGAGTGCGTTGCCTATGCTACACACTTCATTTCTCTATACTATAAAAATATTCTTCTGCCAGGCTACAGCAAAGCATCTCATTTGCTTGAATAGCTACCAGTGACAACCAGAGTACTTGCGTTAACATTCACTCTAACCATTTTTCATTGCCTACCCTTTCACACTCTCTATTAGATTTTTTTTAACCTCCCGAGATTAATTCCATGAAATGATCAATGACATTTGTAATGTTTAAACAAAGGAAAAGTGCCTCAATGCTTCTGTGTTTCTACTTCTGCAGCTTCAATGGAAAGTCTCCAAGCTGGCTTTTGTTTGCTAATTACTTTAATTTGCAACGTGGAGTGAAGAAGGGTTAGCACATGGAAGATAAGCTTTATTCTAAACATGAAACGAATCACATGGCAGAGCATTCAGGTCTTAGGTGAATGGTTTCCATGCTCTTCAATGAATCCGAGAACAGTCGCAGCCATAAATTACATTTCCAGAACAAGAATGCTTGTGCATCGCAGGCCCTATCTGCAAAGGAAAACATGGGCTTGTTGACTCTGTACCCCACTTGCTTGCTTTAGAAAACAGCACACATTGGAAATTGTTTCAAAATACAAAGCAAACAATTTTTTTTGTAACACCCATGTTTCTCAAGAACTAGGTCTGCCTACATTTCCCCTGGTATTTGATTTCTGTACGCAGTCATGTAGGAAACTGTGCTGTCTGAACAAAAATCTAATAAAAAAACAGGTGGCATTCCTGCCAAACCTTCCAAAGCAGCTGTTGTTAACCAGCCACATAGACCCCATACTTCAAAGTTTTAGCTAATTAACAGTATTCCTCAATGCAGCTAGAAATAAGCTTGATTATTCAGTAGGAAGAGACTAACAGGACTGTATTACTGACATTATTATGTGCTGATTGCTGTTTATCTACCAGACATTGCTATATATGTGTACATACATGTATGTGTGTGTGTGTGAATATATGTCTAATATATGTACGTATATACTGACTAAAGTAGTTTGTGGTGAATTTTTAAGAGAACTCAAAGGTGGTGTTTCCAGGTGCTCAGTTCACCCCATGGCATGCAGGAAGAGCAAGAAAGGGACTGTGCTGCTGCTTCCACCAACCTTGCTCGGGTCCCTGGCAGTGCTGCAACCAGATGCCTCACCTCATCTCCCTGGTTCACGGTGAGCAACTGAGTTGCTGGATGAGAATTTGCTGGCTCTGGGCCAGCACAGGGATCCTAAGAAAAGAACTGCAGCTCGCATCACTGACTGTAAGTCAAGGAAAACCTAATTAAAGTCAATTGAGCGAACTAAGCATGAGGTGAATTAAGAGCTGTTGCACTAAGGTAATACTGATTCCAATCTTGAAAACTTAATCTTACCTTTTTCATTTTTTTTTTTCTTTTATGTTTTTAAGCAATAACCCTGAAGGCCCTGCATAACCTGGTCACAGTTAGAACAGTAGGGTGAGAGACAGCAGAGTTCAGGGTAACAGGTCCCACCTTCGAACAGTGGGAAAAAGCTACTACCTTACTGAATAAAGACACCAAAATTTATGTATCCAGTACAGTAGATAAAGGAAAATAAATCATAGAATAGAATCATAGAATGTCTAGGGCTGGAAGGGGTCATCAAGCTCCCCACTGCCACATGCATCAGATCATATCTTCCCACAAATGCAAGTTTTCCTTGTTTAAAGTAACCAGTAATTTACCTCTTGGATAATAAACAAATAGGAAAAGAAAGGTCAATGTTTAAAAGCAGATGCTGCTTTTGATCACAGAAGACATTCAAAACCTGCCACACAGCTGTGAGTTAGATGATGTTAAAATTCATTTACACGGTGCAGCAATTCAAGCTGCACCACAGCACAGTTAGTTCTACAGCAATCTTTTTCCTCCTCACTGGTTTTCCAACTCCTGACAAACACACTAGAAGATATTAGCAAGGAGGTTGGGTACATTCTGTCTGAGCTCTTTCTCTGTCCTTGACGGGAAGCAAAACCAAGCCATGCTGCTGGGCTGTTGTGTGGTTTAGTCTCATCTGCCACCCAGTGGCTTCTCGCCCATCTTGCAACTTGTTAGTGCTCAATTTACCGCTCAGGTCAGCTCTGAAGAGTGAATATTTTTACACACACGGATAAGCCATGACACCGTGTTACTGCACTCAGATACCAGCCCACAAGGATTCAGAATAGCAAACCCAAAGTTTGGTTAACTCCTCCTACACACATGTTCTGCTTCACTCGAAGATTCCCAACAGAACCCCAACTAAGTTTCACTTAAGAAGCAACTCATCCATTGGGCCACAAAAAGCCAATTATTACCACAAAGTTTCTGAACCACCACCTTTGCACAAGTCTCTTGTGCTCAAAAGACAAACACACATCTGCCAACCATCTCTAACAATTCTGCATAACTTTTGTATCTCACGCTCTGATGCTGGAATGTATCAAAAATCCTACTGTGAGCAACAGCTCATAGCTTGCATTTGCACTGCCTGGAGCCTACATTGGGCAATGTCTCTGTGTCTGCAGTACTCCAGCTAGCTGCCTCACTGACAGCTAGGGTCAGAAGCAGGCCACATCAAACGTGAAAGGACAAGATTTTGTCTCCAGGATTTTTCCCAGTTGGTATAGATGGCATCTTCTCTTCTCATGGTGAGCTGGTGATCGCTTTGTCAGCAGTGTATTCCTCCACCCTCTAGTCAACACATCCTCCTCATAACTGATCTACCGGGAATGCCACCACTGTGCTGGGACATCCCATCACATATCTAGTGACACAGGGCTCTCCCCTAAGCTTTCTGCAGATTTTATTCCTCCTTCCATTTTTTTTTTCTGATGCCTCTGTTGGAAGCATAATTTCTTCCCTCCCTCACTGAAACAAACAAACAAAACCCAGAAAAAAACCCACTAGCAAAAGAGATCCACCTCTCAAAGCTTACGTATAAGAGCCTTTATTTCCCCTACTCCTACTCCTCCTTCACTCAAATCAAAACCATACTTGCAGGGCATTGAGTAGGGATATTTGGCAAGCAAAAAGTTGGAAGCCCTAGATGGGAAAAACCATCAGAAAGAAGCAGCCCTCCAAAAGCAGGGACAGCAGCACTCAGCTGATTAGCTGGCAGCTCTGTAGCTTTGGGAGAATGTTGTACATGAGGGAGCTGTTTTGTTTCAACATAACCAAACTGTAAGAGATTTTACTTTCAGCTTGGCTGACGAGATCAAACTCATTAGTTTGTCAGAAATGGCAATTTCGGTAAATGTCTCTTTTGGGGCACTGAACAACAGAGAACGTTTATTTAACAGCAAGAAAATGGCACTTTACAAACAGGATTCATTAGAGACAGAGTGGTACAAATAAATTTTAAAAATGTTTTCACTTATCAGTTTGAAACATGCTGTGTCTGGAGCACTGTGGTGTTTCCCAGTCTCTGCTGTGGCTGCACAATTATGGGAATGGAGCATCCTGAAGTTTTAAAGTATGTATCTTGACTTCAGGAAAAAGTGAAGGAATGAGGCATTTCTCCCTGGTAGTTATAAGTGCACATAGTGAAGCCCATCTGTAATTTTTCCACATTACACAAGTTAATTGGGATCAGCATACGGATGTACCATAAATACACTACTGAGGATGCTAGCAGTTTTCTAAAAATTGAGCAGAGGGGACAAAACCAAACAGAAACCACACATCTTTCTTCTTTAGAAGATCTGTCCCACCTATGATTGGCATCACTGGCTTTGAACTCAGACTGAACTTGAAAGGAGGCTTCTAGATCCTAGATCCTGGTCACACTCCCCAGCCTGGGTAGCAGCTGATGAAGGAAATGCTGCAGGATGGCTCCCATCACTCAGCAACAACCAAAGGTGTTCTGTGTCGAAACCAGGACAGCAGAGCATGTGTGACAGGAGCCAAAGGAGACACTGACATCCTAGGGTTGCTGAGGGCTTCTAACACTGCAGCTGATCTGCATCTGGGAGGTGTACAGGGACCAGGGAAGCACCGGGTCTGTTGCAGACACACTCATACACATACTTAGGTTAAGGAGCTGCAGATCAAGTAACCTCAGAGAACCAGGTTCAAGAGAAGCACTTTCATGCACATTCTCCAGATGCTCAATAGACTGGAAGTCAGCCAGATTTTTGACAGTTACAATGGCTTTCCAGGAAAATTCTTCCTCTTCTTCCTGACCAGAGTCTCAGCCAGTACTTAAAGCTGTGACTTTGCCTCAGACTTCATACTGCATTCCAGCCATCTTAAATAAGGCTTTATTGATATGTACCAAATTCCCTTTTTGTTTTGTTTTCTCATTCAATATTTGCTCTCTCTCAGGTAACAACAGATAACACTTCCTATGCCAGGGAAGTGCTTTTGCAAGTAGAAAAGTTCTTGCTCTAAGTCACCACTTTGTAGGATCATCTGTACCTTGATTTGCATAGCTTGTTGGGACAGGATACCTTCTGATAGATGACCATAATCTGGCCTGTATATTTTAATTCATCACAGTAACTACCTGTATTATCACTGCAGCCTATCTGTACAACACATTCTTGTTCTGCATGAACTATCCCACAGCCTTGCTTGTGAAGTCAGCATTTAAAACCTCCTTTTCAAGTTCCATTCCTTTCTTCCTCCCTTCCAAATAAAATCCACCCTTCCTGCAATGCTATCAAGAAAGCCTTGTATACTTGACCTTCCTCAATATATTCTAAACATTTTATGCTAATGAAGTACCTGCATTTATGCAGACATAAACACAGCTTAAGAGACCTGCAGAATCCATTAAAAAAAAAAAAGATAAAAACTCTCCACTCCACTCTAAATTAACACGTTGCAAATTGCCAATAAGATTAAAATACATATAAATTGCTGAAAAGGAAATGACTGCTTAATGGGTGAAATCCAATCTACTTAAAATCTAGAGTGTGGCAGAGACAGGAGTTAAAATAAAGAGCTAGCAATCCCATTGAGCAAAAGCTACCCTGACTTGGATCTGCAAGTGACATGAGCTGCTGCAATTTGCAAATAATGAGGCTGAGAAGTAAAGCTAGCACACAAAGTCTTCTGCCACTGTCTTATCCATATTTATGAATCCCCAAGTCAGAAAGGTTTGCTGCATATTAGTGAATTTGTTACCTATATATAGCAGTTGTTTTTCTACAGCAAACTGAGTTTTCCAAACCAGCCCACAGAGCAAAATCACATCAGGCACTCTATAATTTTAATGTATCTGTACAGCCTGTATTTTCAAAGCAGATAAACTTTTCAGTTATACACAAATTAGCACTTACCAGTTAGCTGTGCAAATAAGCCAAGTTTCAACAGAAGAAAAGTAAACAGCACTAAGTAGCAATAATATGCATATCAACACCATTAGCCCCATGTTCCTCGCATGCATTGTTTGTACATCCATGCTTAGCAGGTTTAGTCTGTAGACGTACTGAAAAGTCATCTTAGAAAATTCAGAGTGTGGTCAATAGGTCAATTTTATACAAAAAGAAAAAATAAAAAGATTAAAGATTCCCATCCTTATGGACATAGGAAAAATAAATATACTGACCACAAACAAAGTACAACAGAATTTCGTTTATTTTTCCCCTATTTTCTATGCCTCTTCCTAATTTTAGCCACTTTCAGAAGGTGCAAGACACTACTTCTGAATCGAGTGAGCTGGGCTTCAACAGCAGTACAAAAGAACAAGAATAGGGCTACCACTGTACTGAAAAAACACAGTTTTGAAGAATGCAGTTTTAAGAAAATAATCTTGCAATTCACTCAATTAACACCAAATTAGTTATATCACTCATGTAGTACTTGGATGTATTAGAAAACATGTGAAGACTATGTGTTAGTGGTAGTGGACGTAGCTTCTGAAAGTCCCCTGTTGTTTCAAAAGGTCTCACTTACTTCTCCCTTACATCTCCCTCCCCCAGAAAGTTTAATACAGTGGAAGAAATACACAGCTTCATTGCTTCAACCATTGAGCCGGTGCTTGACCTTGCTCTACACTGATCAGAATGCAGTAAGGCCTAGCTATTTGTTCAGCATCTAATCAAATGAAACCTACCAACAGCTTGCAATTTCTCTTAGAGTGAAAATGGTTTTATTTACGTGAAGATTTTCATGGCCATTGAACTGCAAACAGAAATTACTCTGTAATAGAAGCATTTCTGCAATAGCTCCAATTCTTTGGTCTGGTCACCTTCTGCCTCATGGGGACATAGATTTATGTCATTCTCAATTAGCATTCACCTTCCCAATGAAATGAGACAGAAATCATCTGACATAGCTAACATCTATCACAATCTCCCCACCTCACAATGAGCCAGGGTTCAGTAGTGATCTCCCTCTCTTCCCCAGGCCAACCCAGAGCAATCCAGAGTGAGGTCCTCTGTAGACTGGAGGGTAATACTCCCAAACGTTTACTCTTCCAAATTCATAAAGTGCTGCATGAGTTCCCCCTAATATCTGTCCCTGGTAGAAAAAGAATAATAATAAAATAAACCTACTCATTTAGTACATGTACTCATGAGTACAAATTAAACTTCCTTCCAAGACTGTAGAAAGCAAATACTGTCTACCTATTGTTTCCCCCAGTTTCATTTTTATGTGACCATCTTTACTTTCAGCCCTTTTTCTCTCCATGTCTTGTCTCAATATGACAGTGATGACTTACCCACTAACACATCTATTTCCTTTTCCTGATAAATGCAGATAACAACACACTATTGTCACTGAATCCTCCTTATTCCTTCCATTTCACTCTAGATCTCAACACCACATCCCCACTACAATAATGATAACCATCTCCCATCCTTAATTAAGGAAAACAAACAAACAAACAAAACATTAAGAAAACCTGACTCTTTAACATCTAATTACACAGATCTGAGAAGCCTCTTCACTGATTTTGTTGTCTCTCTTCTTCCAAATTCATACATAACCTAACTCTCACCCTTGGCATGTTGATATTTCTTCGGTTAATAATGGTTGAACTATTTAAACCACCCCAACTATTCAGGCCCACTGATGTGAGTACAAATAAAATACAATATTCTGGGTTTCTTCCTGGGGTTCTCAAAGACAGCCAAGCCACAAGAAAATTGACATTTTTCAATTACTTTAATTCATCTTGAGGAGATAAAGTATGTCCTTGAATAACTATGTTTTGGACCTACTCAGGGAAACATTTGTATGAGACACTGGCTTAATCATTGGCTTAAGCCCAAATAACCTTAAGAGGTAATGATACAATTGGTTTTGTCATGCCTTACATTGTTGTTGGTTTTTTTCAGTTTTCATCTATAAAGTAAAAGCAAGTGCAAGAATTTCCCAAATTAATTCACTGCTTTATAATTACTACTTAAGACTCTCTTTGAGAAGAGGGAGAAATGTACACATGCCTATCTCCAGAAAAAGAATTCATGTGAAGAAACCATTCTTCCAGACTGCAGAAAAAAACTATTCTTCAGACAAGCCACATTGGATTTATTTCAACTACATCAATAAGCACATTTTAATTGTCAGGTTTGTTTACATGAGACTGTACAAGCTGTCAAGGCCCATCAGCACTGGATGGAAAGCAACTAGCCACCCACTCAGCTCCATGCTGCTGACGTATTTGGTATCACCTTATCTAACGAGTCTTGACAGCCCTGGAAGCTGGAGACCTTCTTTTACCCATACGTGCAAGAGGCAGCTTAAGCAAACAACTCAAGATAAGCAGAAGAAAGCTTCACCTCATCTCAATTTCATGTTTTTCCTCATATTGGCCACTTCAACAGCCTGTACAGAAAATGAGTCAGAATAACACTTTCTTGGCCCTCAAACATCTATGACATGTTATTCAAAACTGTTGTCACTATCTGTTTTTAAGCCTATATGACTGGTGGAGCATTAAGTCCAAGATGAATCATTCCCTTTCAGCACATAGCTGACGTATTTCCATGCTGAGGGGCAGCAGCATACAATATTGCAAGGAAAAATTTCTGTGGAGATAGGTACAAGACAAAGAAGCTCTTCCAATATACATTAGATACTTCGCAGCTGCAAAAGGAAGTTCTTTACCCATGCACAATAACCTATTGCAGCTGAATCACTCTTGAGATGAACTGGAATTTGTTTGAAGGCCTCTTCTATCTAGTGCACTGACACTGACAAATTAGACTGAGATAAACAACCTCTTACCTGAAAATGAGTTCAGCATTCTAGAAACACAGTAATTAATTGTTTCAAAGTCAACAGACGGCAAAACCTTACATAGTCACCAAAATGAGAGCAGGCAGTCACAAAGTCCACGTCCAACCCAAAACCCCAACAGCCCTCACATACAACTCTATGCACATTTTTGCACAGAAGACAGATAGTGGCAGAGTCCAGCCTCTTTTTTCTCTCTCCAAGGTGGCACAGCTAGAGCCAAAATCTCCCCAGATTCCTGCTTTTTAAACTTCTTTCCTTTTTGGCTGTTCCCTGTCAATGGTAAATTCAAGGAATTAGAGATGAATGAAGGAAGAAAGAAAGAAGCAAGCATTAGCCCTTCTATTCAAAGTACCTAACCAACACCAGCCAGCACCTTGGTAACATTCAGCAGATCCTAACTATAGTGCTGGAAAGCACGCATGCTGGGATGGCAGAGCTGCGTGTGAAAGAGGACTAAAAATAAAACCTTCACACTAGTGGCTGCCAAGCTGTACCACAGGCAGCTCCAGCTATCCTGAAAAGGGCTCTGCTTTCTGCAGTGCTGAATGTGATGAGAATGCAGCCCCACAAGCAGACATGCATGCAAAGTAGTCGCTTGGTAGACTTGGTAAATACAGCTTGACATGTTCAAGAAAAAGACATTAACAACAGATGGGTAGTTAAGCCCACTGTAGCCTTTTCATGTTATCTGCAGGAACAGATTATCTATTTCAGCATATATTGACTTGCCTTTAATTTGGTAAAGAAATATGAGCAAGTTAGCAACTAACGACTTCAGCTGAATGTTTCAATCTATTAACCTGACCAAAAAAAAAAAAAAAAGAGCATTAGTTTTTCTTGTGTTCTCAGGGAAGATCAATACTAAGCTAGCTAACAGTCCGTGTGGGATAAAGCATGTGTAAAGACAGAAGACACGGTAAGATATGATAGAGTGATCTGGATTGCAAAACTCAGTTGCATTTTAATTTCACAGTTATTGACTATTTTCAGAAAAATTGCCCAAATTGATGTTTCTATTTAGTCATAAATACTGCTTGTATGCACGTCAGCTTAATTTCAGCAACAAGATATCCACAGGGCAGGGAGGATGTAAGTACATAGAATACTGCAGGGTTGGCAGTTCCCACATGCCTAACTTTCACAGTTGCCAAGCCTTAAGAAAGACAACAGGCAAACCCGAAATGTAGATTTAGACTAACAAAGAAACAAGGAAACTTGTACTCTCTCCTAGGATATGTAGTTTAACTTACTTTTGAATTCTTTTGAAAATAATTAAGTAAACTTCAGCACACTGCAACTGATTGTACTTTCTCCAGAGCATCATCAAACCAAAAATTTGCTGTTTTCACTCACTAGACTAACTGATAAGACTAAGAATTAGTGAGCCTTACCTTACCAGAGACCAGTGTAAATTTGTATGCTGCCATTTGGACTTGAGGTACCAGCTCTATCTGCAGTGACCACTTCTGCAATACCAGCACACTTCTGTCCATGCCATTCTCAGCACTGGAGGGCCTACCAAAGCTGCTTCAGCAGCTCAGACAGCCCAACAAACTGTCTGATGTACTCTCAAGAAAGCAAAAAAGCACACAATCAACCCAAACCTTGGAATTATTTCATTTAGCTGTAAATATTTTACACTAAATAAAATAAAAAATAACCTCTCAATAAATGTCTCTCTCCAAATGACAGCTTAAATTACAAAACAAACAAACCACCCCTGAAACTACTATGAAAGAAATACTGTCTTCTCTGCCTACATTCATAGGACTCCGACAACACCAAGATCGATCTTTTTTTTTCTTTTTTTTCTTACAGAACTATTTCTCAGTGTTCCCCCTCCAGATGCAATTGTTATGTGCTTTGAGAAAAAAACAAAAAAAAACAAAAAAAAACAACAACAGAACTTTAAAGCCTGTCTAGGAATTTCAAGCTCCAGCCTTAAACAAAAACAAAAATGATTATGAATGAACAGAAAAAGAAGAGGGAGGATTGCCTTTTCTAACAGTTTATTTTTCTTCATTGTATCTGATAGTTCAGAATGTTTTATTCCTTTTCCCTTTGCTATTCCCTTTTTATTATCTTTGGTTTGGGGTTGGATTTTTTATTTTTATTTTTGCATTTCTGAAGCCCTATAAACTTGTCTATCTTCCTTCCTGCATCTTCCCCTGAGCCCAGGCTTAATAATTGCTCTCTACCTTGCTAGCAATATTTTTTCCCCTGGAAGTGCTAAACAAGTGCTTTTAATCTGCTATTATCCTGATTTATTTTAAGCAGGAAGGGCAGCTGAAGGCAGTCCTTCCAAACATTATAGCTGATATACAATAACATGTTAAAATCTTCTAGTCTAGGATTAAATGCATATATGAAGATCTGTAAATTTAAGCTATCCTTTAATGAATTTTACACTGGATCTAAAAACAGGATGCAAGTTATTTGTAAAATGACTTCAGTCACTTTTCTTTCATTCACTTTGCCTCCCCAGCATCTACAGACCATCCCCTTTGGGAAAATGATTTCCTTCCATTTATCTGGCTTGCAACAACAGCAACAAAAGTCAGGTTGCTTGAGCGTGCAGAATCTCAAACAACTACAAATAAAATAGAAGAGGATTTTGAAATACAACCACCAACTCTCAGATGGAAACCAAGATGGAAGGATTGTTAAGACATCAAGATCTTTCCATCTGTTGGCCCTTATATTTGCAGAGCCCAAATTAATCTCTTTGAATTAAATCAATACTGTAGCTGAGACTGATATTATGACATAATTGGTACAGTCTGAAAGTAAAAATATAGGCTGAAAAGGAAAAAAAAAGCATATGCAACAAGGTTACCCAGAATATTAAAGAAAGTGGCAGATACCAAGGCCTAAATATTTTAAACTGAAGTTGTCAAAGTCCCCTTCACCCATAAATAGATAAGAGGAGACAAAGTAGGAGACTTTCTCTGTGACTTTTAAAAGCAAAAAAACAGCACAGTACTAAGAATTATGGAGGCATTAACATTACAGTTGCCTGCAAAGTGTCTTTCTTGAGCACCCACAGGTTAAAGCAAAGTGACAATGAATCTTCAGCAGCCTGCTTACTGTAAAAAGTTAAAAAAATAAAAAAAAAACAAAAAACAAAAAACAAAAAAACAAAAACCCAAGCCTTTGCTAGTGGAGTGTTGTGCCCAAAGGTACTTCGTATCTGTTCTCAAATACCAATCCAAACTGATTTCTCTTCAATTGTCTTGAAAGCTTCAGCAACTGCCACTTCCAATTTCTCACAGAGAAAGTTGTCTCTTCAGCTCCATCAAATTCTATTGAACTTAGAAACTATTTAACCCTAGTGGAAAACAAGTGATAGGGAAGCCTCTAGAAATAGATATGAAGCTGTGTATGCTATTAAATCACTGTGAGACCCAGAGTACCAACACAGTTCTGTAGATGTGCTGATGGTGCTGCAGGCCTTTATGCCCTAGCTCTTGCTAGCACATCTCCTGGGAAGTTTGCTGTTACCCTTAACGCTGCATTCCTTTGATAGATCTCTGCAACAGGGATGTCAGACCAATGGCAAGAACGATGAAAATAGAACATTTTATTGGGTTGAGTCTGGACTTGGCAAGTACACGGAAAAAACAACCATGAGCAGTTGCCATACATCTGCTGATACCCAGTCCTTGCAATCAGGAATCCTTGAATCAGCACTGAGCAAACCATCCCTTGCAGCACAAACCCTTTCTCCATGCTGGGGGTATGCTTATCAAACAATATCAGTTGGAAGTACCTTGACATGGCAGCTCGTTCAAAGAAAACATCATTTGTATTTACATAAAGAAAACATGATTCTGTCAGCATTTTTTCAAAGGCTTTGAGTTAGCACTACCATCTGCAGTTAAGTAAGCTTAGAACTTCGTTTGCATTAAATAAGTTATTTAAGCATCTAAACTTAAACAACAAGGCCATCTAGAGCTCAAGGCAAGTATTAAATCCAGTTACTGTGATGAAAACACACTTGGCTATCTGCTTTCGATATGATTTTGTGTAAAGTTACTCTATAGAGGATAGAATGCAGAGGCATCTTACATTTCAGCAGAATGAAGCATTTTCTTTGTAGCTAAGTTGGTAATCATGATGGGAAACCCAGAACATTCCTGTGTTCCAGTACTCCAGTAAAGCTGACTTCCACAAATATTACTAGAACAGCCTCTGCAGCCACCTACAGCAAAAATTCAGCAAATGGCAAATTAAGAGCCATAGAAATAAAAAGCAGAGCCCACAGAATGTGTCTTTAAGGCACTTCATGCCAGATACAATTCAGAGAAACAAACAACCTGCTTAATAAATGCTGTGACTCTTCAGCACAAGTGGAGGATATCCCTAGATTATTCTGGTGCAAATAACTTCGGTCCATTGCTTGAAGTAGCCTTAGCTCACAGCTGGACAGCGATGTCAACATGTCGAAACAGGACAAAAATTAAATTAATAGTTTAACTCCTGAATTGAGTTTTCCTCAAAGATGATGTCTCTTTCAACCTGTTTTTGTCACCATCAACCAAAAATCATAGAAACAGAATATCCCACATTGGAAGGGACCCATTAGGATCATCAAGGCTACCTGGCTCCACATACCACCCAAAAATCAGACCGTATGTTTGAGTGTGTCGTCCAGATGCTCCTTCAATTCTAAGAAGCTGGTTGAGGTACCATTTTCCTGGGGAGGAGGCTGTTCCAGTGCCTGACCACCTTCCCAACGAAGAACTTTTTCCTGATATCCAATCTGGGCCTCCTCTGATCTCTTCCTGATTGTGTATAGCTCACAACTTTTTCTGAGAGTCATAGAATCATTTAGGTTGGAAAAGATTTCTAAGATTATGTAGTTCAACCATCAACCCATCACCACCATGCTCACTAAACTATGTCCGTAAGTGCCACATCTGCACATTTCTTGAATACCTCCAGGGATGGTGATTCTACCACTTTCCTGGGCAGCCTGTTCCAACACCTCACCACTGTTTCAGGGAACAATTTTTTCCTAATATCCACCCTGAACCTTCACTGACACAACTTGAGGCATCACCTCTCATCCTATCATTGTTACCTAGGAGAAGAGACCAACTCCCACCTGGCTATAATCTCCTTTAAGGGAGTTGTAGAGACTGATAAGGTCTCTTCCAAAACTATGCACTAACTGTGCAGGAGGCTTGGGTAGGAGGAGGTCACTACCCATATTTCTCAAAGGAGATGAGGAATGGCTGACCAAGAGGCATTAGTCCAGGATATCCTTAGTCCAGGACAGAGGTGTCATTGCAGCTCCACCACAAACACTGTCTGTGGCAACAGACCACCTAAATCCAAGAACAGCCATGCTAAGGCACACTCTCTGAAGGACTTGATTAGCAATCACAGTGCAGTGTCAAGTTACTCGTGATCCAGCGCTTACTATGACTACAACCAAGTAGTCCCCAAAAATTAAAGGGGTGGCTGATGCTACCTGTCAAATCTTACTAACATTTGTGCTTGCAGCTAGCTTTGTGAAAGCATTTAATTTTGTTTGGTGGTACAATCGTTTGAAATCTCTTCCCTGCAGTGGTTTCTGAGAAAAGGTCGGCTTCTGTGCACGTCCATCTTGGCAATTCTAATTTGGAAAAAGTGCCAGGTGCAAAAAAGTTTTTTGTTTGTTTTGTTTGATTGCTTAAAAAAAAAAAAGCTCTTTGAGGATATGCTTGAGATCAATAAAAGAAGCTGATTGCATTCCCACAGCAGTTCAGCCTGCAGTATCTACAGGATGACAGTGATACCCATGCATACAAAGAAGTGCATGGAAAACTTGTTCAATATGATGGCATGTGTAACAAGCTATGCCTTGAAAAAGACAGCTCTTGCATTTTAAGGTAACTGAGGATGGTTCTGTGAATCTTGATAGTTCTTCTGTTAAAAAACTGCTGTGGGATAGGACAACAGGCCAACACACTTTCCTTGCCTGTGGATATCAGAGAACATACAAAAGAACTAGAACAACAGGAGATTCACTTACAACACATTTTTAGTGTTATTGGAGAAGGAATTTGATAGCATTCTCAATTATGTTGAGAAGGTCATGAATTCAAAGTCTTATTTAAAGCACAAGATAGCAGAACTGTTTAGGATTGCCATCATTCCTGTCAGCAGTTGTTCTGATTACATCACTGCAACCCCAACATCACAGTGCAAGATGTGATTTTCTGCCTGCTCTTCTCTTCCCAAAGATTGTGCCAAAACCAGCAGGGGGTGATTTTTACATTTGGTCCCATGGATATCAATGGGAATGAGTGCTACAAGCAGCTTTGTCTTGTTTATGAATAGCTTGGAAAAAAAAGTGAAAAATTTCAAAGCAAGTGACTTCAAAATTTCAGGAAAAAAAAATAAATAAATAGACCAGGCTGTGCCTGCAAGCAGATGAAGAAACCAACAAGGCTGGCTTATGAGTGGGAACCTCATGATGGGTCACACTGAGAGGACCATGGTATCATGCTTTAAGTACACAGAACCCTGCTGCTTTAAGTTGCACTGCAATCAGTGCCAACTGAAAACCAAAGCAGTGAGTTCTGTTACATCATGAAGACATCAAATCCACAGTGCGCTGCACTTCCCACAACCAGAAAAGCTTTAAAAGCTGCCAATCTTCCCATCACACCAGCTGGTCTTCACACAATGCCAGCCATCAGCAGCTACCAATTTAAACAAAATGAGAAAGCCACTACTACCTGCACCCTGCAGACAGCAACCTTGCTACTGCCAGATTTAAGATGCAGCACAGTTAGAACAGGTCACAGTCAGCTGCAGGTAGAACAGAGTAGAGCTGCAGGGTTCACAGTATGAAGAGTACCTGAAGAAGCCTCTCCATCACTCATTTTGTAACAAACATTTTTATAGTGGTATTTATTTGACAGATAAGGGGGGGAGGGAAGGGTGGAAATTAGTATATATACTTGGAGAAAGAGTCAAAACAAGGATTTTTTCACTACAATTTATTTTTTTTTTTAACCTTTCCATAAATTCTACTAGCTTGATACTAGTGCAGTATTGCTTTTCTGAGAAAGTTCCAGGGATGGCCTGCAAAACTCCTTATGTTCACTGGGCATATTCAAACAATTTGGAACAACTCCAATAGATGTCAAAGCACACTAACATTTACTTGGAAACTGCATAAGCCTTGAAACAATTCATTACTTTCCTGGGGTGTGGCTTTGCCTAACCCACACAAATGAAAATGATCTAAACACATGCAGGGATTTGCTCAGCAGCACATTATGACTATATGCATGCATGTATGTATGCATGCAGTAAACAGCAAAGGATGACCTAGCTTAAAAGTCTGAACTACAGAATTATTAACTTGATGCCATGGTTGTTCTGAGTACCCATGAATAGCTATTTCCTTCTGCACTTTCTTCTCACCTCAAAACGAATGGAAAAAAAAGCAAGGTATTTGGAAAAGAGCTCTGGAACTGAAACAAAAGGTAACAGTTCAAACCCTTAAGAACACATAGCACCTGCTTACACTTCTGCATTACAAACAAACCATGAGCCAGCAAGAGCACACTGAACTTGTTCTGGCAGAAAACCATGCCTCCCCCAGGGAAAGAGGAGGTGGCAATGCCTTAGGGACAGAGATTTTACTGTCTTCCCTCTGTCAGTCAGGTTTAATGACATAAGGCTTTCTCTGTACGTGTAGCTTTCCTGCTGAAAACATGACACCGTGACCACAGCACTCTGACCTTTTCTCCTGAGCAAACAGCAAGCTCTACCAAGTTGATCTACACTGTAAAAAGGAAGATATCCTTGATCTAGCTAAAAACATACCATGGATATTAGTTCTCTGCAAGGGCCATTTATTGGGATGAAAAAACAGGTTAATTTACACTAGGTACAATAAAACTCACACGGCCAAGCATCTTTTTACAAGCCATGCTCATAGCTTGGCACAACATGATATGATACTGTGTTGGTGTAACTAATTCTGGTTCATGTTGAGTATCCTTGCAACACACAAAGTGGAACTGTGCAAATATATTGTAGTTTAATTTACAGTAGCTGGGATGAGCTTCAAAAAGGAAAAAAGCAGTCTTGTGAAAGAAGAATCCACCCAGAGCTACTGAATGCAAACATGTTATCTCTGGTCCAGGGAGTGCAGGGATGAATCTGTCATGTTATTCAGCATGAGTTAGATGTGCATTTATGGATGCGTAAGCTGGAGTACCCATGCCTTGTTCCCCTAGTTTGGATCTCCCCCCAGCTCTTGGGAAGTTCCATTCTACTCATTGTCCCTGGTCAGATACCTGGTCTTTCACTGCTTTTTTTCATTCCACAGTTCATTCACCTCCATTGGTGTCATTTGAGTCAGGAGATGTTCTCTGTCTTAATAAGCTCCTTCATTTGCTATATTCTTGCTTAATGCTACAGCAGCCTTTCTTGGTCCATCCACATGATGGACAGAGTACTCCTCATGCATATAAATTATTTGAGATGCTTACTATTGCATCTTCACAACCAAGTGTTCCATAACTACTGAGAACCAAGCCCAGCTTCTAACATTTACTGTCTCCTGCCACAAAACTAGCTGTATTCAATTTACACAATGCAGTGTCACTATATACAAGAAGAGTAAATATGAATGCAGAGGCAGCTTACACCACCTACAAGTACCCATCATTGAAATTTCTACTGCATATTTGTCTCAACATGAAAACACAAAATATGCTAGAGTTCAGAAGGAAGTATGAGCTTTTTTCCTTCTGTGAAACTTCCTTACTGAGAAATTTCTCTATTCTGCACTAGAACTAGTAATCAGTTCATTCTGTCACCAACAGCTGCCCCATTAATGCTTAGAAATGAGTACAGCCAGCCAGAGCTTCAACCATCCAAAATTAGAAATAGAATTTCTCTATATCATGGCTGAGTGTCTAGCCCCCTAAGTTAACATGCAGGCTAAGGGTAGTCCACATCTGGCTTCCAAAAATTCTGCTTAGAACTTCAGCAACCATCAGCAAACAAAACATCACTGAAGTTGGTAGGTCAGTAGCACACTACTGACCAGTAGTGGGCTACACTCCATTACAATCACTGGCAAACAGACAAGCAGCTCTTCTCTTCTATACTGATGTTCAAAGGTGTGCAGTATAAAAAGAAAAATATGAGTAGAGCTGAGTACTGTACCTCCAGAATTAGTTCATCTCCTAAGCAATTTTACATGCTCCTGTGCTAGAAGTACAGTAGAATCTTCCCCATCTAATAAAAAATAAAAACGTCCTTGGAAAACCCTCTAATAAATATTAGCACTGTTTGAGGACTTGATTATGGGCAGTGCTTCTACTGAAACACACACCAAAACAAGCACTGCAGCGCAAAGGAAGAGCTGCATTTAACCTGAGTTCTCTCCATTGCATACAGCAAGCTTTATCATTTGGGCAATGATACTTCAAGATCACGTGTTCTTTTGCATTTTACACTCTTCAGAGACATCCACACCTTTAAGTGATGCTTAAAACCCCTAGTATTTTGAGTCTACACATACATACATATATATATATATATATATATAAATCCAGAGCTATTTACTAAGCACTCATACAGTTTTATCTAATACCATATATTTGGAGCTCCTGCTTCTCACTGGCTGACAGTGTAATTTCAATCTGAGCAGGGAAAGCCATCAGCCTCACACTGGTTCCTTGTGATTTGTATTGACATAACGCTATTCATTCCAAGGCTTTTTTTTTTTCCCCCCTTCAATCAATGCCTAAAAAAACAGCTATTTCTAAACCTGAAATGGCTTCAAGCTGCAACAGGGGAGATTTAGGCTGGACATTAGGAAGTACTACTTTTCTGAAAGAGTGGTCAGGCACTGGAATGGGCTGCCCAGGGAGGTGGTGGAGTCACCGACCCCGAAGATGTTCAAGGAACAGTTGGATTTTGTGTTGAGGGACGTGGTTTAGTGAGAACTATTGGTGATGGGTGGATGGTTGGACTGGATGATCTTGAAGGTCTTTTCCAACCTTGGTGATTCTGTGATTCTGTGATTCTGAAAACCATTTTGCTGCATAAGCCTATCAGTCGCCTCTCAGGGCTGGAGACAGAGCTGTATCACAACAGTTCTACAGAACAAAGCAGGAGTGAGAGACTGGAAGGAAGAAAGCCCAGCTAACAGGTCAGCATCAGCCACCTGAAGATTAATCATTCTTCCTCTGGCAGGGAAAACAAAACACAAAGGCAATTATCTTCCAGCCTAAATCAGATATTCCCAGTAAAGACACATCAATCAGGAAAACTTCAATAGCAAACACAATTCTCAGAATCAGCCCAAGGTTAGCAATAATATTCTCAAGTTACTGTTTTCCTTACATGGTTCTATCACATATACCCTGGTGTCTAAAGAAGATGCTATTCTGACCTATTATTTTACACGGGGTGTAAAGTTGCCAACAAGTCCTCTTGAAGAAGCTACTGCTACTGTTGTTAGTCAAGTAACAACTAATCTTTGTACAAGTCTTTGTACGTGAATCCTTAGATATAGAAAATATGCACTTTTAGCTAGGTCAGGATGACCATGCCTGAAATTGCTAACATGATTAAGTAGAAGAACTCTTAATCACAATATCACAACTAAACTTGTCTTTGAAGACAGGAGCATCTTGAAAAAGCATGTAGTTAATTAGCATGAGTAGAGTAGCCTGCAGGAAGGGAGATTAGTCCTATCTTTGACTGACCAATTGTAGGCCAGAGGCTGCACCAGAGCAGTGCCAAGTGATAAGAATATGTATAAGAAAACTGTCACAAAAATCCCAGAGTCTATCTTTAAACAATGCTGTCCTTGAAAAGAAATGCATTCAGCAAAATGATGAAGAACAGGATGGGCAATTGCTAGCGCTTGTTCCATAGATGGGAGAACTGATCATGACGCACCAACGGTTAGTGGGGAGGAACTAAGAGAAAGTTGAGCCATGGGGCAAGAATGATTTAGCCCAGTTCTGTGCTATCATCAGGCTC